>NC_136863.1:4184319-4784319 GCF_951799975.1 Gobius niger | reverse complement strand
TTTTCCTGGAGATAAAGTCGTGTGGAGGAACGCTTCGGTGTCACGGGGGACGAAGGGGGGGGGAGGGAAGGAAAGGGAGACTTCAAAACGGGAAGAAGAGACAAAGATCAGGGAAAACAATGTTAAAAATCACATTGTTTTCCCTGATCTTCGTCTCTTTGACCTGCGAATCCCATATGTGTTGCAAACATTGAGATAAAGCAGTTCTGCAATTTATTCACTTCAGGGAGAGGGGATTTTATATGTATTATAATCACAATTTGTTTCTTAAATGTTTACTCTTTGATAGAAAATCCCACAACACAACATTTTTGGTCTATATTTTTGGTCTTTTCCATCCATTTTGTTCTGCTTTATCCGGGTCAAACAGGACTCCTCCAGCTGTTCAGGGGGATCCCGAGGCGACACCAGAGACATAGCCCCTCCAGGGTGACCTGGGTCTTCCCGGGGGCCTCCTCCCAATGGGACATGTCTGGAACACCCCCCTGAGAGAGGTGACCGGGAGGCATCCGACACAGATGCCCGAGCCACCTCAGCTGCTCCTCTCGACGTGAAGGAGCAGCGGCTCTACTCCGAGCTCCTCACCCGATCTCGAAGGGTGCGGCAGGACGACTGTATCCGCGATCTTGTCCTTTCAGTCATTACCCAGAGGGAGCAGGAACGTAGATCGACCAGTAAATCGAGAGCTTTGCCCCCGACTCAGCTCCCTCTTCACCACAAATAGCTTTACGGCTCTTTACTGGGAGCCGAGCTTTTGGGATCCATTCAAAAGACCGGCTCTTTTTAATGCAACATTGTAATCACGCCAGCCAGATAACTCACAATATCTAAGACGTGGTCGATAAAAGGCACTTTTTTATTTAACCCCTTACCTCCCACCTGAACCGAGCACATTTTCTCCAGCTTGGCTTTACCCCAGTCCAAAAGCTTCTGGAAAAAAGCTGTGAAAATAGCAACAAAACTGACACGAAAACAATGATGGAATTGTGACAAAAAAGTGAGAAAACATTGACAAAAAAGTGACGAAAAATGTGATGAAAAAGTGGCAAAAATGTCACAAGAAATGGACAAAAAAATGACAAAAATGTGACGAAAAAAATGTGACAAAAAATGACAAAAATTAGTTAAAAAAAATGAGTTAAAAAAAATCTGATGACGTGAGGAAAAAGATCCTCTCGGTTCAGGCGGGAGTAAAGAGGTTAAGGCGAGACACTGCAGGTGAATAGGGGGAAAAAATGAATGTAGTGATGTCAATTTGAAACTTTTGCTGAACATACTGATATAAATTTGAGGAAAAAAATGTTGCATTTTTTCTGTCATTTTATGTCTTCACTTAAAAATAAGGCATTTTGTGCATGAAAATGGCCAAAATTGCCTATATTTTGGGCAATGAGGCAATACTGGATTGAGCCAGATTAAAACGTATGGTTTTATTTTTCTGACCTACTAGTAACCAAGATTTTTTCAGAGCTGAATAAATCAGGCTTGGAATTGGAAATCAAAATTACAATGGGACTGATTTTTATGCTTTGAAAAACGTGTTTGTGAATAAAATCCTGAGCCACAACTTGCAAAAAAAAAAGCTGTAACTGTCTGACAAATCACTTTTAGTGCATTTAGCTTTGACTTGTGTCACCTGATCTCTTGCCTCCACATCGTACTTTAAAGGGATATTTCAGGATTTTTGACATAGGACCTCATTTCCTAGTTTTCCAGAGTGTTGCTGATTTCTGGAGATATTTTTTTTTGTAATCCATGCAGTTCTTATATTTGAAGACTTTCGGGGCGCTAGGCTAGTGCAAGGCTAGCACATTTCTATGGTATCAGCTAGCCTGCAGTGCACCTGAGGCAAATCCCTTTTAACGCCAGACTAACCATATAAATGTCTGTATCCATAGAATCATTTTAACCATTTTGCATTTAAAATAACTTATATTTGAGCAGCATCAGCTTCGTGGTTGTATAAGCTACGCAGCGGCGGAGTGATCTGCTGGAAAATAGTCCCTCAAAATGCGATCATTCATGTGATGCAAGGTCAGTAATATTCCAAAGATTACTCTATGGTCTATGGTCTGGTGTTATAAGTGATTTGCCTCAGGTGCACTGTGGAGCGGGTCACACTGTTTTTAATACAGGCTAGCTGATACCATAGAAATGCGCTAGCCTTGCACTAGCCTAGCGCCACGAAACTCTTCAAATGTAAGAACTCCAGAAATCAGCAACACTCTGGATAACTAGGAAATGAGGCCCTATGTCCTGAAATATCCCTTTAATAACGTGCACAATAGGTCTTTTGTGATTTAAAATAGTCTTAATAATATATAAAAACAGATGCCTTGCTCATGAACAACACAGCATTGTAGGCTACAAACAAACTCACTCATTTCCCTTTTCCAAAACCTTCAAACATGACTGCTGCCTCGCCCGAGCCTCGTGTATATATTCCTAAATTCCTGTTAATTATGCGGCGAGTTGCCGTGTGGTCGCAGGAGAGGGAAGCGGAGCATATGTTATTTTTATCAGAAGACGGCGTTCGTCCCTGATCGCTTGTACCCGCGCAGAACGGGGCCCCGCACTGAGACCGCGCGGCTGCTGCTGTTTCCGTAATAATGTAAATAAAGTTTTGTTTGAACAGGTCCAGGCGGAGATGGACTCGGAGGAGACGGGAACGCAACAACTCAGGATGAAAACTTTGGACTAATCAAAGTCAACAAACGCAGCATCAGGAGCATTTTAGGTTTCATTATTCCGGTGTTTCCGCGGCAGAAACACTAAGCTGTTTGACTCATTAAACGGAGTTATTTGGATAAAGGCGGCGGAGTGGCGGAGTGGCTGGGCCCGGGTTCAATTCCCAGACTGTGTGATCACCTGTTTGTTCATGTTAATTGATTATTTGCACCACCAGAGGAATACATGCATCTAGACTCTCAGCAGTAACAACTACATACATGATGCATATCAAATTTAAAGCCACACCTTTTTTCTCTCCTAAGACGGGGATTGTAACTTTACCACGAGTGGGTGCGTCTCCAGCTCGTCTCCATGGAGATGTGACTCAAGTCAGAAGAATTTGAGATAACCACATGAAGACCAAACGCTTATATTTTCAGAAACTTTCTTTGTAAGAACGAAGCCAGCTTAGTAAACGTGTGCGTCCACATGGGTCGACTCAGGTCTGTGAAAACGGCGCAATTCATCTTCCAGGCCTGTGTGAGGCCTGGAATAGAACAAGATGTAGAGGCGCATGTGCAGGGTTTTTTTGTGGAATGTAAACAGTGAAAATGATACTGATTGAAGGATTTAGGATCTACAGAAGAGACGAGGAGGAGAGTTTATTCTTCCGACGTAAAAACCTGTAAGTGAGTTTTACTGTCAGTCCAAAAACACAGACTGACTCGTGTTTTTCTACTTGTCACCTGTGGCTTGTGGACTGCAGTGGAGCAAAGAGGGGCGGAGTCAAACCATCATAGATCCATGAGGAAAACTCATTATAAGGTCAGTTGATTATGGATCAGAGATACCACTCTGGAGCTGTGATGTCATCGTTTTAGTAAAAGTTGCGGAGACGTCACGTAAACGGCGTTTTGAGATCTTTCCACTCTGGGACCTAGTTTGGAAATTGTTCGTTTCCAGACGTTGGGTCGGGGGCTAAAAGGGGGTTGTAGAACCATTTTAGTTGGTTGCAGGACTTTGCCTGAAATCAATCTGATCAATGCAAGGACGACCTGTATTGAGGTTTTTATTTATATATTCTTTTCGTATCACCCAAAGGTTTTCAAACAAGCTATCGGATTCTCGGTGCTGGTACTGTATGTAGCCACAGTAGTTCCTGGACTCCTAAATAGATTTGATTGATTGATTGGCGCCCTATTTTGTGAAGTTCATAGTTTTACACTGACATCGACCAGAAGAGCGGAGACAAATGTGAACAAACTACTTTGTTTTTATGCCACAAAAACTGTAGGACAACAGGAGGTGAGTTTTGAATATTATGCTCTAATAACACCACAGCAACGATAGACACGGGCCCTTCGCTGATTGGTTCACTCCACTTCCTGTTTCCTTCTGTATGTTCTGCTCTGGAAATGTACTTGATGGCGAAAGGTTCCGAGTTTAATCATAGGAGAGTTTAACAGTAAACAGAGAAGTCACAAACAGAGAAGTGTTTTAAACAAGTGCTTCTGCTGATCAACATCCACATGTAGAGCAGGGATGTGAGAGCGAAGGGAGGCCGGCTGTTTAAGGAGGTTTTTACTACGAGTCTCAGCTCTGAGGCATTTGCAGTTTCTCTCTGCGTCTGCGCAGGCAGATGTCGGCTCTGTCCTCAAAGTTTACAGCGGTTCTAATGTCTGCCACACAGAACTTGTGAGAGGAGATGTTTTCAGGAGCAGCTGTGTCCAAATGAAACAGGTTGAAAACGGGGGACGTGGGGGATCACTGTTATCCAGAGCTCCCATTGGGGCTGTTTAACAATCATGTGGTATCAGAGAAAAAGTGTAGGTTCTTCTGCAGGGGTGTCAAACTCCTTTTGGGTCGCGGGCCGAAATTCAGCTCCACAGCGGGTTGCGGGCTGCATATAATAGAGACATCTGTTCCCAATAATTAATAATAATAATAAGCTGTGATTTGGTCAAAGCTGACTGTAGCTTCATTAATAGCAAAGGCTTACACTTATATTGCACTTTACAAGCCTGTGTCACAAGTTCCTCAAAGTACTACATAGTCGTTATTCATTCACTCCAAACTAGGTGGTGGTAAGCTGTTACTGAAGCCACAGCCGTCCTGGGGCAGACTGTCCATTTACCACGTGGTTATATAATGTGTTGTTCATATTCTGAGGTCTTATTATGTCAGTGCCCTCTGCTGGACATGTGTGGAACTCTTTCCTTTTTTTAAATGTAATGCCCCCTAGTGGCTAGAATGAGCATTCTGTTTTTTCTTTAAAAATTCATAACTCCGTACATTAATGGGCTAGAGACTTTTTATTTACATACTGGATTTTATGCTCTACAGGGCAGGGCCAGATTAAATCATCTCATGGGTCGAATCAAGCCCGCGGGCCACATGTTTGACACCCCTGTTCTATTGGTATCGAGAGCAGGAACCAAGTTTTAATGCCGTTTGTCCAGGGATGGCATTACAGTATAATTTTTTTTTTTTTTTTACTTTTTCTTTTCAAAATGTTTCTCCTCACTTTGTGACAGTTTTTATGACTAATATTTGCCATATTTCCCCCAATTTATTCCCAATTTTCCTCCCATTTTAACCCAATTTTCTTTGAGAAATCTTCTTACCCAATCGTCCTTATTTTTGCCACAATTAATCCCAATTTTTTTTACACATTTCTTGACATTGGAGATGAACCCGATATTGTACATTTGCAGATCTTCCACTCATTAGTGTTCTGTTGGCTGGTTCTGCACGATAAATATTTTTGTACAGGTATCGGAAAAAGCGTCATTCAGGTATTGGAAATCAAGTATCGTTAAAGTACCAATACATTTAGTGGTACCCAGCCCTAGCTCTCATAAACAATAATAATGAAAATCAGTGTGTCGGCCTATAACAGGTAATAACTACTGGTAATCTAGGTTTGGTGTATTGCCGGTTTCTCTCCAGGCCACACCAGTGCTCTGTAGAGGCACAAATACATTTATTGTAAAAGAACCACAAAGTTCAGTTTTATTCTCAACATTTCAGTGTGACCTCAGAAACTTTAGCTCCTCCAAGACGACCTCCACTGCCGCCCCAAACTCCCCCTCATTCAGGCCAGCTCCACCGTAAAACCCTTATCGCCTCGTATAGGTAACGAAGCTCCAAACCACAACTCCCATTACCTTGAACATTTCCTTCCCCCTCTCCGTTCCTCATCTCGCCACAATCTCCCCAAACTCTCACGCATCTCGCCCTGTTTACCGCCCTCCATAATCCCATCAACGCGTTTCCCCCTTCTCCACCCAAAACTCTGCTTTCTGCCCGATGAAAGCCGCGCAATAATGAGCTGTGTGGGTTTGACTGAAGTTTTTTTTTTTTTTTGTGCCGATGTCTCTTTCTCCCCCGTGTGGGTACGCGCGATCGGGCCTAATGATATTCCCGGTGGAGTGTGGAGTGGTCCCCTTCGAGTGGCGCGGACATGAAGGCAGCGCGTGTATGTAAATTCCCTCATTTATGGCATTATCGGGAAGAGCCATTGTCTGGGCGCCGAGAGGAGGAAGAGGGAGCGGCGCGTGTGCCCACAGAAGATACGGCGTAAAGGATGGTGACAGGAAGCGGGCAGAGGGGGAAATGAGAGGCGGGGAATGAGTGAGGACGGGGAGAGAGAAGAAGATGAAGTGACAGAAGAGAGAGAAGAGGAGGGGACGGGTGGCATTAAAGATGGAAGACAATTTGGAAGGGGAAAAGGTTTCAGGTTTAGAAGCAAGTCTTGTTTTTTTTTCTGAAATGTAGGGTGCACTTGCAGGCCGATTGAGCCCAGTGCATACTTTAAACCAAATTCGAGCCTAAAATTTACTAGAATTTTGTTCTTGTCGTTCTCCTGTGGTTCGTCAATCTATGAAGTTGTTTTGTATAGCCCAATATCACAGCAGGGGTTGCCACATAGGGCTGCAGAACACATTAAAACAGTGAAACAAAACTATGTGATGTTCAGGCAAATGTAGTGTCCGGGTAAATTTGATGTCCAAGCAGTCGGGTGCAGATAGAAATGTGCCCCTGAGTGCCCCCACGTCCCTCAACGTGGCGAGGGAAAAACTCAAAAACCCAGGGGGAGAAAGAGAAACCTCGAGGAGAACCACATGATGAGGAGATCCACTCCCATGGACGGACAGGCTATTTGTCGTGGCTGAATTGACTTAAATTTTCCACTGTAGCTGCCATGAATTTTAGCTTTAGCTTGATGTGTGTTTGAAGAGGGTTGATGTCCAGACTTACGAATGGGTGTTGGCGTTGGTAAGGTTTCCTCAAATATCCAAAATAATCCACATTGTATACACAAAGTGCAGGTCAGCAGACACAGTCAACAACTGTTCAGCCTGAGGCCCTGGCGAGTATCCACACTTCCACAATAAAGATTGGCTCACCTGGCTCCACCCTCTGGACACCACCCAGCAGACTCAAACAGTAACTTATATTCCACTAAACACATACATAGTTCATCTTAGTGGCAAAACGTAAGGGGAAGGCCAAAATGGCTGATGGGAGACCCTCTGCAGACAGACTGTTGAAGAACGTTCAGTCCTTGTTGGAGCTTCAGTTTGGGTTGTGCAGAGTTTCCACTGCAGATACTGCCGATGACTGCAATACCATCCATCCATCCATCCATCCATCCATCCATCCATCCACAGAAGGACAGCCTCATGGTTCAAACTGGGCCTGTTGGTCTCTCATAAGGGGCTTCTGAACCGCTCCTTGTCTGACCCGTCACCCATGGGAGACCTTGCCAGGGGCACAAAGACCCCGACAACAGAGCTCCAGCTCCAGAGCTCCAGCAATACCAACACAACTATTTTAAAATTAATTAATTCATGCTTCACTAATGCACTAAAGCTTGATGTATTTCTGGTTTCGACATTGTCTGAGATGCTCAGTACTGAAGTAAAAAGGAGCACTACACAGAGAGAGAGAGAGAGATTACCCCACTGTATTCAACACTGTCAACCCGAGGCAACCTTGGCCCGAACCAGGCCACGATACTGGAAATTACAGGTTTGCAAACAGCTCTAGGTGCAGTCTGAGAGGGCAGCATCAGGAGAGTGTCTGACACTGGACACTTAATCGCTGAACTACAGAAAATCCACTGCCTGGACTGGATTTAGACATATACAGCTGACCAAAAAATAACCACAAAATAAAAGTCACACACTCTAATATTTGGTTGTATGAATCCGCTGTGCCGCCATTTCAATAAGCGTCTGCAATGTCAAAAGACGTGGCACAGGCGCTGGGACATTGAAATAGGTGAGGAGGTTGGCGGAGAGTCCTGCCCAGTAACTCGATGACTCTACGAACCTGGGACAGTAGGAGGTGAGCCTATTCTTTCAGAGGAAGAGCGGGTTCTTGCTTGTGTGCATGTGCCTCTGTAATTCAGGACAGATAAAGAAAGGCGCGTGGTTTGAAGAATGGCCAGGTGTGAGAATGTGACCAGCTCAGCCATTTGAGAGCGCGAAGGAGAGCGGAAGGAAGGAAGGGGGGAGTCACGGTGAGCTACTTTTATGTAAAAAAGAAATATGGCAGAGGGCTACTAACGCGGTGAATCTGATGACACATGTGATTCTATGACTTAAGTTCTTGCTCCGTTACTTTTCCAAGTCCAGACACCTTCACCAAACAGCTCTAATCTGGTCCGTGGCCAAACCTGGTGCTAATTAACATGTTTCTCAGATTCTTTCATTGTTATTACGTCTATTGAACAACTTCCCAAATCATTTACCTATACAACAAAAACCTGGCAAAAGATATACATTTTTTGTTGTGTATTTACAATGTATTTACAACAACAAACATCTGCAAATCATAATGCAATGCACGAGGCACACAGCGGTTGTTTTATTGTTTTTTTTTAACATAAATTGGTGTTTGGTATTAATCTCAAACCTATCTTTATCCATCAGCCCACTCCCCGCTCCTCTTTGCTGTGCAGCTGGTTCAATAAAAAGAAAAAAGAATAGAGAAACAGACGTGCATCCTGTGTGGCTGTAGTGAAGCTATGGCAAATGTTTTTACGCAGCGATTAAAGAATGAAAGCAGTACTAAATAACTCATGCCCCTTGAGGCCATAAGTGCCACTGCAGGTGTTGTAGCATGTTGTGTTTTTTTACTTATTAATTGTCTGTGAGAGTAAATACTACGCTGACAGAAAAGACAAAGGGAGAGAGGGATATTGTACATCCAATTACACAATGGAGATATTTTTTTTTCACTCAAACTTGGCTGTAAATACTGTTTAAGTTGCATTAGCACACAGTTAGCTTTGCCCGTTAGCCTGTTAGCTTCTTCTTTGTGATTCCATTAGTGTGTATTGGTGCTCCTACCCGGTGGCAGTGAAATTGCAATTGTGGTTTTCAGGCCAGAGACACCGGGGGAGATGAAAGACCCATTAACACTTGTATTACCCCCAGAGGGACTACGAAAAGGATTTATTAAGGTAAACAAGTTGCTTAGTATTGCTTTAAGCTTGTAACACGTGGTGGTAAGGCGGAGGTGGTCAGCCATGGACGTGTACGACTGGAAAGGAGCAACAACAAGATACTTATTGAGTATGCAAAATACGTTTGCTGGCTTTACCACTCGAGAGCACAGCGGTCCATGTACACACGGCCGAGTCCACGACACAAGTGACAAATTAAAGAGGTGCCATGTTGTGCCGTGAAACCATAATGACATAATAACAATGAAAAGTGACTGTTACAAGCTTAGCAAGAGATGAAGAGGTGAGCCGGTGGAGACCCAAACAACATTATAACATGGTAAAAAGCTTAAGAAAGTTGAGCTATAGGACTCTTCAGGGACTTTTCCTGTAAATTTGTCATATACATTCCATCCTTTAAATCTGAGCCATGATCCTGATCGAGAGTACCCGGTCAGAGGATGAGCTTTTACTGTGGATGTTTTAGCTTGATAGGGAACACCAGAGGAAACCCGAGTCTCTTTGTCTCTCATTTGAATAATACTCCTCTGACACCTTCCCCTTGTACATCCATCACGGCTGCTCAGGTCTGCTCTCTTTGTCTCAGCGTGTCGTGGGCCGCTGTAAAGAACTCTGCTCACAAAAGATTCACTTCACCCTCTCTCCCTCTATCCTGCTGACCATCTCTCCATCTCATCCATCCCTCATTTAGCTACACAGTCCCGATCAGAAGTTTAAGACCAGTGGAAAAATGTGTTGGAGAAGTGGGATGACGTCTATAAATGATCAGGGAAAGTATTTGCCGAGGTTCTTCAGCCATTAACTTTTTGGTAAGTGTTGGATGTTTTGTGTCTCTTTCATGAAGCTTCATCAGCAGCACAAATTATGTTAGTCTTGGCATCAGGATGTACATATTTTGGACATTCTAAAGAATACCATGTGTAATGGATACAGCTCCGTCTGAGAGAGAGACACCGCTTTCTACAGTCTGAAAACCACCAATTAAAATGATCATATGCTGCCATCTGTTTACACTTTTATCTTTGTACTGAAGGAAAGCACACACAGTCTTCAAAGTTAAGGGGAATAACATATATTATTATATTTCTTTTTCTTTTCTTACGTTGTGGTAACAATATCTCCACTAAGTAGCAGCCACAAACAAGTCTTCGAGATTTCAAAGAGGGATTTGTTTTGTTTTTTTATATCAAACCTAATTTATTCACGTTTGATTAAAACTCTGAACCAAATCTAACTTTTTTGGTCAGCGATTACTTGTTTATCCCAAAACTAAATGAGATATTCAAAATCCCCCCTGAAAACATCAAAACAAATGCATTTTTAATCATTTGAAGACAAAATTCAAAATGATGTAAAACTGTCAGTTTTGTCTTTCATTTATGTCTCATAGGACAGGTTTCAAAACTGTATCTCTATATGAACTTCTTTTTCCATCAGTGTCGCCTGATGGTTTATGGCGTTGTCATAAAAGCTGCAAATAAGTTTTTCAGCATGGAGTTTTGATTGGAAAGGAGATACAAAGACATGGAGAGGAGCAAAGTGGTTCAAAAGCCCATAAATACATAAATAACGGAGAATGCTAATATGATACTTCATATTAGCATTGTGCTAATGCTAACAGCTAGCTAGCGATAGCTACAACTGCCGTTTTTTCACTTCCACTGAACAATCTGTTGTGAGAAAATATCCATATGGGCCTGATTTACACTTGACTTTATTGATGTGCTGTAAACAAGTTCATATTCCGCCAGAAAATGGCAAAACAAGTGGAAAATTGTGTTTTTCTTAAGATTCTATTTTCAGATGCTGTCTGTATAGAACGTGATTTAACTGTTGATGATGTGGAGCCAGGCTGGTGGTCAGAAACACCTGACTGGAGGATTAACCTATTGCACATGTTTTTACCACTAACCTACGCAGACACGGGGAGAACATGCAAACTCCCCACAGAAAGGCCTCGTCCAGGTGGGAATCGAACCCGGGACCTTTGACCTGTGAGGCACAAATGCTAACCGCTGCGCCACCGTGCTGTATTATGTAGTAAGAAGAGTATTTCTCCATTACTGCGTGTTAGATATCCAGTTTTCCGTGTATAGGAAACAAAAGAAGGTGAAATGGTCCCGCCACACGTCACACTGGAGTCACTGAGCACATTCCTGTTTATCGCGGCTTGTGTTGGAGCGAGTCCCAGAGGAATCCTGCAGCAGAAGAGCAGCTCCACTCTGTCTATAAATACCCCCCCCGCTTTATCCCCGTCCCCCCTACCTCCACAGAACCGGGGGGGTCAGCCTCCTCACACCTGGACCCCTCTCCTGCCCTCCCCTGTAAGCCCTCTGCCCCTCAGCGCGTGGCATCTGAACCCAGCCAACGGGATAATTGCCCCCACAGGCCGCGGCAGCGCAGGGGGGAGGAGGAGGAGGGGGCGGAGAGATGACCCCCCCCCCCCCCCCCACTCCAATGCATTCAACACTGTCAAACCCCAGGCAACCGTGGCCCGAACCAGGCCACGATGCTGGAAATGAGGAGTTAACAAACAGCTCCGGGTGCAGACGGAGAGGGCAGCATCAGGAGAAGGTCTGACTCTGAACGCCTCGTCACTGAACTGGACAATTCACTGCTTTAGACACACATTTAAAGACCAAAAGAAACAAAAAAAGTTGCCACAAAAGAAAACTCTGATATTTGGTTGGGCGCCTTTAGCTTTAGCAGCACATTCGATCTGGTGTTGTTTCTATAACTTCTGCAACATCAAAAGATGCAGTGTTGTATTAATGATGTGTATTAACCTCTTATCACCCGCCTGAACCAAGCGCTTTTTCTCTAGTTTGGAACAAAAGTGGCAAAAGAGCTACAAAAACGTGCCGGAAAAGCAACAATAGTACAACAAAAACACAATTAAAGAGTGATGAAAAAGCAACAAAAAAATCAACAAGAAAACCACGAAAGAGCGACAAAAATCAGATGAAAAAGTGACCAAAATGTGACAAAAAAAGCGGTGACAGTTTTTGTAGGTCTGAGCTTTGAAAGGTTGTAATCTCAAAAGGCAGGAAGCGTTTAGATTTGGGTAAAGACTTGGCACATCCTTAAGATTCCCAACAGGGTTAAAGGAACAGGCCACCGTTTTTTCCACACTGAGATATGTTCTTACCTGAGCTGAGACGAGTTCATACGTACCTGTCTGGTCTTTGTGCGTTGCCTGTGGTCGCTTTTAAACTTCACCCACGTTTGGAGCCATAGGAATACACTGGGAGAGGCCAAAATGCTAACAACATGTTTGGTCATTTTGTGTGACTGAGGGCACACACAAAGACCAGAGAGGTACGCATCAACTCGTCTCAGCTCAGGTAAGAATATATCTCAGTATGTAAAAATGGTGGCCTGTTCCTTTAAGGTCTGGACTGAAAATGATCTCTCATGCTCCCTGAACCAGCCTTTCACAACGTGACAATCCTGCCATTATCATCTTGGAATGTGTGCCCAATGCGGTCTCACCTGGAGCTTGATATTACAGTGTCAGTAACATAAGATGGGAAATTCACTTGTTAAATCAGCTCTCAAGAACTCAATCTGGAATCACACCTGCTTGCATTGTCCGGGCACACAGCCAATCCATGAAATATTTAGTTTTGAAAAATGATTTAGTATCTTTTAGGCTCAAACCACTTTTGCTTCTGTTTCCAATGGTGAAGGCGGGAGCAGTTGAAGAAGCTGGATTCAAAAATACTGTGAGAATTCAGTTTGCAGGTAATGTGCCATCAGGGAAGAAGAAATCCGTTGATGGAATAACCTGGTCATTCAGGATGTTCATGTAGTCAGCTGATCTCAGTCTTTGGGCACATGGTGTTGCTGAACCCAAAGCTGACCGACCGCAGCAACAACAGATCAGAACAGTTTGGTAAATCCTGGTGGACGCTTTGGTCAGGCGGTGTATCACATCAGTATCTTCCATTACCGTTTGAGGTAACACTTTACATTACGGGCCGGTAAGTCCTTGGTAAATACAGTGGCATTTACACTAGTAATTCTAGGTACTTACTGTGGTTCTTACACTGGTACTTACGGTGGTACTTACAGTGGTAATTCTAGGTACTTACTGTGGTACTTAAAGGATACTATAGTGAGAATTACAAGTTATGTACTTCTAGATTCAGTGGTGACTCTTCGTAATGAAGGTTGTACTTCTTGTTTTCCCTAGTGCTGTTTTATGTTGTTTTATAGTCACACAATCCTAGAAATTACGTCTGTATGTAGAAGTACCTCATTTACTACTTATGTATTGCTGCTGTAGTATTCTTGAATGACCAATAAGTACCATAGATGTATTCATTAACGTATTCAGTAACGTAACTCTGTGTCTCCCTAACCCCTAACCCTAATGACTAGTAATTATGACTTTTAGGACCACAATAATCACCTAGAATTACCACTGTAAATACTAGTACTTACCACTGTAAGTACCACAATAAGTACCGAGAAGTACCACTGTAATTACACTATAAGTACCACAGACTTACCGGCCCCTAATGTAAAGTGTTACAGTTGGGGTAGAAGATGTGCTTACTGTATTGTACAGTGATTAGCGTTTTGCAAGTGTACTCCGTTATACCTGAACTGCGTTTGGCTAGAGACTAACTCTCTCTGCAAAGGAAGACGGTGCATTTGGCAACAGTTTCCGACCTCTCCGTTCGACCTCGTTACCATGGTCACCTGTCCGAGCCTGTACTCACGAACCCCCTCCATGTTTTGGCTCTCCTCTCCGGCGGCAGGTGTTCCGGTGCACGCCTCACTTCCTGTCCTCCACCGCTCCCACAGACGATTACCCCTGCTCCGCCCCCTGCAGGTGTGGGGCTGATGTGCGGGGCGGGGCAGGCCTGTCAATGGATGCACCCGGGGAGGAGGCGCCTTCTGGGGGAGAACAGCAGAAAAGAAACCCCTAAATGACTTTAGGATAATAGGACGAGTATAAGTATTTGTGCTACATGTTTGATCACCGATTAGATTAGAATAAGAGCTGGAGCTAGAGTTTCGAAATTGGCCAAAAGTTGAGATTGTACATTTTGAAGGCGAGATGCTGCAGGTGAATAGGCGAACACATTATATTTAGAGAACGTTTCCTGTAGATGACTGACATAATGTGAGGAAAAAAAGTATTTCTGATTTTCTGTCATTTTATGCCTTCATAGTCAACCTAAATAAACCTGTCTGAATTAAAAATGAGCATTGTAATGACTGATTTAAGTCGAATCATTTCGGACATTCCCGCTTTTGCAGAGTGAGCAAAGTGAGTGTGTGTGGGAGCTCATTAGGAGACAGTGTGAATGGACCGGGAGAGAAAGACGGAAAGGCAAAGAGGAGGAGGAGGAATACGCTGGGAGAAAGATGGAGGTGGAGCTGGTGACAGTTCAAAGTGACATTCGCAGTCCTCTGCACAAACACACATTTAAGGTGTCTGTCTTACGCTATTGCAGAGGAGCTTCTCGGGATGGGGAGCGGTGGCTGGGTGGGCTGATGGGGAATCTTTTACTGTACATAAGGAGCAAAGGTGTTAATATGAGGTGAACGTCTGATGCATCTGAAGTGTCCTTATTCTGCCAAAGAGCTGCTGACAACAGGACGTTTAAAAAAATTATTATTATTATTACCTACGCAGACACAGGGAGAACATGCAAACTCCACACAGAAAGGCCCCATCAAGGTGGGATCGTAATTAGCCTCAAGAGAACATTAATAACACAAGAAAGTAGTTGTTCTGTGGACAGTTTCCCCCACCTGAGCTGCAGCTCTCCGCAGTTCAGCCAGGGTCATCATAGGCTTCTTGGTAACAGCTCTGGTCAGTGTTGTCCTAGTTCGGTCAGTAAGTTTAGGAGGACGGCTGGGTCTTGGTAGGTTTGCAGTGATGCCAGACTCTTTCCATTCCTGGATGATATATTTAACTGTACTTTGAGAGATGTTCAAAGCTTTGGAAATCTTTTTATAACCCTAACCCTAAGGCTACTTCTCAATAACTTTATCCCGGACCTGTGTGTTCTTGGACTTCATGATGCTGCCTCAGACCTCTGAGACCATCAAAGAGCAGCTGTATTTGAACATTAGACATTAGATTACACACAGGTAGACTCTATTTAGTCATTGAGTCAACATGTGATCATTCAGAAATCATCAGGCAACTTCTGAAGGCAATTGGCTTCACAAAAAGGAAAAGGGGGCCTGTAATTTGGCACATCACACTTTTTCAGTCACAGCAACTGAACATATTGGATTTACCCTGGCTGGCTCCAAATCGCAGGACGAAGTCGGGCTTGGTGACCGGACTAAGTTGCTCTGTCAGGAATACCAAGCCTAACCTGTCTTGTTCAAGTTTATTTAAGTCCTTTTTTTTGGCCTACCTGAGTGGAAAGTACTGGACTTGGCGTTCCCTCCACTGTAACCATAAAACTTTGCACGAGACACTCGGGGAGTTGATCTCATAAACTTTTCACTTCTCTCTCCTTGGCCTTCATTCTGTCAGGACGTCCAGTGTCTGCGCAAGATCCAAGTCAAACAGGAGCTTCGAATGTCTCCGTTATTTTCAAAGGGGACGGATATGGCGTGGTCAGAGTGGTACGAGTCGGTAAGAATTGTGAAAGTGTCAGGTTAACGGCCACTCGGTTCCATAGAAGATGATGTATATCTTCGTTGAAAGATATTTCCTGCGCATAAAACAACGTTGGCGTTGATCTCTTAAACGTTCCACTCTTTTCTCTATGGCCATTTGTTATTTAAGGACGTCCAGTATCTGTACAACATCCAAGTCAAACAGGAGCCTCTCATCTGTCCCCTCACGCCGGCTCCGAGTCCACTGGCCTTGCACATATTTAAACCTTTTGAGTGGAGCTTTGGGACCCCCCCCTCCTCACCTGAGCGTCCCGGATCATTCGTCTTCCCTGACAGGATGGCAGAAATACGACCAAAGGCAGAGCCGAGGCGGTTTTGGGGGGAAAGACGCAGGGCTGGTTACGTAACAGGGCAATCCGAGCGCAGCTGGGGCTGAACGGACGTCTGGAAGAGAGAGAAGGAAACACTGTGAAATGTGGCTCTGAAGAGGGAGATGAACCAGTGAGTTATAGACTGGGTCTACGCAAAAACAAAGACTGGGCCTGAAGAAAACTTAGTAAGAGGTCACTGCAGATATGTGACAGTCAAGAAACGGAACAAAGAGGCAACTGAACTAATGTAAAGTGGAAACAGAACAGATTTGGTAGTGTTTAAGTGAAGTATTTTTGTGATGGCGTGGCAGCAGAAAGCAATCCATCAGGCCAAGTATGTTTTATTTATTACAGTGAGAATATTTAGGCAATAAATGAAGGTATACATTAAGGCCTTGATACTCAGAAAAGTTCAAAAGTGTCTGCAAGGTTTAAGTCTCTGTTGTCTCTTCAGAGAGTTCAAGCTGCCCCCCTCAGATCAGAGAGATAAATGCACAGCTCTCACTAAAAACAAACAAAAACTCTATGATATTGAGTTTTTAGACTCTGGTCTGCGCAGAGAGGGTAGCCTGGCTAACACCAGACAAAAATCACAAGTGATATTTAGTCTGGGGACCACCAATTCATTTTCTCGTAGGAGAGGTGTGGTTTACGATCGTCCATAGCCGTTTATTGTGCGCTATGAATGTCTACAATGCGTCTGCGCGTAGCCACAGCCAATCGTATCATCGTATGAGATGACGTATGACGTACACCCGCTGTAAACTTTCGAGCTAAACTATTTAGAACACGACCTAAAGCTTGATCGGAAAATAGCGTTGCATCTGCTGCTGTCATGTTGGATCCGTAAATAAACTACAAGCTTCCATATATCGATAAGCACGTCATCGTCTTGCCGTCCCTCCTTGTTCTGTGATTGGTTCCCAAATCCATGCGAAAATTTTGGCCATGGTCCCCAGGCTGTTGTGCAGTTCAAAATGATTCGAGCGCATAAAACAGTCTGGCGTTAGCCAGGTTACAGAGAGGGTGTATTATTCATGAAATGATCTAATGATGTTAACATGATGAAGTTGATGGTATGGGCGTGGTTTGTGCTCAACCCTGTTGCTTTTTGCATATTGGACAGTCTGGATGTGTTGATATTATGTATGTTTTTACTCAACGCAAATCAGTTTCCTCACAAAGACTATAGATACAAACAGCAACGTGTCATACAAGGGGCGTGGCCTTGCAGAGGAGGAAGAAAACCTCTCAGAAAGTCAAGCCAAAAGCGGGTCCATATGGATGTTTTTCACTGCAAATTGTTCAGCTGAAGCGAAAACTGCACTTGTTAGCTAACATAGCTTCCTGGTTAGCATTGACCGTTTTAGTATTTGTGGGCTGTTGAACCACTTTGCCTGTAGCGGCTAACCCGGTAACTTAGCTTACTGCTACTGCCAACAACAAGAACCAGCTTTCATTCTAAATGATTGAAAACCCAGCGAAAAGAGAAATTTGCCATCCATCAATCATCATATTGTGATGTAAATTTCAAAACAAATGTCCAGATCCAAAAAATAAAGGTTGTCCATGAATTGTCATATTTCTGCATACATTTCAAAATAAAGGTTCAGACCTGAAAAATAAAGGTTGTAGTAAGTTGTTGGTATAATAACTGGTGTAAATTTAATGTCACTGTACATTGTGTGTGTCTCTCCCTCGTTTGCGCCTGCACTTTATTTAGACTAATTTAACATTTTCTCTTTCTTATTAATGACTGGATGATGACATTTTAACGACATATACTGTATATTCCCTTGGTATTAGCAAAGTAGCTGTATTCTAAATACCCTCTGACTAAAGAGTAACTGTCCCGGAATACAGCCCCTCACTGAAGTTCTCAGAGCCCGAGATGGTTCATACGGCTCTAACATATCAGAGATGGACTTTAGTGCTAAACTATGAAAAGACTTGTAACAAGCAGAGCTGTTTTAAAGGGGAGAACCTGCAAACTCCAAAGGGGAGAACCTGCAAACTCCACACAGAAATGTCCCGTCCTGGTGGGAATCAAACCAGGGACCTTCTATCTGTGAAGCTCGAGCACTAACTCGGGGCAAAGGAACCCCACGCGTTCCTTTGCCCCACCTTTCACAGGTCAGAATCATCTAGAGCTGGAGGATTGACACAATATCATAATCTTGAGTAGCCTATACAAACACAACTATTTCCCCTTGTAAATAGGCTCCTAGGTGGTCCCTACTCCTCAGTTTGGGAATCCGTCCTTCAGCCTTCGGCCCGCGTTGCCAGATCCCGGACACTGGGCGCTTGTATCCCTGCCGTGTTCCTGGTGAATAGAGCCGTGGTCTGTCAGGCCTGATGTGTTCAGCAGAGCTCTGTAATGACACGCCTCACCGCTCCTGTCCACTGCGCACAGAAATACGGCCTCTCCCCGGGCTCTGAGGGAGTCCCGGGCCAGAATCCAGTCCAGGTCCAGTCCTGGTTCAGATCGGATCCAGACCTCAGAGGTTTTTGGCTCTCAGACCTGTTTGTCTTTGTCTCGTCTGCCTGGTTTCATGTGGGGACGGCCTGCTCCAGTCTGGACTCCGCAGACATAAAGGTGAAGTCATGCACAAAGGAAAGGCTTGGAAATTACAATTAGATTAAGAAAATGAATGTCATTATCTGGTCATTTCATAAATCAGGTCGGACTAGAAGGATTAAGGCCTATTCACAGCAGGTAAATCAAGCCAGGAGTTAAACAAAAGTACAAAATAATGTCAAGTACAAGACTGGGGAGGCCCAATACTGGATTTTAGGATGAATATCTGAGTTTGCAATATACAGGAGGACAAAACAAATTCCGTTTCACTGTTAAAAATCAGGTATTATCCCATTAAGATACTAAGATATTAAGATACTAAGATATTGTTGCAAGAGTTAAAAGAACACCTCATTTCAGGAAAACGGGATTTGTATTGTGAAGTTAAAGGGGCTAGATGCAAGTCATTTTACGCTCACTACTGCCACCTCAGGTCTTATGCATAACAGCAGCTTCTATATTAAGCTTGTGCATGACGGCACTTCAGACAACAACTTTTTGAGTGACAGTGCAGGATTTTAGAGGCAGTTGTGGTGAACAGGTCTGAGCTCATTCTACACATTAGGGCATTGAAAGAACATGTAGGGGGAGGAAAATACTGAATTTTAAAATTTTTAAACTTTGTATAGTCCCTTTAAGCGGGGAAAAAAACAGTTTTGCCTTGCTCTTGCGAAAATAAATCCGTCCGTCCATCCATCCATCCATCCATCCATCCATCCATTTTCTTCCACTTTTCCGTTGCCGGGTCATGGGGCCAGCTGTTGGAGCTGCCCAAATCACATTGCACCAGCCCCTTATGGCTCCTCCTGCAGGTGGTGGGTCCACGGGAGGACGGCCTCACGATTAAACGGGCCTGTTGGTCTCTCATAAGGGGCTTCTGAACCGCTCTTTGTCTGACCCGTCACCTATAGGACCAGTTTGCCATGAGAGACCCTACCAGGGGCACAAAGCCCCCGACAACAGAGCTCCAGGATCATTCGGGCGCTCAAACCCCTCCACCACGTTAAGGTGGCGGTTCCAGGAGGGGGGCTGCAATACCAACACAACTATTTTAAGATTAATTAATTCATGCTTCACTAATGCACTAAAGTTTGATGTATTTCTGGTTTCGACATTGTCTGAGCACTACAGAGAGAGAGAGGAGGGGCAAGCAGGAATAAGACATTGAAAAATCTTTTTGAAACAATTTGAAAAAGTCTTTTGTCATATTTTGTCACATTTTTGTATTTTTTTGTCACATTGTCACTTTTTTGTCTTTTTTTCTTGTCAATTTTTTTTATTTTTCTTGTCAAATTTTTTTTGTCAAATTTGTGTATTTTTTTGTCAAATTTGTATCACATTTTTGTCACATTTTTATATATTTTTTGTCATTTTTTGTCCATTTTTTGTCCATTTCTTGTGACATTTTTGCCACTTTTTCATACATTTGGACACATTTCATACATGGGGTGAAGCCAAACTGGAGAAAATGTGCTCGGTTCAGGTGGGAGTTAAGGGGTTAACACACGTTTTTGTTGCTTTTCTAGCAAAACCAATCAGTGCGCCACAATGTTAGCTAGCGCACAAAACATAAAATAATCATCGCAAAGAGTATATTTAGTTTTTAAACATTGCCCATTGCGCAAAACATTGATGTTTTCACCTGCCGTGTCTGCCCTTAAACCACTTCATCGCGGTTTCTTTTCCATTTGTATTTCTATTTACACATTATAAAACTACAGATTTTATAACCTCCCTGCCGCTGTTTATTGCATTTTCACAATGTGCACAGCAGTGTTGACAAGCGGCTTAAGAAATCACCCACAAACCTGAGGATCAGTGGTCTAAACATAAAGGGTTTACACAGTTATACCTTTTCAAAACATCATCCAACAAACCTCTGGCAAAAAGTGAGCAGATAAACATGAAAGAGCGAAGACCCAAATGCAGCTATAGTTCCTGATTTCTCGTGGTCTGTTTCTGTAAGAGTTTCTGTAAGAGTTTCTGTAAGAGTTTCTGTAAGAGCTCTGTTAAAGGCTGTGACGAGGCGACTTCCAGCTCTTAACTGTAATTAATGACCAGGTTTGTCCTGATTACCTTTTATTAAGGGCCCTCCGGAGTGCTCCAGGTGAAGAGGGAGAAGAGAGACGGGACAGACGAGAGGTGAGAAAAAAGGATTATTTCTCCTCCGTCGCTTGTAAAATCTGCTCCTGTGAATCTCGTAAAAGGTCTCATCGACGGAGGCTTTGAACTCGGCCGCCGGGACACTGGTCAACCAGGAAAAAGAAAGAAAGCATTACATTCTTTTCCGGTACTTTCACGATACTTGGTTTACTTTTTTTTTACCTATACCGATACTAAAATATTTAAAATTAAAATATTATAATGATGTTTGGAATATATTCAAATTTACAATATCGGGTTCATCTCCAATGTCAAGAAATGTGCGAAAAATGGGGAATAATTTTGGGGAAAAAAGGGAGGATATTGGGAGAAAGTGTGGCAAAAAATAAGAAAAATTGGGTGAAAAAATAAAATAATGGGGCAAAAATTCAGGAAAGAATGGGCGGTTGATTGGGGGGAAATGGGGGAGAAAATAGGGAAAATAGTAGTAACAGAAATGTAGCAAAAATGAGGGAAAAATTGGGAGAAATGTGGCAAACATTCTGAGAATTTTTTTTTACTAACATAGCTACTACATAAACAAATTTTAACTTAGAAACAAATCCTTCGGGTCACATTACACAGACATCAGGCCACATCACCCAGACCAGAAAAGTTCAATTTTGCCTTTAAAATTAGGAAAATATTAAACTTTTTGTCGTTTTGGAACATGCATGGACTATAGTAACTTTGCGACAGAGAGTTGGCAATTAAAGGGTTAAAAAAAAAAGTCAAGTTATAATAAACGTATATGTATGGAAAGAGGAGAGTTAGAGATTCAAAATAAAAATAAAAAGTTTTGAAAATATCAATCCTTCAGTTTTTTATAGCCTCTTAAAGGGGCTAGATGTAAGTTAGCCATTTTATTCTCACTACTGCCACCTCAGGTCACATGTGTAACTGCAGCTTCTATATTATTCGGACGCGAAGTAACATTTTAGAGGCAGGTCTGAGCTCATTCTACACATTAGGACAGAGCTGGAACATGTAGGCGGACAAAAATAGTTAATTTTAACATTTTTAAACTCCATATAGTCCCTTTAAAATTTCAAGCACATTTTTGTGTCCGAGGGACGTCAACGTAACTTTTTTAAAGGTGTGATTAAAGGTTAATATGACATGAAATATTGAAATATTGCCAAATTCTGTCATACCAACTGTCGAACTACTAAACTATTCTAACCCCTTAACTCCCACATGAACCGAGCACATTTTCTCCAGCTTTACCCCAATCCAAAAGCTTCTGGAAAAAAGGTGTGAAAATAGCAACAAAACTGAGACGAAAACAAGGATGAAAATGTGAAAAAAGTGAGAAACAATTGACGAAAAAGTGACAAAAAATGTGACAAAAAAAGTACAAAAAATGAACAAAAAAATGTCAAAAATGGACAAAAAATTTACAAAAAAATTGACGAAAAATTGAGGAAAAAGTGACAAAAAATGGACAAAAAAGTTATAAGAATTTGACAAAAAAAATGCGAATAATTTGACGTAAAAGTGACAAAAAAGTGACAAATATTTGACAAAAATGAGATGACTGCCCAACAAAAAAAGTGATGAAAAAAAGGAAAAAGATCAATTGAGTTGTGTAGGTCTTAGCTTTCAAATGAGGCGTTACACTGGCCCACAGGATTTGGGTAAAGCTGAACTGGAGAAAATGCTCTCGGTTCAGGCGGGAGTTAAGAGGTTAATTACAGGCGAGAGAAGTTATAAATGAAACAGGATTTGAGAGTCCTGCGTTGCAAATCTGCATCTGGGAAGTGATGAAGCTCTCCTTTTATTCGCAGTTTAAAATTCAACAAAAATGCTCTCTGTGAAATTCCACAACTTTTCCCCACGTACACGGACGTCTCCTTGTCTCATTTGTGTCCCCGCTGCCCGACAAAACTCCCGCGTGGCTCCTGAGCCGCCGCGTGAACCCACCGAGGCCGCCGCCGTTTGAAATATAATAAACACGGATCCGGGTCTGAAGATTTAAATCCTGTTCATAAAAAGCGCGCACCTCCACTTCATAAAACAGCATTAGCCATTAGCCGCCGCGGCTCAGCGCCCGGGCCCCGTGTGGCGGCCCTTAGCATGTGGCGCCGCTAGCATCTCATATTAAAATGACAGAGAAGGTGCGGGTCGGGAGAGCCGCCGCCGCCGCCGCCGCCGCCTCCGCCTCCGCCGTGCACAAGGTCAGGGCTGCAGAGAAATGAAAAACACCCAGATGACACGACAATACAAAACAATACAAGAGCGTACGCCGCTGCGGTGATGAGCTTTTGTCTGTCACATTGTCACGGCTTGTGTTTCAGGGTCTTTGTCTTTGAGGAGCCGAGAAATCCCACAGTGCATTGCAGCAAAGGCGGTGTTTCTGTGTGTGACTGCAGGGAGTTCAGAAGTAAGTAAGGGAGATCATTCAGGAGCTAGATTGGGATTTTAGTTTGTTTTTTTCCCACATCCTCAATAAGAACCTTTCAATTACATGAGGAAAAATACACATTACTCCAGTACAAGCTAAAGTATTTATTGTAGGAGTATTTGTTGTAGAAAAAGTGTTCAATTAGAAAGAACAATTCCGTTTGAATGAGTTTTGTGAAAAGCATCAGAGTCAGAGCATTGACACTACACCTGCACAGCGCCACCTACTGTTCATAGAGTGAGCATTATTAAGCTTTTAAAATTAACTAAACACTGAGCCGATATTTAAATTGGAACCTTTTTTACTGAAGTAGAATATTAGCAAAGTACAGATCTTCTAAATCTCCACTTAAATACAGTACTTTTACTTTTACTTCATTACTGACCACATCTGGCAGTGGCTACATCACAACTGTATCAGATCTGAACCAGGTCCGAGCCAGTTCTAAACTAGACCTAAACCAGGCCTGGACCTTGGACTAAACAGGGCCAAAAACAGATCTAAATCTGCTCTAGACCAGGACTACTCCAGGTTTAAACCAACACTGAGTGCAGGTGGAAAGTGTTTTGCCTCACAACCTGGGCCGTGGGTTCAATTCCTGGACGGAGTGGGCCGTTCGATGTGTAGTTTGGATGTTCTCGCTGTGTCTGGACGTGTGTCATCAGCGTGCTGTGGTTACCCCCATCAAACCGAAACATGTACAATAGGTGATTTTGGTGATGGGTCCCTGGGGACTGGATTGAGGCTGGCCATGACCAGATGTGGTTTAACCTGATTTCATGACTTCAGTTGATTTTTCTCCAATAAAAGTAAACGTTGTTCAGTCAAATTCTTCAGTGAAATTACTGAAGTATCTCAGTCGAAAGAACAATAACTTTGCACCTTCTAAAACATGAAATTTCCCAAATTCACACTGTACGGCAACACGTCGGGGACAATCCTACTTCACTGTTGTGAGTCACAGACATTTGACTCTCATAAAGTGTGCAGTAGTAGGCATTTGTTTGTTTATCTGGGACAGTGTTAATGAACATGAGACTCCATGACTCCAAATTCCATTCATTGTCCCACACTGACTCTCACAAACACTCTCTCACTTTGTTGTGTCAAACACAACAAAGTGTTGTGTTTGAAGAGTTTTCTTTCCCACTTTCCTCCAGTCTGCTCCTGTGCCTTTCTCTCACTCTGCTCTGAGCCGACCATTTAACTCCGCCCCTTTCTCGCATGAAGATGATCAAAGTAAAACACTTTTAAAAACGCCATGGCTTATTAAGAGGTTTTACTTTTGAGAGCAGACGAGGAATATCTAAAACATTTATTTTTTTTAAGTAAAGGGTTATGTTATCTTAATGGGCCTAATTGTAGCCACATTATGAAATATTAATGAGCGGTTTTCTTCATATGAAAGAGCAGGAGACTTTTTAAAGTATTTGTCCGTTTATTTCAAATAAAATCGATTAAATGACGAGCAAACACGCGCTCAACTCACAACGTATTCTCTGACTGGGTGCTAATGCCTAGTGATAATGTATAAATGAATAGAATAGAAAGGACAGCACTCCACTTTTATAGCCTGTCAAACTAAAAAAACGTAATCATCCAAACCGAGTAAAAAAAAAAAAAAAGAGATTTTATTTCTTGGCCCTATCACCCAGCCCTAATTCTATGTATTCAGAATACAATGCTCTGATTGAACAAAGTAACAGATTACAAAATACATTTTAGGCAATTATTCAGTATTTTGTAACTAAATACAATTTCAAAGTATTCTCCCCAACACTGTTTACTTTCCACCTCTGCCCATGACTCCAGACAGGTTTCCCAAGTGGCATTGAGGGACGGGTCAAATGATGTCATTACATTAGAATAATGATGAATAAAGACCATTATCTTTGCCTTTTACTAAGTCTGACCAGGCAACGAACGAGCCAAAACCAGGTCGAAGCCAAGACACACACAGTTGAAAACCCGGTGTCTGCGTTTGTGAAAAGTCTCAAACGCCCTTGTACCTTTTGCGGATGTTTTCGCCGATATAACTGAAAACTGGGCCTCTTCCCGTTGGGGTCCGTATCAGCGCCCGCCACGCCGCCATTACAAGTTAACCTGTTGTTTATGAATATTATCGGGACATCGCGCCGGCTTCTGCTACCTGCCTCTGCCTCAGAAATGACAATGCGGCTGGATTCCCGGCTCATATTTCCAGGGATATCGCTGTGCGGCGCGCGGACACACAATAGCCCGGTTGATGTATCCGCCCGTTGTCCGCCTGACACCTTTGGAAATTGAAAACGCCAACCGACGGATGAACCACAAACACGCGCATTTGCCATTCATGGAATACATATTTCCTCTGCCCCCTCGACGCGGTGGATATTTTAAAAAAACATGAATGAAATCTAAATGGGATCTTAACATACTAGCGCGCGGCGGACGCTCACCGGAGGGTTCACCGAGGGCCAGGGACGGTAATGGAGGAGCTGTTTGCGATGCATCATGGGAGGATTGCGGAGCGAGCGGGAGGAGACAGTTTGCCTTTGTGGGGTCTGAGCGGAACAAGTGTAGGACACGCGTGGCGCCGTGTCGTATGTAAAAAGGTTATTGTGCGTTAATAGACCATTCAGACGTCACCTGTGTTTAGCTCTGCTTTGTTACGGGACTGACGACACTTTCACTATTACCTCCCACAGCGGTTCAGACGTGGCCCATGAAGCACAATTTAATGGACTCTTCAAACCACATGATACAATATTCATATTTCTAAATCGAACACAACATCCTACAAAGAGTCATAGAAACGTAAGACGGTCCAGGCAAAACTCTTTCTGTTTTAAATGTTCAGATTTTGGGCCAGTTTTCTAATGTGTAAATATTCACTTGACAATGTTTCTCCTTCTCCCTAGACTTATAGGAGAAATTGTAACTTCAAAACCCATTTTCCCAAAAGACTCAGATAGAAACGCTAATTTTATATCAGAACTAATCACCTAATGTCATTACTGTGTATAATCATTGTAGTTTAAAACATCTGATCATGATTTTTACCACAAGAACAAATCAGAATTGTACAATATGGCCCCCAAAATACACCTTTAAGGCCCTATACCTGATTTTTTTTTAACATAACAGACAATGTAAGAGGAACCCACACAATTACAATGCTAGTTGTGGTCAAAACTCATTCCTAACTTTCCTAACATATTTGTAGCATTGTATTGTTTGTCTGTTTACTTTATTGTCCCTGTAGGGAAATGTGTTCTCTGCATTTAACCCATCCTTCGATGCCGCTGGGGTGACCCGTAAGGAGCAGTGGTCGACGGCAGTGCCCGGGGACCCATCTCCATGATGTGGAGCCAGGCTGATGGTCAGAATCACCTGACTGGAGGATTCACCTATTGCACATGTTTTTAGTGGTTGGGGAAACCTACGCGGGTTCGATTCCCACCAGGACGGGGCCTTTCTGTGTGGAGTTTGCATGTTCTCCCCGTGTCTGCGTGGGTTTCCTCCAGGTAATCCGGTTTCCCCTACCACTAAAAACATGTATAGGTTCCTCTATGGCAGGGGTAGGCAACGTCAGGCCCGTGGGCCAAATCCGGCCCTCCAGCACAGAACCTCTGGCCCCCAATATGATTTTGAAAAATATTATTATGCAAATAAGGGATCAAATACCTGTTAAAGTACACTAAAAATGCGAGAAATAGTGTCTTTTTATGGTGTATTTTTGAAATGTCCTTGCAGAACATCCCACTTGGTCATATATAATGTAAAACGGTCATTCTCTACTTGTGGGTCAGGACTCAAAAGTGGGTCACAAGCCTATAGTGAACTCTTTTTCAATATTTTCCATCTGAAACTACAGGGAAACACACTGGAGTCTGTTAAAATTAGTTTTATTGGGTTGCTTTGATCATAATTTCAGTCTTAAAAGCAAATCTCAGGCTTGTTCAATAAAACCGTGTGGTAAATTCAATATTTTATACGATATATGACAAATTACAGTTTTATTTGGGTCGCAGCTTGTCATTAAGGTAATGGAGCCGGACCACTCTAGAACCACTCATGTAAAACTTTGGCATTTACAGAAAATGGTTCTTCACTTACAATGGTGAGGTTCGGCCATCGGTGCTTTGGCAATGATGAAAATTGGCCCTCCGTGACGCAAACTTGCCTACCCCTGCTCTATGGAGCCTGGACTCCCTGAAAAAGAAATTCCTGATCTCAGTGGGACTATCCTGGTTAAACAAAAGTGGAAAAAAGTGCCTTTAATGCCTAGATTTGATGTCGGCCTTTCTTCCATGCCATGAAGCTTTTATTGTTGAAAGGTAAGAACAGAAACAGTGAGATTATTGAACAGTTTGGTCGTATTGTCTTAGCCGAGATTCTTACAAAAGGCCTGAGATTCCAGATGAATTTCATGGCGCTAAGTGAAAAGTTAAGCTCTGCTCTTTCCGTTCAGTTCTCTTCTCAGAAAATAGTTCGAGTGTTGGTAAATTCTTCCGAAGGGTTTCAAAAGATTCCAAACCCACTTTCGAGGCGTGAACGTAATGCAAAGTGAATAGCTGCCAGAGAGTGTCCAAAAGCATGTTGGGAGTCGCCGTTTCGTCAACTACTCCAAACATGCTCCCAACTTTATATTTTACGGTGTTTGAATTTCTTGAGCGATCTCTGAGTCCACGCCGAGAACAAGGTCAGTATTCTCGTGGTTCTACAGTTACGATTTGTTCAATTGCCAGTCTTGTATTCTTTTGTTGGGGAAACTGAAAACACATTTGTGGACAGTAAAGCCTAGAGTCTTTGGAAGGATATCTTTGAGCTTCCGCAAGATTCCCACTGAAGGCCACACGCTTTCGGACAATACAAACTATGCTGTGTTGTGGGTGTTCAAGCTGGGTTTTTTTTGTCCACAACCCTGAACCTGCTCCTGGATTTGCTTTTGTATTTATGTGACCAGTGTTGGTGAACTTGTGGAGGAAAATCTGTTCAATCTGGTCGACGATAATGAAGACAGTGTTGGCAAGTCGGAGAAAAATATTGATTTAAATATGAGTACAATATGTTGATGTTAATAAAGGCAAAAAAGACACATAAAACATTGAATTTCAATAGACCTCTTCCGAACATCGGCTTTAAAAAGGGAAGAGGCAGCGGTCAAAACCTGAATTTACACCAGAGGCAGGTCGAAGGTCACTCGAAGAAGAAACAGAAACACAGATGAAGTGGCTCGTAAACAAAAGGAAAATTGTGTGTGATTGTGATATTATTTGAACTACGGAGACACCATTATGAGTAGGATGCAACGCACCCTATAAAAACTGTTCAGTTTGGGGCCAACACTTGGGGCCCGATCTTCCGCCTGGTGCAACAACAGCGTTTCTCAAGACAAAGTTGGTATCTTGCGTACAAACAACGGTGCAGCAGTGAAAAAAAAGGGGTCGCCCAAGTCGCTTCCAACTTCACCCCCGTTTGGAGCCATAGGAATATGCTGGGAGAGGCCAAATGCTAACGACATCTTTGGTCTTTTTGTGTGACTGAGGGCACACAGTTCTTCCATAGAGCTTAGACGAGTTGATACGTACCTGTCTGGTCTTTCTGTGTGCCCGTGGAAGAGTGTGGCGGCTTCCAACTTCACCCCCGTTTGGAGCCATAGGAATATGCTGGGAGAGGTCAAACGCTAGCAACATCTTCTGGTCGTTTTGTGTGACTGAGTGCCCGCACAAAGACCAGACAGGTATGCATCAACTTGTCTAAGCTCAGGTAAGAACATAATCTCAGTATCGTAAATTGGTGGCCTGTTTCTTTAAGTCGGATGCTTCTCTGGGACACTTTTTAACTAATGTAATGGAGACACTGCAGATGTGGCACTTTTTGTTCAGTGTGAAGGTTGCACAGATGAGTGGCACTGTAGCCCAAGACAAATTACCTTCTGGGGCTAATAAAGTTTATGCTATCTTTTCTCTTCTTCCTCGTCTCTTTCTCCCACTGTGAGTTAAACACTGTCCAGCTTTCCAATATATCGATGGTCCTGGATTAAAAAGTGGGGGGCAAACTCCACGCCGCAGAAACGTGATCAAAAGTCTCGTCTACTATCTGCGTTTAGAAATGCAAGATCGGGCCCGATGTCATTTTACGCCATTGGAGTTTTAGTCACTCAGTTTCTGAATAATAAGGGGGACACTTGAGGTAGAAGGTTCTTGGAATGGAAGAAGGGGAGACATGAGGTTCGAAAGCAACCAAATGATTGTCCTGTTTTCAAAATTCTTTCAGTAATCAAAATATTTTCTTGGAGCAGAGTAAACTTCATTTGGCACCATTGATCTCTACTGTAGACCATCAAAGATCATTGTAAAACTAGATCGGACATGAAGCTCGTTGACGTGGCGGCCATCTTGTGACTGACCGGCGAGGCTAACACCTATAGCCACCAATGCAAAACCAGGAGCAACATTCGCACTGATTCAGCAGCAGAATGTGATGCACTCATTCTTTGTGATTGTTTTATTACTTCTAAGTCGAGATATCTCAGTCAGGATCAGGTCATTTCTTTTTTAGTTTTAGTTTTGTTTTGCCATAGTAGCATCGTTTCTCCATTCATTCCCAGGGATCAATGGTTAGCATTCATTGTATGACTGTCCCATGTTCAATAAATATTTGTCATTTTGTGTTAAAAAAATACAGAAACACTGTTTAAAGTAGGAAACAAATTTGATATAAATATAACTGAATGATCTGAAGTGGTTGACAGAGGAAAATCCATGAACAAAAGTCTGTGCCTCCTATAAAACTAGAATACCATTTGAAACATTGCAAACATGTTATTTACTTTCTAGATATGACATGAAGTCAGTCACAATGATCAAAAAGTCATGAAATAACTACAAATAGATAAAAACAGTATCAAGGAAATAAATGGTTTCATTTGTTTTGCATTGCAATGGGTTAGAAGACAAGATGACATGTCCTATCTAGAGTTTTATTAAAGATCTTTGACATCCATGCTTGGAGACTCCACGGAGCCCCTCATGTTGGGGACGAGATAAAGCCATGTTCATCCATGCTGCTCCAGTTGTCTCCTCAAACATGCTCAAACATTTTTTTTTTTCCCTTCCTGGTTTAAAAAAATCCGCCTTGTGATCTTTGGTGCCCGCTAACTTCTTCGCTCATGTCTCCGACTGACACTTTAACAAAGAACGTGACAACTTTTAATTACCAAAAACAAACGCGCTCTGACCTTGCCAACATCCTCCTCCCAGATGGAAATGACAAGTCTATGAACCGAAGTGTAGCCGCGACATCAGCTTGTTCCACCCGCTGTACGGGGAAAAAAAAAAACCCAGGGATTTACACATATTAATGAATCCAACACGCTGACACTTTGTGGAGAGGTGAGGGGCGAACAAGAAAGGCGTATCAATTTAGTTCCTTGGGGGATATGCTAATAATTTCTGAGTTTTCCTCCCTCTCTCTCTTTCTTTCTTTCTTTCTTTCTTTGTGGCTTGATATCTTTGGCGACCGTTGCACCTTGTTAGGGCTGCGACCTCCTCCGTTCCCGAGAAGCAAAACAGACTGGCAATAAATACAAAAAATAAAAAACTGGCACAACAAAAGATGAGAGGAAGACGTGGAGGAGGGAGGAGGCGGCGGCGGCTGGGTTCACCTTTCCCGAGCCCCCTCCTGTCGGCAGAGTGACGCGTTTGATTCCGTCGCAATCATACATCAGGCGCGTGCGGAGCTGACACCTCATCTCGCCAAGGCCCTGCTTTGCATAGAGCGTAGCCTTAGCCGCGCACCTCCGCGAATCCGGGGCTTCTTTTTTTTTTTTTTTCCCTTCTCCTGTTTTCTCCGCTACTTCTCTGTCACTTCTGAGAGAGCAGAGGAGAGAGAGAGAGAGAGAGACGTTCAGAGGTGTGACAGTGGGAGAGGAGCGGGGACAGCTGGTGCAGGAGACGACCGGCGGCTAATTTATGCTAACGTTAGCCCTCCTCAGTTCATCGGGAGGAAATGTCGATGAATTAATCACTGCGCGCTGCGGTAAAATTAATGCTTCAAGATGAGAACCGTGATGGACAACGGAGCTTGTGTCGCCTTTTGGAACAAAGCAGACACATTCGAACATGGAAAGATGCGATTTTTAAAGCCGCGTTAGCCGCATCAAACCGTGACAGTTGTGGGTCATTGCTTAAAGCCGTACTAAGTAACGTGTTTACCTTAATAAATCCTTTTCGTAGTCCCTGTGGTGGTAATACAAGTGTTTATTTGATGATTGGAGGGTCTTTCATCTCCCCCTGGTGTCTCTGGCCAGAAAACAATGTTTTCAACTTGGCTGCCACAGGACCGGAGCAAGCAATACACACTAATGGAATCACCAAGAAGAAGCTAACATGCTAACGGGCAAAGCTAACTGCGGGCTAGCGTCACTTTAAACAGTATTTACAGCCAAGTTTGAGTGAAAAATATTATTTCCATTGTGTAATTGGATGCACAATATCCCTCTCTCCCCTCGCCTTTCCTGTCAGCGTAGTATTTACTCTCCAAGACAATTAATAAGTTAAAAAATCGCAACTTGCTACGATACCTGTAGTTGCGCTTGTGGACTCTAGGGGCAAGAGTTACTTAGTACTGCTTTAAAATCGCTCAGCTGTTGCCGAAATGCGTTTCTAGCTCTCACAGACCCTTCCAGAGTTCATAGCGAGGCAGAGTTGAGCAAGGCGGAACTCTCTGACTTCCTGTTTCTCACTGGAGGAAATTGTGCTATGTCTAGACACACACAACCACATGATGTATTGTAACTGGATAGGCACCGCCCCTTCAGGTCACACTCCTGTCCACCTAGAGCAGGAGTGTCCAAACTTTTTTCACCGAGCGCCATACAGAGCCACCTTAACCAATGGGCTAGCAGGGCCTCTCAGAATTAAGGGGGAAAAAGAACAGGGTATTCTGATTTTCATGTCAGTCACTTCACTGAGCGTATGCGATGACTGTGCTGGGCTCCTGTGTGTGTACCTGGAGTAGCCCCGCCCTACCTGGCCCAGAGGGATACCTGTAGGAGAATCAGGGTTAGGGTTTTTGTGGGATTTTTGACATAGGGCCTCATTTCCTAGTTATCCAGAGTGTTGCTGGTACCTGGAGATATTTTTTTAGTAATTCATGCAGTTCTTTTATTTGAAGAGTTTCGTGGCGCTAGGCTAGTGCAAGGCTAGCACATTTCTATGGTATCAGCTAGCCTGCATTAAAAACAGTCTGACCCGCTCCACAGAGCACCTGAGGCAAATCACTTATAAAACCAGACTATAGACCAGTCCATAGAATAATTTTTGGAATATAACTGACCTTACATCATATGATCGCATTTTGAGAGACTATTTTCAAGCAGATCACTCCGCCACTGCGTAGCTTATACAACCACAAAGCTGATACTGCTCAAATATAAGTTATTTTAAATGCAAAATGGTTAAAATGACTCTATCAACGCAGACATTTATATGGTTAGTCTGGTGTTATGAGTGATTTGCCTCAGGTGCTCTGTGGAGCGGGTCAGACTGTTTTTAATGCAGGCTAGCTGATACCATAGAAATGTGCTGGCCTAGCACTAGCCTAGCGCCATGAAACTCTTCAAATATAAGAACTGCATAAATTAAAAAAAAAAAAAAAATCTTCAGAAATCAGTAACACTCTGGATAACTGGGAAATGAGGCCCTATGTCAAAAATCCTGAAATATCCCTTTAAGGTGGGCCTCGGGCCATATATTGACATGTTTGGAGGGCGACAGATCAGTGGTCAATGCATTCAAGCATGCATGTATTTAAGAGAGGTTTAAACCATTCCCCACACTTTTATTTAGGTTTGGAACCATAATGCCAGCTTGTCTTGCAATAACTGTACATTTTTGAGGTTTTAATCGTGTGGAATGATTAAAATTGCAGTAAAATGATCATCAACACTTTGGACAACCCTGACTAGAGGCTGCTCTGTGTTACAGCAGCAGAAATTGGGTCCAGAAAGGATTTTTCTTATAGAACAGTGGCTACATAGCTAGTTTCTAACTGTGGTTCGTATGTCCTTCTCTCGTTCATAGGTTTGCACGATCACTGGTCCGCGCTTATTGATTTGCTGTGTATTATTGTTGACCTCCGTGGAAAGTGTTGATATGGCAGGCATAACTTACAAATATGTCCTTCTATACGAGCTCCGCAATCTTTAAAAGTAAACTATGTGTTGTACAAAATGTGTGACGACTCTATCCTTGAACATTGTGAACGCGCTCAGGCCATTAGCCCTTGAAACCGGCACTTTCCTGATAAAAGAACGGTTTATTTATATTTGTGGCTCATTCACAAGGACAGGCGAGATGCACTTTTTTAGGAAAATGGCCTCTGAAAATGTAGATTTCATTTGGGCTAAAAAACACTTTGGGAACGGAACCTTTTAAAGACACATTTATTTTGTAAACAGCGGGCAATTCACAAACCATTTACATTAGCGTTGATGCATTTTCGGATTTTTCTTTTTAAATACAGGTTAGTTTTCAAGCCATTAGCGACGGCCATGTTGGAGGCAAAAATCCCCGAAATGCAATCTGGTGCACAGTGGGAAAAGAAACTGTTCGAGATGAATGAAACCAGGCTCGGGACTATCACAGCAGCTTCATAGATGTGGACACTGACATCACCTCAGCTCAATGGCCAACACGGCTCGGTTCAAAATTGAATTAAATATTACCTACACCGGCTGCAAACATGAACCTACACTTAGGCATTACTCATTCACTCCACACTATCGAGGTATTGCCCAAGGACACAACAATAGCCACGTTTCCACGTAGAACGCATTTACCCAGCCCTGTCTGGCCGCTGTACGCGACACAATGCGGTTTTCTACGTGTAGTGTTTCCATAGCAGAAGGACCGCAGTTGTTGTGGGCTGCGGTCCTTTTGGAGTACACATCACTGAGGGATTAACAAAACGGCGATGGAAACTTCTGAGAGCCGCAATGAGAACAATGTGGACAAATGTTGCCTTTTGGTGGAGTTTATGGAATTGTTCAGAGGTGCCAAGGCAAATACTAGAGGAAAGAAGGAGCGAAAGACGAACTAGGAGGTGAGCAACCTAAGCTAATGTGATGCTAATAGCAAACAGCAGCTAAAGTTGTGCTAACAGCGGCTAAATGCTATCATGGGCAAACTGAACTGTATGACCAGGCTGTTTTTGTTAGGGCTGTCCTCTCTCCTCTGGTCAATCCGAGGCCATCAGTCTGTCCACGTCCACCCAGTGGGAAAATGCCAAATACAGGTGACCAGACTTTCCATGTAAAAAACTGGGACACCATGGGAGTTTGTGGGGATAGCCATATTTGACTTAAAAAAAAAAAATAAGTCTAATGTCAATTAAATGGACCAGTCAGCATTGGGTTGATAGACTTTTAGCCTCTTAATTGGGGCAGTGTCTGTGGAAACAGTGGGTTTGACGTACACGTGACCAAAAGTCATAACGTTTCCAGTGAAAAAGCTGCTTTCGTCATGATACTGGTGAAAAAAACAGAACACCTGGGACAGAGCATTCATCAAACTGGGACTGTCCCGTGTAAACTGAGACATCTGGTCACCCGGTTAAAGGAAAAGGCCATCGTTTTAACATATTGAGATAAGTTCTTACCTTAACTTATACCAGTTCATGTGTACCTGTTTGGTCTTTGACGATATTATAGCACGGATGTTGAAGTACTCCAGGTGTTATTACGCCTCACAATATAGTGGCCGATGTTTAATTTTGTGTAACTAGACTTGGATCATGTAAAGGCTCATGTAACTGTGTTTAAATAGGGAAAACGTGGAACAGCTTGGTAACTTCTAACTCACCCCAATTTGGAGCAATACCTTTGCTGGGAGTGGCTAAATGCTAAATGTGACTGAGTGCACGCAAAAAGATCAGACAGTTACTTATACGAGTAACTGAGATATATTCTTACCTCAATATGTAAAAATGGTGGCCTGTTCCTTTAAGGCAGGGGTAGGCAACATCAGGCCTGGGGGCCAAATCTGGCCCTCCAGCATAGAAGCTTTGGCCCACAAGATTATTTTGAGAAAGAAGTTTACACACATCAGAGACATTAGGCCTGATAATGTCATAAACCCCACCTGAACCGAGCACATTTATATAATAAGTGACAAAAAAAGAGTGTCAAAAGGGCGACAAAAACACTACAAAAATGTAAGAAAATACGCTCCGTTAAGGCGGGGTTAAAGTACTCAAAAATGTGAAACATACAGTCAATTCCTTTACATTTCTGTGCAGAAACCCCACTAAAGTCATATATGACATACATACAACTGGCATTTGCTAAAAGTGATGACAATTGGGGGGGTTCAGCCCTCAGTCTTTTTGATGATGACGAAGTTCATCCCTCCACCAAGCAAACTTGCCTACCTCTGCTTTAAGGTATAACTTGAAGCAGTGGGCAGCCAGTGTAGGCAAGCACTCGGGAACCCATCTCCAGAGGTGGAGCCAGGCTAATGGTGGGAAACTGGGCTACCTGGAGGAACCCTATGCAGACTCTGGGAGAACATGCAAACCCCACACAGAAAGACCGAACCTTGGACCTTATAGCCGCGGAGCATGAGCGCTAACCACTGAACCGGCCAGAGCAGGATCTGGACCACACTTAACCCACTGCTGATTTATCAATACATGAAGTAAAGAAGCAGACCATAAGGAAAGGCAAAGGCAAAGTGAAGCCAACTCTTTCCATCTGTGATTGTTTGATTGAGAGCCCCCCCGTGTCCGCAGACAGCACGTAGCATATCCACGGTTTAAATTTCCATAACTTAAAACCGACAAAACGTTCTGAAAGTTTTTTTTGTTTTTTTTAAGCCAGAGTTCACCCGGCTGTGTGCTGTTTCACGGAGACTCCGTTGGGTCACCGATGTTAAAATATTCGGGCGCGAGCGGCGACGCCAAAGATGCGGCGCGCGTCGTTAGAAAAGTCAATTCATTCAGGCTCCGCAGTCGCCGTGGTTATCAGGAGCCAGCTCTTAATTAATGTATGCAAATGAGCGCGCCATCACACCTTTCGGAAAGTGGAGCCGGTTCTGTGCGTGTGAAATGGAGACGTCGGGAAGTGGAGTGATTGTGTCTGACAGAGATTTTCACATGAGCTGACGACAAAACCCGAGCTGCGTTTGAAGATACAGAATAGATGAACGTTTGTGAGCAGGACTTTTCGGAAGGAAAATCCTTCCCTTTACGTTTAACAGAAACAGAAAGTCTCTATCCTGAACTGATTTAAGAGTAAGCTATTATGTCTCTGTCAACTAAGTGGCACAGTGGTTAGAGCTCGATCCCCGTGCCGGATGGGGCTTTATTGGGCTGGCTCCGGTTTCCCCCATCACTACAAAAAGTTCTATCTTGGTCAGTTGTCATGATGGTCTTGCTCAGTTGGTAGAATATCTGAGCCGTTGCGAGAACGAGGGACACAAGTCTGCAGCCCAAGTTTCGAGAAAAACTTGGTGATTTTCGCTTTTTTGCAGAATCGTTCAATTGAAGCCACGTAGAAGAAGCGTAAACTTTTAGGTTCAAACCGGCTTGTTTAGGGAGATTTGGAACATACGCCTATTGTGGATCAGTTTATGTGCGTTTGGGTGAATGAACTCAAGGCCTGAGGACGGAAACCCCATACCAATGCCCGCTGGCTGCTCTGCTTTATGCCCACAACACTAGAGGCTGCCATTGGGCAGTCATTGCTGTAGTACCTCCATATAGCCGCTCGTCTCCCATTGAAAAGCATTGGACTTTAGACACGTTTAAACAACTTTAACGCCTGGTTTCTATTTTCTAAACACTTTCTAAGGCTAGATATTCCCCCTGAGATAACGCTGGGTTAGTCACAATTACAGAAACCAGGCTGGTTTTAGAAATTCTAGAAATCTCGTACTTAATGAGGGTCGAACTGTTAGTATTGGAGCTGCGCGCGTGACATGCCCTTTTTAGGAACGTGCTTCGTCAGAGCTGGGGAGGGGGAGTCTGTAAATCAGCCATGATTTCCCCCTCGTGCATGGTAAACGGGGAGGAGTGAGCAGAAGCTGTCCATGAGATATACAGTCTATGCCCCACACACATGATACGACAGGGAGATCTTTACAAGGAGGGCTTTTTTAAATGAGATGTAAATGAGCCCTATTGTCACTCTCAGAGAAGAGCCCAAAAGTTTAGAGGGCGATTCCTGTCTTTGACATATTTCCAGTCCCTAAATTCAACTTGCCACATCTTCTCCAAATTTGATCAGATTTCCATGTGTTACACATTGTCGGAAACTTTGGAGACGACTGTTTCACAAGCTATGTCCCCCTCAAAAAGCCCCAAAACCAAGTTTTGTCCCCCGTTCACATGATGATCATAAGTTGAACAAGTACCAGAGTTGGAGTAGGTGGTAACTGCCGAGAACTGCTCTGGGTCAGTCTGCGTTCTCAGTGAAAAGTTATGGAGCTGTTTAGCACTTGAGCTTAAGTCCAGAGTGAGCACTGATCTGTTTGGAAGAACTTGGGATGAAGTGGTCAGACATGTCTTCTCTACTTTCTTTTTATTAACTTTTCCTGCACTGCATGATACTTCTGTTGCTTCCCTTCGTTGTACTCTTTTTACCTTGCAAAGCCAAACCAAACAGTTTCATCCGAGTTCCCCGGACCCCCTCCTCTGTTGACAGCTGCGTCTCTGGCTCTGCATTTGCGGGTGAATCTAAAACGCTAATTCTCGCCGCGTCCTGCTGAACCCTCTGCCCGCCGCGCCGCCATTTCCATAAAACACTTCCCCGGGGAGTCAACAATAAAAACAAACAGTTCAGCGCGAATGCATTACCTGCTCCGTCTCTCCGCACCGCTGACCCGCGGACACAAGGCCCGCTCAGTCCGTCGGGAATCGGGCTAATGCTCGTAATAACACCCGCCATTACTGTAAAAAGCTCCGGGATCACCGCGGCTTTTAGCTACAGGATACAGTGCTACCGTTTTTTTTTATTTGCGCTGTTATTCGGAGGTTTCCATTAAACAGGGCTAAAGGGGTGGCAATTAAAACGCTCAGAGTGACGGCCAGTGGTTAGTGATACGATAGATGCAATTAGTGATGTGACAATGCTGTGAATTGATCCAATGGACTTTTGTGGAGGTAAAGGTATGATCTACAATTAAGAGGCGTAGAATCAGGGAGTAGCCGGTTCAGTTCTGCCTTATGTGCAGAATTTATTACTAGGGCAGGGTATTGTTTAATTAACCTGGCATCTGCCATCTCAGGATTAGAGTTAGCAATTATTTATATTCAAATCTCAAAGTGTGTTGCCCGGAGAGCTTACAGCCTATATGCCAGTGTGATACTTCATTTGAACACCATGACCTTCTAGTTTCTTAAAATGTGTGTGAGATCTGTGTGAGTGAAACACAATTTACATCACATTTGCCGTTCCTAACCCTAATCATAACCCTGACCCAGATCAGAGGGAACAGCAAGTAACAGGTGAGCCATACTTAAAGAACAGGCCACCGCTTTTACATACTGAGACATGTAGATAGACCAGGGGTGTCAAACTCATTTTGGGTCACGGGCCGCATATAATGGAGAACATTTTTCCCAATAAATGATAAATCATGAACTGTGATTTGGTCAAAGCCCCAACGTGACTGTAGCTTCATTAATAGCAATGGCTTACACTTGTATTGCACTTTACAAGCCTGTGTCACAAGTTCCTCAAAGTACTACATCGTCATTATTCATTCACTCCACACTCAGTGGTGGTAAGCTGTTGCTGAAGCCACAGCCGTCCTGGGGCAGATTGTCCATTTACCACGTGGCTATATAATGTGTTGTTCATATCCTGAGCTCTTATTATGTCAGTGCCCTCTGCTGGACACATGTGGAACTCTTTCCTTTTATTTTTACAAGGGGGCTCATTCCAGCCCCCTAGTGGCTAGAATGAGCATTCTGGTTATTCTTCAAAAATTCATAACTCTGAAAGGGCTAGAGACTTACTTTTCTGGAATTTATGCTCTACAGCAGTGGTTATGTTAAAATCATTACATACATTCCTTAAAAACCTCAGAGAAGGTTTTTAAGGAATGTATGTAATGATTTTAACATAATTTAAACTGAGGTTGACGGGCCGTGGTTTGTTCTTTGTATGTTGTCAATGTTTGGATCTGTCTGCTGTGGTCATTGTTGTATTTGTGTACTCACTGCAAATGAATTTCCCCACGGGGACAATACATTTTTTCTACTACTACTTCTACTTTTTCTCAACCTTTTGGAGCCGTGACCCCCACTATAACAGTTAAAGGGGTTCGTGACTCCCCGCCCGGGTCACACCGTGAGAAATCGGAATATTAGCCTTTATAATTCTTAAAAAACAAAGAAAAAAACAAATGGTTAAAATAAGATTAATCAAATTACGAACATGTAATGGCACTCTCAGCACACACATGCAACAATAAAATATTATAATATACGCTAAAAAAAAGTATGTATATTTTATCTACATGATCTGGCGACCCTCCAAATACGTCTCGCGATCCCCTTGGGGGTCCCGACCTCCAGGTTGAGAACCACTGCTCTACATGGCAGGGGCCGGATTAAACTGACACTGACTAGTCCCCCACTAAAGCAAAAATGAACATTTCAGAGTGTCCTTTTATTGTAGACAGCCTAAGGCACACCAGTGCAATATTCCTGCAGTCTAACCATCATCTTGATAGGCCACAGCTGTGAGGGGAGAGGAGTAGAGCTCACTAACACAGATTTAGACACATTTTTGAACAGTATTTAAGAGAAATGGAACTATTGTGTTTGACACTTGCAAGGACCACGCCTGTTATTCCGCCTCACGATATAGTGCCACTTTTTATCCGCTTAGAAAATTGACTAGACTTGGATCATGTAAAGGCTCACGTAACTGTATTTAAAAAGGGAAAACGCGGAACAGCTTGGTAGCTTCTAACGCACCCCAGTTTGGAGCTATACCTTTGCTGGGAGAAAAATGCAACATTTGCTTGTATGTCTGCAGTGTCACCACGTCCTAAACGCTCATAACGCGTTTCAGTGTATGTTCAGATGTTGTTGGGTTGTGGCTTGTTATTGTACGATAACCACTGATGTAAAGCAGGGGTTCCCAAACCTTTCAGGCTGCGACCCCTGAAATCACTCAACAAACAACTCGCAACCCCCTTCTCAATAATATTGCTATAAAGCTGCATACATTCATATTTTGTTCAACTCTAAAAACACTTTTATATGTCTTTTACCAGTTACTACCCAATTGTCAGCAAAATGACTTATGTCTTTACTAATCAAAACAGACTTCAACAAGTGAGGGTTGTTTTTGGACACTTTGACCACAGTGATGTGCTAAACGTGAGGAGCTGCAGAGGCTGAGTGTTCTGCTGCTGCGGTGGAGATGGGGCACAGGTGGACAGTAGCTGAAATGATGGGGTAAAGTCAGTGTATTTAAGGCTTTGAGAGGCGATTGGAGAAGCAAAAGCAGCAGGCCATTGTTAGCCGAGAGTGACAGACTTGAGATGGAAGGTGGAAACATTGCTAATTATGTAAAAATCCAACTTCTGAATACCGCGGTTGTCAAGATTGACTGGTCATTTTGATAATGGCTGTGGGGCATGTAGCCGAGTCTGGAAGTTAAATTTCAAGCCAGCTAATAAGAGAATAGAGCTCAACTTTTAGGACAAACGCGAATATAGGAAGGAAATTCTGCTGGTTAGAGTTGTTGGGAATCGTGGCTGGACTAAAATAGAAATAAATGCATGATTGCGAGCCTGTTTTTGTACGCGTTATTGAGCGCGAGACATTGTTTTAACGAGGTGATGATTTCTCTGAGTGTTTGCAGGTAATTGGAGGATCCTGGTCTGCTGTACTTTGTGTTCCTACAGTGACAGATGACAACGGCAATCTCAAAACGCACCCAGAGAACGGCATTATTTTACTCTATTTTCAGAAACGCTAAACACCAGTGCATTGTTAGTGTTGTTGTGTCCTTGGGCAGGACGATTCACTCCCCTTCTCCCTTCGCACGTGTAGACTGAAGAATGGTCTGAAAAATGTATTCTTTAACTAAATGAAAAGTGCTCATTGCAGTAAAACATTTAAATTTGTAATTTAATCATCAGCAGAGTGCATTTTAACACGAGCAAAAATGGCATAATACTGGAATTTATTAAAGAAAAAAACATCAAGAATAAAAAGCAGCCCTATGATGTACACTCAAGAGTTCTAATGAGAGACTGTCAGTTGTCCATAAGCTCCTAAAACATGGTATAAAAGATGTTGTTGCCAAAGGGACTGATTCGTTCTATATAACGTTCATGGTTGAGAATGCACATTCATGATAAAGTTGTTATTTCTTAAAGGAACAGGCCACCGTTTTTCCATACTGAGATATGTTCCTATCTGAGCTTGGACGAGTTGATGCGTACCTGTCTGGTCTTTGTGTGTGCGCTCAGTCACGCAAAACGACCAAAGAAGTTTTTTAGCATTTGGCCTCTTCCAGTGTATTCCTATGGCTCCAAATGGGGGTGAAGTTGGAAGCGACCAAGCTCTTCCACGGGCACAAAGACCAGACAGGTACGGATCAACTCCTCTAACATCAGGTAAGAACATATCACAGTATGTAAAAATGGTGGCCTGTTCCTTTAAATAACTTTTTCTTCATATTTCTGTTTGCATTTAACCAAATCACTGCTATATTTTCTTACAAATGCAACATTTTGAAAAGCTCACAATTTATCTCAAACTAAACCTCTTGCAGAGCCTTATGCTAGTGAAGTTGGATTAGTCTTTCAGTTTCTTGCTCTACATCAGTGTTTCCCAACCAGGGGTACGGGGACCCCTGAGGGTACTCGAGGACCTAGCAGGGGGTACTTGGAACTATTTCAGATTGAAAAAAGGTGAAAATGTAATATCATTTTTTATAGGAAAAGCTATATTTTTCAGTAAATTGTGTTGCTTTGGGAGAATTGTAGTTTATTTTGATTGCAACATCGTCCTTTTTCTTACAAATACCACTTTTAAGTAATTACTTTTTAAAATAAACTGCAACACCCTTGAGGTAGGGGGTACACGGTTGACCACTGAAAGGCCAAAGGGGTACGAAAGACAAAAAACGTTGGGAACCACTGCTTTTCTTAATGGTAAATGGACTCAACTTATACAGCGCTTTTCTACCTTTATGAGGCCCAAAGCGCTTTACAGTGAGGAACCAGTCGCCCATTCACTCTCAACGACAGTGTGGATTTGCGGGAGCCGGGATTCGAACCCACGACCTTCCGATCACGAGACGAAACGCTCTACCAACTGCACCATCACTGTCACATCACTATTCAAAAGAGAGATATTCATTTTCCAACAAGAGGAGCTCCATGTCTTCAACACTAAAATGTATTTTATTTATTTATTTACTTCATTCAGTGATTTTGATACAAGCCAAAAATCTCAAGGGGACCTCAAGCGCTTATTGTCAGCAGCTGTGTTTAACCTCTTAACCCCCACCTGAACCAAGCACATGTTCTCTCCAGTTTGGCTTTACCCTAATCTAAAAGCTTCTTTAAAAAAAAAAAAAGTTAAAATATTAACAAAAATGAGACAAAATGAGGATGATAACACAACAAAAGGCCCGCAGAAAACATTGGGGAAAAAATTATGATAAAGTGACAAAAATGTGTCACGAAAATCCAACAAAAAAGTCATGCAACGCGGCAACAATGCAAGAAAAAAGATTTGTTTAGATGGGTTTTGTAGGTCTTAGCTTTCAAATGAGGCGTTACACTGGCCTATAGGCTTTGAGATTTGGGTAAAGCTGAAGTGGAGAAAGTGCACTTGGTTAAGGCGGGGGGTTAAGTGGGTAAAAAGAACCTCCTTTCCAGCAGACTGTGGGCCTCTTTCTATGATGCTGCCCCCACAGGCCAAAGCTGCAACTGCACTGATGGTAATGCAACAAGCCCTGCAATGGGTCGGACTCATTCATATAGTAGAGTATGAATATTTATGCAAATGAGTTGATGGCTTTTCACCGATATCTTGAATTGATGATGGGGGAGTGTGACCAGTGTGCACAGCCTTCTCCAGCACATCCCACAGATTCTCGACGGGGTTAAGGTCTGGACTCTGGCGGCCGATCCATGTGTGAAGCTGACGTCTCATGCCCTTCACTGTTTCACAATACGAGCCCGATAAATCCTGGCACTGTCATCTTTGAATATGCCAGTGCCATCAGGGAAGAAGGAATCCAGTCGTCAGTCAAGATGATCTCAATAATAATGGTGGAAATGGAACAGTGAAGTGGAACGATCCGAAAGTTTCTGTACAGTGAGCACTTCCTGCCCAAACGCCTTGAGCTCTCGAAAAAAAAACCCGACTTCATTAGGCGCCCGTTTCGATAGCCCTCGCGCTGTCAAAAAAAAAAAAAAAAAAAACTCCTGCATCTGAAGACGGGGGCCGACAGCGAGAGGGACGCGGGGCGGGGCGGGTCTAATTCCTTCCGCTGACTGTGGAGGAGCGGGCTAATTACTGGAGAGGCACATGTCAGCGAGGACATTATTAGCCATCAAAGTGCATTCACATGAGAGGCACAAAGAGAGACGCGAGGGGGGGAGGAGGAGGAGGGGGGGGGGGGGGGGGGGGGTCGGGGCAGAGCAGAGCAGAGGTGGCGGAAGAGGGACGCCCCGCTTTGATGGAGACAAGATGGCCGACCGGCGGCGGGTGAATGACAGCTTTGTGTTTTAATAATCAGAGGGGAAGCTTCAGATGGAGAGGGAGGAACTGTATGTAAATTTATTCTAATGCGTAAATGTGAGGGTTTGGTGATACATGACTTTCTCTATACGTGAAGTCACACTTTTATTATCCGTTTATTTGGTACGTTTGGCCTTTGTGGGGAAAGAATGCGTGGAATTATGTGGTGAACTTTAAGCTCTTTGCCCCCACTTTAACCTTCTCCGGTTTGGCTTTCCCAAAATCAAAAAGCTTCTTGAAAAAAGCGTCAATGTAGCAACGAAAACGAGGATGTGTTTTCATCCTTGTTCACGTCTTGTTTTGTCTCTATTTTAAAGGGATATTTCAGGATTTTTGACATAGAGCCTCATTTCCTAGTTACCCAGAGTGTTGTTGATTTCTAGAGATATTTTTTGGCTTTTAATTCATGCAGTCCTTATATTTGAAGAGTTTAGTGGTGCTAGGCTAGTGCTAGGCTAGTGCATGTCTATGGTAACTAGTAGCCTGCATTAAAATCATCGACGTCGTCCTCCAAACGTTGCCATATCTGATTTGTAGAAAGCTCCTTTGTGAATTCCACGTGTAGTAATGACGGCCACAGGTAAACACTTATACTAACTACTGTAGATCCGGTAACCGAGCAGATCCCTCCGCCGCTTCGTAGCTACAACCAGGAAGCTGACGCTGCAAAATGGTTGTATTTCAAAATGTATTCAATCAACACAGACATTTATATGGGTAGTCTGGTGTTATAAGTGATTTGCCTCAGGTGCACTGTGGGTCAGACTGTTTTTAATGCAGGCTACTAGTTACCATAGACATGCACTAGCCTAGCACTAGCCTAGCGCCACTAAACTCTTTAAATATAAGGACTGCATGAATTAAATATATATATATATCTCCAGAAATCAACAACACACTGGACCCTATGTTAAAAATCCTGAAATATCCCTTTAACGCTTTGTTTCCAGTCGCTTTTAGATTTGGGTCTAGCCAAACCGGAGAAAATGTGTCTGGTTCCGGTGTTGCCTGGCCTGCCAGACACTCCTCCTTTCTGTTCAAAAGAGGAACTGTCATTTCACGATATTATCGCGATAGGTCCAATCACGCACTCTTCCACAACATTAAAGATGGCGGCGCGGGGACCCTACACTGTTTTCTTCTGCTCTATTTCGTCTATTTTAAATCATTTGGAAAACACACTGTCCCTAAAACCGGGGCCCGACACAACGTTGGAAGTGTTCCTCATGAAAAGTTTTTGAAAAGGCAAAAACTGCAGCTTGTTCCTATATGTCCTAAACATTGTTGGAACATGTAGGGGGAGAAAAATACTTAATTTTAACTCCTTATAGTCCCTTTAAATAGAGCAAAAATGACATGAACATTTTTTTATTTTTGATGGAAACCTACTTTGTTTTCAAGTTAGAGCATGTAGTGTTTTGTGCATAATTTCAACATTTCAGAAATATCTGTCCGTGTCTCGTCTGATCAGATATCAGAATTGGCACTAGAAGACTCCAAAAATAAAAAAATAAAATGTTCATACACCATTCACAGACTAGTGTAATCATTAGTTGCAGCCTTGGTCATATCCAGCGCTTCTCTAATTGGTAGATGCTGTCTGTCAATCACACCGACCAGGAGATAATAGCTGTCTAATAGAAATAAAAGACAGATGAAAAAATACATTGAATATATATACTTCATGTATTGTGGCCATACCGCCTTTGCTCTGCCCGATCCCGTCAGACCTTTGAAGCTAAGCAGGGAAGGGCCTGGCAGGACTTGGATGGGAGACCGTTTCGGAACTTGCCTATAGCGAAGGTTGTGAGTCAGTGAGTGGTGGTGGTCGGAGGGGCCGATGGCGCAGACTGGTAGCCTCGCTTCCGTCAGTCTACCCCAGGGCAGCTGTGGCTACAATAGTGGCTAACCACCACCGAGCATGGAGTGAACGAATAGTGCAATGTAAAGAGTCTTTGAGTGTCCAGAAAAGCGCTATATAAAACCAATGCATTATTATTATATATCCTCCATATTACATGAAAGAATCGATACATTCATAATAAGTCATACAGAATGAAGAAACCTACAGCTCTCAGATCATATAAAAGCATAAGCTGCAGCCCCGGACCAGGACAGTGAGTTAAATGCAGACTTCTCAACGCAGTTCATCGTGACAGAATCTACATCCCGTGAACCTCTGCGTCAGGCGTATGCTTTATGTTGTTGTTTTTTTCACTTCCACGGCTTTACTGTAAATCTTCCGTCACCACTAAATATGAAGTTTTCAAACACATTTCCGCTGTTGTTTCAGTGGGAAGCGCTTCATAAACTTTTGCTTTAGGTTTACGGGCCGGAGAACCGGAGCTTAGACCAGAAAACAGGCCTAAGACCGGGTTTAGAGCGAGGTTTTTAGTTCAGGGCTGGCGCCGGATCAGAGGAATCTCAGGGTAATCATTCTCTCTCTCGCTCGCACAGTCGCACACTCGGGGCCGCACAGACTGGAGGTTTCTATTAAAGAGGAGCATAGAGCCGAGGCCACAGCCGCAGGAATGTGACTCTTAAAGATCACAGGGAGATCTCCACTGCCTTCAAGAGTCTGCTCTCAATATGTCAACAAAGATATTTTATCATTTGCAATGTAACCTGGAAACATGGGGTCAGCCTCACACCAGACTTAAGGAAGGCTGAACTCAGAGTCTCTTATTAGTGACGTGAATATAAATACGATAGATCTCAACGGCTTTAATTACGTCCAGTTTTTGTCCATTTATTTATCACAAAGCTTTTTTGTCACTTGTTTTTTCCCAAGCTTTTGGATTTGGGTAAAGTTGAATCGGAGACAGGGGCAGGTCAAGAGGTGAACCCCCACCTGAACAGAAGACATTTTCTCCAGTCAACTTTACCCAAATCTATAAGCAAACAAAGTGTCAATATCGTGGCAAAAACAAGGACGAAAATACAATCAAAAAGTACAATCAACAACATGATTAAAACGAGCTCAAAAAGCAAAAAAAATATGCCACAAAAGTGCCATAAAAGAGCGACAAAAAGCAACAATAGCTAAAAAAAAGTGACAAAAAAGTGTCAAAAAGCAAGGAGAAATGAAGAACGGAAAAAAAAAGAAGACAAAAACACGACAAAAATTAGGCGTTACTCTGGCCTTTAGGTTATAAACTCCAGTCGAGAAGCTTTAAGATTTGGGTAAAGCCGAACTGGCATACCAGAAAACAGGACACATTCTCTCCATTTGTAGGAGCAGCGACTCTACTTCGAGCTCACCAGTGAAGTTGTCCACTCACATACTGTGGCCACATTGGTCAGAGTCTTGTGTGTGTTTATGAACATGCACTGTCTCAACGAAACAAACAATTCTGAACATCCGTGCATTTGCGATATTAATTACCCACAATGCAACGGGCCCTAGCTGTGAAAACAATCAGTATATTGGATACCGCTTTTGCCTGTGAATGACTTATTGTGTACAATAAATTGAATAAAGCTCTCAGTCAATCCTGCCTAAAGGCTGCTGTGAGGTCGTCTGTTCCATTTAGTTGGAAATACAACTATCAATCTCATATAGAATGACGTATTTAAATTGTTTTAAAGGGGGGGTATTATGCAAAATCGACCTTTTCAAGCTTTCCATCATGTTATTATGTCATTCCCTCATTAAAAACATGCCTGAAGTGTTGCCTTGGCACATTTACGTATTTTGGAGTAATCTGTAAAAACTCTGATGGCGGCCATTTTAGGGATAGGTTTGCCTGAGTCCTCCTAGGAACGCCCCCACCTCCTGGAGACGCCTCCGAGCTTTCGTCACCAGCCGAGTCACCAACCACTGCTCCTCAGCAGAACCCCCTCCCCACTGATGCCACAGACAGCGTGTGGAGGGGGCGTGTCGGAAAGGCTCAGAGGTTCTTAAAGAGACAGAGGCCTATTTCAAGATATTCGCTACAGCCATTTTGAGAGAGCAATTTTATACAAGGCAGTTATTCTAATTTACTGCATTTACAGACCAACAGAAGGTTTGGTCATCATTGTAGTGTGATAGAGACTGGTGCTATGTGATTGAAAAAAGCATAATACCCCCTCTTTAATACAAGGGTTCACTTACTTATTGCACACATTTTGTGAATGTCTTAGGGTTTTCTGCAAAATATCTTGATAAACGTATGAATTAATTTTTCTATTGATGATAGCAGGTTGTCAAAGCCCAGAGGCGACAGAACAGCCTCACACCATGATTCTCCTGCTCCAGACTTCACAGTGAGGAGAGGGTTTGGATGTTGGTGCTGTTCAGGTCCACTGAATATTTGTCCAGTAGTTCTGTGGAGCATCCAAGAGCTCTTTCGCAAACCAGAGTTGAATAGTTTGGGAGGAACACACAACGTCATGCATGGAGGAGAAATGGAACCGCACCAAAATCAAAACCCTCTCCTCACTGTGAATGAATCTCGGACCATTCCTCTTTACAAAACTGATGCAGTTCAGTGAGATTCAGACGGTGCACTCACTTATTCCACGCTCTCCTGAAAACGTTTTATGGGCAAAAAAAAACATGATTATAAATGTTTGGGTGGTATTAGTTTAAGCGAATACCACTTTCATGACGACCAGACCACATTTAGCCACCAATTTAATCGGAAATGTGAGAAACTCCAAACAGCGTGCTTACTTTTTTCTCGCCACTGTATATTTAATAAGACAATTAATAAAAAAGCTGGCAATGCTGCTGCCCGGAGCAGAGCCAGGGACACACAGTTACAGCCCCTGCCTCGGAGCGTTTATTAAAGAGCTGTTGGCGCTGCAGATTACAGCGTGGCCCCGGCTGAAAGTGTGGGTTTTGCGCGTGAGCCGGTGTGGATTTCCGCGCACGTATCCGGCAGATGACAGGGCCGTGTTTGGATACGCAGCGGCGGAGAGGGCGAGGGAGCGGCGGACGGCACCAAATCATACGTTTGAGACGCGCTGTTTGTGCCAGTTCAGGTTTATAACAGAGACGGAGACGGAGATGTACACAGAAGATGTTTGTCAAAATGGCGGTGTGATGCGGATGTTCTTATACACATGAATGGTTTGTGTATATGTACAAGCAGAAGGGGGAATAGACTGTAATTCTCTGCCGCTGTAAACATCCACTGACTATTTGAAAAGGAGTTCTCCTGCACTCCTCGCGTCGGAGAAAACGCGACGTTTTTTCATCTCAATATCAAACGCGGAGTCCTAGTTTTTTATTGTTTCCTCTTTTCTACACCCAACACACAGTACTTTCAGACCAAATTGACATTAATAAAGGCTTTAATAGAATGTTGTGGGGAGGTCTTTTCTGTTTCTTCCACACCTCTTGTTCCCTTCTTGAGCACATTAAAACATGAGGGTTGAAGTCAAATCACTCTTATTGGAGGTTTCACCAAATCTAAGTCCATTAGTGTCGCTGGGAGGCAACACGTCCAACACTACAGAGTAAAGATGACAGCTTAGGAAGCTTTGTGTGGGATGGGGAACTCCTGCATGACTGAGACTTTTGTATGCAGATAAAACGTTGAGTGCGTTTTACATGTGTTTGAGTTTTCCGGTTTAGCCATGCTCTGGTTATGGCAGTTTTCAGTCGTCATTATTCATTCATTCCGACCACCACCACTCACTCTCTACATTCACCCAGGCTTCCGGGTGTTTCCCAAACGGTCTCCCATCCAAGTACCGACCAGGCCCTTCCTGCTGAGCCTCTGAGGTCTGACGGGATCGGGCGGGATGGCCTTGGTTATTTGTAACTGAGAAATCAGGAAGCTGAAATAGGGTTGTATAGGGCTGGGTGATAAATCCAATTAATTCATGCTTTTAAAAACAGAGGATGTGGAAAATGGCTAAATCGTAAAATCGTGTCCGCCGCTCCATGTCCACCTGACGAGCGGCGACACGGAGCGTTTCAGACCATTATTGAAAATGACCCCAGCGGAGAAGCCAGTGACTTTGTAGCGATCTCTGCTGCTTTACACAGGCCGCAGGTTGTGTTTTCGCTGTTTTCTCCACTGAAACAAAGTTTCCCCCGGTCTGCTTCCCTCCCCTTCTCTCACGCTGAGCCGCTCTGAACTGCTGCTGCTGCATTTAACTCCGCCCCTTCCCCTGATGATAAGAAGTTTTACATTTGAGAACAAAGAATATTTAATACAGAAACAACATTTTTAATGGGCCTTATATGAATCTAAATATTAATGAGCAGAATTCTGAGCCGTTTTCTTCATATGAGAGATCAGGAGACCTTTTTAAAGGGGCTAGATGCAAGTTAGCCATTTTATACTCATCACTGCCACCTCAGGTCATACGTGTAACTGCAGCTTCTATATTAAGCTCATGCATGACGGCACTTCGGACCCTAAGTAACAACTTTATCCAAATCTCAAGGCTTCTCGACTGGAGCTGACCATACAGGCCATAGTGTAACGGCACATTTGAAAGCTAAGACCAACAAAACTGACTGTAACCTTTGCTTTTTCTTTGTTTTCCGCTTTTTTTGTTGCTTTTTCGTCACTCTTTAGTCATGCTTTTTGATATTTTTTTTCCCAGTGTTTAAGTCGCTCTTTAGTCCCATTTTTCAGCCAAACTGGAGAAAATGTGCTCAGTCCAGGTGACGGTTAAGAGATTAATAGTATTAGTTTTACAGCTGATGTGTCTCTTAACACTACTTTGACTTTTCATATTAAACACGTGCATGACGGCACTTTGGACTGAAGTGACACCTTTTTGAGTGACAGTGCAGGATTTTAGGTCTGAGCTCATTCTACACCTTAGGACATTGTTGGAACATTTAGGGGGAGGAAATTAGATAATTTTCCCATTTTTAACTCCGTATAGTCCCTTTAAGTTTATTTCCAATTAAATCAATTAAAATCGTAATTGTCCAAACTGAGTAAAAAAATCTAGATTTAATTTTTTGGCCATATCGCCCAGCCCTGTGCATAAATGACATGTTTGAGCAAAATGCGGCGTAAATATGCTTTTACCGCAGTGGCTTGTTCTTTTGAAAGCCCACTTTAGGCCAAAAGTTTTACGCATCTACTAATCGTACACCCTGAGCTACAGCAAGCAGTGGGATTGTGGGTAATTAGTTACCTTTACTCGTCTCCCCTCAGTGATTCTCAAACTTTTCACACCAAGCTCTTCGATATTTGCCCTTCCAGGTGCCACCAGACCTAGATGAAGATCAGACCTGGACTAAACCATGTACATATAATGCATTCCTAAAGCCTAAATGAAACGATCCATAATGAAAATAAGATTGCACTTTGTCTTGTAAGATGCAAATGCACCACTGCCGCCTAAACAGTTCACTCCTACAGCCCGAACACGTGTTGAATTCATAACAGCGTCTGAATGACCTCCCGCTTCGACCAATCATAAACTTTTAATGCACCATCTGCTGACATTCCTGTAATACCATCACAACATCGCAGCGGTTTACGCCGACAACAGCAGCCTACAATTTCCAAAACAAAAACAGCCCCCTCTCTCTCCGCCGGAGCTCTTAAACGCCGGGGTCGGAGCCGTGTTTCGCGGGAGGTCAGGCTAAAGCGCGGGATTACGGCGGAATTAGCTAATTATCCGGCGCTAACAGCGAACGGCGTAATGGGGCTCGTCAGGTCCATCGCTCTGTTTGCCTGACCCGACCCTGAAACGCATCGCCCATCCATTAGACGCCATTATGGAAATACGCAGGTTTTTTTTCTTTTTTTTTGGTTGTATTTCAGAGGGTTTTGTAAATTAGAATGATCTGCAATTGAGATGAGGTTTTTTTTTCTTGCTAGGTGGTTTCACCGTTAGTGCTCGGAGAGAAGATCCCGGAGGTTTCTATTGTGGAGTTGTGCATGTTCTCCCCATGTCTTTCCTCCGCAACCCAAAACATGCATAATTGGGCTGGAATTGCAGGGGCTTAGCCTGACCAGCCTTTCTGTTCCAAAGCAGGAGACACCCAGACGCACATCTGTTCGTGGGCAATCCTTACCCGTTATGTTTTATCACTGCAAAAGGCTCTATGAATGAGTGACATGTGACTCCGAGGTCCTTTCTCTTTCGCGGTGGCCTGAGTGGAATGGGTTTATCTATTTCAAATTTTGAAACCTTTTGGTCAGGGGGAAAACATTTCTAATTGGTTAAATTGCTCTACACAGATTCATGTGCAGAAATTGAAACTAATGTATCCAACCAAACTCAGACAAAACTTAGATCATTGTTGTTGGCCCACAGTCACCTTGAGTCTCTCTCTCTGAAAACCAAAAATCTGGTTAGAAATCTAGGAGTGATCACGGACTCAGACCTGAACTTAAACAGCCACATCAAAGCAAAGACATACAGCAGGTTTTTACCATCTGAAAAACCTGGCTAAGATCAGAGGAATAGAGTCAAAACCAGACTTAGAGAGACTCATCCATGTGTTTGTCTCCAGCAGGTTAGACGACTGTAACGGCCTGCTCACTGTTAGAGCTGCAGAACATCCAGAACCAGGAAATACGACCATATTAGTCCAGTGCTCCGGTCTCTGCACTGGCTTCCTGTCACTCAGAGAATATAGTTTAAACAGCTCTGCTTGTTACAAGTCTTTTCATGGTTTAGCTCCAAAGTCCATCTACAACATGTTAGAGTATGAACCATCTCAGGCCCTGAGAACTTCAGGGAGGGGTCTCCTGGTGGTTCCCAGAGTCCGGACTAAACACGCTGAGGCTAAAGCTAAAATCTGGAACAGTCTTCACGAGGATGTGAGACAGGCCTCAACTCTGACAATGCTCAAATCCAGGCTGAAAACAGTTCTTTTTGGCCGTGCATATAACTGAAAGTATTTTATCTGCACTCTTACCTTTTACTGTAGCTGATTAACTTTATGCTGATGTTTTTATTGATTTTATCTGTTTTCTTGTAATTTTATGCAACTGTGAAACACTTTGAATTGCCTTGTGTATGAGTTGTGCTCTGCAAATAAACTTTCCTTTCTCTATTTAAGGATCCCCATTAGTCTTTACCAACGCAAAGACTACTCTTCCTGGGGTCCATTCTCATTCTAAAGACATTACACAGTACTCGCCTTGCCTAAAGCATCAGAAGTGGAAAGGGGTTGTAGACGGGGTGAACCCCTGTCACCACTTCTATTCTTGATGGCAATCGAACCCCTCGCCATCTCTACAAGAGCACACCGTGAAATCTCTGGAATGTATGTGGGCCAATCTGAACCTTCCCAATGTACCTGTACTCGACCCAAGCAACTAAGCTGTGAGAACAACAATCCTTTATATGTTATAGTTTAGGAAGGGCAGACCAAGGTTTCAACAACTAGGCCTGTAAAGGGACAGAATATATGCCTTGCCAGAATTACAATAATAAACAGGAAATTGTTTAAAGGGACTAAATAGTGTATAAAATTGTCAAAACTAAGTATTTTCCTCCCCTTACATGTTCCAGCCATGTGCTAATGTGTAGAAAGAGCTCAGACCTGTTCACCACAACTGCCTCTAAAATCCTGCACTGTCACGAATGGTCAAATATTTCTCCAATGTAAGTAAAAGTTGCTCAGTTGAATTTGTGCTTAATGTGCTGAATTGACTTAATGCTTAAGTAAATCCAGTTAAAGTCTGGATCAGTGTTATGACATGATGGTGAAAGAGCCACACTCTGGAGGTCACAAAAGGTTGAACTAAATCACTCTTTTTATTAGTGGCGAGGTCCATTATCCCGCTGCGTATCCACCTCTCAAACCTAGCGACGTTTTTTCTCCAACACGGTGCCGATAATGACAGGGATCCTCCTGGAGCCTGGTCATGTTTAGCACCGAGCCTTGTGTTTAGATGATTCAGCCGCTGAAGCTGCAGCGTTTGTCTGTAGTTTGGACAGCGTTTGAAGCAGGATCGGATATCACAGAAAACCAAAAAATGAAAATACACAGGAGGGAAGAGGAGCCCTAAATGACGGAGGTGCTGTCGGAAAAGGGCCATGTGTCTAACCTCAAACGGGCGCCGCCGGCAACATGTCGGGGAAGCAGAGCATTGGACAGAAGCGACGAGAGCAATATTCTTAATATTCTGGTATTGATCTGAACCTTCACTCTGTCGTGGCTTTAATACCAATATATCCATCCATTTTCTCTGACCCGAAAATGGATGGATGGATGGATGGATGCAGTTTGCCTTTTGATTTCCATTCTCCACCAGGATGGCGTGAGTTTGGCAAAAACAGCTTCAACAACACATTAAAAAAGCAGTGGTTCAAATCTTTTTTTCTTGTATATTCTTGTTCTTTTGTTCTCCGTGTAGCCCCTTCATTCATCAGTGACCAACTAAAGTCAGATTTATTTGTATTTTGATGTGTGTTGTGTTGAAGTGATAGTCTGTAAATTCCAATCTTTCACAAATGTAATAGATTGTGTATAAGTGACCGTCTGGATCTGAAGTGTGAGGTAACATAAGTATTATTAAAGGGACTATACAGATTTTAAAAATGTTAAAATAATGTATTTTCCTCCCCCTACATGTTCCAACAATAATGTGTAGAATGAGCTCAGACCTGTTCACAACAACTGCCTCTAAAATCCTGCACTGTCGCTCAGAAAGGTGTTAACTCGGGTCCAAATTGCCGTCCTGCATGAGCTTAATATAAAAGGTGCAGTTACATATATGACAAAAGTCCCTCCCTTCACTGATTTCAGACACTAATCAGAATAAACGGGATACCACTTTGACCAATGAGACGAGCTTTCCTGTGTCTGGTCCAATCAGGAAAGAAGGGGGAGGAGCTTGATTGTTTACTTCTGAAAATTTAGTTCCTGCTCTCGTCATTTTGCAAACTAAGAAGTGCTTTCTGGTTAAAGGAACAGGCCACTGTTTTTCCATGCTGAGATATGTTCTTACCTGAGCTTAGACGAGTTGATCTGTACCTGTCTGGTCTTTGTGTGTGCCCTCAGTCACGCAAAACGACCAAAGATGTTGTTAGCATTTGGCCTCTCCCAATGTATTCCTATAGCTCCAAACGGGGGTGAATTGGAAGCGACCAAGCTCTTCCACGGGCACAAAGACCAGACAGGTACACATCAACTCGTCTAAGCTCAGGTATGAACATAACTCAGTATGGAAAAATGGTGGCCTGTTCCTTTAAAGAGGGGAGGAATTTGACTCTATCTCTCCTCACTGTGCAAACTTACGGACTATTACTTTAAATAATTATGCGGAAATTTACTACATACATTACTACAGAAACATCACCTTTCAAACTGTTCAATCTGCTCAGTGCTCTTGATCCCTCAGAAGGCTTCATTGAGCCGCACCAGCTAAATTTAAAAACTTTAAAAAAAAATCTAGTATAGGCCGCACTTGTGTCGAAGCCGCTGTGTCCATGTTGACGAGCCATCATCGCTCTGCAAACACAGGACTTTTCTCTTTGTGCGCCTTCAACTATTTCAAGAGAACGATTGCCTACTGGTACATTTACTTTGATAAGAATTTAAAGGGATATTTCAGGATTTTTGAGTCCATATGAGTCATGATGTTCATTATGATCCTCATCATCATGATTGGTTGATTATTTTATTGTCATTTTGTTGCCGTTTTAGTGAATTCATTGTATTCTTATGTGATCCTCATGATTCTGATGAATTATTCAGATTTTCATGTACATTCACCACAGTAGTTACACGTACAATTCAGGAATGAAGTCATCCATTAACCAACAGGTGATCATGATTGAGTAATCCATGAATGTATCATGAAATCATACATTATGTACTGCCCCCTTGTGGGAACTGTTATTTGTGTTTTGAGGTTTGTATATTTTGTCCTCTTGGTGCTTCCGTAGTTCAATAATGTTCCAAGCAGTCTCTCTAAAACTCCACAGTGTTCCAGTCTGTACCTTTTAATTTGGCTCTACAAAAATATCTGTCTGTAAGTATTGAGATTATAGTGATGTTAGCTTCCATTAGATACCAAATTAAGCAGTTAGCAAGTTTCCAATTTGTGATTTCTAGAATATATTTGCCGCTAATTCCGTTAGCATCCCTATGGCTTTTCCCATGTAAGTTAGCATCGTGCTAATCGCTCGCTGATGAGATCGTTTTTTTTTTGTTTTAGTTATCTCTGAGCTACTTATTTTATATGTTCATTGTATATTTGACCAAATGAGATTGTAATATGCAGCCTTTGTGTTTCTGCATGTTACAGTTTTAAAGTCCTTCAGTAAATCAACACCAAGACAGGCAAGACGCTTCCTGTTTTTTTTTTGCAGACTGTTCGCTATCTGTGGAGCTAGTTGACACACTAGTAAAGGCAAAATACATGAATTCATACATAAGTTCATGAAAATCACGCATGAAGTCATGTACCATTATTATAAAGTGTTACCGTTTGTTCCATAGACCTTTCATAAACAACTATTTTGTGCTGGACATTCATCTCAAACTCAATAAGTGGAACAGTGGGAGAGTTTAATGGACGGTGCACCTACACATGCCAAGGAGACTTGAGGCCAGACGAGCAGAACTGTCTCCCCTGACCTCTCGCCGCTAGATCATGTCTGACGAGGTGACAGAGGGATGAACTCGGCCGCCTTTGGTCCGTTGTGCAGAGCGGCGGGAGAGGGAGAGGCTGATGAAGTTTGCCTTAGCATCCGTCAGGGCTCCGGGAGGTCAGCGATCGATTCCTCCGAAGGACGAGAGTGTCAGAGAAATGAAGGAGGACCATCTGAGGACACGGAGGCGAGAGGCAGAAGACCAGCTCTGACAGGACGAGAGTGACGTGGAAGTGCTGAGGACTTCATAATCATGACTTAGTTCATTAAAAGAAAGTTTCATTCAAGGCCAGACGCTGCAGAGGGAAAACGTTTACCTTTTGAGAAATCAGTGTGAAACGTTTCCTGTAGATTAAATATGAGGGGAAAACATTTATTGCAAGTTTTCTGTCAATTTACGTTTTCATATAAAATTAAGCTACAAAACCTACATAATGGATCAACCCGAATCTAAAAGCTTCTCGGAAAAAAGTGTCAAAAATGCAACAAAAAAGCATTGAAACAAAATGTCCAAAAATGCGAGGAAAAGGAACCTTCTCGATCAGTTCTGTAGGTCTTAGCTTTCAAATGTTGCTCTGGTCTGTAGATGGTACCCTTTTAGTTGTGGGTGAAGCTGATAAGAGAAAATGCACTCAGTGAAGGCGGGGGTTAAGAGGTGGAATTGATGCTTTTATTGACATATTAGTTTCAAAGAGTTTTGCAGAGGGGATTTTAGATATTTTCTTGGTGCAAAAACTCAAATTTTGCCTTGTTTTTTGCAGTTCAAGGCTCAATGAATCAGGCAAGAAATTCAAATTAAAAAAATCTGTAAAAAGCTTCAAAATATTGTTAAGTACAAGATGTTAAGAGCTACTAAAGTGGAGATGTTGTTGTGAGAGTGTAAAGAAAACTTAATTTTGAGAAAACGGCCCTAAAGTTTTGTAACTTGCACCTGTGTATTTGTCTTTTCCCCAAAGGAAATGACCATATTTGGATTGCAGCATCACTTCTGATGCCTTTCATCCTACATGTGAACACCAAACATGTGACTGGCTATAGGGCTGAACGATATGGACAACATTTCATATCTCGATATTCATTCCAGATATCTCGATATCGATACGATACGATAAACTATATATAACTACGGGTTAGGTGAAAACCAAGCATTTTTCAGAAAAACATGATACAAAAGAGTGCAGTTTCATTGATGAAAATCTACATCGTTTATATCTTGCTTTTTGATTTTAATGTTTTGAATGTTTATATCTCGATATCTACACGATAATGATATATTGTTGCTTTTTCAATATTAATATCCTGAATGTTCATCTCGATATCGATACAATAACGATATACCTTTCAGCCCTAACTGAATACGGTTGGAAGGATAAGAGAGCGCTGCGATGTTGTACGAAGTTAAACAAAATGAGTTTGGTCTAATTTTCACTCCGACATGAAACTAAGAAGAGAGAAAACGATCTAAAAGTCTCAACCTTGTCCACTGTGCTAAAAAAAAGCTGATGTTTTCACCTGCAGCGCCTCGTCTTAACTGGATCATAGTAAAAACTGACACAATGGGTTGTTATTTCTACTACTAAGAAAGACTGTTTGGAATTACAGGAAACTGACAGATATTTTTACGATAGAATAAAACATAATTCTATTGCTTCGTCTCAGAATTGTGTGAGTGGTCCCAGCCTGAAAGGTTTGAGAAAGTCCACTTTAACGATCCCTCAGTTTTGACCCACAAAAGCAGTACTGATTTAAAGGGACTAGATGCAAGTTGGTCATTTTATACTCACTACTGCCACCTCAGGTCATACGTGTAACTGCAGTCTTTATGTTAAGCTCGTGCATGACGGCACTTCAGACCCGAATTAACAACTTTCTGAGTGACAGTGCAGGATTTTAGAGGCAGTTGTGGTGAATCTGACCTCATTCTACACATTACGACATGGCTGGAACATGTAGGGGGAGGAAATATTTTTAAACTCCGTATAGTCCCTTTAAGTCAAGTCTTTGGGACTCAACCAGCGCCATAACATGGATATACTTCTCATCATAAAGCCACAAAAGCCATAAATCTATGCATTTATAATCTTTTAAGTCTTGTATCTATTCCATTAAACAGAGAAATTATGGAAAACGTGATGTTTAAAAGTAAATTGGGCTTACTTATGTAAATCTGATGGACATTTTACTGAAAGCTACAATAAAACCTGTAATTGTACAGAGTTTGAGCCATATTATTCATATCTGATAAACGTCTGTTGTCAAAATATCAAGCAGCGCCACTATTTCCTTGCTTGTCCGTTTGTGGATGCAGTTTAAGTCCATAAAGGGGAGGTCCAGTCGTCTCTGGGGCAGCAGCAGGAGCAAAGGTATTTTCAGAAGAAGCCGTTCACAGCTCATAAAGTCTGTCCTCCTCCTCCTCCTGTCCACAGCTGACTCTTCATCCGAACTTCCCTTCTCTTTCCAGGCAGGTCTCTGGAACCCTGACACGAGTGGCCCGCAGTCGGCAGGTGATGACCCTCCTCCACCTGTTAGTGAGAGGGGCAGCGGGAGACAGCGCGGTCACTATCTATGAGAGCTGCTTCTTCCTCCGTGACACTGGCAGCTTCTGAGTGCAGCCGACAGGAGCTGGACACCACAGCACTTTATTTTGGGGACAGACGTGCCGGGACAGGAGACAGAGAAAGGATAGTTTAATAGATGCTGCTGTGCTGTGACCGAAAGCTGAACCAGAGCTGTTTGCAGAGGCAGAATGCTACTATATATTTATATACAGGCAGCCACAGGGCAAAAAGACTTAAAATGGGACGAGAATCAGAATCAGAAAGTTTGTCTTTGGTGGAGGGTGTTGCTGACGAAGCCTCTTGGATGAGGCGAAATGTCCAGCACTTAAACTACCAAGTACAGATGACAAACAACACAAAACAACAAAATGTGTCTTTGCTGTGACTGATGGAGATGTTGTTGACTCTATGGAAATTTCCCTCTATGTAATTAATTTCAATGAAATTACTTTTCTTCATTAAATTGCTGCTTCACTGAAATAAAACTATGATCATTACTTACAACAGATGTTATCCATCACACTGCGGCATAATTACAAAAGGATTAAAACCTGTCAACGCAATTTTATTTTAAGATTTTTTGTGAGATTCTCTGGTTTGGAAACCAGGCTGGAGCGAGGCAGAATCAGCAGATGCAGCTCGAAATTTAAAGGAGACATCAAGTGTTATGGCATTTTTCTAGCATTTAGCGATGATTTATTCCACACCTACAACATTAGTAACGCTTTTGACATTGAAAGAGACAATATGGACCTAAAACAACTTGCAAATGGAAACGAGCCGTCCCTTTCTGGTCCCTGAGCGAACACATGTGCGTCAAGGTGGAAATGTCCCACAAACCAAACCATCGACAAACTGTCCCACAACCAGGATGTAAAACTCGAGGAAAGCAGATGACGGGAATAAACAGGGCTACATTTATTGGAAAATTATGACATTGCTCAACAAGCTGTACTTTATAAGTTAATTGAAAATACTTGTTTTGTCCAATTCTCTTTCCTGTGTTTGAGGAAATGTTTCATCTTAAAGGAACAGGTCACCATTTTTCCATACTGAGATGTGTTCTTACCTGAGCTTAGACGAGCTGGTCTTTGTGACCGTGGAAGAGCGTGGTCGCTTCTAACTTCACCCCCGTTTGGAGCTATAGGAATATACTGGGAGAGGCCTAATACTAACAACATCTTTGGTCTTTTTGCATGACTGAGTGCACACACAAAGACCAGACAGGTACACATCAACTCGTCTAAGCTCAGGTAAGAACATATCTCAGAATGGAAAAAGGGGGGCCTGTTCCTTTAAGAAATGAAATATGCACAGATTTTTGACTTGAGAAGTAGTTACTGGAGCCTCTTGCCTCTCAATGCACATTACATTACTCAGATTTTGCATAGGTTGGGGAAGCAGTAGCAGGTTTGACACAAACTATGTGTTGTATTTTCCCGCTGGCCAATAAATCCTTGTTTATGAAGCACTCGTCAATAAAATGCCGTGCAGAAATATGAGCATTCCAGTGGATGGTCCACATAAAATCCAACTTATCTCGACCTGGAAACTTGAAAATGGTGCTTCGTACTGTCTTGTTCACGGTCGACCCATGAGATACCTCCTGTAATAAAATAAACATTTGATCTGACGCTTTTAAGGATTTTTAAAGATCGCAGTCGCGGAGGCAGCAGTCTCAGCAGAGATGTCCAAACTTCCGGATCCACGTACACCTCCTCCAGCTGTTCTGGGGGGACCCCGAGGCGACACCAGGCCAGCTCGAAGACATAGTCCCACCAGCGTGTCCTGGGTCTTCCACAAGGCCTCCTCCCAATAGGACATGCCTGAAACATCTCCCGCGGGAGGCGACCAGATGCCGGAGCAGATGCCGGAGCCACCTCAGCTGCTCCTTTCGACGTGAAGGAGCAGCGACTCAACTCTGAGCTCCTCCTGGGTTACTGAGCTCCTCACTCGATCTCGAAGGGTGCGCCCAGCCACCCTGCGAAGGAAACTCATTTCGGTCCCGGTCGAACGCTTTCTCCAGATCCACAAAACACATGTGGACTGGCAGCGCAAACTCCCACGAAGCCTCGAGCACCCGATGAAGGGTATAGAGCTGGTCCAGTGTGCCCCGACCAGGACGAAAACCACATTGTTCCTCCTGGAGCCAAGGTTCGACTATCGGCCGGATCCTCCTCTCCAGCAGTTCAGTCATGGATAAATCAGTGAATGTTGTAATTTGAATATAACCATATTTCATCACTGAGAAGCTTCTGGATATGGTGAAAATGGTGCTTCTCCTCGACATCAAGTCCAGATCGATTCCCAGAGACAGAACACACAAAGACAGGGCAGGATTCCTCAGACACGCGTGAATCGATCCGGAAAGTTCTTCCAAGTTCTGAATAATCGACTGGATTACCGCTATTTCTTTGGCAGAAACTTCACCTACAGTTTGGGCGAGACGATGGAAGTTTTTGTGTGTTAAATGAAACTGGAGGATCGCATTTGTTTTTGTTTGAGGTTTTGTATAGAAGATTTGTCCAAGTTCATGTTTTGCTTAGTTGATCTTCAGGAGCATGTTTTGTTTCAATGTCAACTTAAAGGCCATAAAACAGGGAAAGAAAAAGTGCGCGTGCTGGTCCAGGCCTAGGACTATTATTTTGAATTGGATTGGGGTCACTGGGTCACATGACTTTAAAGCTATTTGCATAATAATAATAAAAATCAACACCATAATTCGCAGTTCATCCATGTTATAAGATATAACATTTTGTCAAAGCTCTCGAGTAAAAATGTGAATAAAACATATTTTTCTTGCGGAGTTCACGGGAGTATTTTGTTGAACACTCTCAAACGGAGCCATTTCCCTGCATAATAAGACACATCCTCTCCGCATTCACAGAGCCGCAGATGAATTCGCCCTCATCTTCGGCGCCGTAGTGTGTAATTGTTGATTCGGCTGGACTTGTTCAGATGATGTTCCCGCCCTTTGGACTCTCAGCTCGGTCAGAATAATGGAATAATCTACAGAGGACACTCCATTTACATAAAACTGACTTCAAAATGGAGATCATCGGTGACAAGAGAAACCTGGAGCATCAGGATTTGTGATTTGGTACTTACTTCAAATTGACAAAGTATAAATTACAGTGAGGATTGGGGGAAAAAAAGGTTGGTTTGACAAAGCTTCCCTTGTCTCTGATCCACTCTGATGAGTTATGTTACATATACGGCATGTTCACATATGGTATCTGAAGTAAATGATAGAATGATATATAACCTTTCTGAAACATTTTAAGACAATGGAAGACCCCCCAACTGTCCCGGTTGTACAGGAATGAGCCATAACTATGACTCAGTTTGTGTGATGTTTAAAAGTTTCAGGACATGCACCAATCTGCATTGAGAAGATGCTAGAATTGAGATTTTTCATTGGTTTATACTTTGTCCATCCATCCATCCATCCATCCATCCATCCATCCATTTTCTTCCGCTTGTCTTTTGCTGGTGGGTCCACAGAAGGACGGCCTGTTGGTTCTAACCGGGCCTGTTGGTCTGTCATAAGGGGCTTTTGAACCGCTCTTTGTCTGACCCATCACCCAGGACCTGTTTGCCCTGGAGACCCTACCAGGGGCACAAAGCCCCCGACAACAGACCTCCCGGATCATTTGGGTGCTCAAACCCCTCCACCACGTTAAGGTGGCGGTTCCAAGAGGGACTTTCATATTCACAACACATTCAAGCAAAGTGTGTTGTTTTGAGCCTATATTGGTCTAAAACTGGCACAACAGGGACAGGTTTTGAGTAAAACTGGGACTAATCAATGGTTGTGGAGAAATCTATTGGGACGTGGGACAAAGGACTCAAAAGCGGGGCTATCCAGGGTAAACTGGGACATCTGGACACCCTGATCTGGATGGACTGTAGCCTCCTGCCTGAGGGGAGAGGGATGAATAGTCCGTGTCCAGGGTGAGAAGGGTCAGCTGTGAATCGACCTGCAAGTCCTCAGGTCCTGGAGGTGTACAGGTCCTCAAGAGATGGGAGCCCACAGCCAATTACCTTCTCAGCAGCACAACACGCTGGATGATGGCCGTGTAGAACTGCACCAACATCTTGGTCGGCAGCTTGAGTTTCTTCAGACGCCGCAGGAAGAACATCCTCTGCTGTAAAGGCCACCACACTGTCGTAACAAACATCACAAATGTTTCACTCATTTATCTTTCTCTGCCCTTGCCTCTTTCTTCTTCCCTAAAGTGATTTCCCTCCTTTCCTTCCTTCTTCTTGCCCAGTACACAGATGACGGCTTGAGAACGTTAGTCCGAGAGGCCTCCGAGTTGCCAACAGCTCTCTCTCTCTCCGCTCCCGCAGATCGGACACATGTCTCGGGGTTGTTAACACCGCCGGCCCCTCTCTCTGACAGGGTGAGGACTCGCCGATCCTCCGCGGACCCCTTCCTCAGACCTTGTTCTGCGAGCGTTCACGTGAGCGGAGTGACACGCCGCTCAGGCCTGACGCGCGCTAACCTTTCTCTCTTAAATGGTACGTTGGCATTTAGCTTCAGAGATGTCAGCGGAACACTCACCTCTCAAGTACCTGCTCCCGAGCGTGCGGCGGGAAACGCAGGAGCCGCGGAGATTACCCTATTCACCAGAGAGGAGTGCGAGAGTCTGGAGTCTGTCTGCCTTTGGCGTCGTTAAAATGACTCACAGTGGTCAGCCTTCAGAAGCATTTGTAGCTTTTTATGTTCAGCCCTGGAGTATTTCACTGCATCTACCGCATGCTTCAATTTAGCTGTTTCTTCTTCTATTGTTTCGGCGCTTCCTTCTGCACTTCCTGGGTAATACTGTTACAATCCAATTCTGTTTGAAATTTGAAAGCTCGTAATCCAACGCTGGGTCAGATTGAACTGTTCTGCGCTCAAATTGTGCTCATCACGCTGAGCTGAAGCTGTAAACCACACCATAAATCGAAACTGAAAGGGGCTTATTAAAAGTTATTACCACAACTGGGGAGGAGGAGCCCCAGCCAAAGTCCTCACCAGCCTTACCCACCTTGGAGAGTTAGTAGCCTGGAGCTGTGGTTCCCAAAGTGGGGGTCGCGGGAAACTGAAGTGGGGGTCGTAAGATGAATGAGACAATATTTTTTAAATGACTGACATTGAATTTGATGTATTTTTGTCTTGAATGCAGGATATTTTAGTGAAATTAGGCCAAAGATCAAAATACAGTGTCCAAACTAGCATAATTAAACCAGATTTCAAATGTTTTGCACCTTAAATTATTGTAAACATTTTTTTTTTTTTTTTTTTGGTTTATTTGGTCGGGACAGTGCATGTTAATGAACATACATGGGTCTCATGCATGTAAACAAGCCACACCAGATTGTAGCATGAACCACATTTTACAGAAGGGGGTTCCGAGTTGTTTGTTGAGTGATGGGGGGCCGCGGTCTGAAAAGTTTGGGAACCCCATCCAGTCAATGAGAGAGTTTAGAAAAAGGAAGGAATTCTTTCTTTGTCTATCCACAGACAGCACCCTGGTTCATTTCTGGCCAAAGAGCCACAGAAATGAACGCCCCAGGTTCAAATCCAGTTTGAGGGAAGGTCTGATCTTACTAAAGTTGTAATGTCAGCGCACAGAAAGAGACACAGCTGGGCACAGCTTTTGGAAATACGATAGAAAGAATCTTGAACAGAAAGATACACTGCCTGACCAACCTGGATTTAACTGTTCTGGGGCAGCTGCAGCTGGTCAGGTCTTAGTTCAGCAACTATATGAGCCCAAAGAATGAGATCAGCTGATGAACATTCTGAATGACCAGGTTATTCCATCAATGGATTTCGTCTTCCCTGATTACACGAGCATGTTCCAAGATGACAATGCCATGAATAATCGGGCTCAGACTGCGAGTGGATCACTTTGCCACATGGATTGTTCATACAGAGTCCAGACTTAGCCCCTTTGAGAATCTTTGGGATGTGCTGGAGAAGGCTTTGCACAGTGGTCACACTCTCCCTTACAACATCTCGGAGAAAAAAAGATAATGCAAAACTGGATGGACGTTGCAGAAGCTTATTGAAACAACGCCACAGAACTGTAATCAAAGCTAAAGGTGATAGAGCGTGTGGCCTTTTTTGTTTGAGATAATCATCCAAAGGAGCTAACTCTCTCCTAAGTGGCTCTCATTTTATCATCTATACAGTTCTTTGGATTTAATTTAGCACAGATTTGAATTAAGGACTTGTTGAACAAATAATTCTAGTGCTTGTTCACTTTAAAGAGGCGGCTGAGCACTCTCTCGTTCACAATCGACCAATCACTGAGAAACACAGGTGTAGTAAAGTAAAAATTCAATCTGACATCTTTACTTGTACTTTAAAAAATCACAGTATATATTTTGATTATAACCATATTCCATGGTTGAAAAGCTTCTGGTTGTAGTTGTAATCCAGTTGACTTTGCGGCTGCTCTTCCTCTCTGTCCTTGAAGCTCTTCCATTCTCTCGCTCTTTATTATCAGACCTTGAGTTGAGTTTCTCTCACTGACCAAGCCAAAGGTGCACCCATCTTGCATTTTTTAAAACAAATAATTGAAAACCGCAGCTTTTAAGCCACGGAGGAGAGGATCACCTCTGTGAACTGGGGCTTTTAAACACACAGCGGTTCCCAGTGGTTGTACATTGAGGCTGTTGTTCATCTTTTTCCTGCCGCTGCTCCGAAGGTTAAGGGTTGTTTTCTCCAAAGCAGAAAAGCCTCACGTCTCTATTCACCTATTTCATTTTTACTTACTTATTTTCCTTTGCCACGTTTAGCTGGACCTTGCCAAAGCCCTCCATTACTACACAAAGACAGAACAAACGCAACAAAAAGAGTCTCAAATGCGCCTGGAAATGTATTCAAGGTTTTCCATGCAAACCAGTGGATAAAGCCGCGCAGTTTTAACACTGACTTGGGCTAATATTGTCTTATTGTCTTGTTTGTGAGATCTGTTTTTGTGTGCTGCAAACAATGACTTTTTCACTTGAATCGCCTGCAAGGTAAAAAGGTATGGAAGGGCTATTGGGTCAAAATGAATCACCTGAACAAAAAATGTACAGTCAAAAGAAAGTTCAGAAGTTAAATTGATCAGACAAATTGCCACATAGATGAGACTGTGGTGCAGTTTAGTCTATTCTCTCAAACATAAAAAGATCATTGACATGACATCAGTGTTAAATCGCTCTCTGTAGCCTCAAGGATGCAAACTCAAATTTGTGAATGTACTTTCAGGCCGATACAAAGAGTGTTATCACAGGGTCAAGCAGGAGTTTAATGTCTGCCCAAATATCAGGAGTTATAATAGACTTGATTTGGAAGAAAAAAATATGAATGTTTCCTTCTATTTGGATTTGTGCTTTACAGTAGATTACAGCCAATGGTGATTGATTTATTCATTCTTATTTTAGCCTTTCTTTAATTTAGCTTTAATTTAATGACAGCAATGTAAAAAAATAAGTACACAATTTAGTTGGTAGGAAACCAAGTACTGTTAAAGTATCGGTAAACCCAGCTCTTATGGCAACATACTGTACATAGCTTACCACCTGCTCAACACAACACCATATAAAATGCTTTGGAAACAAGACTGGCGCTTTGCTAACAGACTCCTTGCTTCCCATATTAAGTTTGCTTGTTGTCAAAATCCATCCATCCATTTTCTTCCACTTGTTCGTTGCCGGGTCGTGGGGGCATCTGTTGAAGCTGCCCAAATCACATTGCACCAGCCCCTATGGCTCCTCCTGCAGGTGGTGGGTCCTCATGATTCTAACCGGGCCTGTTGGTCTCTCATAAGGAGCTTCTGAACCGCTCTCTGTCTGACCCCTCACTTAGGACCTGTTTTCCATGGGAGACCCTACCAGGGGCACGAAGCCCCCGTCAACTTAGCTCCAGGATCATTCAGGTGCTCAAACCCCTCCACCACGTTAAGGTGGCGGTTCCAGGAGGGGTAACTCAAAATCATGACTCCCCTGAAAAGAACATTCTCAATGTTAATCGATCTTTTTTCCGGTTAAAGGGAGGGGTATCGAGCAACATTCATGTTTTAGACCAGGGGTGTCAAACTCGCTGAAATTCAACCCCCACGGTGAGTTGCGGGCCGCATATAATGTGAAGGACTGTGGCCTAACAAATAATAACGGCTTATACTTGTTGCGCTTTATCAGCCTGTGCCACATGTTTCTCAAAGAGCTACATATAGTTATTATTCATTTACTGCATACTCAATGGCAGTAAGTTACCATTGTAGCCACAGCCCACATGGCTATAATATGCTGTTTATATCCTGATCTCTTAATATGTCAGTGCCCTCTGCTGGACACGTGTGGAATTCTTTCCTTTTTTAAAGTGGCGAGATGCAAGTTAGCTATTTTATACTCACTATTGCCACCTCAGGCCATACGTGTAACTGCACCGTCTATATTAAGCTCGTGCATGACGGGACTTAAGACCCATATTAACACCTTTCTGAGTGACAGTGCAGGATTTTAAAGGCAGTTGTGGTGAACAGGTCTGGGCTCATTCTACACATTAGGACACTACTTCATTTTAACATTTTTAAACTCCGTATTGTCCCTTTAAATTTTAGCTGTCCCCTAAGTCAGCACTGGAATGGGCTCGAGACTTACTTTTTTACATACTCAGAAATGCATGCATGTTGTGTTATTATTTACAGTGGACATAAAACAAATAGACACAAATGCGAGTTCATGTGTAACAGTTTATGCGCACAGTTCATGGCCACGGGTTGGGGATTGAAGTATGACAGTTCGTAGTGAGAGTTCAGTTTATGGTGATAGTGTGTATGGGGTAATGCAAGGGCCGCAGAGTCGTGAGGTGCGAGGCAAGGGGTTGTGGCTATAAGCCGCCTAACGGCCCGACCAGAGCAGGTGGAGATCAGACGTTGAGAGGTGGAGATCGTTGGGCTCGGGCTTGAGGCCTATCTACAGCTCGCCATCCAAGACTTAGGGACCTGGCCTGCTCCGCTTAATATCTTAACATCAACACGGCACCTGTAAGTTAAGAATTAGTTGCAAGATGTTGGACAGTTGTTATAGCGATCTGCGGGTAAACAAGAACTTTATTTAAAGGACGTGTTGATATAGTGAGCTGTTGCATTGATGTTACAAGGGCCTTTAGCTGAGTCCATAATGTGTTTGCTTTCTGTCTGCATGTGTGTGTCATTGGCATTTCAGTTTCCCCCACTTGGGGATCTTCATTCACGCATGTTTGAGTAATCTTTAAATCTCTCGTGGCAACAATTCAATGCCTCGGTTTATTAGTGCACGAGCGTCCGCTTCATCCACTGCCCCCTCTGTAACCAAGCGCCGTCCTCTCTCCGCTCCTATGCAGAGCAATAGGTAAACATTTGAATGGGGCTTTGCAGATCAATATAGCATTTTCTAAAAAACAATTACTATCAATCCCCAGCCTTTCCAGTCCACCCCGAGGTCTCCCTGTCCTGCAGAAGTGACTGTCTTTGGCTCAAATCCAGGGCCTTCAGACCTCGCTCTACAAACCCATCATTCTAAATCACAGGCCGACCTTTACTCAGACCGAGACCTGAAGAGACCTCCAGAGTCCAGGACAAGAGCAGAACAGACAAGAGCTTTCTTTTTAGGATTTTGTTTGGTCTACATAAGGGCGATGCGGACTAAGAAAGCCAGGACCGAACTCCCAACGCTTTGGCCATCGCGCAACACAAAGAACAAGCTTCATTTTGTGTCAGTTCAGAAAGACTTCAGGAACAAATAAAAAGATCATATTCCCTTTGATTTACAGCCACTGAAAACCAATGTCCTCCCAATCAGACGTGAATTCCCCATCGGTTTTGTGAAGCCCTTGATTTTATTGACACAGTTAAAAGTTAAAGCCCATTTACATTGGAACCATATTGAGCCAGAAGTCTTTAGCGCGGCATTAAATATACGCTGTGCAAATTTAAACAGAAGACGGGCCAATTACGGGCAGTTCTTCACCGCGAAATGAAGCTTTACGTCGATATCAGCGCGACTAATAACTTCACGAAAAATGACGGCGATACAGCCTTCTAGTGCTGATCAAAAATGGACAGCAGATAAACTAAAAGCGCTCAAAATCATCCACGATATTAATGCAAAAGCCATTGGGACGTTCTGTTTCAAACTGCAAGGTCAACACATGTAAATTATCTTCTACGGCGGGTCTTCCGTGATGGATGGGGGTCCACTGGAGACCGCGACGGGGCTGGAGCCGGGGGCCGAGCGAACTTTTGAGCGTTTTTCAGACGGATCGTGGAAGTTAAAGATTTGTCAAAGTCGGTGAAATTATTTGCAGAAAGACGAATGTGGCCTGGAATGTTTTTCTCAGATGTTGTGTCCGTGATGGAGCAGGCGGAACTCGGGGACGGGGGACCGTGAATGCTTAAACGGAGCCGAGGTTTCGTGATTAATGCTGTAAGTTAATAACGGCAATTATCCCGCTGTAACTGTGTTAAACCAGCAGGGGAAAAAAAAAAAAAAACACGGAAATGGTGGAAGAATGGCTAGCACTTGCTGTGTGAAGCTCCAAAGCTGTATTTGTCTGGGGAGTTTGCATGTTTTATACATTTTCTCCCATCAACCCACTACTACAGTATGTACTCGTGACTTGGTTCGGTTCTGGCCCACTGCTGAGCTTATTGGTGAGCTGATTTTCTTCCCCATAAAAAGTTCAGGGGCTTCCCAAACGTGGCCCAAAGTAAAGCCCCATTTTCTCCATATCCCAGTGTTGTACTGTTCATATCTGTCCTACTATGGGGGTTGGGGGTAATTGACAGTATTTTCAGCCTTTTTACGGCATTTCAACACGTATTTGACCCCTGATTTGTTAAAGAATATTTCTCAAAATCATCATGGTTCCATGCGTGAGGGCCAGATCTAGCCCCCAGGCCTGATGCTGCCCCTGCCAGACTATAAAAGAGAAGATAAGATAATATTGATCTCACAACGGAGAAATTTACTTGTTACATTGAGCTCTTAGAAATGCTCAGGGTGTGCAAATAGGCAGAAAATGGGAAGAAAAAAACAATTAACTAGTAAATAGTGGTATCTTATATACAATGGCTACTTTGTGGGGACAAAAAGTATAAACAGTTATAGTCAGTGTTAGCAGTGCAGCTTTAATCACAGTGCAAGTGGTAAAGTGACGCATGTAAGTGATGTAAATATAGGGATTATTGCACATGTTGCTTTACAGTCTTGTTGTTCAGTGTGACAGCTGTGGGGATGAAGGACCTGCTCCTTCGTGCACTGAGGGTGTCTCAGTCTGTCACTGAAAGAGCTGCTCAGCTCCTCTACAGTCCTGTGTAGTAGGTGGCAGGTATTGTCCATGATGGAGGTGAGCTTGAAATGGAATGAGATGGAACTGAAGCTCGTTCATGCTAGCAATAATTTTTCCTTCCATTATTTAAAGGGGAAACTCCGGAAATTAAAATTCCACTACAGACTCATTACAGGCAAAGCGAGATATGTCGCCGTTATTATGGCTCAGCTTGTAAAAACCCCAATTTCACATTTTAAGTCGAATTACAGAAATAAATGAACTTTTGAACGATATTCTAATTTTCAGAGTTTCATTTGTAGAATAGGGGAAAAAGATAAAAGGACGTGCATGTTAGAGCAAACATGTGGAAGTCAGAACGACATAAAGAGGTGTTTCAATGGACTTTCCTGAAAGTCCTGGACTTCCTGGAAGGATGGGTCAAATGAACTATAAAGGCTGGTCTGATACCTGAACGACACTTTCATACCCATTGTAAAATATTTGTAATATAGAACCAGAAAACAGAACGATAATGTTCATTTATTCAATCAATTTAAATAAGTCTAATTTATTATTTTTATTATTATTATTCAATCAAGTAACTTCCTTTAATCCTGTCCCCAGAAGAACAGGCATAAAAAGATCTCTAAAGATACAATACTTTTTCTTTTTTAACCCTGCTTTCTATACTTTTACTTTATTTTTTTCGATATGTGTTTGTATTATCTTGATGTGATTCTGAAATCGCTAAAACTCTGGAGCCCAATCTTTCTCTTCCTCTTTCCACATTCATGTATTCATTGCTACTCTTGTTTGAGCCTCTGCAGCTCTACAACACAAAGCAATATCCTCCATAAATATCCTCTCATTTTGGGTCATTTTCTCGCTGAACGTCTCCGCTGCGGTCGGGACGTGTCCACAGTCCCCTCCCTCAGTGTCCCGCGGCGTTGGACAGTTTCCATATGTCCGTCCTGGCTCCGGAACATACCCCCCAGTGGCAGGCGTGTCCATCCCAGCGTGGGGCCTCCGGGCTGGGATGGAGGTGGGCCAACGAGCCACGCCGCTCCGGAGGGGGGCGGATTAACCCCCGAAAGCCCTGAAACGCTCCATACGTTCACTGTCCAAACAGGCCTGCACCCTGGGGTCCCCTGCAGGGAAATAGCGGTACGGCCAAGAAGAAGAAAAAAACAAGACCATGGGATGGAGAGCACATGAGAATGTTGCAACTAAATCAAGGATATCAAGGAAGAAAAAAGACTTCATGTAAATGTGGAGGCTCAGTGGCTCATGCGGTTGAGTGGTCAATTACCAGAAAGTCATTCTGTTCCAGCCAGTTCCTGTTAACTGTTGTTCTTGGATCCTCCAAAGGAGTCTTTCCACATACAGGCGCGGGTCAGCTGAATGGCTCTTTCACCCGCTTTGTCGAGCTTTTCCAAAACAAAGGCCAGGGCCAAACCGGTCTGACCAAGTATAGGTTTTGGGACCGACCTCTGGGTGTGGCCAAAGCGCTGACCCGTGTCTGATGTGACGCGAACAGACGCTGGCCTCTGATTGGTAACGAGAGAGTGGACACTCACTATTGACACGTAGGTCATACGGATTTAACATTTCACATCATCATACAGCTGTTCTAAAAGGGGATTTTGCCAATATTAGCATTTAGCCGCTGTTAGCTGGTGTTAGCATAACATTTGCATGTAGCTTACCTTCATAGCTGTATTTAGCGGTTTCTTTTCTGTTTTAATACAGCTTGGCACCGCTGAATGATTCTGTAAGGCTGAAGGCAGGATTTGTCCACATTTGCTCTCATCGCGGCTTATAAAACTTTTAATGACGATCTGTACAGCGTGCTCCACCGTGGGGGTGCCGCCCACAACAAATGCGGGTGTGTGTGGTGGAAATAGAAAGTGTGCGGGGTAGATCGTGGCGGGTTGCACTATGGAACCACCGTTTTTCCATACTGAGATATGTTCTTACCTGAGCTTAGACGAGTTGATGCGTACCTTTTCTGGTCTTTGTGCGTGCGCTCAGTCATGCAAAAAGACCAAAGATGTTGTTAGCATTTGTCCTCTCCCAGTATATTCCTATAGCTCCAAACAGGGTGGTTAGAAGCGCCCACGCTCTTCCACCCTCTTCCAAAGACAGGTACTATCAAGAACATATCAGAGAAGGGAAAAACGGTGGCCTGTTCCTTTAAGACTCTCCCAGTCCAAGTCAAAGACTGGTGTTCGCTCATCCAACATCACAAATAGACATGTTTGTGGTAGTAATTAAACATATGAATCCGCTTTGTGCTAAAACAATGACTGAGAGATTAGGATTGCTGCAAAAATCTTTGTGTAAACTCATACAAGAGTTTTACACCGTGCAAAGGTTCTCAAGCCGTCATCTTTACTGGATTGTTTCAGCTTTGAGGATAGAGGCTTGTTCAGCTTATTCCCTTCCAGCTTCTACTAAAATATGTTTTGGTTCTTGCCAAAAGCTTCGTTATAACCTGCAGGCTGAATTCTTGGGCCGCTGACACAAACACACGATAATCCATCCTCTGCTGCTCCCGCTGATCTGTTTGTGTCCAAACCAACAGCACTTTGGACTAAATGAATATTAATTAACACGGCGGCGAAGACAAAAAAACACGTGGAGCTGCTACGCACATTACATTTAAAGAATGATATATTTATTGGATTTGCGCCGTGCTTGATCTAATCAGCCGCAAATTCTGCTCCAACAGTGCGTCGTCTTCCCGAACACTTTAAGCCAGTGCACTCTTGAAATCTCTCACCGATGGAGAAGCGTCGGTTCTTCGTGGGGTCAGGCCTGTCAGGAAAAACAAGAGGAATGATGTTGATGCCACCCTCATCATCAACGGTGACTCATGACACGATCATCCTCCAGTCGCCATGACAATGACCTTTACCGCCATCACGTGACCATCGCAAGCAGGACCTCTGACATTTCACCGAACAGGAAGAGGACTGGAGGGGTCGATCTGGAGTCAGAGTTACATCAGTGAAGGAATCCATGTGGAAATCAATATTCAACTTATTGTGTCACGTTCCCTTCTTTTTATGACCTTCACCTCTGCGTCTTCGGTTTCATCTGACCTTCTCCTATGCGTCCTTTACCATAGCAACTATAGTTTTCCAAAATATTGCTTAGTTTATTGGATAATGCCTTACACCGGTGAAGTTAGTGACATGGAGGAAACTTCTATAAATCTGGGACTTGCTCATGTCTCATCTTGTGTCCATTTGCTTTATAAAAGGACTTTCACACTAGGGATGGGCAATATGATGATAAAACATCGAATCGATATCTGATCTTCATGACAGTCTGCTTTTTTGGTAACATCGTCATGTAGTGATTCAGCTCTTTGTGTGTTTAATGCAGCTTTGAACACAAATACTGACACTTTTCAGGAGAGAACTAGGTCTAAACCAGGTCTAAAATCAGACAATATCATAGATTGAATCTGGATTAAACCGGGATTAATCCAAGAAGAAACCGGACTAAAGCAGAGACTGAAATCAAGGTCCAAACCAGAAGTAAAATAAAAAAGGACTAAACCTGGGACACAACACAACGAGGATCACCCTGGATTAAACCAGGATTAAACCAGTTCCAAACCCAAGGACTCCATCAGAAATAAACCGAGAGAAAACCGGTTCTAAACCTGGACAATATCACAGACTGAGCAGAGATTAAACCAGGACTAAACCATTAGAGAAGCATGCAAGGACTTAAACAGGTCTGAAGCAAGACTAAACCAGGATAACTCCAGGTCTAAACCCAAGAAGAAGCTTTAGTCGCCTTTAAATGACAATTGATTGACACAAGATTGTTGTGGCCCAGCCCTACTTCACACATTATGATTCTTTCCATGGTTTGGACCTCCTGTTTTGTGAAGCTCTGGGACCCATTTGGGGGTCCCGGCCCCAGTTTTCACACTTTAAAAAAAAAAATTATAACCCAGCTGAACAATTCGTGTGCTAATAGTGCTACATGCAATGTCCCGGTATTAATTCTCATGATAAACTTCATCCGCTCATAAACCATCATTCATGCATTTGTAATTAAAAGCATGTCTTTATCAAGTGAAATAATTAACAGTGAATGCCAGAGCCTCGTCGTGTGATGTTTCAATCAAAGCTGACATTACACAACAGTCAATCTCAGAGCCATCAACATCTATATCCAATCTTCATCTCAGCAGACGTGAAGGCGAGGGATTAATTAACCACAAAGTGTACAACGGGAATCCACTTCCATCAGGCCAATCTGGGGACAACTGTTCTGCCTCCGTTACTGACCAAGCAGTCAGCGCAAGCCTGGCTAAGTTTTGACGTCTGATAGAGTTTTGAATTCAAGAGAGAAACAATGTCTAAGGATGCAGAATTTCTAAAGCATGTACAAAATAAGACAAAACAAGTCTACATCATTTTTTGTGTAAATGCATTGAGCAGCAAGTTCAGTTTGATAGTATGCCAAATTGCAAGAAAAGTTAATGCTGTCTTAATTTCTTTTGCAAACAATCATCAAAGCTATGAAAGGGACAAAAGTGAATTGGATACAATGGGCAACTTTTTTCAATCACATAGCACCAGTCTATAGCACACTACAATGATGACCAAACCTTCTGTTGGTCTGTAAATGCAGTAAATTAGAATAACTGCCTTGTATAAAATTGCTTTCTCAAAAAAGCTGTAGTGAATGTCTTGAAATAGGCCTCTGTCTCTTTAAGAACCTCTGAGCCTTTCCGACACGCCCCCTCCACACGCTGTCTGTGGCATCAGTGGGGAGGGGGTTCTGCTGAGGAGCAGTGGTTGGTTACTCGGCTGGTGATGAAAGCTCGGAGGCGTCTCCAGGAGGTGGGGGCGTTCCTAGGAGGACTCAGGCAAACCTATCCCTAAAATGGCCGCCATCAGAGTTTTTACAGATTACTCAGAAATATGTGAATGTGCCAAGGCAACACTTCAGGCATGTTTTTAATGAGGGAATGACATAATAACATGATGTAAAGCTTGAAGAAGTCGATTTTGCATAATACCCCCCCTTTAAGAAAAAATAATAATTTTCAGAAAAACCTGCTGTTGAACTCTAATTGTATGTTCTATGAATGTACCAGTCTCCGCCACATCTCTGCAACTTGGATTGATTGCAGGCATAAAAAGGGCCTTTATTACTGGCCTGGAGACTAGTGTGAGACTCGAGTTGCTGCTGGTCAGGGAGATATCTCTGATACCCGTCACCGGGCAAAAAGGGGAGTCTCCAGGTAGTCTCGGTGAAAACGAACAGGTTCGATATCAGCGTGGTCTCCGAGAGGTCTCTGAGCGGTCTCTGTGGTCTGTGGCAACATTGCGAACACCATTTGTTGTCCTCAACCTGTGAGACGTTTCTGTGACGTCCCTGCAATGTCTCCGAGACCTGTCAAAGACTCAGCTGAAATCAAACCTGTACTACGGGACACATGTTTTATCTCCAGGGGACATCTCGATACCTCTCCGTGACCAGCGGCAACTCGAGTCTCTAACTTGTGTCTAGGTCGGAGAGATAGACCTTGGAGACCACAGAGAGACTGCATAGAGTCTTGAAAAGGTCTCCGTGCAGTCTCAGCTGAAACTACCTGTACAGTAGACTGGCCTTATCTCCAGGTGTATGACATTTAAAGCCTTTATTTTGGCTCAATCTAATACTCTGTTTTAGAAGGAACTGCCTCCTTCCTCCTACTCCCAAGGTCAAAAGCAACCTCCAAATCTACCCCTCTGTGTTTTAACTCAATACTTAACTTCCAGAATCAAATCCAAGAACCCCTTTGCTACACACCGGACATCACATTATACACGGCTGCCCGGTTCCCTGGTGAAATCCCATTCACTTTCCGCCGTCCGCAGCTCCGCTCTGCCACTGACCAGCATCAGTCCTGCTTACATTAAACCTACGATGAAGACATGCTTTCATACTCCACGCGCACATATCAAACCGAGGAACACGGCTGCACTGCCCCTCATCTGCATAACCCTGGCTCTGCAGGAAACGCCCGAGCTTCATGAATCTTCTGTCACCGAATTACACTGATTTATTCACACGGAGGAGCAGGCCTGAACAGACGAGGGACAATACGGGCCCGAGGAGCGAGTTTTCTTATTGTACGGCAGAGAGATATAGGGATTTCTTTTTTTGAAATACCGCTGTTCATGTCTTTCATACCCATTTTTATCCTTAGTTTAGGCCGTGTAAAAACTTTAATTCATTATGTTGTTTCTTCTTGTGACTAATCAAGATTTTCATGTGGGTTTCATAGAGTTTCATAGAGCTGGATTAGAGCTAGAAAACTCTTATTTCTATACGTACTTTTCTGGTCTACAATCATTCTTGTGTAGTCTGGGTTTACATCTCAGCTCAGCCGATCTCTGGTCAGTCACCACACTGTCATGAGTCTGGGTCGGCCGCAGTCACAAGGCTTAGGGTCTGAGCTGTTTTTGCCCCGGGACAGAAGTGTGCAAATGTACCACACTTTGAGACAATACTCCTTAGAAAGTCTTCGCATTGAATTATGTCATATGTTCAAACTGCAAACACGAGTTTTATAAAAGACCAGGCAGTTCGGACATTAGGCATGGTCTGAAAATGTAACTGTACTTTGTTTGCAGCGAAATTCAGACGTTGCGTGGACGTGATGAGTGAGACGTGTGGTGTTGACCCTTCAGAAAAACACAGACCCAAAGCTAAAAAATGTCATTCTCGGTTGAGTGAACTCCTGCACGAGTGAGAGTTTACAAAAACACAGCAGTGCCTCCAACCAGGGGTACGAAAGAACTTGGGCTACTGGGGGTTTCTTCAGATAAGTGTGATATAATATGATATTTTGCTATAAAATGTATGACTTTCACAGTCTTTAAGCTTTGTTTTGAACAGAACACATTGTTTATTTACTGATAATCTGAGCTTTAATTGATAATTTTCCAAATGATGGGAGCAAGGTCCAAGGGGTACATGAGATGAAAAAGGTTGGGAACCACTGCAGTACGGCACATTAAAAACAATGCCAGGTACAACTGAGCTGGTTGTTTGAGCTTGAATTTGTATTCAAAGAAGGCTGGGCGATTTAGCCAAAACTTTTTTTGTACTATTTTAATCGATTTTAATCGGAATTAAGCTTAAAAGGGTCTACTGATCTTTCATATGATGAAAGCTGAGTCTTAATCTCTTAACCCCTACCTTCACAGAGCACATTTTCTCGAGTTTGGCTTTACCCAAATCTAAAAGCATCAAAATAGAGACGAAAACAAGGATGATAACGCAACAAAAAGAGCAACAAAAACATGACTTAAGAGTGATGAAAAAGCAACATACAAGCCATAAAAGAGCGATTAAAAAGTGACAAAAAAGTGAGAAAAATGCGATGAAAACACAATAAAATAGAAATGAAAAAATGTCAAAAATCCATTAAAAAATAAAAAAAACAAAAACACACAAAAAAGCTGTTAAAGAAAAACATGACAAAAACGCTTGAAAAATATGATAAAAAACCTGGCGACAATGTGACAAAAAAGTTTCAAATGAGGCGTTACACTGGCCTATGATCATTGAGAAGTTTTTAGACTTGGGTAAAGCCGAAGTGTAGAAAATGTGCTCAGTTCAGGCGGGGGTTAAGAGGTTAAACTCCACACGCAGCCTTTGTAAAGCTGCAGTCGCTACAGAGTGGTCTAAAGCGCTGTTAGATTGGCCACACGATTCAGTCATTTTCCACATTTTCTATTTTCAAAAGTACGACTTCATCAAATTAATTAAATTCATTTCCCAGTCCTAATTCAAAGACTTCATTGACCCCGTAGGTAAAGGTGTATCTGACCCGTCCTCACAGTCCAAATACCAAACTCTAACCATATCACTGAATACAAGAATACAATTAGCTTTAACTATCGGAGGCCTGCACTAGCACTTATTAGGACTAATTGTGGACCAGGGTTTATGCTGGTGGAAGATTTATTTTTACTGCCAGTAACGGGTAAAAATCTGGGCATAGCAAAGAATGCAAACAACTAAAATGTATTTATTTATTTGATAGGGACAGTAGTACATACTAATGAACAACTGCACATGTGCACTGTTAATATGCCAGGTTATAACAGAGATGCTAATTTCCATCCATAGCTCCAAATGTAGCAACAAATCACAATAAATCCAATAACAATTAAAAGTTTTCACAGGCCTGGTTTTCCTTTAGCCACTGTTTGAAATGTGCTTTAAAAGTGGCCAGAGTTGGAGCCTCTGACTGATAGAGGAAAACTATTCCAGGACTTGGTGCCTTTGACAGAGAGCACAGTCTGTCCAAAGGAAGTGTTGTGTATTGTTTTCAGAAAAATCCGTATTAGACCTGAACAATTAACTCATGTGGGGGCATTCAGAGGTCCAGATTCTAACCTATATAACCTATACTCTATCTTTTTCTTGTTTGTTACTTTTGGCTGTAGTGGAAACCATATCTTCTGCCAGCTTTCCCAAACTCCCATCAATCTGCCGTTTTTAACAAAGTCTGACGATCCCTTCAACAACAACTCGTTGAAACCCCTTCGCTCCATTTAGCGCTGGTTAATGCGCCACTGTAAATACTTCAAACGTTATCGAAACACAGCGAAGGGCCTCTGACAGAGTTGGACCGGCTGAAATCTGATTAATGACTGTGCGGTGAGCCCAGATGTGCCGCGAGACCTCAAGGCAAAGTGCTGTTGACGGACAAACTCCCACTGCCCGTGAGCAAGGCATTACGGTCAATCATCTCGGGATCAGCGCGGCCAAATAAACTGGCGACGGGGCGGTTCCTCCGCTCGCCGTGTTAAAATCTGAATTTAAAACTTGAGAAGCAGAAGCACGTGAAGCTCTGACCGTAGTTTAAACGCTCTCACGTGTGTAAACAGAGCAGGAGATGAGAGATTCTGGGCGCAAAGAGAGGCTGTGGTTCAAAGGGAGCGGCGACGGGGTGGTGGAAAGTGGGCACCGGACCACATGTGGGAGAGAGAGGGGACCAAAATATCATAATATGAGCCAGTTACAGAAAACATAGTCAGGTGATTCGAAAGTCAAATGTGCTTGTTAATTCAACACTTTACCTTGACTTCATGTTACAGAAAGAGAATTCAAATATTTGTTGGTCAGGAGAGCTGACAACAAGAAAACAAAACTTGAACTGGTTCCAGCAATGGAGCAGCGTGTTTCATCCAGTGAAAGGAATTTAAATGTATCAATTTGTTTACTTTAAAAGTGCTTGATATTTGTGCGTAGTTTACCTTTTACTGAGAGACCATGTGGAGACCGTGCTGAAATCAAACCTGTTTGTTTTCACCGAGACAACATGAAGACTCGCCTTATTGCCAAGGGATGTATCGAAGACATCTCCATGACCAGCGGGGACTCTAGTCTCCAAGTATCAGTAATCAGTACGAGTGGCATAGATGTTTCGATCACGGAAGCCTTCACAACTCTCAAGGGTCGAATGTTTTGTTGGTTTTCTGGTGAGAGGGTCCATCAGCAGTGAAAACCATACAGCAGTGTGGCCACACCGCCTTTGCTCTGCCCGATCCCGTCAGACCTCGGAAGCTCAGCAGGGAAGGGCCTGGCAGGGCTTGGATGGGAGACCGTTTAGGAAACACCAGGAAGCCTAGTGAATGCAGTGTGTGAGTGAGTGGTAGGGCCTGAACGGCTACTGATTTTTAGAAGTCGATTTTATAGTCAAGAAAGTCGAAGTAGAGTCGACTAGTCGTGTGATGACGTCATCATATTAACAGTACAATATGTTTACGTCATGTAATAATGTAGTCTCACATGTAAGCAGGTTTTACAGCATATTTTCTGAGTTAATTTACAATAGTGGCTTATTACCATTTCCCAGGTTTTAACTTTATTTTTAGGCAATGCTCAGTGTTTACCTCCAGAAACAAACAGATCCGCGTCCTCTCCCCTCTCTCCTGCTCTCCTCCTGGCCTCATCTCTACTCCTTTGTACTGTAGGATCATCTTCCTTGTAAATCCAAGGTCTGAAGTAAACAAGCTTTCGGTCCCAGAGTGTTTGCTCGTAGTTGATTCCACGTGAAAGTCCGTGAGAGAGAAAAGTTTAAATCCGTGGCGCGCGCTGACGGTGGAGAGTCTCGACTTCGGCTGCGCGCAGGTGATTACGCGGGTGAAACTCTATGTAGACACTAAAAAGTGAACGCTAACCAGTAAAAACAACTAGCCGCTGGTCTGCTATGGTGTAACGCTGTTTATTGTCCCACCGAAACACGGAAAAGGGGTTCCGCCTTGACATTAATGTTGAAAGTAGGCAGAGGGAAGGAGAAAGAGATAAACACACGACTCTTACGCAGAAGTCGACTAGTAGGTTCATGCTCTAGTGGTTGGTGGTGGTCGGAGGGGCTGATGGCACAGCTGGTTGCCTCGCTTCCGTCAGTCTACCCCAGGGCAGCTGTGGCTACAATAGGAGCTTACCTCCACCGAGTATGGAGTGAACGAATGTAAAGTGTCTTTGAGTGTCCAGAAACGCGCTATATAAAACCGATGCATTATTATTATTAAAACCTACCAGAAACTTTAAAAAACAAAAGATCCTGGAGCATCATAGAGGCCACTGCGATGGAAAGTAAAGGCGCCATGCTGACCACTCATAGAGCTGCTGGGTCAGTATGTGTGATGCCAAACATTGTTATAGGGAGCAGTATTACGATCCACTTGGGCATCTTTGATTAATCTTTGGATCTTCAACAGTGACTATTCATAGCACAACAGCTCCCAAAAACCTACTCCTGACGTTTTTCTCTTTATTGAAACTGCTGTGCAGCGAAGAGGAGCAGGGGGAGTTGTGTGGGAGGGGCTTACAGCGAGATCACGTGACAACCAGGAAGTGAAGCTCTGGGATATTTAGTTTCATCTGTTTTAGATCAATGTTGCATTTTCTCACCAACAAAGTGTAAGATGACAGTAACATACATTTTGGAAAACTTCAGCTCACACTAATATGAGACTTTGTGGAATTACTTCTTTTTCTGTGGACAGATTACTTCCCCACACTATCGCCCATACATCAGAGGCCTGTCTCTCCTGTGGACAGCTGGTGTTGCTCCGTGGACTCTCTCCTGACCTCCAGCTCAGACAGATGACAGCGGCGGCACAGCGAGACCTTGACATTCAGGCTGGAGCTGCACTTCTCTCCCCCTCTTTTCTGAAGGCAGCGGAGAACGCCTTGGACAGGTTCACCGCGGCACAGGGCGATTTATAAAAGGACTTTTGGGGTGATCTGGATGCACACGGTCGCCCCATATAGACTGAATTTGCAGGATTTCTGAAACGTTGCCTATGAAACACTGCTCCAGGTATGTTACAGGCTTTTAAATCATACATTGTCTCGTTTCTTTGTGTTCAGATGTGGGGCATCTTATGTTGTGTGATATTGTCCACATAAAAATACATTGAATTGAGCGGCGTAGTGATATTCTAACCCCCGCTGGGAGATCAAAATGCTTTACGATTCACCTATTCACACTCACAACCTGTGCACATAAGACTTTCCCAAGACATAGACAGCAAAACGTGATATTGTATTGAAATAAGTAATTTTGTCCTTCTTTGAGAGGCTAATTCCAAGAAATCTGTCCATGGGGCAAGATATTTATATTAAGACAAAAAAAAATCTTAATTTACTTTATGATAAAACTGTTAAACCCGATAGACAGATTTCTTGAAATTAGACTCTCAAATCAAGGAGAGCTGATGAGCTGATAATGAGTGAGTTTCTCCATTGTGAGATCAATGTCTGGAGCGTTGTCAAAGATTCAAGGCGTCAATAGAAAATCGGTTTAGATTTTTAATCGCGGGAGAATTCCAACGTGTCAACCTGGATGTGCACCGGCTGTTTCAATCTACTCAATGTACGTTTGAAAAGGAACACAAATATTGATGATTGGATTGAGGAAAAACCTTTGGAGATACAGTAACATTGGCTGTTACCAGAGTTCTTCTTTTGAACAGAAAGACAAAGTAGAAGTGGCCTGTGGATTGCAAGGGGTCCCTGGAGCCCTGTCTGGTCAGAGGAGAAGGGTCTGGAAGCAGCCGATGGAGAGGTCGTGATCAGTGGAGCTCTATTTCTCCACTGGAAATGACGTCACCTTCACAGGACAAGGATAGGTTACGCTAATCCAAACAAACCCAAACATTAAAGGTGCATTATGCAACGTTTTATTTTGGGGGGAAATTTTTTTGACCTTACAGTGCCTTTAATTTCCATCACAGTGGCCTCTAGGGCGCTCCAGGATAAATTGTTTGGAAGGTTTTTCACTGCTTCCCGAAAACCTACAAAATAATTGATCCTGAAGTGTTGTAGAGACCACCGGAAAGTAACCACTCAGCCGCGAGGTCACTACAAGGTCAAATATCAACTTTTTAATGCACCTTAAAGGAACAGGCCACAGTTTTTTCCATACTGAGATATGTTCTTACCTGAGCTTAGACGAGTTGATATGTACCTGTCTGGTCTTTGTGCGTGCGCTCAGTCACGCTAAAAGACAAACGTTGTTGTTAGCATTTAGCCTCTCCTCCTCTCCTCTATGGGGCCGTGCTAATGCCAATGCTAACAATATCGTTGGTCTTTTTGCATGCCTGAGCACACGCACAAAGACCAGACCAAGCTCAGGTAAGAACATATCTCAGTATGGAAAAACGGTGGCGTTTATTAAAGGCGTCTTATTGAGAATGTTGCAGGGAGACAAGTGGACATGACGTGTGGAGCTCCTCTTGGGTATTTCAGCAAATTACTGGCAAAAGAAAAAGAAAAAAATCATTGCATATGACCAAGAAAGAACTACAGGGGAAGAACACACTCCAAATTCTAATAATAATAATAATAATAATAATAATAATAATAATAATAATAATAATAATAATAATACCTTTAATTTGTAAAGCACTTTACATGGGAATCTCAAAGTGCTACAGCACAAGTAAAAACTGACAATAATAAAATAATAAAAGCACACAAAAGTTGAAGTTAAAATGTTAATAAGGGAACAGAAAAGTCTTGAGTCCTCTTCTGAAAGTCTCCAGAGACTGTGGGGCCCTCAGGTGTGGTGGTAGGACGTTCCACAGTTTAGGAGCAGCCACCTGGAACGCTCTGTCACCCATTGTCCGGAGCTTTGCTCTGGGGACGGAGAGAAGGTTGGTGTCTGTGGACCTGAGTGTTTTGGTTATGGGCGGAGGGGTGAGGAGTTCAGTGAGATAGTCCGGGGCGTGTCCATGGATGCATTGATAGGTGAGCAGGCAGATTTTGTATTTGATGCGTTGTCCGATCGGGAGCCAGTGGAGGTCACGGAGGGCTGGGGTGATGTGCTGGTGCTTTGGTGTCCTCGTCAGGATCCTGGCCGCGGCGTTCTGAATATATTGAAGTTTTTGAAGACTTTTTGCCGGGATCCCGACGAGCAGGGCATTGCAGTAGTCCAGCCTGGAGGAGACAAAGGCATGAACTAGTGTTTCAGCGTCAGAGGGGGAGAGACTGGGGCGGAGTTTGAAATGTTTTTGAGATGGAAAAAGGAGATTCTGCAGAGATTTTGTATGTGGCGTTCAAATGACAAAAGAGGGTCAAAAATGGGTCAAAAATGACTCCCAGGTTACGTACAATTCTGCTGCTAACATATTCTGTTCATGTTATCTATTGGACATTATTTTAAGCTTTGATACAGTGGTCGGAGCCGCATTTTTGGTCTGGGGGGTTAGCTGGAGTCCAATATGCTCAAGGAAAGTTGGGAAAAATGGGCAACGTCGTAGATTCTGGTCTGATTCTCACTCCGCCCACTCCCCTTTCCCTCTGAACGATCCTTTCCACTAAAGTCTACTAAACTAAGACTTTCCGAGCTTTCGTAAACCTCACCAACACACTCCTCACTCTTTCGACTCTCTGAGCTGAACTACATTCTCGCCGGCGCCCGGGTTTAGAAGCCTCGGCGCAGCACTTTTATCTCCCTCCCTCTTCTCCCTGAACTTTTCGCTGCTGCTGACTCCTGCTTTGTTTTGTTGGTTGCTGTGACTTTCCCGATCATCTCCGAAAGCCATCGCTGTCCCTGTTGTCCCTAATGAGGCGAGAGGCGTCGGACGCGTGGGGGCTAACTGCGCTAACCTCCTGCTTGTTTACACAGCGCGTCTGACAGGACCCCGGATGAAGGATGGGGACCGGGGGGGGGGGGTTGACCTCGCGAAGTTTACCCAGAGACCGCGCACCGTGTCCCCCATGAGAGCGGCAGCAAAGGCCCTAATGAAGAACCAGGGGGATGAGGAGGAGCGGGGACAGTGGAGAGGACAGGTCTGCAGCCCGTCTTGATGCCGTGGTATTTAAAGGTAGTGACTGCATGGGGGCTCCCGGGAGAGAGAAAGCCGGGACTCTGAGATGTTTTATTTTAGCTTTTGTAACTTAAATGAATGGATTTTTATGGAAAACGACTTGAAATAATTAAGCCGAGCATGCAAAACATCTTGTGCAAAGGGAAACAATATCAACAACTTAGAAATTATTTGAAACAAAGGCAAACTGTCAGAAGAAGATGAGCTGGACACCTCATTTCCATTTCCAACTAAGTTAAGTCAAGGTTAGGAGATAAGGTTAGGGTTAGGAAAAGGGATCTGGTTAGAGTTAGAACAATGTGGGGGGTGTAACTGGGTTGGAAAGTGGAAAGAAGCGAGCTGGACACCACCCACATCGCCTCCACAATGTCATCGCCATGTTGGTTGCAACAGGAAGAGTTTCCAATATGACCCCACAAAAGGAAAACAGCCCAAAGCCTAAAGGGTAATAAAATAATCACTGTTGTTGGTAGAACAGAGGGAGACCGGGCGGCACGGTAGCACAGCAGTTAGCGCCCCCGCTTCACAGCTAGAAGGTCCCGGGTTCAATTCCCACCAGGACGGGGCCTTTCTGTGTGGAGTTTGCATGTTCTCCCCGTGTCTGCGTAGGTTTCCTCCCGTTACTCCGGTTTCCCCTACCACTAAAAATGCAATGCAATGTGCAATAGGTGAATCCTCCAGCCAGGTGATTCTGACCATCAGCCTGGCTCCACATCATGGAGATGGGTCCCCGGGCGCGGCACTGCCGTCGACCACTGCTCCTTACAGGTTGCCCCAGCGGCATCGAAGGATGGGTTAAATGCAGAGGACAAATTTCCCTACGGGGACAATGATGTATACAAACAAACAAACAAGATATTCCAACTGTTCTATCAATTATGGGAAGGAATGATATTTAATCTTTGTATTTGTACTTTGCCACGTCCAGGGCACTTCGCTCAGCTGACCTGCTCCTTCTGGATGTGCCCAAAATGCACATGAAAACCAGAGGAGCTGCTGGCCCCGGCTGTGGAATGGTCGGCTTCCATTTCATTTTAGGACTACACAAAATGCTGATAGAATCTTATCGACAATAACCATCTGCTGGGCTTAAATGCAGGTGGAGAATATTAATCCCGATAGCAAGAGTAGAGGAGGAGTTTGGAGAGGAGTTTTAGCCGCCTCACATTGTAGAGATTAAACCATTTCCAAGATGTGACTGCCCTGGTCATTTGGTGACCATTTTGTCAGGGTACAAAGACTAAATGCTGTCAGTGGGATCCAGCGGGGCCCTGAGTGTAGACCCAGATTCCGCCTCCGGCCCACCTCTCTGTTCCTCCCCGACAAAAATACGGATCAACTCTATTTTCAGCTCCATCAGAGTCCAGCCGGATCAAGCTCCAGAGTTCAGATCGCATGACAAAGGAAAGAGAACGGCAACATCCAGGTTTTAAAAATAGATACCCTTTGCATGGACTTTGTTTTAACGAAAATGACACTATTTTGCACAATATAACCTGGACATTTCCAATCTGTAGGGGTTTGTCATTACAAAACACAATCACACGACCCAGACAATAAAGGCGCCTCATCTGTAAACAAGTGTCTTTAAGATCAGGTCAGCATTTAGTCATTGTGCTTTCTCCAGTTCTTTCCCAGGGTCGCTGAGCATCTGTCTGGAGGAAAAGCCCATGTTGTGTTTTTGTCAGGAATCCTTAGCTGAAGGACAAACCCACTTGTGTCTTGTGCCGCAGAGTGAAATGCTCGTTTGCTTGGCTTGGCTCCTCTCGGCCCGTTTCGTAAGTGTCTGCCCCGGTGTTTGTTCTTGTGTGCGGACAGAACGGGACGCACCATTTAAAAGAGCCATATTTCAGAGCTGCATAATTTACATCTGAACATGACGAATGAGTGCGGGTCACGGAGATTTATGCGAGCGCAAAGAGGCCGCTGAAATGTTTATGTCTCGCGCCGCCGTTTGGTCCTGCTTTGTCTAATACAGTCATCCAAGAGGAGCGTCCCGGGACGGAGAGAGGAGGAGGAGGGGGACGGGGACGACTGCAGAGGCGAGTGCTGCTGGAGAAACCATTAGTGGGACAGGCCAAGAAGAGAATACAGCCATGTTGGGATGGTTTTAGTGGTCACAGGGCCCCACCTGTTTCTGTAAGAGTCAAATAGGCCGGGGCTCCTCCTGCTGGCAGCTGTGGGAGTAACTATCAGTTTCAATTTACCGCCTGGTTTACAGCTTCATGAGCGAACTTTGAACGCAGAACGGTTCGGGACTGATACAATGTTATTTGAATGTAGTGAATTATAATCTGGCAATGCTTTCTGATTTTTCAAAGCTGCTTCATAATAAATTGTGGGTATGAATAAGGGTTGGCGGTTAGAATCCCGCTGTTGCACACTGCTGTTGTGTCCTTGAGCAAGACACCCTCCTCGCCTCCGGTGTCTGCGTACATTGCTGCATGAATGAGTGTGTGAATGTGTGAGTGGTTCCTTGATGCAAAGCGCTTTGGGTGCCTAAAGCAGCTAGAAAGGTGCTATATAAATGTGACCATGTGTGACCATTTACAATACACAACAAAATAAAGTATTAGAATATTCTTAAGTAGTAAAAATAATAATAATAATAGCTGCGCAGTTTAGGACATCCATCCATCCATCCATTTTCTTCCGCTTTATCCGGGGCCTGTTCGCGGGGGCAGCAGTCCCAGCAGTCCCAGCAGAGATGCCCAAACTTCTCGATCCACACACACCTCCTCCAGCTGTTCTGGGGGGACCCCGAGGCGACACCAGGCCAGCTCGGAGACATAGTCCCACTGGCGTGCCCTGGGTCTTCTACGGTGCCTCGTCCCAATAGGACATGCCTGGAACACCACCCGCGGGAGGCGACCAGGAGGCATCCGATACAGATGCTCGAGCCACCTCAGCTGCTCCTTGTGATGTGAAGGAGCAGCGACTCTACTCCGAGGTAACTGAGCTCCTCACCAGCTCTCAAAGGGAGCGCCCAGTGACACTGCGAAGGAAACTAATTTCGGCCACTTGTATCCGCAATCTTGTCATCATCTCGTCGGTCATTACCCAAATCTCATGACCATAGGTGAGGGTGGGAACATAGATCGATCGGTAAATCGAGAGCTTTGCCCCGACTCAGCTCCCTCTTCACCACGACAGACCGATACAGCGACCGCATCACTGCTGACGCCGCACCGATCCGTCTGTCCATCTCACGCTCCATCCATCCCTCACTGAGAACAAGACCCCGAGATACTTGAACTCCACTTGAGGCGAGTACTCCCCACCGACCTGAAGAGGGGAAGCAACCTTTTTCCGGTGGAGAACCATGGCCTCGGATTTGGAGGTGCTGATCCTCATCCCGGCCGCTTCACACTCGGCTGCAAACCGCCCCAGAGCAGCTGAAGGTCCTGATTTGATGAAGGTAATGAACAGAACCGGTGACAAAGGGCAGCCCTGGCGGAGACCAACCCGCACTGGGAACAGGTCTGACTTACTGCCGGCGATGTGAACCAGTTTAGCTTTTGAGCCGGATTATGACCAAGGTCGTTTGTCAGTGCCTCTGACAATGCGTTGTGCACTGGATCTATTGTTCACCGCAGCCTGGTCACCTGCAGGAGAAACCTTTACAAAGCCACGTGTTCATGTGTTTTTGGAGGACGTCACTGTGCAGGTCGTGAGTAAATACTTGTTACAGTAACAAGTACAGAATGCTGCAACAGCCTCACAAACTCAAATGACATTTTTAACACAAAATATTGGATTTACAATTGCAGGGCTAAAACAAGGGTCAAACTATTAATGGGTGCTGGAATAAAGTGTTTTTTCAGGATGTTCAAATTGACAGCTGATCTCATTCTTTGGGCACATAGTGTAAATCAGAAACAAAAGCAGTTCTTTTCTACATTACAAACAAAACAATTACCCCAACAAAGCCTCTAATAAAGCAGATGACGGCGTGAGTGGGTGGCGCCTTGTCTATATCTATATTATAACACCTCTCTGGTCCCGGGTTTGAGGGTGAAGTCCGCCCCCTGCCCCGTTGCCATGGCAATGTTTGTTTTTTCTCTCCATCAAGCCCTTCCTCTTCTGTCTGAGCGGTGACATTGCGATTCATAAATTCAGATGAGCTGCGCTAATCCGGCATGAAATTAAATCTACGGCACGCGGCGCGGTCTGATGGCACCGATAACACCGGGGTCCAGCGACGTACAGAGGGCCAGGAGGGACAAATCTCACAAAGAACAGACTCACAATGACGGGTATGCTGTTTACAAGGAAAACATGTCATTCTGGCGGTTTAATAAAGCCCTGGATTGTACAGAAGTGTATTTACTAGTAGTGACCTGACGGCTAATGGAGTTGTTCCACATGTCTTTTCTCTTCTTTTAAAGGGACTATACAGAGGTCAAAAATATCAACATTATGTATTTTTGTCCCCCTAGGTTCCAACAATGTCCTAATGTGTAGAATGAGCCCAGACCTGTTCACCACAACTGCACTGTCGCTCAAAAAGGTGTTAATTCGGGTCCGAAGTGCCGTCATGCGCGAGTTTAAAGGGATATTTCAGGATTTTTGACATAGGGCCTCATTTCCACTTATAACACCAGACTAACCATATAAATGTCTGTGTCCATAGAGTAATTTTTGGAATATAACTGACCTTGTATCACATGAATGATCACATTTTGGGGGACTATTTTCTAGCAGATCACTCCACCGCCGCGTAGCTTCTACAAACACGAAGCTGCTCAAATATAAGGTATTTTAAATGCAAAATGGTCAAAATTACTCTATCGACACAGACATTTATATGGTTAGTCTGGTGTTATAAGTGATTTGCCTCAGGTGCACTGTGGAGCGGGTCAGACTGTTTTTAATGCAGGCTAGCTGATACCATAGAAATGCACTAGCCTTGCGCCACGAAACTCTTCAAACATAAGAACTGCATGAATTACAAAAAAAATATCTCCAGAAATCAGCAACACTCTGGATAACTAGGAAATGAGGCCCTATGTCAAAAATCCTGAAATATCCCTTTAATACAGAAGCTGCAGTTACACGTATGACCTGAGGTGGCAGTAGTGAGTATAAAATGGCTAACTTGCATCTAGCCCCTTTAATGTTTTTTTTTATGGCAAATAATAGTCAATAGTCAACAAACCACACCTGAATTCCTCTGAGCTGAGGAAGACACTTGGATGAGAGAAGAAACATTTTCCATCCCGTCCAACCGAGGACCTTCTGAAAAGCTTTTCGCTGTGAGGGAATTACCTCGCCAACCGAGCGCCCTGTCCCGTCCCCCACATAAACATGAACTCTGCACCTCCTCTGCGTCACCATTTTGTGCCCCTGCTTCATTTGCGTGCGAGTGTGTGTTTGTGTTATCTTTATTATCCTATTCTGAGTCCTGCTCGCCTCGGGGTGAAGTGACGCGACCAGCGCCACCGCCACCGCCACCAAACCCCCGCCTAATTTACACCCTCGCCCCCCCCTCCCACTCCATACCAGCCCGGTGAACCCGCTCCGTCCAGGATAATGGTTTTATGCAAATGCCGGTGAATGCAGGGAGCGTGGATCGAAAGCGCACGCGGATACGGCCCGGGATTGTAAGCTAATGCTGGTAGCCGCTATTGTTATTATTGTGGCTGGAAATGTTCTATTATTCAACAGGGAGGGAGGGGCGCGGGTGGAAATATGGAGGGATGCAGACGACATGCAAATGCGGATGGAGTCATCGGGGTAATGCTAAACATATGTGTGGGAAAGTGGAGGTGACAGGGGGGGGGGGGGGGGGGGGGTGTTAGCTGAGGCAAACACTCTCCTCATGACCAGTTTCTATGTTCGCGCTGGAAACAAACCAAAGACGTTCCCCATTTGTGAATAGCGATGATCCCGTGCGTGCGAACAAATACAGGTTTTGTGGGTTTTTTGTGTCGCGCTCATGTGTGTGAGTGAAACGGTTTAATAGGAATTTTGTAATACATGCATTTTACTGTATTTGTAAATCATGCAGAAAGGCCCAATCAGGGACAGGGAAATTAGCACGAGCTATAAACTCTTTGGGGTGAAAAAAACGTTTCAATTTGAGTCTAGTTTTAGTCGACAAAAATTGCATGTCAATTTAGTCGACTAAATTTAAGACTAATTTAGTCGACTTTGCGTTTTTAATATTCATTATAATCATATTTTATCAAGGTCCTCGACTTCATGGAGCTGCTCCCACATGAATGAAGCTCAGAGCTGCTCCTTTGGCAGAGAATTCAAATGCTGTGAGGCTCTTTCAGACGGTCAATAGAATTTTTCAATAGATTTCAGTCTCTCCTTTTCATTTTTATTTAGTCTTATTTTAGTCGACTAAAATATCTGGACATTTTAGTCATAGTTTTAGTCTCATGAGAAACTTTTAATTTAGTTTTAGTCCAATTTTAGTCACTTAAAACACTTAAATTAAGACGAAATTAACACTGGTTTGGTCCCATGCTAAAGTGAATCAGTAGAGTCATTCCCAAATCCTATACTCACATTAAATTCTACTGTTTACATATCGGATCAGATTTGGGGCCATACAGTGATACAGACCATTTCTAAAGGTGAAAAAGGTGCTACAGGCCCACACATAGCAAAACGTTACTTTCCAGCTTGCGTAGTCTCAAAAACCAAAAAACAAAACAAACACAAATAAATAAAGATTGATTGATTTTAAATATATTCATAAACAAGCCCATAGTAGGATATAGGGCAGGGTCAGGCAACGTCAGGCCCGGGAGCCAAATTTGGTCCTCCAGCATAAAACCTTTTGCCCCCAAGAGAATATTTAAGAAACATTTATTCATAAATCAGACCAAATACATGAAAAGGACTCTAAAATGTGGAAAATACGGTCAATATGTTCACATTTCCCACCAAAACACCCCATATATTATGTGCAAAACTTATATTTGTAGAAAAAAGGTGCTTTACTTTGGGCTACAATTGTGTGTTTTGGCAATGAAGGAAAATCGTCCCTCTATGAGACAAACTTGCCTCCCGCTTATATAGGGGGCAGTGTGTGTATTTATAAACTTCTGTCCCCATTTTAGGCCAGGCTACCTTCGCAGTTGTCTCATGTGAAGAAAAAATATCACTGTGGTCCATTAGTCCTGGTTTAGTCCTGGTTTAGTCCCGGTTTTGCCTCTGCTGCTCATGATGAGCCCACTGCTGCACCGTGCATCGGCTCATTTATGCTTCCACTTTGTACGTAGAAAGATCTGTGTGTGAGTGAGTGGTAGGTGGTGGTCGGAGGGGCCGATGGCGCAGATCGACAGCCTCATTTCCTTCATTTTACACCTGGGGCAACAGTGGCTAGACACAGTATGTAGCTTACTATCACAGAGTATGGTGTGAATAAATAATGCACAGCGGCACCATCTGATGAGCAGAGGATTTCGATAGACAAGTCTCAGCGACCTAGTGTCCTTCTCCGTCCTCCTTTGATCAAAACAATATAACCACGCCCGAGAGGCAGTTCATGTAAAGTTTGTCCGAAGCTGACCTTGTCTCAGATCTATACTTGTTTATGTTTTTTTTTTCTTCTGCAGAATAAGGTCCTTCTCTCTGCTCTCCAGTCCATAAACAGAGAATAACTGAAGAGTCCGGCGCGTGGCGAGAGGACCTGGTTAATCACTGTCAGCCGCCGATCGATCCGAGCGTCCCGTGAGCTTCCTGGTCATTTCCGCCGCGCTCTCCTTCACTTCGCCCCGGAGCTGCCGACAAAGGGCACCGGGAGAGACACCTCTGGTCAATAAGACCGTCCGCTGATCCGCGCAAAGACAGAGGAGGACGGGGGGACGAGAGGGAGGAAAAGACGCCCCCCCCCCCTGATCGATACGGCCAGCTGGGACTGTCGTTCATTTGGAATCGCAGTTTTATGTGACGGTAGTTAGCGAATCAGGAAGGCTGCAATTATCTAAGGTGGAGGAGGGTCACATGTTCGATTCCCTGGCCGGGTGAGGTCGTTTTGAGTGGAATTTGCACAGTAGGGTAAATAGTTTCTGCTGGTCAAGGTCCTGGATAAAGATCTGGAGATTTGCGGTCGGTCACTGTCACTTGGCAACTTTCCTTGGACAATGTAGTGCGAAAGATGAGGCAAACCCTATCAAAGGTTCTCATTAATGTGGACAATTAATGAAGGGAAAGATGAAATGATCACCAAAAGGCTTGAAGGTACATGCAGAGGGCACCTGCAGAGCCCTACGAGATTGGAAGCATCACAGCTTTACACGCTTTTCGAGGCAGCCAAGAGTCTTTCAAATGGATCTAATCCACGATGGACAATTTTCAACAGGTGCAGTCTGAAGGTTTTGCTGTGGCCTTTGCGCTCTCCTCACATACACTGTGTTCCAAATTATTATGCAAATTGTATTTTTGTGTCAAAAACGTAAAATAAAAAACTTTTTTTTTAAATGAAACTCATGGATGGTGTCGTGTCTCGGGGCTCTTTGAATCACTGACATTAATCTCAGAGACCTGGGATAATTAGTTTTCAGGTTAAGCCCAGTTAAGGGAAAAACTACTGAAAAAGGGTGTTCCACTTTATTATGCAGATCATCATTTTCAAGCAATATGGGAAAGAAAAAGAATTGCTTTACTGATGAAAAGCGTGAAATAGTTGAATACCTCGGTCTAGGTATGAAAACCTTTGATATTTCATGAAAGATTAAGCGTAATCATCGTACTGATAAGAGATTTGTGGATGATTCAGACACACACGGGTTTGTGCAGATAAAGGCACAATGAGGACGGTTTCTGCCAGACAAACACATCAAATTAAGAGAACAGATGCAGCAAAGCAGCAGACAGGTATTTGAAGCTGTTGGTGCCTCTGGAGTCTCCCGAACATCAAGGTGTAGGACCTTCCAGAGGCTGCAGTTGTGCATAAACCTTCTATCCGGGCCTCCCCTAAACTGTTAATTGAAGCTGATAAACAGAAACGGCTGCAGTGGCTCAGAAATACATGAAGACTCATTTTCAAACAGTCTTGTTCACTGATGAGGCCGTGTAACCCTGGATGGTCAGGTGGATGGACTAGTGGGTGGTTAGTGAATGGCCACAAGATTTTTTTGATTGAAATAGCTTTTGATTTCAGTAAATATGACCTCCTAATGTTGCAAATTCAACAAATGACCATTTTCAGTTAATTACAAGCTTTAAAATGTATTGAAACGATTAGTTGCATAATAATTTGGAACAGTAGATTTTGAGTTTTTTACTATATTGATTCTTGGAAAAAAAATACTGTTACTCTTTTTTCAACCACATTTAAATGATCCTCTACCAGTTAAAGACTTGAAATTTATGCTGACTCTGATTTGAGTTGACAATTTAGAAAAAATTAGGAACGCAGTGTAAACGTCACTGAAAATCTGTGGAAGGACCTCCAAAGAGCAAAGCGTGCAAGACAGGCCAGAAACCTCTTAGTTCTGGAAGACTTTTGTAGGAAGGAAAGGTAAAAATCCCTCAAATTAGAACTGAAAGACTCTTCGAAAAGTGTTTAAAGCTGCGATGTGTAGTAACTCTACACGGTGTCCAAACTTGTGGTCTCATCTGCAATGCCTTCTTTTGGAGGTCATCTCATCTTCACCTTGCTTCACTCCTCTCATTTATAGGAAATTGCGATCTAGATTTGTGTTCATATTCCTGGACATGTTAAAGGAAGAAGGAGAGGGAGGTTGTGAGGACAGAGGAGAGCTAAAAACTGCGGCGCTGATATAAAATCATTCGGGTCAATATTGGACAGAGGGACGTGCCCAGGGGCCACATGAAGAAGCGAGTCTGTGTCCTTGTGAGCGCTGGATCTGTGCTTCTCAAGTTCAGGGGCGCGAGAGCTCACAAACACCGAGGACACAACATAATCACATTCTAGAGTTTAGTTCTTTTATTGAAGTGGGGAACTGATCAGAAGAATGTGGTAGAATTTGCTTTGTAACTGTCAAAACACAGGAATGTTTTGTTTGTGGTGAATTGTTCTGTGAATACGGAGTCTATTATACCATGAAACACAGTGGTGTAGTGGGTAGTGCAGGCCTCTCTTTCTGGATCGGTTCCTTTGGTTGCTCTGGTTTCCGCCATCAACCCAAAACATGCACAACTGGTTAATCATCTGCTGACCATGAGCCTACAGGAGATGTGGGTGATGTGATGTGGCCACTGCTTCTTAAGGTGGGTCAAGGGCAGAGGACAAATTCCCCAATGCAGACAATCAGGTAAACACCATTAACAGTCCTATGAATTTGCACAAATGACACAAAACCAACATTTTGACCTGATCTCATCAGTGCAGGGTTTATACAGGCAGAAGCAAGTCAAATGTAATGCTTTTTAATGCCAAAATACTATATTTTAATGCCACAAACGCAGAAAAATCTGTGCATATTTAACTTCTCAAGATTTGCAAACATTTCACAGATGAAAAAAATGAACAGACAACTTTTAAGCAAAAACTGCAGCTGCATGTTTTAGACCAGAGGTTTCCAACAGGCGGCGCGCAAGATAATTCAATCCGGCCCGCGACTTGTAGAGCACAAAATCATTCCTGAGCACAAATCCCTGAGCACGTCAAAATAAAAGTAAGTCTCTTGCCCATGGATTTTTAAAGAAATATCCAGAATGCTCACTCCAGCCACTAGGGGGTAGCTTAAATTAAAAACAAAAGAGGAAGAATTCCACACGTGTCCAGCAGAGGGCACTGACATAATAAGAGATCAGGACATGAACAACACATTATAGCCACGTGGTAAACGGACAGTCTGTGAATGAATAATGACGACAGTGTAGGAGAAACTTGTGACGTGCGATCCGAGTGTAAGCTGTTTATATGAGGCTACAGTCCTATCAGGCTATTTATTATTCATTTATTGAGAAAGTTTCCGCAATAGTATTTACCTTTTTAAAACATGTTATACTGGAACTTTTGTTAATGGAACCCAGTAAGACAACCCCGATATGTTTTGGCCCCCAGGGAAAAACTTGGAGACTGTTTTAGACCATCATTTTGGTATTTTCAATGAACTTATTCAGTAAAAAATGTTGAGCAATGTCAGAACTTTCCAATAAATTTAGATTTAATGCCATTCTGAATCCAATGTAATGCTTGCTATTGACATTTAAGGCTTTGATTTTGGCATAATTGGTCTTTCAAACAGAAGATGCCCATAATAAAATTATACTATATGCAGATATAGTATAAAAGTTAGGGGTGTAACGGTTCACGGGGATGTATTGAACCATTTCGGTTAGGCCTGTTCGGTTCGGTCCACTTACGTACTGTTTCGGTGTATTATTTTCATTAAATAATTTAAATTTATTAGCGTCATATTAAGTGCAGCGGAACAAAGTTCCTACGCAAGTTTCCGCACGGACGCTACTGAGTGACGTACATCGAAGCTGCATGAGTAGCTGAGAGAACGGCATCATGGCAACAGCGAAAGAGAAGCCAGAGCTTGAAGACCCTGCCACATCATTAAAACTCATGACGGGGACAGACGAGTGGATAAATCCAAAGTTGTGCCGACATTGTTCCACGGAGATCGGGTTTGCAGCAGGCAACACATCAAACATGTTAACACACTTAAAACGGCATCATCCGAGTGTGAAAACCACGTCTACTAAAGAAAAGCAGCCTTGTGCAAACACCGCTAACGTCGGCTTTCAAACAACCCCTGTCAAGTAGTTCGGATCGGGCAAAAGCAATCACACATGGTATAGGTGTATTCATCACTACGGATTTGCGCCCATATTCAGTTGTTGAAGGCGCTGGCTTTAAGTATTTAATTAAAAGTCTTGAGCCTCGCTACAATATCCCATCACGTCCGCACTTCAGCCATAAAGTTATACCAGCACTTCATGAAAAAGCTCAAACTGATGTGGTCAACAAGCTTGAGTGCGCTTACTGTCTCACTTACTTACAGTATTTACATTTTTATTTTAAATGTTACAAAATGTGTATTTCATTATAAGACTGCAATTTATTTAAAATATCACCCAAATGGGTCGCTTTTATTTATTTTATGCAAAAATTCTATTGTGTATTGGCAGCTTTTACAAAGAAAAATGTTGTTAGTTCTTATCTTTTTGTACCGAAAATCAACCGAACCGAGCCCTCCAAAACTGTGAACCGAACAAAATACAATTTTAGCGTACCGTTACACCCCTAATAAAAGTACATCATACACTCGCAGCCTTCTTTTTGTTAAAGCAATAATCATTAGGGACGTCTAAACTTCGACTTTCTGTCTTCACAATGTTCATTACATAAACACACGATTAAGCCATTCTATTCCGAGTCCAAACCGTATGAGGTTGCCTTGACTTCCATGTCTCCATTTGCCTTCTCCACCACTTTACACCCAAACAATGGCTGCTTCTTCCTATTTATCTTCAGATGCTGCTCAGACGCTGTTTCCCTGTGAATATTAGAGCACATAAACAGGCAGAATGCACAGATATTAAAAAATCTCAGGCTCATAATTCAATTGTTTTGTGTGCGCTTATGAACATGAGGCCTGTGCAGAGAGGGACTAGTTTACGGCAGTTTGCCGAGATTTTAATGACTCTGAAATAAGAGTGTGTCCCGCAAATACGATTGTGTGTTCATAAAAACATATTTACACAGAGAAGGCAGTTATTACGAGGAGCGGAGAAGGATGAGCCGGTTTACGCACTCGTTATTGGGCTACGCTTCAGGCCTGGAGGAAAGTGGGGTTCAGAGGCAAGTTTGACTCTAAACAAAGACTGTAAACCTAGTCTTTTATCCACTATTTTAACTATTTCTTTTTCTAAAAAAAAAAGTTCCAAGTTCTAACCGTGGTTTATTCCTGTCTTTCTTTTAAAAAATGTTTTAATAAAATTGCCACTTCACTAGTGTAAGACTCGATACTTTTCCAATACAATGGACAGCCTGCCACACTGGTCCACTTGCTGATTTCATGAGGTGGTAATCCAGGAAGTTCTCCCCATTTTTGCTTAGTTAGGAAACTGGTCCCAATCATTACAGTTCTCAAATTGCCAAACCAACCCATTAGCAAGCAACAGAGAAATAGCAATTTTAAGCTTTTGCAGTAGATTACTGATATAAATATGGGGGAAATGTAAGTAATTATGAAGCCTAGGCGTAAATTCAACCTAAAAGACTGATATGTGAAGATATATGAGTGTATGTGGAAGAAAACATCTCAGTATGTAAAAATGGTGGCCTGTTCCATTAAGCTCCAGCGTTCATGGCTCGTGCGCTTCCCATCTGTGCTGCCACCCACTTCCACCCCTTCACCGCCTCTTCTGTCTTTGGCTTCACCCAAACCACCACCAGTGTCCAGGCTCTGGACTCTCTCTAACACTAACCTACCCACCGTACAAATTTAAATCCAATGTCAATGTCTACTGCCGGGGTCTGATCGCCAAATATACATGTCAGTCTTTCTAATCACTGCTTGGTTCAATGATATTTTCTCATAAAAACAGACTCGGAACTACAGGTGTGCAAAGGGTGCATTGCAAACTCATTTTGAATATTGTCCAGCCTAAGTTTTAGTGGCATCACAATATATTTTAATGGCGCACCCTTTGGAAATTCTAATGCACTCTCAGTCAGCTTGTTCTGGAGCCGGTCCTGTGTAAAAGATTTGGGATATTTTGTTTAGTTTTTGATTATCTTGGTCGCATTTCACGGTACAAGATTTCACCTGCAGTGTCTCGCCTTAATTTTAGTTTGCAAAGATATGAGTTCAGGAGGAGCTCGGAGTAGAGTCGCTGCTCCTTCACGTCGAAAGGAGCAGCTGAGGTGGCTAGGGCATCTGTTCCGGATGCCTCCTGGTCGCCTCCCGCGAGAGGTGTTCCAGGCATGTCCTATTGGGACATGGCCTCGTGGAAGACCCGCTGGTGGGACTATGTCTCTGAGCTGGCCTGGTGTCGCCTCAGGGTCCCCCCAGAACAGCTGGAGGAGGTGTGTGTGGATCGGAAAGTCTGGGCATCTCTGCGGAGACTGCTGCCCCCACGACCCAGCCCCGGATAAAGCGGAAGAAAATGGATGGATGGATGGATGGAGTCAGAAGCCCTTTATGAAGAAGAAGAAGAAGAAGAAGATCGTTATTTATATAGCGCCTTTCACAGACATATAGTCACAAAGCGCTTTACATGAGACAATTGTACATTCACTCCATACTCGGTGGTGGAAAGCTACGTTTGTAGCTTCAGTTCCCCTGGGGGAGACTGTCAGAGGCGCTTTCGCGACTACACACGTCTGCGCCAACGGACCCTCTGACCACCACCATACAATCACTCACACACATCACTCATCCTGGCCTATTGTGCATGTTTTTAGTGGTAGGGGAAACCGGAGTGCCCGGAGGAAACCTACGCAGACACGGGGAGAACATGCAAACTCCACACAGAAAGGCCCCGTCCCTGGTGGGAATCGAACCCGGACCTTCTAGCTGTGAAGCGAGAGCACTAACCGCTGCGCTACCGTGCCGCGGTATGAGAGACCAACAGGCCTGGCTAGAATCGTGTGGCCATCTATCTGTGGACCCACCACCTGCAGGAGGAGACACAGGGGCTGGTGCAATGTGATATGACCCGGCAACGGACAAGTGGAAGAAAATGGATGGATGGATGGATGGATGGATGGATGGATGGATGGATATGAGTTAGACCAGTGCTTCCCAAAGTGTAGCATGTCGCCTTTATCGATCCAAAGATCCCACCGGCCCCCCCAATAATGCACCTTAACTCATTCCAAAGAAAATGTAATGATTTTCCTCATTGTTCTCTCATCATTTCACAAAACAAATCATAAAATAATTGTGATTAATATAGGCTAAATATGTGTTATAATTATAGAAATGACCAAAAACTACAGCTGCCAATTATGCAGAAGAATATAGAAATGGTGACCCTTCTCTGCTCATCATTTCCATCTTAAAGCCCTTGAAGAAACACGTTTGGACAGCAAAAGTACTGGTACGTGTTTAAACCGTACACGAGTCTCTGTGCGTGTGTGTGTGAGCGTGCACGTGAGCGCGCACGGGGCCGCCCTGAAGCCGCACGTCTGATCTTTGCAAAGGCAACATCTGTCGTGTGTCATCGCGCTGAGATGGATGAGAGCGGAGAGGATGGAGGGATGAAGGGGAGACGGAGAGATGGTGATGGACAGGTCATTGTCAGGGCGCGACACGCGGGACAAGTCCAGATTCCTTTGGGAAAATAATGTTTACTGTAACGCCAATAAGACCGCTTTGATGACAGGACAATCTTTGTTTAGATGTGGAGGAACTTTCACTTATGCATCACATTGACTAAATAAAACAGTTTACAGTCGCTACAGTGACGCACTCTCCTAAAACATGAACAGACCACTTCAAGTACTAAGTTATGAATGCCAACTGCAAAAATGAAAATCAACTCACGTTTAAGACGAGACAATGCAGGTTTATATCAAAAAGCATGAATAGGAGATACAGTAACTATATATCAATTTGAACTGCTGGAGATTCCTGACATGAATGTAAGAAAATACAAATACAAGAAAGAAGAAAATGGATCACAAGTTCTCTGTTGTTTTACATTATGAATTGTCAAAAATGTGCCCACAATTGCATATTTACACCGCGCTCCAAATTAGTATGCAAATTGTATTTCAGTGTCAAAAAGGTTAAAAAAAAGTTTTTCAATGAAACTCATGGATGGTGATGTGTCTCAGGGCTCTTTGAATCACTGACATCAATCTCAGACGCCTGTGATGATTAGTTTTCATGTAAACCCAGTTAAGGGAAAAACTACTGAAAAAGGATGTTCCACATTATTAAACAGACCAGGGGTGGCGAACACGCGGCTCTCGAGCCGCATGCGGCTCTTGGCCAATCAGAGTGCGGCTCTTTGCATGACTGGATAATACAATGCTGCTCTTTACAAGAGTATTGGTACATATTTCCCATAAACTGTAAAACAGTCTTTACGAATCTTGACCAAAAATCCAACCATGCTCCTACAGACCCGGTTTCTATCTCTACACATGAATGAGAGCCCGTATCACCGTCGTTTTCGAGGCGGCGTGTAAAGGTGCCTGTGCAGCCTCACTCAAAGCGGGATGTAGGTTAAACAACAGGCAGGCAGATCGTGGCACTAGGATCAGCTTCTGTGCTTTTCAGATTTCTGATCAGCTACTCTTTATTTGATGAAATTTGGCCTCATATTCACAGAAAAAGATCAAAATTAGGAAATGGAAAAAAGCGGAGCTCTGACTTTTCTTTCACATGTGACAGCAACTGTAACAAAAACAACTTAAAACAGAACCTCAGACGTCCTCCAGAGGCTCCTGATGAATGTTTATGAACTTTGTGCACTGTGCAGCCTAGAGTGCCTTCTCTCTGCACAGTCCAGTCAGGACCGAGCTGCAGGCACAGAGCGCACGGGCCAGGGGCGAATCAGAGGAGGGGGCTCAGTGGGCAGGGCCCCACATACAAACACACTCCAGCATAAAAAAAAAAAAAATCTAGTTCTGTCCCAGTCAGAACAGAACAAAATGTCAGTTTATTTAATATATATTTATTTCAATCTTGGTTAGGAGTAAAACCAACAGTCACATTATATTTAATCACAATAAAGCACCACCCCTGGATCTCGCAAATGGTCGGTGTCTTTGTGGCTCTTCACAGGATCAAGGTTGAAAATTTCGGCTCTTGGTCTCTGACTAGTTAGCCACCCCTGAAACAGACCTTCATTTTCAAGCAAAATGGGAAAGAAAAATGATCTCTCTGCTGCTGAAGAGCGTGAAATAGTTGAATGCCTTGGTCTAGGTATGAAAACCTTTGACATTTCTGATTCCGAGCACACACGGGTTTGTGCAGATAAAGGCACAAAAAGGACGGTTTCTGCACAGCGGTTTCTGCACCTGTTTGCTGCGACAAAGCAGCAAACAGGTATTTGAAGCTGCTGGAAAAAAAAAGTTTCATCCCTGGGAGGTTTTTTCAACCACATTCAAATGATCCTCTAACAGCTGAAGACTTGAAAATTATGCCGACTGTCATTTGAGTTGACAATTTAGAAAATCTGAGAAAAATGTCATTTGCATAATAATTTGGAGCGCAGTGTAAAGCCTGAATAATGTTTGAATAATGTTTAAATGTAAATGAAATTGAGTACTAATCGAGTTTTTCTGATTTATTATTTTGGATACAGACGGATTGTGCAGGATCACCGGGAAATGTAAATGTTTATTACATTGATTACGGGGTTGGCGTATATAAGCTTCTAGCTTCAGCCGACTCTATATTTTTGAGCTCCTGTGAAAGAATAATGTGGATGTGAATGTTGTAAATAATGTGAAATATAAACTGCTCAAAAAAATAAATAAATCAATAAATAACATGTTAGATACAAAGAGAGGACTATGGATATAAGACAAGGTAATATTTTAATAGTAAATAGAGGTATCTTATATACAGGGGATGAAGGACCTGCTCCTTGCACTGAGGGTGTCTCAGTCTTCCACTGAAAGAGCTGCTCAGCTCCTCTACAGTCCCGTGCAGTGTGTGGGAGGTGTTGTCCATGATGAGGTGAGCTTGGCTAACACCCTCCTGTCCCTCACCTCCTCCACAGAGTCCACATTCTTATATTTGAAATCACGTGGGGGCACTGTGTATAATCGCCCATACATCTAAATAAATATACATATATATGAAGTAAAACTAGAACTTTTTGGTTCACTTTAAGTGGAGACAATGTCAACAGTGTGAGAAACAGATGCATTTTTAAAGTGGATTCAGTGAATGACAAAACAGTTTACTTGTGGTGTAGACTATTTCTTTGTCTAACGTAAAATTAGGACAACAATAGACACTTTTGGAGAGAGAAAACTGTCCCAAAACTGACGATGTACAGATGTTTTACTTTTCCCAGCTGCGTGGTCCCTTTCTAACTGTGAGCAGTCTTTAACACGGTCGCCCCGGTCGACGCGCATGCATTATTCAGTTCGGCGGAGTTTGAAGTGGACACTGACCCTACAGCGCTCTCATTTAGCCCGCGTTCAGCTAACAAGGCTAAGTACCCCGCGCTATCCGCCGCTAACAAGCTAATGGAATTTCAATCAAGAGGAGGCGCGGGACGGCCAACGCTCTCGCGCTCGTATCAATATTCAATTAGGTCCGCGGGTTTTCGTCCGCCTTGTTAAGTTGTTGAGCAGAAGGAGCTCAGAGAAGAGGCAGTTTCAGACCACGGCCCGTCACTTTAGCGCAACCTTGGAACCTCGGGAAGGACGGGGCAGAGACGGGCGGAATAACCACACACGGAAAAGTCAAAGTAGTGTTAAGAGACACATCAGCTGTAAAACTAATGCTATTAATCTCTTAACCGCCACCTGGACTGAGCACATTTTCTCCAGTTTGGCTGAAAAATGTGACGAAAGAGCAACAAAAACACGCAAAGCACACAATAAAAATATATCAAAAAGCATGACTAAAGAGTGACGAAAAAGCAACAAAGGAGCCACAAAAAGGTGACAAAAGTGACAAAAAAAGCTTCAATAATGTGACAAAAACCAGGCGACAAAAAAGTCAGTATGGTTGGTCTTAGCTTTCAAATGTGCCGTTACACTATGGCCTGTATGGTCTGTAAGCTCCAGTCGAGAAGCTTTGAGATTTGGGTAAAGTTGTTACCGAGGTGCCGTCATGCATGAGCTTAATATAGAAGGTGCAGTTACATGTGTGACCTGAGGTGGCAGTAGTGAGTATAAAATGGCCAATTTGCATCTAGCCCCTTTAAGGATAGATACGATAGATTTTTCATGCAGTGGCCAATGTTGAGGTTTTTAGCTAGCTTTTTTGAAAGGAACAGGCCACTGTTTTTCCATACTGAGATATGTTCCAACCAGAGCTTAGACGAGTTGATGCGTACCTGTCTGGTCTTTGTGTGTGTCCTCAGTCTCGCACAAAGACCAAAGATGTTGTTAGCATTTAGCTTATCTCAGCACATTCCTATGGACCCAAACGGGGGTGAAGTTAGAAGCGACCGCGTGGACGTTGAAGTGCTCCTAAGGTGTTATTACGCCTCACAATATAGTACCCCTTTTCATCCGCTTAGAAAAGTGTACCCATATTCAAATAGGGAAAACATGGAAGAGCTTGGTCGCTTCTAACTTCACCTCTGTTTGGCCCCATAGAGGAGACAAGGAGAGGCTAAATGCTAACAACATCTGTGGTCTTTTTGCGTGACTAAGTGCACACACAAAGACCAGACAGGTACGCATCAACTCGTCTAAGCTCAGGTAAGAATAGGGCTGGGTACAGTTTTTTTTTTTTCGATACCACTACTTTAACGATACCTGCTTTTCGGTACCGGTGCTTTAACGGTACTTTTTTCGATACCTGTGTTATTTTAATTGAGTTAAAATAATGTGCATAGGAAAAGTTTCGTTCAGGAGGAAGTCCAAACACGGCACATCAAAAAACAGGCCGCAGCAGCGTCACCTGGAACTTCATTTTTTGAGCAGAATTCCCACTAAAGCAGTGATAAAAAGAGAGAAAGGACATTTTTTTTACCTTCTGAGCTGAAGGAACAGACCAGATCCACATCAGGACCGTTTTCTTTCAGATAAACTTTTCTAAACACACTGCGCTGTTCGACGAAGTGAAAGCTCCTCACACGTCAAAGATCTGTTACATAGTGAGAGCGCTCACTCTGTCACTGAAAATGTATCATGACTGTTCCAAACATGGCTAATGCAGAGTGAGCGCTCACCTTTCCCAGAGACAATCTTTGTGCAGCCATTTGGTGCAGCTGGAGTTGTAAACAACAGCGCGTAACTTCAACAGCGCGTAACTTCAGATTCTGCGGGGCTAAAGCTAAAGATAAAGCCGATGTGTTTCTTTTTGTCACTACCGTGTTGTCACTGCTTTTCTATTTGTCTAAGAGCTCTACTTTCTTATTCAGTCCAGGTTTAGTCCTGGATTTTAACCAGTTTACTGTAAGTCCTGGTGTAGTCCTGGCTCAGACCGCGGCTCTGCCCTCTCTGATAATGACTGAAGTGTGAGTAAGGTACAGCTTTGCTTCTGCATTTGCGCTGAAGCTGCTCATGAGTTCAGGCTTTTTTAGACTCACTGCGGATCATTTATTGACGTTTGGAGAGAAAAAGTACCGAAAATTAGCACCGAAAAAAAAATGTTTTTCGATACCGCCCCCTACCGGAGCTTTTCGGTCGGTACCAAGTAGGTACCGTTTAACGGTATCCAGCCCTAGGTAAGAACATATCTCAGTATGGAAAAATGGTGGCCTGTTCCTTTAAAGCAGTACTAAGTAACTTGTGTACCTTAATAAATCCTTTCTGTAGTCCCTGTGGGGGTAATACAAGTGTTAATGGGATGATTGGGGCGTCTGTCATCTCCCCCTGGTGTCTCTGGCCAGAAAACCATGATTGCAACTTGACTGCCACCGGAGACACCAATACACACTATAGAATCACGAAGAAGACGCTAACAGGCTAACGGGCAAAGCTAACTGCGGGCTGGCGCCACTTAAACAGTATTTACAGCCAAGTTTGAGTGAAAAAAATGATCTCCATTGTGTAATTGGATGCGCAATATCCCTCTGTCCCTTCGCCTTTTCTGTCAGCGTAGTATTTACTCTCACGGACAATTAATACGTAAAAAAAACGCAACATGCTACGACTCCAGTTGCACTTGTGGCCTTTAGCATCTTTTATTTATTGTAAAAAAAATAAAAATAAACTCAAGCAAAGTTATTCTGAAATAACTTTTTGGATGTGTCCTGACGCCAAGTCGAGCTTTGATTTACGTCATTATTGCGATTCATAGGTAAATTCCTCTGCCTCTGCTACAAAGCACGCTGTGGGCTACATATATGATTTACTACATGGACAAAGCCCTGACAAGGACATGCGTGTTCTATAGGCAACTATGCAGAGAACTTCTTTACAAAGTTGAGACCTGTAACTGGCCACATGCTGTAGTAAACCATCAATAAGATGATAATACATGTATTTAACTTAATGTTTACAGGTAATTGCCCTTGTGTCCTTCACTTCCTCAAGCCGCCATTCACTCCTGTTTGTCACTGTCTGCCAATGACGGTAAACATATTTCAATAAATCCCGGGAAGGCGGGGGGAAAAAGAGCCTGGATTCATTTCCCATCTTAATTTCAGAGTTCAGCGAATGTCAAATGAAAAGTCCTTGTGGTGACGCGCGGCGGGCGACACGTGCCAAAGCAGGCGATGCGTTCAATGGCCTCCCTGCGAAAGCAAAAAATCCCACAAAACAGGAGGGAAAAGGCCACGTTTTTATTCCAATTGGCTACGTGAAACAAAAGCCCACTCAACCTTGTTTGATAGAAATTGCACTCATTTGCATTGGTGATGATTAGGCGGCGGCGGCGGCGGCGTGAAGCACCGGGGCCGCATTCTTTCTTTGGCAACGGCGTGGAAACACAAACGAGCCCATAAAAGGAGGTGAAAAGGGGCTTTCTAAATTAGTTTGGCCCCCGTGGAGTGGCTTTTTGAGAGCGCCGGCGTGTCGAGGCCACCGCAAAAGTTAAGTCCGAATCAAATGTCCAAGGTTGAGTCATAAAATATTGTAATAAAAAAAAAAAAGAGCGCTGCTAAATAGGCTTCTTTTGAGAGGAGGCTTTTTAGGGACAGAAAGAGGGATTGAAAGAGGCGAAAGGAGCATGGCTATGGAGCAGTAAGTAAATACGCAAAGTGAATGCACGACAAATAAAGGCATTGGCTTTTTTTTTATCCAACTCAAAGGACTCATGAAGCTCTGAATGACTTTGAAATGTCCAATGCAAACGTTGACAACTGTTGAGTTAAATGGGCTTTTGCATGAGTTACCGGGATGATTGTTTAATGTATATAAAAATGCATCTGTTGAAAAGGGCAGTTGTCCTTGTCCGGCTGAAAGTGTTGTTCCATGTTTGTTCATAGAATGAGATTATGGATTTCTTTATAAATAACGTATTCTGTGGCCAATGAGTTGAGTTTATCGGTGGCTTTCTTCGTTTAAAGATAATATTATTGAGACTATGCCTAAGGGATCTGCATGTCATTTCACTTTGTTCATTTAAACAGGAAAGGATCATTTTTTTGTTGGGCATTCAACTCATTGTTGTAACTTTTTTGTCATTATTTTGTCATTTTTGTCATTTTTTTGTCCATTTTTTTCCCCCATTTTTGTAATTTTTTGTCATTTTCTTGGCATTTTTTGTTGTCTTTTTTTGTCATTTTTTGTCATTTTTTGTCACATTTTTGTAATTTTTTCGTCATTTTTTTTTATCACATTCTTCTCACATTTTTGTCCTTTTTTTGTCATTTTTAATCAATTTTTTGTCATTTTTTTGTCACGTTTTGTCACATTTTTGTCATTTTTTGGTCAAATTTTTATCACATTTTTGTCACATTTATGTATATGTTTTCTCACTTTTTTGTCAATGTTTTCTCACTTTGTTTTCGCCTCAGTTTTGTTGTTATTTTCACAGCTTTTTTCCAGAAGCTTTTGGACTGGGGTCAAGCCAAACTGGAGAAAATGTAATCGGTTCAGGTGAGAGTTAAGGGGTTAAAGGCCACCATTTTTACATACTGAGATATGTTCTTACCTGAGCTTAGATGATGCGTACCCGTCTGGTCTCAGTCACGCAAAAAACGGCCAAAGATGTTGCTAGCATTTGGCCTCTCCCAATGTATTCCTATAGCTGCAAACGTAGGTGAAGTTGGAAGCTTCCACGCTCTTCCACGGCCACGCAAAAAGACAAGAGTTGATCCGTACCTGTCTGGTCTTTGTGTGTGTCCTCAGTCTCGCACAAAACCACCAAAGATGATGTTAGCATTTAGCCTCTCCCAATGTATTCCTATAGCTCCAAACCGGGGTGAAGTTGGAAGCTGGCACACTGTTCCACGGGCACGCACAAAGACCAGACAGGTACGCATCAACTCGTCTTGGTCGCTTCTAACTTCACCCCTGTTTGGCCCCATAGAGGAGAGGTGGAGAGGATAAATGCTAACAACATCTGTGGTCTAAGCTCAGGTGAAAACATATCTCAGTATGGACAAACGGTGGCCTGTTCCTTTAAAACCTCTGCAAAACACACCAGCAACACTGGAGGCACGGTGGCACAGCCATAGCCGTCAGACCAAAGTCTTTTTTGAAAAGTCTTTTTTGAAAAGTCCTGGTCCTGGTTCGTATCGTTCTTATGGTCTGGGGGGTCCCGTTCCAGGTCCTCGTGAGTTAACACAGAGAAAAGGTTTTCTGAATTGTGGTATTACGGGGAGGAGTCAGTTTGTGATGGATCTGGTCGAGAGCTCAGACCTGGAGCTGGGTCTTGGACCAGAGGAGACAATGAGACCGACGGACAGTTGTTCAGGAGATGGAAGTATAGAGCTTTATCCCATTGCTCAGAGCTGGAAAGTCAAAGCAGCAGACAGTAATGGAGCTGTGCAGTGGGGTGGCTCTTGTACAAGCACTTCCTTTTGTTGTAAGGAAGGCAGTACGACAGGGTTGAACTATCTACTATACTTGGGATGGATGGTTTTTGTTTGAGCTTCTTGGGTCTTGAGTCTAGTTTTGATTTGCTCCGGCAAGAGGATGGGAAATGGACACGAGTCTCTGAGTCACATGTGCGGACTTCATCATCGACAATAATAAACAATATTGCTTTGATTTTACTGTAAAGTCTCCAAACACCAATTGATCAGTCGAGTTGTGTGCATCATCCGTGCCATCCACTTCACTTCCAACTTGCCTCCTGGACTGGTCAGGTCTAGGTTCAGCTGACGACCTGAACATCCTGAATGACCAGGTTATTCCATCAATGGATTCCTTCTTCCCTGATGGCACGGGCACAATCCAAGATGACAATGCCAGGATTCATCGGGCTCGCATTGTTAAAGAGTGGTTCAGTGAGCATGAAATGAATTAGCCATCACAGAGTCCAGATCTTTACCCCGCTTTTTAGCCATTCATCCATTCATTCATTCATTCAAGCTGTATCAATGACACAGAATCCTGGTCCATTGTTGTATAGTATTATCCTCACATTGATCTATTATAGGATATTCATAACTAAGAACCTTGAGAGTTCAATCACCGAGCGTCAACTATTTGAGCCCGGCCATGGGACTGTGAAAGTCGGAGACAGTCTCTTTATGTTTTCCCAGGCTGGATTTAGCTCCATGATCTGGCAGCCGTCAGTGTGAATGCGTTTATGTCGTATCAAGGGACACGGATAACTCACGCTCATGAAATATGTATTGAACCTCTCCCATACCCTAGCTTTAAGAGGAGGCGGAGAATCGTGCAACACAACTGTACCTAAGGGCCATGAGCAAAGTTTGAACCTTTTTCGGGCGGAATTTCACTCTCTCTGTGTCACTTTTCAGAACATAAAAATCCCAACTGAAGTGATAAGGACCTGTCACATGCACTGAGGTCATCTCTTTTAAAAGGATCTTAATGCTGTGATCTCCATTCAAATGAACAAACAACTGGAACTACACGCTCATTTCCTCCTTCGCAATTGAATTTGAAAACCCCAAGAATTTCTAACCTTTTTTTTTCTCTCCACACTTTTGCCCATTGAAATCGAGCGAGTCTTTGTGGCCTTGACCGCACGCCCCACGTCGGGCGCGTCCGGTTTGCAGAAGAGGAGAGCGAGAAGTCTGTCTGACGCCATTTTAGTTTTTTTTCAGCAGGAACAGACTGTGCCGATGAGCCCCATTCACCGCCGACGCGCCGCTGTTTGCATGTATTCTTATGAGGAGGCCGGGCTGCGGGGGCTTTTGTGACCCGGGACGGCGACGCGAGGTGAGAATGGAAAAAGCAGCGGCAAAGATGAGATGTCAGGCAAATTGAATTTCAAAAGTTATGCAAAAATCGTTCGAAACGGGAAAAAAAGGGGTTTCATGTGCTTCAAAAATAATGGGACGGATATTAATCTGGATTTGATAATGGTTTAATTTTCAGAGATTCGCAGGTGAGAAATGAAGCGGGGGAAATGACTCGTTTCCACGGACACATCCTGTAAGGCAGTGGTTCTCTGGTTTGTCCTGCGTACCCCTTGAGGAATTAATTTATACTATGAGTACTCCCTAACTCAAGGATTCAGGCAAAAGCAACTAGACATAGACTATTCATTATTTAGTGGAGTGTTATGTTCAAAATAGAGCTAAAATTAGTAATAATAAGTAATATTTTCTTCTTTTTTTTTCATTTGAAGCTACCCCTTGCCATGTGCACATGTCAGCCCAGGGGTCCCCGTACCTCTAGTTAGACACACTGCTGCAAGGTAGACATAAAGGTTCTTCATCTGTATAGGTTGTTAAAGGGACTATACTGAGTTTAAAAATGTTAAAATTCAGTATTTTCCTCCCCTACATGTTCCAGCCATGTCCTAATGCGTATCAGCTCAGACCTGTTCACCACAACTGCCTCTAAAATCCTGCGCTGTCACTCAGAAAGTGTTAATTCGGGTCCGAAGTGCCGTCATGCACAAGCTTAATATAGAGACTGCAGTTACATGTTGGACCAGAGGGGGCAATAGTGAGTATAAAATGACCAACCTGTATCTAGTCCCTTTAAAGAACTGTTGACCTCTCTTCCCTCAAGAGATCTCATCAGTAGAAATAGCTTTTCAAAAATAAAATATTTACTAGCTTTAGTGCTAACGAGCAGCAACCTCCCTCTTTCTTGGTACAGCGGCACCTTTTGCCTTTTTCTGCAAACTGTGTTTGTAGTTTATATGTTCCACATTGTTTTACTTGATACATTTGTTCATCTTTTCTGTGTTTTTGAGAGGGTTAGTGGATTTTTTTTACTGCAGAGATTCTGCACTGGCTGTGAAGGACCCATGTTTTTAAAAAAAGTAAACAGTTTGCAGCACAGTGGAGGCGTCACAAGAGGAGCTTCAGGAAACAAGGAAAGGACAAATGAGATGAAGATGGACTGAAGGACTGTTGTGGAGCGGATGGAGCTGCGCAGGAAGAAGAGAAAGGAGGAGGTGGAGGAGCAGACCAGTGCAGGACACCACGCTCTGACGATGCACCGTTTCAGAGCAGACTGAATGCTGTGCTCCAGTTTCCCCGACCTCCACAAACATGCTGGTCAAGTTTAGGATTGTAACAATATATCTATTTTCCGATATATTGTGATGTTTTATGGGACGATACGATACCGATACCTTTAATTCCGATATCAATGCTTTTGATGATGTCTTGCATATTAATGAGACAGCAGTGCTTCACTGTTTTCACAGTCAATAGAGGCCGTCAATGATCAAGGATTCAGTCAGGGCAGCAGGGGGCAGCACGACAGTTTGAAGCACTTGGAACAAACACTGTCGCACACATCATTTACTTTTAATGATAGTTTTTATATATAAGATTCATTTGGGTTTGATTTATTCCTTTTTAAATAGGACTGTGGTTTCCTGTTTATTTAAATGTAAATGAAGTCACTGACAGATCTATAGACCCATTTTCAGTGTGTTGGCCCACAGCGGCTCAGGACTAACCCAACACCTGAACGCACAATGACAAATGAAGCCTAGGCGTTAATTTAACCTGGTAGATTCATTTCAGCATCACCTCCCTCCAGCCAATGATCGCTTCCGAGAGGCCACACCTCCACCTCAGCCATCCTAAGAGCTGATGGCTCTTACGCAGCCAATCCGTAGCAGCCAATCATCGCCCTCGGTCCCGCTTTTAAGCCCCGGCGATCATGGTTCGTTCGCTTCCCAGCTGTGCTGCGACCCACCTCCGCCTCTTCTGTCCACGGCTTCTCCCTGCTGCATCTTCAGGGGTCTCCTATACCACCACCAGTGTCCAGGCTCCAGGGAAGACATCCCAAAGCTGTTCATCCATACTGACTTTCATACATGGATGTACCACCGGGGTCTGATCACCAAAACTAATATACAAGTCAATAAATCTAATCCTAATCGATGCTTTTGTCTGTTTGAGTCTATCATGGTTGAATTGACATGTGCATGTGCTCATGTTTATTAGCACTGTAATATCAATCTGGCTTTCGCCTTCTTCAAGCTTAGCCCTCTGATTCAGAACTGCGCCACTGAGCCATGTATTGTCAATTTTTTTGACTCAACTCGGGGGAAAAAGCAGCTTTCCCAGCTCTGAATTCTGACGTTTGAAGACAATTTGAACGCAGCAATATTCTATGATCGAAATAAAAAACGAGTCACCTTCAGATATCCCTCTGAGCCTGTGACGCTCGACGATCAGACTGTCATGAATTTGTCCAGAGTTGTTGTTGTTGTTGTTTTTACAGGAAAGTTGGCCTCACATAAACATTCGTGCTGCTTGAAGGAGACCAGTCATTATGAAATTTCAGCGCTAACTCCGCGTGCGCTTCATCACCTCCACTCCCCGAGTCCATTCTTCCCTCTCTGTGTCTGAAATGACATCTTTGTACGGCAGACAAAGGTGGAACACGTCGCTCAGGAGAAAGAGAGGGGAAAAAGGGGAGGGGGGGAGGAGAAGGAGCTGTATGCAAATGTCTTTTACACTCCGCTTGTTGTGGTGACACGGTCTATATTTAAAACAGGTCACCTACAGTCTCCTCCTCCGCTTTCCCCCTTCCTCCTCCTCCTCCTCCTCCTCTTTCTCGGCGACAGTGACAGATCCGGATGTTGCACAATCGAATCAAACGGCGCCGTGCGTGGCTCATTTGCATATCTACGACCAAAAAAAGAAAAAGAAAAGGAAAACGGGTCGGCATGGCAACGGCTGGCAGTGTGATGTATGTCTATATGTAAAAAAAAAAAAAAAAAAACGCACACGAGGGAGGCCGGGACCTGTTCGTTCCAGCGAGGAGCGATGGAGAAGGAGACATTACCTGACCCTATCCCCCCCCCCACTCCTCCTCGTCAGCGTGTTCACACAGCCTGTACATATTCAAGAAAAACAGCCGGCGACAACGTCCTCAGACAATACGGGCCTTTGTGGGGACGTCCAGAGGAGGGAGGGAGGGGGGGGGGCGGTCGTGGACTACAGGGAAACGTACAGTTGTGTGAAATGTAAAGCACGAGGCTGACGGTTAACCTGATGATAAAACATGGTCGTACAGGAAGTTAAAGAGAGGGTGGTTTACCAAACTGTTACAATGCTACAAAGCTGTTGAGTAATGTTTGAATCCTCCACAGCGGTTGTTCTTTGCTCATTTATGTTGGGAAAAAGTGGCAAACATCTGCACAGAGCCGGCAGCCATCTGACCTCCCAGCACCACCTCAAGCGACTGCAGGAAAAAGGCCCAGATCACTATGGCGCCCTCTGTCTGTGGGGTAGAAAACATCTCAGGTGGATCTGATTGTGAGGCCAGTGACGTTGGAAATGTTTCTGTTTATTCTCATCAGAAAAATAAAATTCAGTGTCCCATGTTCGGTCTCTCTTGCACAGTTTCTGCGGCTCGAGGACACGAGGCTTTGAAGACGTCTTTTGTCTTTTGAAGCCCTTCGGTCGCAGACGCCACTGATGGTTTTTTGGGCTGCAGTCGCCCCAGGAACAGAGAAGATCCTGCAGCCAATCAGATCGTCCGGCTCAGAGCTGGGGGCAGGTTTTCAGGTCTTCCACTTGACCTTTTTGCTCCAAGTAAACCTTCAGGATCTCCTAAGAAATGCAAAACGACTGTTTTACTGCGTCCCACCTGCGAGAGGCCCTGCTTATGTCGCTCAAGACTTGTTTTTTGCATCAGGACGTCCTGAAAGTGTGAATCCCTGACAGAACAAGACACTGAAAGCACATTTTTGCACAGATTTGGCTTTTTTAAAGGCATGTGGTTTTAAACTTTCGATCAGCTGCAAAAACAGACTATTTCAGTGTAATTGTTTTGATTAAAAGCTATTTATCTCATTGCTATTATCCCATTTCTCCTTGCTCCACACTCTCTAGTCTACATTTTTCAGCTGGTCTTAAAGGTTTGATCGGGGCTGTGTTTGCATAAGTTTGGTTTTGCTGCAGTTTTGGCAGAAATTGTCCACAACCTTTGCTCAAAAGTAGCTTGTTGTGTCCAATTTGGCGTCACATTTTGGACTATACTGTTGTGGCAAAACAAAACATGCTCCTATTGACCAGCTCAACACAGAAAATGCTGTTACTGCACCATGTATTAAAAGAATGGATTTGGATGAAAATCTCAAATTTTCTGCATGGAGACGAGCTGGAGACGCACCCGCTCCCAGTAAAGTTTACAGTCATATCTTAGGAGGGGTGGGCCTTATAAATGTTTGCTTGTACATTTATGAGGTATTTTTCCGTGATGAATATATCAGTCATAATGTAAATGCCTGTAGTTCAATTTTATTTATTGGGTAAAATTCTGTGTTTGTTTTTTTTTTATATCAAAATTTGTATGGAATGTGTTTGATGGAATGTTTGCAAATCTTAAGAAATGAAATATGCACAGATCTTTTTGTGATAGTGACATTAATATAGTATTTTGGTATATTTGACTTGCTGTAGTTCTGAAGAGCATCATAATGTGTTGGATATGATCTCAAACATGTCTGCAGTTGTAAAACCTCATTGTTTAGTCACGCGTTTACAACAAAACCTTGAGCCACAAAATGCTTTTTTGAATTGAAATGTACATTTTCACTTGTCGGGCGTCTGCAAACTTGTCCTTGTAAAACTGTGGCTGTGAATACAGTGTGTCGCCGTGGGGACGATGTCACTGAAAACCATGAATAAACACATTTCATTTAGTGACCCGCATCTATATGGTTTTATGTGAATATAAGGCTCACCTCAAACCCATCCAAACCGTACCTTTCTGGGCATCTATCTACCCCCCCACCCCACCCCCCAGCTCTGCGTCTCCTGTCACCCCCGCCCCACGTGAACACCTCGTCCCCCCTGGTCCCCCCTGTAACCCTCCCCCCTCGCCTCCCCATTCCACATGCAAAGCCGACAGCGGGGCGGGCGAAGCGTGCATATAGTCACAATCTCATCTATGTCCAATCTGTCACGGGCCGCCTTTCATTCCTCCGCGGGGTGAGGGCGGGCGGGGGGGGAGGGGGGGGGAGATAACACCCCTGCCCTACCCCCCCCTCCTCCCCCAAACCACAATATGTTATGGACAGTACGGGAGCGGGGGCGAGCGAGGGCAATGAGACGATGCAGGGGAGAGATAGGGGGGAGCGGGAGACGGGGGCAGGCAAATGAAGTGGAGAAATGATTGAAAGAGTGCTGTGGAGAGCAGGGACTGGTCAGTTTCTATTAAAGAGAGAGAGGAACAGGGGAGCGGGGGAGCCTGAGGGCCATGCATGCGGGAGGAGGGGGGGGGGGGGGGGGGGGGGCAGGGGGGGCTGGTGTAAATATAGGCAAAAGAGAAAAGACAGTCACCGCCATCGAATGTAGTTGAAATAAGATCGCCAATGGAACAAGCCTTAATTAGCTTAAAATGAGACAAAAAGGCAAGAAGATCAATCATTCTGGTTCACTGGCGATAATAAAGTCCACAGCTGCTCAAAATCAGCCCAAATTCCAATAATTCAAGCACTTTTAAGTCATTTTTGCTTTTCAGCGTTCATGTGTCGAGCCGCGCTCCCGTTCAGTGTCTGGAAGAGCGTGAGCACCGCTCTGAGAGTGAAGTGTGTCAGTGTGTCACTGTTCTCCCTGATCCAGGCCCACAGCAGCTGCTTCACACGCCAGAGTCAGTCAAATGAATTGTATGATTTATTTATTTTCATCTGGTCCATATGCAGACTTATATATATCAGTGACTTACATGTGATGCATACATTTTTTTAAAGATACTTAGGAGTTCACTCTGTCCTTATATGTGACTTCATTTAGGTAAACCTTTGCAGATTCTGTTCAACGTGTTCAGAACAAAGAGGAAATTGCCTCTAAAGTGTGACCTCTGTGACGTCTTTGGAGGGATGGGAATCGAGAACCGGCGAGGAGCTGACAAAAATAGAGGACGGGAGAGATAGGTAAGAAAATCGGACGATGCCTTTCTGAGTGGAGTTTGCACGTTCTCTCCGTGTCTGCTTTGGGTGCTCCGCTTTCCCCTACCACAAAAAAAAACATGTTCAAATTGTTGTCGTTATCAGAGTTTAAATTTAATCTTCTTACATGGGCCCTTATAGGAACAGGCCACGTGTTTCCATACTGAGATATGTTCTTTCCTGAGCTTAGACGAGTTGATACGTACCTGTCTGGTCTTTGTGCGTGCCCTCAGTCACACAAAACGACCAAAGATGTTGTTCGCATTTGGCTTCTCCTAACATATTTCTAAAGACCAGACAGGTACGTATCAACTCATCTAAGCTCAGGTAAGAACATATCACAGTATGGAAAAACTGTGGCCTATTCCTTTAAAGTCTTAAAGGGACTACAGAGTTTAAAAATGTTAAAATTAAGTACTTTCCCCCCCCTACATGTTCCAACAATGTCCTAAGGTGTAGAATGAGCTCAGACCTGTTCACCACAACCGCCTCTAAAATCCTGCTCTGTCACTCGGTCCGAAGTGCCGTCATGCATGAGCTTCATATAGAAGCTGCAGTTATGTGTAAGCCCTGAGGTGGCAGTAGTGAGTATATAAAACGACCAACTTGCATCGAGTCTCTTTAAAGTCTTTAAAGTTCATATTGGATAATCCTCCAGCCAGGTGTTTCTAACCATTAGCCTGGCGTCACATCTGGAGACGGGCCCCCGACCCTGGCCCACGCTGCTACACTGGCAGCTCACGGCTCCTACAGGGCCCCCAGCGGTGTGGACGATGAGTCAAATGCAGAGACCGAGTTTCCCAACAGGGATGAAAAAATTTAATGTGTTCGAAATACCTCAAGCTGAAATAGTCAAACAAATGTTTTATAGAAACGAGTGACTCTTCCCCTCTGAAATATTTCAGCTTCAAATTCCGTTATCATCTGCTTGTTGATAGTTCCAATGTTAAAGACTTCTCATCCAAAAAGCTTCTCCATGTATGATCCTCCTCTGTTAAACTGCATTATTCATTATACAGGGAAGAGCCTCACCTCTGAAAGTCCCGCCTCCCAGTCGTGTAGCGCCGGCCCTGCCGTGACGCTGTGCCCGGTTAGGCTCAAAGAGGTTTCATGTGGTTACAATATGCTCCGAATCACCTCCCTGACTGACCGCATTAGCCCGTGTTCCCCGCCGCCTGGCTCTGTTATGTAACCCGATGAGCGCGGCGGCGTGTGAATGTCCGCGAGCGTTCGGCGGGGGCAGATTAGCGCCGCGTGCCCGCCTCTGGACATGAGTCCGAGGGCCGTGCCAAGTGCAGTGTGAGCCCGGGCGCCGAGCCAACAGGCCACCTGTTACTGCTGCCCCACTGCTCGCTTTGGCCACCGGCGCCGTTCATTCTAGTTTACAGTTGTATAGTCCATCTTTTTACTGTCAAATGTCAAAAGATGGAAATGTTTAAAATGTTTTTGGACTTCAAGAATGGCACAAAGACCTGCGGATCAAGGCCCCTGTACGAACTGTAACTGACCATTTCCTGACAGTCTGAACAACACAGATTCTGCTTTTCAAATATATACTACAATATATTCAGATGTCCAGCAGCAGTGTGAGCACTCTCAATACCACAGTACAGTCTATATGTAAAGTCAGTAATGTGAAGTGTAAAGCTACTCTTAATAGTAAGAAAGTGCACATAAGCTCCATATAAAGCAAGCTCCACAAAGTACTTGATTATATTACTTGAGTCACAGTAATAATAATAAAATAATAATAATGCATTGGTTTTAAAGGCTTTTCAGGACACTCAAAGACGTTTACATTGCATTATTCATTCACTCCATACTTGACGATGGTAAGCTATTATTGTAGTCACAGCTGCCCTGGGGTCGACTGACAGAAGCGAGGCTACTAATATTTGACCACTCTCTGCACTGGCTTCCTGTCTCTCAGAGAATAGAATTTAAAACAGCTCTGCTCGTTACAAGTCTTTTCTTCACCGAAGTCCATCTCTGACATGTCAGAACCATGTATCTCGGGCCCTGAGAACTTCAGGGAGGGGACTCCTGGTGGTTTCCAGAGTCAGGACTAAACACGCTGAGGCAAAAGCTAAAATCTGGAACAGTCTTCACAAGAATGTGAGACAGGCCTCAACTCTGTCAATGTTCAAATCCAGGCTGAAAACATTTTTGACAACTGAAAGTATTTTATCTGCACTTTATCTGCACTAACATTTATTTTTAAGTTGATGTTTTATTGATTTAATCTGTTTTCTTGTCATTTATGCAACTGTGAAGCACTTTGATTTGCCTTGTGTATGAATTGCGCTCTACAAATAAACTCACACACTATCAGCCAGGCCTCCAGGTGTTTCTGGTCTCCCATCCAAGTATCAGCCAGGCCCGTCCTGCTGAGCTTCAGAGATCTGACGGGATCGGGCAGATGCAGATACTACTGGTCAAGCATGACTCCAATACAAGTTCTGTCAAACGTGAAAGGACTGAAGTATCTGCTTTGATAATACCTAAAATATTTAAGTATTTAAGTAGAAAGTACAAATCAGTTTAAATACGGCAATGTTTGCAGAGAGATAGTAGCACACTGAAAGATTGTTTTTATTTTGAATTTAACACACGCTTTTTTCCAAACAGCAGAAAATCGCCTGGTTAAAGAAATGAAAAAATACCTCAGCCTCTGCCTCATCCCGTCAGATCTCAGAAGCTCAGCAGGGAAGGGCCTGGTCGGTACTGGGAGACTTTTTGGGAACACCAGGAAGCCTGACGAGTGAGTGAGTGAGTGGTTGGTGGTCGGAGGGGCCGATGGTGCAGACTGGTTGAATGAATAATTCAGTCTGGATGGGTGGATGGATGGATGGATGGATGGATGGATGGATGGATGGATGGATGGATGGATGGATGGATGGATGGATGGATGTGGATGGATGGATGGATGTGGATGAATGGATGTGGATGAATGGATGTAGATGGATGGATGAATGGGTGTGGATGGATGGATGGATGGATGGATGGATGGATGGATGGATGTGGATGGATTGATGGATGGATGTGGATGGATGGATGGATGAATGGATGTGGATGGATGAATGGATGTGGATGGATTGATGGATGGATGGATGTGGATGGATGGATGTGGATGGATGGATGGATGGATGGATGGATGTGGATGGATGGATGGATGGATGGATGGATGTGGATGGATGGATGGATGTGGATGGATGGATGGATGGATGGATGTGGATAGATGGATGGATGGATGTGGATGGATGGATGGATGGATGTGGATGGATGGATGGATGGAAGGATGGATGGATGTGGATGGATGGATGTGGATGGATGGATGGATGGATGGATGGATGAATGGATGTGGATGGATGGATGGATGAATGGATGTGGATGGATGGATGGTTGGATGGATGTGGATGGATGGATGGATGGATGGATGATGTGGATAGATGGGTGGATGGGTGCAACATTGGTCCAAATGTATCACAGTGTACAAATGTAGTGGAGTAGACAGTATTATATTCACCTTTCAAAGTAAAGCACACATCCACAAAAACTCACAATACTGTACTTAAATGCATGTACATAAGGATTCGACCGCCTCAGTTCATTGTCTGAACCTCTGAACCTCTGGGTCCGGCGGCGCAGGGAGAGAAGTCGGTCCAGGCTATCTGGACATGTGCGCTGAAAGCCCACACTGGTGTTTGCCTTAGTGTGTGGTTGTATTGTGTGGTTTGGCAGTAAAAGGCGGTGCGTGGCTGAACGTGCAGGTTAACACCGAGAGGGCAGAGGATGGACGCAGCAGCTGTTCACTCTTCTGTGCCAGAGACCACCTGGAAAACAACAGTCACACTGCTGCTGCTGCCGCTGCTAATGCTGCTCATGCTAATGCTAATGCTAATGCTGCTGCACTTTCCACCGTTTATTTAAAGTTATCACCAAAATGATCATCAAACTATTATGCATGATGCTCCTGTAGTCTCCTGTAGTCAGGCCTGCTCGGTGCAGTCCTTTGCTTCTCGTGAACATTTTCTAAGTGCCCTTGGCTTGGTCAACAACGTAAGTTTTCTCCACTTAAATGCATTTGTCAAAGCCTTCTCCAGCTGCTCCTTTTGACCAAGGTGAAGCCCTTTCTCTCACACAAAGACCTCGAGAAGGCGACTCACGCACTTCAGTTCTCCGTTGGACTATTGTAACGCTCTCTATTCTGACCTCCCACACTCGTCACTTCATCGGTGACAATGCAGTGTGCAGAAGCTCGTCTTCCAGACACAGCCACATCAACGCCGTCCTCTCCTCCCTGCACTGGCTCCAGGTCCGTTTCTGGATTGATTTTTTTATTTTTGATTTTAATGTTTGTTTTTAAAGCTCTTCATGGCCTCGCTCTGTTACATTTAACTGAAATTTTACCCCCGCAGAGTTCTCCGGGCTCGGATCAAAAGGCTCTGGACGTGCCCAGGTCCCGATACAAACAGTGGACGATGAAATAATATTTTTCTCTTTTTAAATTGTTTTATCTTTCTGTGAAGCACTTTGGTCTTCCTGGTGTTGTTGTAAAGTGCTATATAAATAAACTTTGATTTATTGATTTAATTATTAAATTAAGAAAAATAGATCTCATCAAACTCAGAATTAGAAAAAAAAAGTCTTTCCTTGAAATAAGTCAGTTGTAGATGTTTTTTCTTAATTTAAAGGGACTGGATGCAAGTTGGCCATTTTATGCTCACTACTGCCACCTCAGGTCTTGTGCGTAACTGCACCGTCTATATTAAGCTCGTGCATGACGGCACTTCAGACCCGAAGTAACAGCTTTTTGAGTGACAGGAGTGTATGATTTTAGAGACAGTTGTGGTGAACAGGTCTGAGCTCATTCTACACATTAGGACATGGCTGGAACATGAAGGGGGAGGAAAATACTTAGTTTCAACATTTTTAAACTCCTTATAGTCCCTTTAAGTGTATAAAAAATGATTTATTGAATTAGTTCATCAAATCATGGACAAATTTACTGAAAAGTACAAGCTCTTCTCGATTTCTTTTTGCAGTGCACTGGGACTTTCCTAATTCCAAACAAAAACAGGTCAGGATTTTCACAAAATATTTCAGTTTAGTTTTGGGTAATTTAGTTTTAGTCTATTTTGAGTCTTTTCCTTCAAACAGTGTCACTGGAAACTGATGGTTTTAGTCCCTCCTATTCCTTTTAATAAGTCTTTACTAGTCAGCAAAAGTATATGGTGATTTCAGTCACAGTTTTAATTCAGTTTTAGTCTAATCTTAGCCAGAATAAATACTGCTTTGACTAAAATGATGATGAAATATTTTAGTTTAGACTGCTCTAGATTAGTTTAAAAGTCTTAAATTGAGTATAATGTGTGTAGCAACAATGTGTTGTACCACAACTGTGCAGATGAGACTCAGATCTACGTGTCACTGATACAGGTGAACATGGGCCTGTAGATACTCAGTCACCTTGAGTCTCTCTCTCTAAAATCTAAAATCAGGTTCGAAATCTAGGAGTAATCGTGGACTCAGACCTGATCTTAAACAGCCACATCAAAGCAAAAACATCAGCAGCTTTTTACCATCTGAAAAACATGGCTAAGATCAGAGGAATAGTGTCAAAACCAGAGAGATTTATCCATGTGTTTGTCTCCAGCAGGTTAGACGACTGTAACGGTTGCAGAACATCCAGAACCAGGAAATACGACCATAATAGTCCAGTGCTCCGGTCTCTGCACTGGCTTCCTGTCGCTCAGAGAATAGAATTTAAAACAGCTCTGCTTGTTACAAGTCTTTTCATGGTTTAGCTCCGAAGTCCATCTCTGACATGTTACAGCCGTATGAACCATCTCAGGGAGGGGTCTCCTGGTGGTTCCCAGAGTCAGGACTAAACACGATGAGGCTAAAGCTAAAATCTGGAACAGTCTTCATGAGGCTGTGAGACAGGCCTCGACTCTGACAATGTTCAAATCCAGGCAGAATTATTATTTTTACCCGTGCATATGAAAACTGGAAGTATTTTATCTGCACTCTCGCCTTTTACTGTAACTGATTAATTATTATGTTGATTGTTCTATGGATTTGATCTGTTTTCTTGTAATTTTGTGCAACTGTGAAGCACTTTGAACTGCCTTGTGTATGAATTGTGCTCTGCAAATAAACTTGCCTTGCCTATAATAATTGAACTTTGAGTTGTTTTGACTCATTAAGATTTAGTTGGGCATTTGACCCTAGATTATTTGACTTGTTCTGACTTGTTTCAATACATTCAATCCATCAGAAAATTAAACTCAACCTAGCAGAGGAAAAAAGTCTAAGTGAGTGAAAACCGCTCAAAACAAGATCAATATTCTCAGATAAAAGTCATTTACACCCATGCTTGATATTTAGTTTTTGTAGTGTAGAAGAGGATCCAGCATTTTTCATGACTAACGCCGCCTCGAAGCACTTCCGCACTTACTGCCGCTCTCCTCATCTCCGCGGTCGGCCGTAACTGACCGTCTACGTGACCCCTGAGCGCCGATCTGGCTCTGTCTGAAGGAGGTTAACACGGAGTGGGCAGAGAAAACACTCACAGCCGCCCCGACCTGCTCCTCCGGGCTCCCAAACGCTTTCACTGGGCTGTAAATGACCACGCGTTAGCCCCGTGGACACCGGGTTAACTCGGTCAGGGCGGGGTTAACGCGGAGGGGGCAGGGAGACACTTACACTTTTACCGGCTCTGCTCCCGGGGCGGCGTGGGTGGGCTGGGAGCGGGGCCAGAGCGTCCGGCGGCAGGAGGTCAACAGAGACGGATGAGAGAGCGCTCATTCCTCCAGAGACGAGAGGCGAGGGGTTCAAGGTCGACTGTGAAGAAACAGCCGGACCAGCTGACCAGACACACCAGACTGACTGCACGTCAACAGAAAACACGTGTTTACGGATTAAAGGAACAGTTCACGTTCTAATTAGGCCAGACGCTGCAGGTGACGCAATGTGAATTTAGAGATTGAAACCTTTGCTGAACATTACTGATACAAAAATGAAGAAAAAATGTATTGTAATTTTATGTTTGCATTCAAAAATACTGCATAAAAATGGGTGAGGAGCTCAGTTACCCGGGAGGAGCTTGGAGTAGAGTCGCTGCTCCTTCACATCGAAAGGAGCAGCTGAGGTGGCTAGAGCATCTGTTTCAGAGCCTCCTGGTCGCCTCCCGCAGGAGGTGTTCCAGGCATGTCCTAGTGGGACAAGGCCTCGTGGAAGGCCCAGGACACACTGGTGGGACTATGTCTCAGAGCTGGCCTGGTGTCGCCTCGGGGTCAGAACAGCTGGTGGAGGTTTGCGTGGATTGGGAAGTCTGGGCGTCTCTGCTGAGACTTCTTCCCCCGGCCCCGGTCTCAGCTTTCAAATGAGGCATCACACTGTTGCCCTCCAATCGAGAAGCGCTTTTAGATTTGGGTAAAGCTGAACTGGAAAAAATGCACTCGGCTCAGAGGTTAAGGAATCTTTCTCCTTGCCAATTTTCCGTATTGTTACTGTTATGACCTTCTTTTCTTCATCTTTTTCGTTGAGTTTTTGACACTTTTCGATGAAATTTCGTCACTTTCTTGTGTAGGTTTTTGACACTTTTTGTTGATCTTTTGTTACTCTTTTCTGGCTGTTTTTTGGCACGCTTTTACCCTTGTCTTCTTCTTGTTTTTTTCGCTATTTTGATGCTTTTTTTTCCAATAAGCTTTTAGATTTGGGTAAAGCCAAACTGGAGAAAAAGTGCTGGTATCGCTTTAGATTAAGGTGTTAAGTATTACATTAAGTATTAATAAGTATCAGTAATCATTTTAGGGTTAGGTTTAGGGTTGGCTGTGAATAGATGCAAGTTTGCCATTTTATACTCACTACTGCCACCTCAGGTCATGCGTGTAACTGCACCTTCTATATTAAGCTCGTGGATGACGGCACTTCAGACCCGAAGTAACACCTTTTTGAGCGACAGTGCAGGATTTTAGAGGCAGTTGTGGTGAACAGGTCATGTAGGGGAGGAAAATACTTCATTTTAATATTTTTAAACTCCGTATAGTCCCTTTAATATAAAGCGTTACCTGTACGGACCATGAAACAAACCTAACATCCTGGTTTGCTGCCCCGGTTTGTCGATAACACGCTTCCCAAAACTTTACATGTTCCGTTCATAATGAGCTCCATGTCAGCCTCTTGTTTGGGGCCTCCGAGCTGAACTCTCTCCTCGCGGTGCAGCTGAAGGTTTCCATCTGGCCCTTCCTCCTCCTCCTCCTCCTCCTCCTCCTCCTCCTCCTCTCTCTGTCTCGCTCTCGTCTCGGCGGAGCGCTGTTGTTTTTTTTTCGGTCGGGGATGACACACTTTGGCTCGGAGCGTGTTTCGGCAGCAGGTACAGACAACACCGAGAGAACATATGGTGAAGCAGATCTCACCTGTGGTCTTTAAGTCGGGGCAAAACTGACCCCAGGCAAAAACAACACACAACAGAAGGAGAGGAAATATTTCATTTATAGCTTAGAGTCCGAAACAGATCCTTTGAACGGCCTTTATTTTGGCATGAAAGAGCGCGTTATTATTGTGCTGGCTGCAGAGTGAAAAGTTTGGTCGATTCCCATATCCAGTAGATCTAATGTAATGTCTGCCATTTTTACTAGAAAGTTCTTTAGCCCAATTGGCATCTATAATGTGCAATGATACCAGCTATTTGATTTCCAATTCTGTCCTTTTCATCGACTGCAGAGTGCATTCTGGGAGCTGGATCAAAGCTGCAGCAAAATGTTCTCTTAAGCAGTGTAAAACCTGGTCATTTAAAACATTTATAGTTTTCTGTGAAGTGATGGGATTTACGGATCTTTACTGAGGCCGTCATTTCAAAGAGTCGTTCAAAAGACTGGCTCTTTTTAATATGAAATGCAGTAACGCCAGCCAGATAACTCACAATATAATCTAAAATTACAATGGGGCTGATCTTTACGCTGAATAAAAATCTTGCATCTAATAAAAAGAGGCTGCAACTGTCTGACAAATCATTTTAGTGCATTTACAGTGAGAACCGTGTGTTTATTGCACTTTACAAAAATACTTTTTTTTCCCTCACTGTCAGACATGAAACCAGAATTAACTTTTATTTTACTTCCGTCAATTAGAATTTTTTTTTTTGTCAAATTCCAGAAGAATGAGAGATAGAATTTTCTACACAATTAATTCCGACACATCTGTGCCCAAGCTTTAACTTCCTGGCTGATATGGCCAATATTTCCACACAGAGTTCTTTCTTCATAATGTCATCTATTTAGTGGAGTGCACCAGATCCTCCCGCAGCAAAACAGCCCCACAGCATGATGCTGCCCCCCTGTATTTCCCAGTTGGGACGGTGATTGGAGTCAGAGCTTCTTCCTGGCAGAGTTCCCTCTCAGCCCATGTCAGTACAGGACTGGTTTCACTCTGGATAATGACAAACTCTTACCAGGTTCAGCGTTTGTTCTTGGGTTGATCTCCACATTTCAGACACAGCACGTTCATCTCTGGGACAAAGAACCCCGAGATCCGAGAAAATGTTAATGCCTGTCTGAGAAAAGTGTATTTAAAGTGTGTTTAAGTGTTTACAGACCGTTTACAGGTCTAATTTAAAGGGACTATACAGAGTTTGAACATGTTAAAACTATGTATTTTCCTCCCCCTACATGTTCCAGCAATGTCCAACTGTCACTCAAAAAGTTGTTACTTCGGGTCTGAAGTGCCGTCATGCACGAGCTTAATATAGAAGCTGCAGTTACACTTATGACCTGAGATGGCAGTAGTGAGTATAAAATGGCAAACTTGCATCTAAGATACACATTAGTGTTCAAAAGTGTCCACTGAGCTAAATGCAAATTCAGTAAAGTTTGTACTTTTTGTGGGTCGAATACAAATCCAATGATTTTATTATATGTTAATGACAAAGACACCTCAGACATGATATAAATGCCATGAGAAGGACACAATATACCATACATTAGCATGGGTGCCAGGCTTCCCATTTGTATGGAGCTGAAATGTTCAATTTAAATCGGGTCCGAGAGCCTTTGCCTGACAAATGTGCACATTTAAAGGGACAGGCTCAGAGCTAAAGACAATTCTGTGGTTTCTATGATTTGGACGAGGACTTAACCTGTTTAAATCTCATATTTGGCCGCCTTTATCTCCATGGAGACGAGCTGGACACGTCCCGCTCCCAGTAAAGTCGCACTCAGATCCTCAACAGCAAAAACATCTGTAACATAATCGATGCTTGTATATTTGTTCATGATGTGTCTTTAATTAAGTGTCATTTTATTCTCCTGTTGTGCTTTAACTTCAAAGCTTCAGAAAGCACATTTTCTTCCCCCCTCGTAGAAGTCCTTCATGTTCTGCTCCCAAACACCATCTCCATCGGCCTAAAAAAGAAATTATAATTAAAATTAACTCGTCAAACGTCGGTTCATTATGAGAAACAAAGACAGGTTCTGAATGAGACGACCCCCCTCTCCCCCGATGATCAAATATTCATCAGAATCAAGGGAGGGGCCAGAGTTAATGAAAATTACTAATCTAACACACCATCTTGGATTTTTTTTATACAAATCTCCCTCTCTTTCTTTTTTTAAAGTTAATTAGAGCCTATTACTATTCTAATTGGCGAGCGAGCGCAGGGAGGGGGGTCCGGCCTGCGAAGTCTGTCATTACGGAGCTATTAAAAGACGAGGTTCTGATGAAGACACGGAAAGTAATCAAGCGATCAATTAAAGTCCAGGAGAACGAGCTCTGACCTGTTGGATCACGGCGCGCGGAAAATATATGGAAAGATGTGAAATAATTATCACACGAGCTGCCACTGTCTTAATCTGAGCCGTAATTAAAATGCTTTAGTGGACGGTGAGTTTTCACGAGAGGCAGAGACTTAAATGATTCATTGAGATGTCGTGTATGTGTAAAACTATTTATGATTTATCATCTTGGCCTTAAATGCGACGTAAAGTGTTCGAGAAGCTACGAATCTGGAAATGTAAATCTTTTTTAACTTGAGGAACAATTGGTCTCATTCATGAATGTTTTCTTAAAGGGAAAGGCCACCGTTTTTCCACACTGTGATATGTTCTTACCTGAGCTGAGACGAGTTGATCTGTACCTGTCTGGTCTTTGTGCCCGTGGAAGAGCGTGGTCAATTCTAACTTCACCCCATTTGGAGCCATAGGAATACACTGGTAGAGACCAAATTCTAACAACATTAGTTTAGTTCAGTTTATTTGAGCAGTTGGAATTCTGCTCAAAAGGAGTGGGCCGAAGCAAACGCTTATAAACGCCCACCTCCGAAATCATTACAACAAACATGTATATTACAACAATAGAACAAAAGAACATATTGCAAGTACAAAGCACGAGAACCTTGGAACACAGCATGCACACGTGTACACAATGTACCCGTTTGCAATTTTTTTTTTTTTACTTTTTTTTCATTTAAAAAGATATAAAACACAAACACTGCCAGTGCCGTACAGCAAATATTTCTTATCAGTCCATACAACTAGATGAAATACTTATAGAGTAAAAGCAACTGTCCTTCAGTCCTTAGAGTGCGCAGGTTGAGTCCTCTTCTGTTTGATATGTTCAGTGAAGGATCCCCATTTTTTTGTAAATGTATCGTGTTTGCCAGACAAATTATATCGAATCTCCTCGAGGTACGGACAAGACATCATATCATTCAACCATATGTAATAACTAGGTGGCGTGGTGGCCGTCCACTCCTTCAAAATGACCCTCTTTGCAATGATCATGCCAAACATGACAGCTTGTTGTAGGGACTTAGAAAATAACAAAGTTTGATCTGAACAACCAAGTATCACTATTAAAATGCTAGGTGTAATCGTTTGCTTGTATATGGTACTATACAAAATAAAAATGTGTGACCAAAAGTTTTTAAGAGTGGGACAGAAAAAAAATAAATGCCCTAGCGTACAATCACTCGCTTTACATTTGTCACACAATGATGAAATCGAAGGGAAAAGTCTATGTAGCCTAGTTTTAGAATAATGTAAACGATGTATGACTTTAAACTGTATTAGCTGGAGTCTGGCATTTATTGAACATAATTTAATCCCATTTAAAGCTCTATCCCATAAATCAACTGAGATCTCGGCACTTGCATCTGTAACCCAAGCTTCTTTCATAGTTTGCAATTTAACTTTACACATTATCAATGATACATTAAGCAACATCATATTTGGATTTGCCTCGTTAGCAAAAGAACCTGTTACAGTTTAAAGCGGCTGTTTTAACACGGACCACACCTACAAAGCACTTTATGAAATGTTCCGATAATTAACAGAAATGAGCAGAAACATAAGCGAAGCACAACTATGACAACAGTCTTGTTACATGCACGATGTCTGGTACAAAGCAAGTGACAAACGGCGATCATTACTGACTCGCAGATGGTTATCAATCAATGCCAAACAAAGTTAACATTCCCAAAAGTCACTAGTTTTGTGTTAAAAGGCACATTAATGTACATATTATCCTTGATCTTGCTACTTCCCAGTTGTCATTTCCATCCTCGATATAGTATTAATTCCTTGCTTCCTAATTTTTATTGTATTATTCTTATTCTTATTATTTTTTAATTCACAATGGATTACGTAATATGTAATAAGTAATTAAGGCCCGTTTTGCGTGACTGAGGGCACACACAAAGACCAGACAGGTACGTATCAACTCGTCTAAGCTCAGGTAAGAACATATCACAGTATGGAAAAACGGTGGCCTGTTCCTTTAAGGCGAGACACGGCAGGTGGAAATATAGCATTTTTTTAGAAGGTTTTCTCCGTTAACATCTCAGTTTTCATGTCAGAGTATTAAAAAAAAGACAAAACTTACCCGTACGATGCTTATTTTATGATGTTTTGTCACTGGCGAGGCGGAGATGTCCCAGAAGCTTAGCCAAAGCCGGCTTTCCGTCGCACATTCATTCACAAATATTTATATATTTTACATCCACGTGTCCTGTGAAGGGTCCTCCAGATGATGCTTTAATCCAAATATGGTCATTTCTTTTCTGGGAGACACCTGCAGGAGAGACCGGAGAAATGTTCATGCACATGTTGCAAAACTTCAGGGCCAATTCAGGGCCAATTTTCAGAGGGATTTTTGTAAATAAGACACACTTCTACACTTCCATATATGGGCTTAACAACAGCATCATCAGAGCACAGAAGTACTCGGTTTCTCATGAACAAGCCCTTGAGAAACTTACAACAATAAATACAATATCTAGAGTTAGTAAACTGCAGGAAAATGTATAAACATATATAAACATTTTTTTTAAATTTCTTTTTTAATGTTTTTTTGTTTGGTTTGTCCTATTCCAAGCATAATAATAAACATAAACTGATCACTGTTCATCTCAAATAATTAATTAACTTCTATATTTATTTAATTTGTTTGTAAATGAAATAATTTGTAGGAATATGTTCTTCACTCTGACAAAAGAATCATATTTTTTGGATAAATTTTGACTGAGATAAAATTCTAAAGCTGCAGATTTTTTTGAGCGTAAGAGTTTCTACATAATTGCTCTCAACTCTCTTTCTCTCTCTCTCTCTCTCTCTCTCTCTCTCTCTCTTTCTCTTTCTCTTTCTCTTTCTCTTTCTCTTCTTCCTCCTGATTTCCTGAACCTGTGGCCACAGTTCCCTCCGTTTGTGGCGTGAACAGATGAAATTTGCTCAGCGGAGATTATAATTTATCATTCTTTTATTAAATCGTAATGCGGCAGAATTAGGTCTGAATTAGGTTCTATTTGCGGGGCATTAGGGACTCATCTGTGTAAATGGCTGAAAATCCCAAAAGGGAAGACAATCTCTCGGAGCAACATCGATTTGAAATTCATCGTGAAATTATCGGGAGGAAAAAAACAGCGGAAAAGTGCGAGGTGTGACGGCATTAAAATATTTCTCATAAAGATGTGTCGCTGGGCGGATTACGGAGAATTAATGGGAATGTTTGCTTTGGAAAAATGAGAAATTCTTCAAGTTGTCGAGTCTGAAATATTAAAGGTGATCCTGGACTATTTCAAATCTCCCGGACCGAAGAAGACTGCTTTATAAAGCTCTTTTCAAAGTTTTACAGATCTTTCCTGATGAATTAGCTTTTATATTCTGTAATTTAGGGAACTTCTCCGCTAAGTCTTTTGTACACATGCCGATTGTAGACACCGTTTTAGATTAAATAGTTTCTTCCTACTTATAAAGACACCAAACTCTCCCGAACCCTTTGACTTATTCTAGCAACGGAACAGAATTTCCTTTCTCCTCCTCTGGTCTATTGTAAACTCAGACATTTGCGGGAAAAAACACTGGTCTATTTGTAAAGCATTTGGAGGAATTTTATAAAACTCGCAGGCGACTTTTCCAGCATTCCTGTGAAAGTGACCTGAAAAGTGACCCTGAAAAGTTGTGAAATGTGCTTATAAACTGTGAAGAAATATGAAGAAAAAAAAATGTTAGGAGAGAATAAAACAGGTACAGAGCCTTTAAGGTCCCGTTTTCTCAAAATCAGGTTTTTGTTACCTCCACTTTAGCAGCTCCTTCAGACTCCTAACTTTTTTTTTTTCAGTGGGATTTGTAATATCGAATCCCTACCTGATGTTTTGAACCCGTAAAACCAAGGCAGAATGGATTTATTTTGCAGATACAATACGGATTGCGATAAACGTCATTATAACAAACTGCATTGCTTCACCCTGAATGAACTGAATAACTAAGTTAACATAAATTAGCCTGGCATTGAGTAAAACATTTTGAAAACTGCAAATGGCCGACGCATTTTGAAAGTATTCTCTTTTCTTTGGGACTATCAGCACCAAAACAGGAACCCAATCAACTTGAAAGTGCATATGACAGGTTTGAATGCTTTTGGAAATATGGGGGCATCTGTCGGAGCTGCACCAGCCCCCATGGCTCCTCCTGCAGGTGGTGGGCCCACAGATGGACGGCCTCACGGTTCTATCCGGGCCTGTTGGTCTTTCATAAGCCGCTCTTTGTCTGACCCGTCACCTATAGGACCTGTTCGCCCTGGGAGTCCCTACCAGGGGCACGAAGCCTCCGACAGCAGAGCCCCCAGGATCATTCGGGCGCTCAAACCCCTCCACCACGTTAAGGTGGCGGTTCCAGGAGGGAACATTTGTTGTCAGTAATAATCATCATTTTATTTCCGCAATTTTAATGAAGAAATGTTGAGCAGGAGATGCCTGACAGGAAGTGACATAGATAAAGGTAAAGTTCCATAACAGTTTGACTCATTTTCCATTGACATGACATGGTCGGCGCGGCAATAGTTTCAATTGCTTGCCTCTATGTATAGATACAGACGGCATCTCGTCATAGAAGGGGGCGTGGCCTCGTCGACGGGGGAAATATAATCTTTTGGGAAACACAATTTTTCACTCTTTTTAGCCATTTTCTGGTGGAATATGAACTTATTTATCACATACAAATAAAGTCCAGTGTAAATCGGGTCCATAGGGATATTTTCTCATAGCAGATTGTTCAGTAGAAGTGAAAAAAAGGCAGTTGTAGCTTGCGCCAGCTAACCGTTAGCATTAGCCCAATGCTAACATGTAGCATTATGTTAGCATTCTCCGTTATTTATGTATTTATGGGCTGTTGAAGCACTTTGCTCCTCTCCATGCCTTTGTATCTTTATTTAGTAGAAAACTATATTCATAATTCAGCGTTTGTTAAAGTAGTTTTTGAAAAATTAGAGAAAGTTTAAATTTTTTCAAACTTGTTTTCCCCCTTAACTGTTTTCAAACATGACCATATATGGGCAATTCCAGAGATGCTGCCTGTATCTATGTCACTTCCTGTCAGCCCTCAATAAGGAAGTGAAAGTATAAACATCACAAAAATGGTCAAACTAAAGAAAGCTGTGTAAAATTATTATTGACGCACTTTAAGATAAAAAAAAAAAAGCTTCTGATACGATACACGTATGATAAATTGCAAAATTATATTTTGTCCTAGTCGCTAATACATTAATACAAATAAAGCTCTATTTAGCTTCAGTCACTGAAAAAAATAGGCAGTTTTGGCCAGGCCCAAATAGCTTCTTTTTTATATATATGAAAACAGAAAATGACAGAAAACTTGCAATTCCCCCCTCATATTTATATCAGTAATTCAAATTGATATCTCTTTTCCCTCTTCCTTACCTTAAGGCCAATGATCCATCACCGGCCAACAGTTTTAATCTCCAGCTGGACCTCCTCTGTCCTTCTGCGTCAGCTCCAGTGAAGACAAAGTGAGCCAGGTCTATTGTCCTTTACCCTGATGATGATTCATCTCAAACACATGTTAAAATCATATTAAATATTGTGTTAAAAGAACAAAAGGGCTCCACAGAATCAAGAGGATTAATATGGAACGACACATTGTACTTTCAGCTCCACTCATAAAGATACGCTTCTTTCACTGAACATGACTTATAGAACTGGCCCATTCAAACACGATCTGCTCTGACTGGATTAGGAGGAATATCCTACACTAAATTCATTATGATTAAAGTACACTGACGCACACAGTCCAGTGCAGTAGTTATTCATTACTGTAACCTTAAAGTACAAAGACAGACTCCAACCCAACTAAAATACTTGTTCCCTCATCAAATACCTGAACATTATTCAAAGCATGTATCAATGAGGCAACATATGTAAATTGTAAAGTGAATGAACCTGAATAATGAAAGAATAATCTCCCATTAACTAAAATAATGTACGGTGTTTATATTGTTTTAAAGCCCACTTGAAGTTAGTGGATACTATGCAGTAATAATGCTTAATTTGCAACGATTTCTAGGGGCATAACGGCCTCTAGGGGGCACTCTAACAAGAAGTGCAGGAGTGAGACAGACAGGTAGAAGAGATGATGCACCAAGGATTATGTTTAATCGTGTTTTGAGCTGTCATTTTGCACACACACCCATATCATAGAAAAAATGATAATACTGTGCGGGAGGAAGATGAAGATGGCGCTCAATGACTTTGTTCTAGGCCAGGACTGGACTGGCCTTCGGAAGCACTGGGAGTTTTCCCGTTGGGCCGACGCACCAGTCCTCCCAAAAAACTGAGTCAAAGAAGGAGAATCCATCCATGAACAGGACTGGCGGACTCAGATTTCACTTGTCTCCACTGCACAGTAACCTCGTGTGGCCCATGCCTGGAGAGCGTTATGTTAATGAGGCTGCAACTCAGCCCAGGACAGATCAGTAGGCCCCAATCTTAGCCGTGATCAGGGCCGTTCAGACTGAAACTCCTGAGATGTTTACCTACAGGTGAGAGTAGCTGTTAAAGGAACAGGCCACCGTTTTTTCCATACTGAGATATGTTCTTACCTGAGCTTAGACGAGTTGATACGTACCTGTCTGGTCTTTGTGCGTGCACTCAGTCACGCAAAATGACCAAAGATGTTGTTAGCATTTGGCCTCTCCCAGTATGTTCCTATAGCTCCAAACAGGGGTGATGTTGGAAGCTAAACAGGTACGTGGCAGCTCAGGTAAGAACAAAGCTCAGTATGGAAGAACGGTGGCCTGATCCTTTTACCTCCTAACTCCCACCTGAACGGATCCCATTTTCTCCAGTTTGGCTTCACCCTAATCAAAAAGCTTCTTGGGAAAAAAAAATAAAAAAAATAAAAAGTGTGACAAAAACTCAACAAAAGTGTGACAAAAATTGAACCAAAAAGTGACATAAATTCAACAAAAACGTGACAAAAGCTTCACAAAAAAATGACAAAAATTCAACCAAAAAGTGACAAAAACTCAACAAAAAAATTACAAAAAAATGACAAAAATTCAACAAAAATGTGACAAAAACTCAGCAAAAATGTGATAAAACTCAACAAAAAAATGACAAAAATGTGACAAAAACCTCAACAAAAAAATGACAAAAATTCAACAAAAATGTGACAAAAACTCAACAAAAAAATGACAAAAATGTGACAAAAACTCAACAAAAAAATGACAAAAATGTGACAAAAACTCAACAAAAAAATGACAAAAATGTGACAAATACCTCAACAAAAAAATGACAAAAATTAAACAAAAATGTGACAAAAGCTTAACAAAAAAATGACAAAAATTCAACCAAAAAGTGACAAAAACTCAACAAAAAAATTACAAAAAAATGACAAAAATTCAACAAAAATGTGACAAAAACTCAGCAAAAATGTGATAAAACTCAACAAAAAAATGACAAAAATGTGACAAAAACCTCAACAAAAAATTACTAAAATTCAACTAAAATGTGACAAAAACTCAACAAAAAAATGACAAAAATGTGACAAAAACTCAACAAAAAAATGACAAAAATGTGACAAAAACTCAACAAAAAAATGACAAAAATGTTACAAATACCTCAACAAAAAAATTACAAAAATTAAACAAAAATGTGACAAAAACTCAACAAAAAAATGACAAAATTGTGACAAAAACTCAACAAAAAAATGACAAAAATTCAACAAAAATGTGACAAAAACTCAACAAAAAAATTACAAAAATGTGACAAAAACTCAACAAAAAAATTACAAAAATTCAACAAAAATGTGACAAAAACTCAACAAAAATATGACAAAAACTCAACAAAAAAATTACAAAAATGTGACAAAAACTCAACAAAAAAATTACAAAAATGTGACAAAAATGTGACAAAACTCAACAAAAAAATGACAAAAATGTGACAAAAGCTTAACAAAAAAATGACAAAAATTCAACCAAAAAGTGACAAAAACTCAACAAAAAAATTACAAAAAAATGACAAAAATTCAACAAAAATGTGACAAAAACTCAGCAAAAATGTGATAAAACTCAACAAAAAAATGACAAAAATGTGACAAAAACCTCAACAAAAAATTACAAAAATTCAACTAAAATGTGACAAAAACTCAACAAAAAAATGACAAAAATGTGACAAAAACTCAACAAAAAAATGACAAAAATGTGACAAAAACTCAACAAAAAAATGACAAAAATGTGACAAATACCTCAACAAAAAAATTACAAAAATTCAACAAAAATGTGACAAAAACTCAACAAAAAAATGACAAAATTGTGACAAAAACTCAACAAAAAAATGACAAAAATTCAACAAAAATGTGACAAAAACTCAACAAAAAAATTACAAAAATGTGACAAAAACTCAACAAAAAAATTACAAAAATTCAACAAAAATGTGACAAAAACTCAACAAAAATATGACAAAAACTCAACAAAAAAATTACAAAAATGTGACAAAAACTCAACAAAAAAATTACAAAAATGTGACAAAAATGTGACAAAACTCAACAAAAAAATGACAAAAATGTGACAAAAACTCAACAAAAAAATGACAAAAATTCAACAAAAATGTGACAAAAACTCAACAAAAAGATGACAAAAATGTGACACAATCTCAACAAAAAAATTACAAAAATTCAACAAAAATGTGACAAAAACTCAGCAAAAATGTGACAAAAACTCAACAAAAAAATGACAAAAATGTGACAAAAACCTCAACAAAAAAATGACAAAAATTCAACAAAAATGTGACAAAAACTCAACAAAAAAATGACAAAAATGTGACAAAAACTCAACAAAAAAATGACAAAAATGTGACAAAAACTCAACAAAAAAATTACAAAACCTCTAAGCTCTAAGCTAAAAAAAAACATGAAAAAGGTGACACAACACAGCAACAACGCGAGGAAAAAGATCAGTTTTGTGGGTCTTTCAAATGAGGTGTTACACAGACCGATATATTGGCCAAAGAGGACAGAATGCATTTGGTTCAGGCGGGTGGTAAGAGGTTAATAGAGGGGAGGGACTAAACCAAGTGAAACTCCTCCCGTTGGTCTTTATCTGGCCTGCAGACTTAGCACGAACTTTAATGTTGCTGACGAAGCCTTTGGGATGAAGAGGCATTTGACACTTCAACTACAGAGCGCAGAAGACGACTCAAGAACCTTCACTGAAGATAAACTGCAAAATCTACTGACGTTCAGACCATAATAAAACAACATCTTTTAAAAGACAGACAGACTGATGAGCCCTGCAGACAGACTGACTGAAGGAAAGACTGATATTTAGATAAATCCATTTATATTCCACACTCTCTCTCCCCCTTCCCTCTCTCTCCTCCGTCACCAAGTTGTGAATCCATTTTTGCCACTTCAGCTGGTTTTCTTACAAGTCGGCGGCTTCTCCTCCGTTTGTATTGTTTCATTATTGATGCACTCTGCCAGGTTTGGAGAGGGAGAGAGAGGGGTGGTGTGTTGCCGGGACGAACGGGGACAAGGGGGGGGGGGGGGGGAAAGAGGGAGGGGCTCATTTAAATTCTGTTTTTGGCAGGTCTTAGGTAGCGGAGTTCAAACATGTCTTCACAAAGCTCAGAGAGAGAGAGAGAGAGAGAGAGAGGAGTGTTCAGCAGTTGATTTTCTGTTTGTGGATACAGTCTGCGCTCAAAAGAAATGGAGAGACGGAGGGAGAGATGGGAAGACGGTGGACGAGAAGGGGAAACAATAGGAGTTAATTTGCGGATGAAACATGCGAGGAAACCGGCGCTGGAATGGCTTCTTATCAGACAATGATTATGGAATGTCTGAAAATGGACTCAAGTTTTAAAACGCAGGTGTCAAAAGATATTTAATAAAACTCTAGATCGGACACGAGGCTCCTTGATGTGGCGGCCATCTTGTGACTGGCTAGTGAGGCTAACTCCTATAGCAACCAATGCAAAACCAGGAGCAACATCGTCATTGATCCACTGAGATACACTCACTGTTACTACTTCTAAGACTCGTGTCCCAGTCAGGATCAGGTCATTTGTTGTTTAGCTGTATTAGTATTGTTTCCAATGGAACGTGCTTCTGACACTGCTGTAATACCACCCCCTTGTGGCCAGGGCGACTCCAAAAGACACTTGGTAGACAGGATTCCAATGGGACTTCAGATCTCGAAGTTTTTCTTTTTCTGAAAATTGCTATGACCCATGTGACAACGCTGGGGTCGGTGAAATATTTTTTTTATCAGCCTGAAATATTGGAAGCCTTTTCAGTGCATTGACTGGAGTGCAGGGCTTCCCGCCTTTTTTTCCTGACTGAGCGGCCATGTAAGTTTCACAGACGACTCGGGACCTTTGCTGTGAATGGGGCTGAATAGGTAATCATCTATCTCTAATTATAATATCTGTGATTCATTCCCAGGGTTCACTTTATTACTGTCCCATGTTAAAACAAATGTTATATTTGATATAAATAAAAGTGAATGATTTGAAGAGTTTAACAGAGGAAAAAACATGAATGAATGGAGTTGCTATAAAACTAAACAAGCATTTGAAAAACTGCCAACAGGTCATTTTCTTGCCAGATATGACAAATGGTCACAGTTATCTATGAGTCATGGAATAACGAAAAATAGATAAAACAGTATTGAGGAAATTTGTGGTGTTTCCATTGCACTGGGTTAAAAGGGCCAGTCACAAGATGGCCGCCAGAATGAACATTCGTTCCAATCATAGTTATAATAATTAATAATTCCATCGTATTACTATTCTAACATTTTAAACAAACCTTTTAAAAACATATTAACTCGATTTTAAAATATTTTCCTGCCATAAAGTAGCTTAAGACACAGTAGTAACGTTTTACAATGGGACATAGCTCTTAATCACCGGTTAGTTAGCACCAGAGGTCCCTATGCTAAAGTAGCGAAGACAGTTAGCATTGAGGTTCCTTTTCCTAACTCCTTCCTCACCGACAGCCCAATTCGGACACTTCTTATCATGGCAGACGCTGACACACATCCGGTTTGGCGTTAGACCTCTTTCCAATCTGCTCGTTTCGGACGGGGCCTTGAGTTCCACCACCTCCCAGAGTCCACTTTAACCACTGCTTACAGCCTGTATGCCAGTGTGATCATTTGAAAGCCGAGAGCTTCTAGTGTCTAAATATATCTGTGTAAACATATCTTACATCACATTTGCCGTCCCTGATCCTAACCCCCTGATCATTTAATTACTACGATGAAACTCTAATCTTTTCTTCATCCGTGTTAATCCACTCCTTTACTCAAATTCAACTTTTGTGTCATTGCAATCCCAACTCTGCAGCCTCCATCGACCTGTCATTTCTGGGCTCTCCGTAATGAAACAGGTTTCCAGCGATGGAGCGAAGCGGCCGCGAATGGAGGGAAAGCAGCCGAGACTTTGATGAGTGTTTTGATTGGCACGGGCCTCTCGGGACGCCGCAAATGAAGCTCCACCCGAGGGACGGGGACGAGCCGCGCCACAGACGCAAAGGAGCGCACCCTGGGTAATTCAAACGCACCGCGCCGATGAGAAAAGCAGCGCGGCCTCCAGAAATCAGCCACGGATTTATTTATTTTTAATGATTGGATTCAGCTGCGTTAAGGTGTTCGACGGCGGACAGTTTTTCTTCGGATCAGCTGGTGGGTCTTTGAAGCTTGTAGGACTGACGCGGCTCACAACAACAAAAAACAATGAAGTAGAAGCTTGAATCAAGAGAGTTTTAAGTAGGTTTGGAATAGTCTCAAATAAGTCAATAGAACAAGCGAGTTACCGGGTTGCCAGGTCTCAGCAGCCAAACGCCGCCCAAAAATATCAGAATAACAGCAGCGGACAAATTCTGTAGTTGGAAAAATACTGAGGGCTTTTTCAGGGTTTCTACAGACAGCAGCAAGTCACATTTAATGCTGTTTGGTTCTATTTTTACCCTCGTAATACACAGAATCAAAGGAAATATCTTATTACTAAGAGTGTGACAATATATCGATTTTCCGATTTTTGCGCGATATTTTGTGGGACGATACGATACCGTCTTTTGTTTATTCCAATATCGATATGTTTGATGACTCCGTGCATATTAAAGAGTGACATCATGCATATTAATGAGGCAGCAGTGCTCCATAAAGGCCAATACAGATCAGGGGGCAGCACTTGGACCAAACAATGATATGACTTTTAATTATAGTTTTTATAATTATTAATATAAGATAAAAGAACATAATAAGATACATTTGGAGTTGATTTATACCTAGAGAGGAGCTTCTGAGACAGGTGGGAGACTGTCAGAACGTTAAGTTAAAAATAGACAATAATGGAAATGTATAAAAATACTGCAAATAACTACAGCAACATTGACAGTAAAAACATAAGCCACATCAGTTCTCTGTCGGTCACAAAAAGGCCTGAGGACGATGAGTCCACATTATTTACATGAGGTGAATCTCACTGAGCTGATCTCAGACACACCAGAGTCTGTGGAGAGAAGACAACTCTACACATTCACTGATGTCTTTATTTATATGACAGGGTCATGGAAAATGAACACAGAACAAAACAAGTTTGTAGCTGATGCTTTTAGCTCGTGCTCATTATCAGCTCCAGTCCCTGGTTAGGCCTTTTTTTTTTTACACTACATTAAAATGACATGTGTTGTACATTTTGTATAGACACAGACAGAAACTGGACCTGACTCCTGAAAGATCATCCACTGATGCCCTGAACCAATTTACCTGGACCAAAATGTGATTCATTACAAAAACACTAATTGTCTAAGTCTGTAATCTCACATTTAGAAGCTCAGCAAATGTTTGGCTGAATCTGTGGAAGCTTAAACATGTGCAGAGAGTTACAGTCTATTTTAAAGTATGTTATAGCAAACAAGCTATAAGCAAAAGGCTTTGTCTGTTGCGACCCATGACCAACACTGGGTTTGCATTTTTGGCCCCCAGTCCAAATGAGTTGGAGGCCCCTGCTGTCGAGCTTTAGTTTGCAGACTGTATAACTTTACATGTTGCTTTGGCTCAGAGGTTTGTATCCAGTCAATGCAGAAAGTTACTCACATCGCTTTACGTTTCGCCTCAACTTCTGTGGACAGGTTGGACAGCTCTGTCACGAGACCGTCCCGCCGCATTTTACCCGGGCCAAAATATGATGAGTTCTTCCCCACACCCGTGCATACATTTGCCTGCGCTTATCCCACGCCGAGAATCTCGACACTGTGTGACACTGCGCCCTGACAAGCGAGCGACTGCCACATCGTTTCTGTTGTGTCGAAATATCACATATATATATATATATACATGTATATGAGGTTTTAATTCATGTGGTGCTGCTGTCTCCTGCCTCTCAGGGAAAAGTTTTGAAGCACATTTTGTAAAAACAGTTCAAAATTTGATATCATTTCCACTGTATTGAGTAAAACTAGTTTTTTTTTCCTGCAGTGGAAGTGTAGGACTTTCACTTTGTCTTCGCCCTGTATAGCGGGCGTTTCAGAAACACTTAAAAGGATCTTTTGCCAACAATTCGTCGCAAAGAAGAGCTGAGGAAAGGGCATTATATTAGAGAAACTAAACAGCAGCTACAGAAGAGGCTCCACCAACACTGCAGAGAAAGCGATAGCAGCCCTCAGACTCCACATCTTCTGCCTGATCTGTACCTGCTTCCATTGGGTCAGTGAATACACAGCGATAATGTGTCCTACCACAACCATGCAGATCTATGTGAACATCACCTTGAGTCCCTCACTCTAAAACCAAAAATCGGAGAAATTATTGACACAGACCTGAACTTAAACAGCCACATCAAAGCAATAACCTCTTAAAGGAACAGGCCACCCTTTTCCATACTGAGATATGTTCTTACCTGAGCTTAGACGAGTTGATGTGTACCTGTCTGGTCTTTGTGCGTGCCCTCAGTCACGCACAAAGACCAAAGATGTTGTTAGCAATTGGCCTCTCCCAGTATATTCCTATGGCTCCAAACAGGGGTGAACTTGGAAGCTACCACGCTCTTCCACAAAGACCAGACAGGTACGTATCAACTCGTCTAGGCTCAGGTAAGAGCATATCACAGTATGGATGAACTGTGTGCCCTCAGTCATGTAAAAAGACCAAAGATGTTGTTAGCATTTGGCCTCTCCCAGTGTATTCCTATCGCTCCAAATGGGTAAGTAAAGAACATATCTCAGTATGGAAAAAGGGTGGCCTGTTCCTTTAACTCCCACCTGAACCGAGCAAATTTTCCCCAGTTTTCGCATCACCCAAATCTAAAAGCTAAAAAAAAAAAAATCAACATCAAAACAGCAACAAAAAATGGAACAAAAAAGTGACAAAAGTATGACAAAAAACCTTCAAAAATGTGACAAAAAAGATCACTTTTGTAGGTCTTCGCTTTCAAATGAGGCATTACACTGTTGCTCCCCAGTTGAGAAGCTTTTAGATTTGGGTGAAGCCAAACTGGAGAAAATGTGCTTGGTTAAGGCGGGGGTAAGAGGTTAACCATCTGAAAAACATGGCCAAGATCTGAGCTGTATGAACCATCTCGGGCCCTGAGAACCTTAGGAAGTGGTCTCCTGGTGGTTCCCAGAGTCAAGGCTAAACACGGTGAGGCTGCGCTTCAGTTTCATGCAGCAAAAACCTGGAACAGTCTTCACGAGGATGTGAGACAGGCCTCAACTCCGACAATGTTCAAATCCAGGCTGAAAACACTTCTTTTTACCTGAACATTCTGTCCATAGAATGTTTTTTGGAATATAACTGACATTGCATCACATGAATGATCGCATTTTGAGGGACTATTTTCTAGCAGATCACTCCGCCGCTGCGTAGCTTATACAACCACCAAGCTGGTGCTGCTCAAATATAAGTTCTTCTATGGACACAGACATTTATATGGTTAGTCTGGTGTTATAAGTGATTTGCCTCAGGTGCTCTGTGGAGCGGGTCACACTGTTTTTAATGCAGGCTAGCTGATACCATAGAAATGCGCTAGCCTTGCACTAGCCTAGCACCACGAAACTCTTAAAAAAAAAAAGAACTGCTTGAATTACAAAAAAAATATCTCCAGAAATCAGCAACACTCTGGATAACTAGGAAATGAGGCCCTGTGTCAAAAATCCTGAAATATCCCTTTAAAGGTAAATCTATGTGACTTACAGATTTCAAAGTGGCGATGTCCACACACTTTGAGCTGTTTTACATAATGTGGAGCTATTTCAAAGTGTGGCTCTACACGGAGGTTACCGTGGTGATCACGCCTCGTTTAGAAAGTTAACATTTCAGTGATATTTGGAGAGCTGCCAATGGTCACGATCTTTTAAAACCCGGACAGTTTTATCAATTCACGCTTCATACTGTATATCATGACATATTTTCATTCTGTCACTAATTTCAGTTTAATAAAATCTGTTTTTAACCTCGCTCTTGCTCCGTGTCACTCAGCGACGACAGGGAGCTGAATATTGTTTACACAAAACCCACTTGTTTCCTGCACTCGCTGAGGTGTGAGGGAGACTTTCATTACTCCTCTCCTTGACCTGTATCATTTTTAAAATATCTTTTTAGCATCCAGACAGTGTTTAAGCACATGCCACATTCAGACAAAAACTGGAGTGGTGCACTTGACTCCGGGCGACTCTCTGGGATTCAGGCGGCATTGTTTTTCAAGTAAGGATCAGCTCGGAAAATATTTTGCATCACAGTTTGAAATCATGACAAAATAAGCAAAAGAAGAGAAATGAGCCCAAACCTGTCGACACACGACAAAAGTAAGAGCAAACTTGAAGAAGTGAAAACAGCATTTTTTTACACAGTGGCCAATGTTAGTCTTAATCTTAGTTTTAATGTCAGAGTAAAACATAAACCAAACTCACCATTTGCGATGCTTTAATTATGACGTTTTTCACACGTATATTTATGCACAGATATCAGCTGGTGTCCATGTATTGTGCGAAAGGCGAACAAGATAACTGTTTTCCAAATATGGTTGTTTCCTTCCTGGGAGTCAGCCGTGGATGTAACTGCGGATAAAGACGGGAGAATTATCCAGGCGTTTGCACAGAAGTTACAAAACTTTCGGGCCCGTTTTCTTTACACTCAATTAAGGCTGCACAATATATTGCACAAAAACATCATATGGCATTGAATTTATAAATGTAAAATGTGTAAAAAAAATGTGTAAAAGTTCAGTTTTAGTTCAATTACTTTACTAATTTTGTTCAATTTTACCCTTGTTTTGATCTTGATTTTGTGTTTTGTGAGGGCTTCCGCTCGCTGAAAAACCTGTCATCTGTGTTTAGTATGAATGGAACATATTGAGTTTAAGTTGTTTAGTGAAATATCACAATAGTATCGTTATCCCAATATTGCACATATCGCAAGTTACTTCAATATCGTGCAGCACTACACTCAACCAAATAAATAGTAAAATATATATAAATATCACAACAATAAGTGAAGTTACTTCACGATGCAGTTATAAGGAGTTGACATCTGCAACACAGCTTCATAAATGGCTAACACACACGCTAACACACAAGCTAACACACACGCTAACACACGTTTTGATTGTCTCACCGCTCTGTCCTGGCCGCTCCATCAGGTGTTTACATTATGGGATTCGCGTTGGTTATAAAAGTTAATCCACTTTGACTCTGGTGAAGATTCATCAAACATCCATCAGAGACAGTCACAGAAAAACACTATTTTGGTGAAAGTCGCCGAACCCGGGAAAGAAATTCAAACTTCTGGCAAGTGGCCTCTTCTTTAGGAAGGTTGAATAAAGTCTTCCACCGCTTTTCACGGAGAAACAGGCGTCCAGAGTAGGTTAGAAAGTGCTCCTTTTTTCTCCCTTTATTTCTTTCTTACAACAGAAATAATGAAAAAGCTGTTTTAAAAATTGAAATCAGGCTGTAAGGCATTACATTACAGACGTTGGGCTCTTCCTGTTTGACACTATGACGTAAAACATCAGTGGTTTTTCCAGGAGAGGGCGGAGCAGCTGCTCAGAGAGCAGGATTCAAGAGGATTTCTGAGAACTGCATTAATGAAGTAAAACAACACTCAAGGGGTGTTTTTGATAAGGGAATACCATAACAACATGGCCAAAAGTTGATTTTAGGTCTTTTAAAAGAAGTTTAAGGAGTGACAACAACACGACAACAACTCGAGGACAACGTTTTGTAGGTCTTAGCTTTCAAATGAGGCGTTACACTGGCCTATAGGCGGCAAACTCCAGTCGAGAAGCTTTTCGAGAAAATATGTAGGATAACAGAATAACACCATAACTTGATCCATTATTTAATTTCTGAATTTTTGCCGTTTATTTATGTCTAGATTAGATTAGATTTTACTTTGGGAGAAACTTGGCTTTGGTTCAACCATCACAGTCACAAAAACACAAAGTCACAATAGACCGGCCAGACAGTATCAAAGACAATGAGTTAATGATAAATGATTGTGCTGCATAGACTCCACTTATTGCCCTTGAACACCTTCTTTGTAGCTAAAGGCATAACTTTAATCAGGCCTCAGCCACAAAGCCCCAATCCTCACTTTGTACCAGCTCTGAGGCCCGAAGTGGTGAGACACTGTAATTGTAGAAACATTGTCCTGATTCAGCAACTCTCTGGACTCAGGATCAACACGTACCTCTGCGCTCAGCCGTGCCACAGTCTGAGAACCTTTAAACATCCATTAATAGCTGCGATTTCTTTGACCAAACAAAAACACATTTCCAGAGTAAACTGTTGCTGCTGTAGACTTTCCACCGCAACCAAAGCCAGGCCCAGTGTTTTTCTTCTCACCCGCGCTCGCCTCTTGGTGCGCGCAGCAGAATTTGATCTTCTCCGAGGCTTTAGTCCTGATCGTGCCGGCGCTAAACGCTGCGGTGAAACCCGAGAGCTGGACGTGTGAAGCGGCGTTCCCCTCGGCGAGCGGCGGCCTCGGGGAATCAAAGCGCTGTCAGACGGCGCGGGCGCACGGGGAAAGTTATGAACAACAGACCCACAAGTGAGAGGCTGAGCTTTTTCCAAAACCCGAAACCTCCGGGAGAGTTAAGGGGATTCATATGACCATTACTGCACCTTATAAATACACAGTTTGCTTCCACGGCTACTGTGAGGGTGCATTGCGTCAGATCGGCTAATGCGGCGACTGTAAAATGAGCTTTTTGGCGAGAAAAGTTTCACAATTCATACACAAAACAACTCAAATGTGTCTGAGTACATAAGGTTAAAGTTGAAAGCAATAAAGAAATCAATAAAACAGTAATAATTGTAATGAATTATATAGAATGCTGGTAGTGTTACATTTTTTTCAATATTGGTACTTAACTTGGTACTTGATTTTCAATACCGATACCTGAACGATACCTGTAACATATTTCTAACATATTTGTCATCTAGAACCAGAAAACCAGAGCCGTGGGAAGATATTTTAGTTAGGGGGTGCTGAGGGACAAAATGTGGTTTCCCCTCTTAAAGTATCTCAGGGTCTTGTTCACGAGTGAGGGACGGATGGAGCGTGAGATGGACAGACGGATCGGTGCGGTGTCAGCAGTGATGTGGTCGCTGTATCGGTCTGTCGTGGTGAAGAGGGAGCTGAGTCGGGGCAAAGCTCTCGATTTACCGATCGATCTACGTTCCCACCCTCACCTATGGTCATGAGATCTGGGTAATGACCGAAAGGACGAGATCGCTGATGCAGGCGCCTGAAATGAGCTCAGTTACCCGGGAGGAGCTCGGAGTAGAGTCACTGCTCCTTCACGTCAAAAGAAGCAGCTGAGGTGGCTCGGGCATCTGTTCCGGATACCTCCCGGTAGCCTCCCTCGGGAGGTGTTCCAGGCATGTCCTATTGGGAGGAGGCCTAATGGACGACCTAGGACACGGTGGTGGGACTATGTCTCCGAGCTGGCCTGATGTGGCCTCGGGGTCCCCCCAGAACAGCTGGAGGAGGTGTGCGTGGACCGGGAAGTCTGGGCATCTCTGCTGAGACTGCTGCCCCCGCGACCCGGCCCCGGGTTAAAGCGGAAGAAAATGGATGGATGAATATTCCATAAAAACATATGTATTTTAAATTTGTATTTATTTGAGGTGAAACAATCAAGTGACTTCCTTTAATGCGGCCCCTGAACCAACAGCATCAAATCTTGGTCTCTAAAGATGTAATATGCACTCTCAAACTCTCAAAGCCTGCGTAAAAAGAAGAGGCGCTGTCTCACTTTCTTAGCAGTATTCATCGTATTAGAGCTCCAATTCAAGTCATGAGAAGGACCCAAGAATTTACATTTCTCAACAATCTGCACATCAGAATCATGGATAGTGATAGGCAGCTGATTTCTATTGTGACAAAAATCAATAACAAGTTCACGTGTTTTTGAAGTGTTCAAAAGTGTTCAGGTTGTTTCCTCTACTCTCCACCTCCTCACGGTAATGAATGCGTTACTTAGAAACTCGTGACATCACTGGAGCTGATCTCGTCTTGACCAAGGACTTAATAAAAGTACGGTGGGAGCCGGGATTAAACGCAGCTGTGCCACCCCCGCCCATGTTCACGCTGTTTTACGTGTGATTATGACAAATGTCAACAGCCAATGAATTCACTTTACTGACTGATGGTAAAACTTGTGAACATGCGCTGGATTCTGTCCGTGAAAACCACTACATTCCCGTCTCTTGAACAGAGATGTTGGTTCCTCTAAAACATGGCACCACCGCAGTGAAAGGCCCGTTCTCCGGCGCCTCCCATTAATTACACAGAGCCGAGCGTCCGCGGAACAATGGCTCCGTTCAGGAGAGAAGTGACGGATTCTCTCCCTTTGTCTCTCACTCTGTGGATGAAATATGTTTATGTCTCCGTTCATTATTTTAGCCCAGACACAGACCAGACCACTTTGGAAAACAGCAGGCTTCCCACGTGGCACCGGGGGAGAAAGGACGACGGAACTGAAACCAAACTTTGTGGCGTTTTAGATTCCCTTTGGACGTGGAGGCAGAGAGCAGCAATGTGCTCAGACAAAGTTTCATTCAAGCATGTTTGAGTTGTTCCACCTCATGATGAAGCAGTTGGTTGGGTCTAGGTTCAGCGACTCAAGTTTGGAAACACTTTTATGAATGCTTTTTCTTTCATTTTGAAGACTTTTTTTTATTGTAGATTCTCCCTGAAGGCGTTCATTTATGGATGAACACTTTTGGAATTATGTTAAACAAAAATAGTTGAAATAGATTCTTTAAATTAGCCGCCTTTTGCTTTGATTACTTTGCACTTCTGGCATTTTTTTCATTCAGCTTCACAGGATGGTAGAAAACCATTTCAGGGACGACCTTCTGAAGCTCAATGAGAAAATGCCAAGAAGAAAGGGAGTCAACTTTGAAGAATTTAAAATATAAAACATATTGGTATTGCTTTATATTAAGGTGTCCTCATTAAGTATTAAAAGGCATAAGTAATCCTTTTCATGTAAGGGTTGAGGTTAGGGTGAGGATTCATATTAGGGAAGGCTAAGAATAAGCATGGTAGTCATGGCCTGTTGGCATGGTAGTTGATAACAATATAATGATCATGTCTGTGTAGGCTCTCAGTCGTACTGGAGTTGTCCATCTTCGATGAAGGTCTGAGCTTTTTGAAACTTTACTGTCACTGACGAAGCCTTTTGGATGAGAGGCGAAATGTTCTACACTTAGAGAGTACAGAAGAAAACTTATAAACCTTTATTGAATATTATGATCAGCCTGTTAATATCTTGATAAGCCTATTAACTGGTAATGCTTATTCACACCTTAGTAGTAATTAAGCACAATAAAGGAAAGCCAATACATAAAAAGTCATCTTTTATGGGCCCAAAGAATGAGATCAGCGGACGACCTGAACATCCTGAATGACCAGGTTATTCTTCTTCCCTGACGGCACGAGCGTATTTCACGATGACAAAGCCTGGATTCATGGCGCTCACATTATGAAAGAGTGGCTCAGGGAGCATGAGTCCAGATCTAAACCCCAGTGTTAATGTCTGTGTAAGCTCTCAGTCGTCCAGGAGTTGTCCATCTGCAGTCAAGGTCTTTGAGTCGTCTTCTGCACTCAGTAGTTGAAGTCTCGAACGTTTCGCCTTTTGGATGAGAGGAGAAACGTTCCAGTCTTCATCCACTGAGTGCAGAAGATGACCCCATTGTGAAGCTTTAGGACAGGGGTCGGCAAGCTTGCTTGGCGGAGGGACGATTTTCTTCATTGTAAAAAAAAGACCAAGGGCCGGACCTGCCAATTTTAGGCCAAAGTAAAGCACCATTTTGCCAGCATTGTCTGTACATTATGGTCATACAGTTAAAGCAGTACTAAGCAACGTGTTTACCTTAATAAACCCCTCCCGTCGTCCCTGTGGGGGTAATACAAGTGTTTATGGGATGATTGGAGGGTCTTTCATCGCCCCCTGGTGTCTCTGGACAGAAAACCATGTTTGCAACTTGACTGCCACCGGTCCGGAGAAAGCAATACACACTAATGGAATCACGAAGAAGAAGCTAACAGGCTAACGGGCAAAGCTAACTGCGGGCTAACGTCACTTTAAACAGTATTTACAGCCAAGTTTGTGTGAAAAAAAACAATTCCGTTGTATAATTGGATGCACAATATCCCTCTCTCCCTTCGCCTTTCCTGTCAGCGTAGGATTTACTCTCCAAGACAATTAATAAGTTAAAAGATCGTAACTTGCTACGACACCTGCAGTTGCGCTTATGGCCTCTAGGGGCAAGAGTTACTTAGTGCTGCTTTAAACGATGGAAAAAAGTTTAGGTTCTACTGATATCTAAAGCAGGTACTGAAAAAAAAAAAAAAAAAGGTTTTGATGCCGTTGGTCCAGGGACAACATTATAGGAAATGACTTTGTTGTTTCAGCTCAAATCAAATCATTTCTTTTTCCCATCTTTTTTTCTTTCCATTTTTTCCAATTTCTCGCCCAATTTCATCCAGTGTTTTCTTGTTTTCACAATTGTTTTTCCTTCTTAATCATTTTTCCTAATTGATTCCCTATTTTTGCCATTTTTTTTTTCCCAAAACCATTTTTAACACGATTTCCCCCTCATTTTTAGCCACGTTTCCCCCCAAATACAAAGTCATTGGAGATGAACCCGATATTGTAAATGTGCAGATCACGCATTATTGTTCTGTTTTCTGGTTTTTGAGTATAGACATCGGATAAAGCACCGCTCAGATATTGCCTATATATGACCTAACTGGGTGTATTGTTTAAAATTTTGAAAGATTTGACTGTATTTTGCACATTTTTAGCCTATTCAAACAGGCATTCTACCTCTGATTTGTGTAATAATATCATCTTCAAAATCATCCAAAACATCCCGAGGGCCAGAGCTTCTATGCTGGAGGGCCCGATTTGACGTTGCCTACCCCTGCTTTAGGATGTGCCAGAGACAGGGGCGAACTGGCCATATGTCCATTCTGGACGAGCACAGAAGGGCCACTGGCTCTATAGGGCCACCACCCTGGCCTCTCAATTTTCTCCTTAACCTCTCACACCCTGCCGTAATCGGGCTTTACCCAAATCTAAAAGCTTAAAAGAGAAGCGTCCAAAAGCGAGGATGAAAACGGATCAAAAATGTGCTGTAAAAGCAACAAAAAAAGTGACAAAAAACACAACAAAATGTGACGAAAACGTGACGACAAAGCAATGAAAAAACAACAAAAACATGACAAAAAACAAAAAAAACAAAAAACAAGAGACGAAAACACAACACCAAACAACAAAAACACAACAAAAAAGTGACGAAAACGAAAACGAAACGGGTTCAGTGAAGGGGTTAGAGACAGGATAGGAGACCTGAGTGGTGGGGACATTTTTTATTATAATTTTTTCTTAATTTTTTACTTTTTTCAGACCAATATATTGCCCTCAAATCCTGCCTGTGTGAAATTTAAAAAATGCTAATAAAGAAATTTGAAGTATTAAAAAAGTGACGAAAACATGACAAAAATGCGGTGATTAAAAAGTTACCGTGACTTTTCTAGATTTGAGCTTTCAAATGAGGCGTTACATTGTTGCTCTCCAGTCAAGAAGCCTTTAGATTTGGGTAAAGCCGGACTGGAGCAAATGCTCTTGGTTAATACGGGGGGTAAGAGGTTAACATATGTCTTTGTGGAAGTGTCACATTTACGCTAATGTGGACCAGGCTGGTCAGAGTCCAGGGCTGTTTTTCAGTCCCAGTCCGCCCCTGCCTAGAGAAGGCTTTGCCCTGTGGTCACACTCTCCCATCGTCAACACACGATCTTGGTGAACAGTTAAAGCAACACTTTTGACATGGCAGAAGCTTTTTTTTGGTTAGTGCTAGATCGTATGCTCCGGAGGGACAGTCTGCTGTGATTTTGTATAGATCTATGAGTTGGTTTGTCTAAAAATACAAATAATCCTAATCCTAACCCCAATCCTTAAAGTTAACCCCTTAACTCCCACCTGAACCGAGCACATTTTCTCCAGTTTGGCTTTACCCCAATCCAAAAGCTTCTGGAAAAAAGGTGTGAAAATAGCAACAAAACTGAAATGTGAGAAAAAAAGTGACGAAAAATTGATGAAAAAGTGGCAAAATGTCACAAAAATGTCACAAGAAATTGACATTAAATTGACAAAAAAATGACAAAAATGTGACAAAAAAAATTACAAAAAATGATTTAAAAAAAAAATACAAAAATGTGACCAAAAAATGGATTAAAAATTGACGAAAAAAATGACAAAAATGTGACAAAATGTGACCAAAAAATGACAAAATGTGATAAAAAAGTGACAAAAATGTGACAAAAAAATGGACGGAAAAATGACAAAAATGTGACAAAATGTAACAAAAATGTGACAAAAAATTGACGAAAAAATGACAAAAATGTGACAAAATGTGACAAAAAAATGACAAAAATGAGATAAAAAAAAATGTGACAAAAATGTGACAAAAAATGGATTAAAAATTGACGAAAAAATGACCAAAATGTGACAAAATGTAACAAAAAATTGACGGAAAAATGACAAAAATGTGACAAAATGTAACAAAAATGTGACAAAAAATGGATTAAAATAAATTACAAAAATGTGACAAAAAATTGATTAAAAATTGACAAAAAAATGACAAAAATGTGACAAAATAATAACAAAAATGAGATTTAAAAAAATGTGACAAAAATGTGACAAAAAATTGACGAAAAAATGACAAAAATGTGACAAAAAAATGACAAAAAAGTTACAAAAATGAGTTGAATACCCAATAAAAAAAAATGTTTGAAAAAAAATCTGATGACGTGAGGAAAAAGATCCTCTCGGTTCAGGCGGGAGTTAAGAGGTTATAACCATTTCCCTGGCCCTAACCTTAATTTGTGTCATGATATCTCACGTTTTCGCAGCAGACTGTCCCTCCGGAGCATACGATCTAGCACTAACCCTTTTTTTTGGGGGGGTCAGCCTTTACCACCGGCATCATCCATAACTCAATAATGAATAAACCTTTCACATACACTTTGAGCCTCTTTATGTTCAAAGTAACTGCTTGTACCCGACGTTGCGAACCAGACCGGCCTCGTTCTGTCCCCGAAGCCAAACCTGAGCCAGCTCTTGAGAGGAGCGTGTCCAATCGCCGCTTTGTCGGTGCGAACAAGCTGACGAGCCCAGAACCGCGGCGCAAAAGTGCATTTAACATTTTTTTTTTTTTTTTTTTTTGTCAAAAGTCACGGCTCCGCTCCCGACAATTCATTTCAATCCGCTCCGGGCGCCAACTTCACAGCGCGCTCATAATCGGAGAGGAGAAGTCCATTTAGTGGCTTCTGCCTCTCCTCCTCCTCCACCAGCCTGTCGGGGAGCGTTCAATTTGGAAGGGGAAGGTTTCTGGGTGGAATGCGCGTTTACGACCCCGCCTTTTTCGGACATCAAAACCCGCGTGCCTAAAGTGCCCTGAAAACGCCGCTACTTACAAGGGGGGAAGAAGAAGAAAAAAGGGCTTTAAATGCAAACAGGCAGAACGGAGGGCGGCCCAAAAAAAAAGTGCGGGAGAATCTGGAACATGGTTTGCGGACTAGGATTTCACAGCGTATTGTGCTTGGATAAAGAGAGAAGGACATCGCTGGGGGGTTTCCATATAGCTTTTTTTTTTTTTTTTTTTGCAAAGACGTTGGCGGTAATTTAGCTTTGATCTCCGTCCCAATATGAGTCACTGGAGCCACTGAGAGAAGCAAAGAGAGAGAGATGGAAAGGAGAAAAAGAAAGAAGAGGCTGGTGGCTCGCTGTCGGATTACTGTGTCTTTTACTTTAGGTTTGCTTCATCCCGTATGCACTTTTCACGCGTTTATACAAGATTGACCCATGTGGGGTTTTTTTGTGTTGCTGCGCCAATTTACACCTGTGTCTCGAAATATAACGGCGTTGCTCTGTTTGAGGGAGGCCTGAAGCTCACCTGGGACAAATGGATTTAACATCTATAAGAAGGCGAAGGCGAAGGTCTAAATTGTGCTTCCTGGTGCTTTGTTTCCACAGATTTGACATTTACTTGGACGTTGTCTACATGTGTTTGACTGGAAAGAGTCCTGCTGGCTTTTTTGTTAGGATCCTAGCCCAGAGTATCCCACGGAGAAAGGCAGGACTTGGACTAAAAGACCTTTAAGTGGCCGCACCTGCTAAGCAAACTGAGGCTCTTTGGAAAGGACATAGGAATATGTAATCCAAGGGGTTATGATGAAACCTATGATGATACGTCATGTAGGCAGTCACAGGCTGGAGACTGCAGAGGTTACTGCAGAGGTTACTGCAGATGTTACTGCAGATGTTACTGGAGAGATTACTGCAGAGGTTACTGCAGATGTTACTGCAGATGTTACTGGAGAGATTACTGCAGAGGTTACTGCAGATGTTACTGCAGAGGTTACTGCAGAGGTTACTGCAGAGGTTACTGCAGATGTTACTGCAGATGTTACTGCAGAGGTTACTGCAGAGGTTACTGCAGAGGTTACTGCAGAGGTTACTGCAGATGTTACTGCAGAGGTTACTGCAGAGGTTACTGCAGATGTTACTGCAGATGTTACTGCAGAGGTTACTGCAGAGGTTACTGCAGAGGTTACTGCAGAGGTTACTGCAGATGTTACTGCAGAGGTTACTGCAGAGGTTACTGCAGAGGTTACTGCAGATGTTACTGCAGAGGTTACTGCAGAGGTTACTGCAGAGGTTACTGCAGAGGTTACTGCAGAGGTTACTGCAGATGTTACTGCAGAGGTTACTGCAGAGGTTACTGCAGAGGTTACTGTAGAGGTTACCAGCTCCTTCAGCCAGGGCCCTGTTTGTCACCGCCTGCAAACTCATGCCAAGTTATAAGGTTCAGCGGGACAGTTCCATTGTTCACCACATAGAGGGAGTTCGTTTCTGCACTACTACTACTACTACAACTACTACTACATCATACACTTTCAAAAGGCTAAGTGACTCAGATGTAGTAGGATGGAGTTGTGAGCAGGTGGTGTAAGCCTTAGAAGCCTTAGAATGTACAGTGAGAACCATATGTTTACATACACTTCATAAAAGAACACATTTGCATGTTTTTCATGAAACCAGAATTCACTTTCTTTTTTAGGTCAATTAGAATAATAAAAAAAAATATATATATTTGTCAAATTCCTGATGAATGAGAGATAACATTTCTACACATTTTTTGTATTAATTTTTTACAAAGTCAGAAGTTTACATGTGACTATACCTTTAAACAATTTGGGAAAACCCAGATCTTGGAAGCACAAGTCTGGTTCAGCCTTGGGTGAAAGATGCCTGATGATGCCAGGTACATTGGTTCAAACAATTATACACAAGTATAAAAAAAGATGGAAATGACCAGTCATCAGATCAGAAAGAAGGTTCTGTGTCCCAGAGATGAACGTGCTGTGTCTGAAATGTGAATATCAACCCAAGAACAAATGCCAAAGCCCTGGTGAAGATGCTGAACCTGGTAATAGTTTGTCATTATCCAGTGAAACAGGTCCTGTCCCGACATGGGCTGAGAGGGAACTCTGCCAGGGAGAAGCTCTGACTCCAAAAGTCAGATTGGTGATTGCAAATAAAAATTGGATAAAGACATTAATTTTCATAATTTACGGTCGTAATGACCATCGTCACGTTTGGAGCAAAAGCCTGAGAACATCATCCCAACTGTGACATACGGGGGGCAGCGTCATGCTGTGGGGTTATTTGGCTGCGGGAGGGACTGGTGCACTTCACAAAATAGATGACTTTGTGAAGAAAGAACTCTATGTGGAAATATTGGAGCAACATCTCAAGACATCAGCCAGGAAGTTAAAGCTCCCAGAAAAGAGCCGTAAATCCCATCACTACCTCTCCTTTCACAGCACTCGGTTGCACAGACAGGTTTGTTAAACTCATTGCGTTCCTTGACATCATGGTTTTCTCCCTTTCACAAACCAATCTGCATAATAATGGCGACACTATAGCATATTATGAAAGATTATTTTTTTGTTTTTTGTTGCCACTTACATATCTTGTTGTCTTTACTATTTGCCATTAATATCTGTGCTGATTTGAATAATAGATAATAATGACTTGGATGAAGATGTCAAGCTTTTTTCAGTTCAGTTCAATGAGTGAAGTAATTTGCTTTTAATTTACTAACGCACTTCTCTTCTTCACGGTTATCTTTTTATGCATTAATTTTCCCTTTGCACAAATAAACCATTCCGTTCTCCGTGTGGTCAACTGCTGTCGTTGCAAATGAACTGCGCCGACCCATTTACATAACAATCACCACTCGTGACCCATTTCTCCCTCGGAAAGGAGCAAAAATCTCCCGAAATGATCTTGATAATTTAATCTAGTTTTGGTTGAATGTGTTATAAGCCGTCGCCGCTTGGTTTTCGCTGTGACCAGGCGAAAAAAAAAGAACATGGCCAGTTTTTCTCTAAATGAAGCGCCTCTATCTCGCCCGGCAAAGAGAGAGGCCAGCAGCGGACTCCAGCATGGGGGTGAAAATTAATTTGTAAGATCAAAAAATATTTAATTTTGCTGCACATCAAACAAACTTGGTGTCCCTGCTTTTCTTCATCGGCGCGGCGCCTTTTCTTTAATTAAAAAAAAAGAAGAAGAAGCATTGTATTATTGCGGCAGATGAAACGGAGACATCTATGGAAACAGTGCGGCGCGGACGGACTAGCACTAATCTTTGGGTAATTATTTTTTAATTGAATCTTTTGAACACAAAGCTGTGAGCAGATGCTGGCGTTAGTACATCCAGAGACGTGCAGAGGGGCCGGGATAAGGCTGGGAGAGGGAAGAAGAGCGACGGGGGAGGGAAGGGGAGGGACGCCGGTTTGGAGGAGCTTTTTTTTTTGTCCTGAATTTTATCAAAACCTCATGGCCCTCGTGTTTCAAAAGTCTGTGTTTTACCTCGATTGTAAAAGAATACGATAATATTAAGCAGGTGAACACATTGACTTTTCTCACCGTGGTTCAAGAGTTTTCTACCTTAATATCTTAGTGTTAAAGTCAAAGTGAAACAAAGATCAAACTCAGCTTTTGCGATGCCGAATGAAGTTTCAGTCCAGTAGCGGCATGTTTGGTATCCACGTGTAGCACGAAAGGCGGCCGAGATGACGCTGCCATCCAAATATGATCATTTCCTTTAGGGAGACAGCCGAGGCTAAAGAGGGAAGAAATATGCATGTGCTGAGTAAAAAGTGATTTTTTTTGGCTGAGTAAAATGAGACTAAAACTAAATTAACAAAAAAATAAATAAAGAGACTAAAATAATCAAAACTTTACAGTTTCTGGAAGGTTTTCACTGTTGATGGACGCTCTCACCTGTTGAAACAGTTGATCCTGGAGCGTCGTAGAGGGCTCTGTGGTGGAAAGTAATGAAGCCATGCTGACCACTCATACAGCCATTGTGTCACAAAAAGGTCAACTATGCACAAATATCAAGTTTTGTTTCTGAAAAAAAAAAGTTTTTATATCTAGTGGACTAAATTTACATGTACATTTTGACTAGGAGACTATTTTTAGCATCACCTCCAGCCAAAGATCACACTGTCACGCCTCCACCCCAGCCTATACGTTTGTTAATGTGTGACATCACTCAAGCTATTTCCAAGTCCAGACTGTTCTACCGATAAACTCAAAAAAACGCAATAGATAAAGTTGCGTTTTTTGCTGAGTTTATCATTTATATTCAACTGTTTTACACCTAGTTCAAACAATATACCTCAACATTTCTCCAGGTAAAATGGATGGATGGATGGATGGATGGATGGATGGATGGATGGATGGATGGATGGATGGATGGATGGATGGATGGATGGATGGATGGATGGATGGATGGATAGATAGATAGATAGATAGATAGATAGATAGATAGCTTTATTACAGACTCGTGGTCCAGATCAACACAGACAAAAAACATATAATAAAAACCTCTAAACTTTTAAGAGGCAGTCATGCCAAAATGATGATTTTTATATATATATATCAACTAGCCTTAATTGAGTATGAAAAAAAAGATAATTAAAAGCCAGAAAACATCACTAATGAAAATGTAAATGTAATATTTCTTTGTGATCAGATGTTTTTAAGAACCTTGTAGTCGCAGGTTAAAATCAGCTAAATCCAGTTATAAAGAACAGAGCTAAAGCTCCGTCAGACCCGGAAGTGGCGTGGCCTCGGCCCTGCGTTTAAAGGAACAGGCCACCGTTTTTCCACACTGAGATATTATGTTCTTTCCTGAGCTTAGAGTTGATGCGTACATGTCTGGTCTTTGTGCGTGCGCTCAGTTACGCACAACGACCAAAGATGTTGTTAGCATTTGGCCTCTCCCAGCATATTCCTATAGCTCCAAACGGGGGTGAAGTTGGAAGGTACCACACTCTTCCACGGACACAACGACCAGACAAGCACGAATCAGCTCGTCTAAGCTCAGGTAAGAACATTATCTCAGTATGGAAAAATGGTGGCCTGTTCCTTTAAGCTTCCAGCGTTCATGGCTTGTGCGCCTCCCATCTGTGCTGCCACCCACCTCCACCCCTTGACCGCCTCTTCACCCTGCTGCATCCTTCACCAGTCTCCTCTCACACACCACCACCAGTGCCAAGGCTCCGGGGAAGATATCCCTGATGCTAACCTATCCATACCAACTATAGTCCATATATCGATGTCTACTGTCCGGGTCTGATCACCAAAAAAATACAAGTCAATAAATCTTTCTGATCACGGCTTCTGTTTGACTCTATCCACGTTGACTTACATTTTGTCAATAGACTTAAACTAAAACTATATTAAAATCAGCTGCATGAAGCGTAAGTGTAACATCAAGGCTCAAGGATTTGAAAATGTCTGACAACTTTACTACAAAATCGTCATATTTTTTAAAACTTGCTTAAGATCATGCAATCCAGGATAATATTCCCCCAACGATCACTGACCAGCCGTCCTCATGTAGATCCTTCAAGTATTTAAACATCCCAGAAGTGCCCGTATTCAATTCCTACTTTAAGATTTCCCTCGAAAATCCGCCTCCAAAGACGAACCGGGTCTCAACTCGTCCATTTATTTCCTTCTCCCTTTTTCAAAAAAAAAAAAAAAAACATACACACCTTCTTACTTTGAGAGCGAGTCTTCCATTCAGTCACATTAGCCATGCTCCCGGTGCGACACATCCACGTCTTAAAAGTTCTCCATTTCCGACATCCTCCGCCGAGAGAGACGCAAAGAGCGGCTTAAGGAGCGGGCGGACAGGACGAGCTCCGAGCGCCGAAAAGGGAAGACGTTTTTTAGCCGCGGCTCCTTTTTGCCTCTTAATCATGTGGAGTGGCCCACCAAAAGCAGCGCAAATCATATTACTCATATTAGCATTTAAGGCCCGGCGGAACGCGCTCGTAGCCAAAGCACGAGCCGCTTTGCCGGGGATCGCGGGGTGGAAATCAAGGGGGCCCAAAAATTGCACGGACGCATGCAAATTTTTCACAGGTGGAAAGCACTTTAGCAAATCTGCGCCGACGACTTTTACATTTAGAGCCCGGCGCTGAATGTGAGCTTTCTGCGAGCGGCCCGTGTGGGTAATCTCGGGGTAATTTGTCGGCAAAGAATCGGTGGCTTTTAAGAGCAAGATGGTGATATTTTTTTTATTTTTTTTGGTGGAGCAGGAGAGGTGGCGTGTAAGACTGAGGGACGAGCAATTTTAGCTTTTAGGATGCGCCGTTTCGGGCTGGATGGGGTTAAAATCTGAGGTGGAAAGTAGCTCGGTGCAAGACAGATTTATTTTAGCATGAAATCAGTTCAGAGGAAATGTATTGCTGCACCTTTTTTGCAGTTGTTGGAAGGCGGTAGTAAGACCAGGGCTGTACAGTGTGTCAGTGTGTCGTCCTCCTGTCCTCTGGAAGTGTGTAACTGAAGAGAGAGCTTGTTAAAGGGACTATACGGAGTTTAAAAATGTTAGAATTTTACTTTCCCTCCACTTTTCCGCGGAAACAAACACCGTGCTTCCCTCGGCTAAACCAATGGCTGCCGGCTGCTCTTCTTTGTGACAACGACACTAGAGGCCGCCGTTGCTGTAGTACCTCCATATAGACGCTAGTGTCCCATTGGAATGCATTGCTCTTTAGACACGTTAAAAACTGCTTTAAAGCCCGGTTTCTAGTTTTCTTAAACTTTCAACAGCTAGACATTCCTCCTGTGATAATGACAGGTTAGTTACAATTAAAGAAACCAGGCTGGTTTTCGTAAAAAGAAAAATGTAGAAATCTCGTACTAATGAGGGCCGGAATGTTAGCATTGGAGCAGCATGAACTACACGTCACACAAGGGCCGAGTCTACAGTGAAGATCCCGCCCTTATGCCCTTTTTAGGAACATGCTACATACCATGATGTTAATAGACAATATGTCAAGAGTATGTGCCAGAAAATAATGCGTTTTCCTCCTGCGCCTTTCAGGAAATTCAGAGGCTAAATTAGCAAAGTTAGCATCGTGTCCGCCCTGTTCACGTATCAACAGGGTCTGCTCGAGCTAGAAAAGCTAGAGCAGCTGAGAGATTCTGCGCCACTGCCTCAGATTGAATTCCTCAGAGTAATCCAGGTAGTGCAGCTTTTTAACGTGTTTGATTTCATTATTTTCCATCCTGTCGAAGGCACTGCTTGGATTTAGTCACACGTGCAGTTTATGAGAACATCGTGATACATTATAAGGAGCTCAATCCAAAGTTCCACAAAGGACCGCTTGCTAACTTTGCATGTTCCAAAAGTTTTAATTCTCCTCTTATCGCTCTCGCCATCACCCTTTTCCCTGTGTGTGTGTGTGTGTGTGTGTGTGTGTTCCCTTTGAAAACCATTACGGTCGCGTTAACGCTCATAAACCGGCGCTTTGTAATTCCATAATCAGCGCTGTACATTTGCCGTGTGATATTGCGCGGCATTGTGGGATACAAACCTAATTCTCTCATGCATCTTTCATAATGGGGTATGTATGGAGAGGTGATTAAATGCATATGTTTGTAATAGGATGCAGTTTGAAGTCGGGGCTCTTTGATTAGACACTGTTGGATTCCATTTTTTCGCTTTGGTCTTCGCGGAGGCATCCATAAAACATCTGAAGGAACCTAGGAGAACCGGAGAGAAGGGGAGAAAAGGGAAGGAGGTGGAGGAGAGAGGCAAAGCGTCGCGGTGAAGGGATTAGCGGCGTGTTTGTTAGATACACGCCATTGTTTACCGCCCGCGCAAAGAGAGAGAGAGAGAGAGAGGGAGAGGGATTATTGGCACAGAGTCAACTCACAAACTCAAAGCTAATTTTAGTTTGAGGGAGTGAGGAGTCGAGTCGTGTTAAAAAAAAAAAAAAAGAAGTGCCGGGAAAAAGAAGACGAGGTTTAACCGAGTGTAAGCCTTACTGTAATGAAGCTACAAAGGACACAGTTCTGTTTAAGGCGAGACGCTGCAGGTGAATAGGGGGAAAAATCATTCATGTTTATTGTCTGTGTTCTAAGCAATGAAATCTAAAACATGGATCGAGGTTGGTTTTATCTTGTTGTACATCTTTGCTGTGTTTTTGTGAGGTTCAGTTGATTTTTTACTGCACTAGCCATGAAGGATGATGAGCTAAAGACGTCTGAGACCTGCCCATTCCTTCTTCTGAAACACTGAAGAGGCACCAAGACAGTGGGTGCGTCACAAGAGGCGCTACATGAAACAAAAAGGGACAAACGAGGAGGTATCTGGGAAAGACTCGCATAAGCCACTCAAGCCTTCGATCCCTAGTATTGTTCTGACTAATGTTCGTTCACTGGAGACTAAGCGGGATTATATTTGTCTACTATGCTCTTCTCAGAAGATGGTGAAAGACTGTTGTGGAGCAGAGGGAGCTGCGCAGGAGGACGCGGAAGGAGGAGGTGGAGGAGCTGACCTGTGCAGGACACCACGCTCTGAAACAGGGACAAACCCAGGAGACGTTGCACTGTTTCAAAGGAGACTGAAGGCAGTCAGCCAGGTTTCTTCTGGGTATTCCGGTTTCAAATCCGACTGTTTTTTAGGGGTTTAAAGCTCAATAAATCAGACAGGAATTACATTTAAACAAAACTTCACAATCTTGTTAATCTTGTTGTGGAGCTACTAAAGTGGTGAAGTTATTACAAGTGTAATATTGTAATGTCTTTTGCTACGGCCCCAGCTTTCTCCCGCAAAAGAAATGACCATATTTAGATTACAGCGTCTTCTTTCATGCTACTCGTGGATACCAAACATGTCAGTATTTGTGAATGAATAAGTGTGTGAAAGACGAGGGAGCCCCGGGATGTTGGAGTTATTTCCTGGAATTCTCCGGCTCGCTAAAACGCCATCAAATAAGCATCGCAAAGGGAGAGGTTTTTTACATGTTAAGGGAGAAAACTGGCTTAAAATGTTATCACTGACCTTGGCGTGAAAAATATGTGTTTTCACGTGCACCAGTTAAGAACCATCGTTATAAAAGACAGAACATCGAAGCATCCTCTTTTCTCTGTGCTCTAAGTGTGTTCATGACTGCGCCGTTGCTTTGTTATCCTGCCGCTCCTGTAGAGGGCGCTCCAGGCATCACTCCACAACTGCCCTTTCCTTACTTATATTTCAATTTTGTGTAAAACGTAAAATATTAATGCGCGTCGCCTAAAATAGTCTTAAGAGGCTGCGATTATGCACGGTTTGTCCAGTTTAACATCAAATGATTTCAGTGGGCGGTAAAACTGAATAATTTATACAGACATTTATAGTTTTTGAAAGAAGATACTGTTAGTGTGACTAATCTGATTACGTGGAGCATATACGTTAAAGGAGACGTGAAAATCGTGACTGTTTTGAGCTTTAAACCACGTCAGTGCCTTCGTCAAAGACAGACCTGGAGCAGTGTTTCATGAGTAATCCCTGCGTCCTCTTTATTTTGGCTGTTTCTTCTTCTACAGCATCAGCGCTTCATCCTGCGTCATTGTTAAAACTGTACTCAACATTTCTAAAGCCCATAATCCGACACTATATTGATTCTGAGCCGTTCTGCTCACAACGTGCTTGTCACACAGCTGAAGCCATAAACTACACCGTGAATTGAAACTGGAAGTTCATTTTTGATCAGGTTATTCCCACGGCTGCCAGCAGGAGGAGCCCCAGGCACAGTATTCACCAGCTCTAGTGACTGTATTTCATTGTTACGAGAGGATCCATATGTTATAATTTTTACAATATGGGCTATCGACCGATATCATAAATGGTAAGTATCATGCAGATTAAAGGCCGATACTTCCGTAACCGAAAGTGATAGAGACTTACCGTTTTTTTGCAATGGAAAGAGCTCGGAGCTTAAAGCGATATTTCAGGATTTCTGACACAGGGTTGATGACTTCTGGAGATTTTTTTTTATTATTTTATTCATGCAGTTCTTATATTTGAAGAGTTTAGTGGTGCTAGGCTAGTGCATGTCTATGGTAACTAGTAGCCTGCATTAAAAACAGTCTGACCCAAGCACAGTGCACCTGAGGCAAATCACATATAACACCAGACTACTCATATAAATGTCAATAGAATAATTATAACCATTTTGCATTTAAAATAACTTATATTTGAGCAGCATCAGCTTCGTGGTTGTAAGCTACACAGCGGCGGAGTGATCTGCTAGAAAATAGTCCCTCAAGATGTGGTAATTCATGTGATGCAAGGTCAGTTTTATAAACACAGACATTTATATCGGTAGTCTGGCGTTATATGTGAGGCTACTTCTAACCGTAGACATGCACTAGCCTAGCACTAGCCTAGCACCACTAAACTCTTCAAATATAAGGACAGCATGAGCTAAAAAAAATTATATATATCTCCAGAAATCAACAACACTCTGGATAGCTAGGAAATGAGGCCCTATGTCAAAAATCCTGAAATATCCCTTTAAAATGAGCAACTTAGGCCTCAGGGGAGCTGACAAACATCTTTTATGTATTTTATGTCTTTTGCTCATAATTTTGGAACCATAAGAGATAGAGACATAGCATTGTGTTGTTTCCCAATCTACTGATTTCTGTCTTTTAAAAAACGCCCACTCTGAAGTACATGGCTAAACCTGAATGTCCTGAATAAATCATCCCTATGCCCCTAATAAAGCGCCTCCTGCTGTCACAGTTCAACACTGACGCATTTTACAGTTTAGCAGCGTCATACACAGGGTTATCTCGGTCGACCCTCCAAGTGTTACTATCTTATACTCTCTCAGAGCCATTATGTCACACGTTGAACTGTAAAATACCAATGCAGAGGCCCCCAAATATAATGGTTTTAAGTCTATTGTAAGCCACATAACTGCTACAGGAAGGTACTCCTGCTATTCAGCCCTGGTCATGTGATCCAGGGCCAGCGAGAGGCTCCAGACTTTAAGAGTGACTGCACCGGTGGATTTATTTGAGTCAAATGTGAACAGGTCAATATAAACCACTGGGTTCACAAACAGTTTTTTTTCCCACTGTAGAGAGACCTGATGAAAAAGGACAGTTGACTAAAGAAGAAAGTAAAGATAAGTGAGTGCCTCGGCTTCACCTCGAGGTAAAGCGACGGATGTGACTGCAGAGCGCGGGGTCGAGGCGCAGCCGGGAAGATATTAATTAAACCTGGATGGTGCATTGACTCCTTCAGCGCGGAGTCGGAAGGTTAAGCAAATGCCAGGGCCGCGGCGTCACTGCAAACAATGGCTATTAGCTTTAGAGTCGGCTAAATCAGCGGAGAGATCGCTGCTCGCTCTCTATCGCAGCACCGTCCACGTTCAAGGGGGGGGAGAAAAGAGAAGAAGGAGGAGGGGAGGGAGGGAGACTGGAGCCTGGTCATTTCATTTCAATCTGTGGGTAAATTAGCCGCGGGCAGCAGAGGTTGAAAACACATGATTATTGTCGCGGCGCCGGGGCCAACAGGGACCGGGCAGACGAGGCGGCGCTTCAGAAACAGATCGCGAGGGTTTGCAAAAGGCCGGGAAAGGTCCGAGGAGCGGAGTGCAGAGAGGACGCTGCATTTTTCATTGTCTAAACACTCAGGAGGATCAGGGCGACCAGACAGAACTGAATTAAATATCTCTGAGTAAACCGGAGCTTGCATAACTACAATCCAGTGGCTCCTACTCGTTAAAATGGTGTTAGTCTTTGGGTGTTTCTTCTTCTTTTGCTGCTGCTGAAGCGCTCTGGTCTGGTCTGTATTTCCTGGATTTTGCTGGACGACCAAAAATGTGGTCTGTATTTTTTTAAGTCCGTAATCTCTAAACAAATCTAAGTGCAAAAAAGAGTCACATGTGCATAAGTGGATCAGCAGCAGCAGCGTCATTTGTGCCTTTTCACTCATGCAGCCTCCTTTCATTTACAGATTTTAGGCCCTAATACTGGAATGGAATTTCAGCTTGTTTTTCGCTATTTAACACTTGCCTTGACCAGTGAGATTATTACATTATGTGTTCAAAGCACTGCCGTGGATTTGCTAGCATACGCTCATTTTCACTGTTTCAGATATGTGTCATTTCCACTAGTGCCAGCAGAGGACGCTCCAGGCCAATTCAAAATCTCACTCACGTCCACTGTATTTATTTTAGACAAATCCCCATGTTAAGCTATACTACACTATGTACTGCACTATGTACTACACTATGCTGACGTTAACTTTTAAACTGCAAAGATACACTGACTTACCATCATGGACCGGGACATTGTTTTGTTTAGGTATCCTTCAATGCTCCTGGGGGCCCATCTCCATCTGGAGTCCGGGGGCTGGAGGACTCACCTTCTGTACATGTTGTTTCAAAGATTCAATCATGAACCTTGATTGTGGAGCAGGGGGTGGGTGGGAGTTCAGCTTCCTGATGGCCTGGTGTGTGAAACTGTTCTTCAGTCGACTGGACCTGGCCCGTGGATTCTGCAGTCTCCTCCCTGAAGGCACTAAAGAGACTGTGAGTGGGTGTGTAGTGTCTCTGGTTAATGGACATTCACCGGAGAGTAAAAGAGATTAACTGCTAAGCTCTTCCCAGAAGAAGGTGAAAGACTGTTGTGGAGCGGAGGGAGCTGCGCAGGAGGAAGCGGAACCAGGAGGTAGAGGAGCTGGCCAGTGCAGGACACCACGCTCTGAAACATGGACAAACCCATGTTACACCGTATCAGAGGAGATGGAAGGCAGCTAGGTTTCCTCCAAGTGCTGCGGTTTCTCTCACCTGCCATAACGTGCGGGTCAGGTCGGCCACAGAGGTGGAGCGGCCCAGGACTAACACCTGAACTTACTTTTTTATGGTAACGGAAACCTACACAGACTCAGGGAGAACATGCAAACTCCACGCAGAAAAGCCCCGTCCGGCCAGGGATCGAACCCGGAACCTTCTAGCTGTGAAGCAATGAGACTCTGCGGTGGGTAATCTATGTATGAAAGTGATGTCTCGTGCTCCCTGAACCACTCTTTCCGTATTGATTTGGAATAAAGTCTTTAGCTCCGTAACTACGTCAGCTTGGGCTGAATCCAGCTCTGTGGTTATAAAGCGACCGCAAAGTCAAATGCAGGTGAAAAAAAGCACGTATGAGATCCATCTAGTTTAACTGCGAGCCTTCGTCCTAGAACTACATTACCCAGAATGCTCGGGAGTCCCATGATCTACTACGAGGCTTTTGATTGATGGAGCTTCACGTTCCCACACGTATTTATTTATTGTAATGTAGACAACATATTCTAAACAATGTATTAAAACATAATGCAGGCAGATAGTTGACGTTTTATCCATATCTAACACTGAGAGTAAGAAAAACGTCAGATGGATCAAAACATTTTTCCCAACGATCCAATTAAACGAACCACTGATCATTTTTGATTCACATTAGCAGGATTCAGATTGTTTAATAGTGAAATAATATAGAAGTTTTGTCTGCAAAGTAAAAGAAACTCGCCGAGTTTGCTGAAAACCTGGTTGCCTTGACCAGCGGGCGCGATTTCGCAATGGCTCTTGGGATACGGAGTTTCTATAGTCAGGAAGTGAATTATGTCACAGCCTTGTACCTTTGCCTTTTCTTCAACATTATGTCTTCTTTTTGGATTGAAATGAAACATTTTATGGTCACGAATTGCTACATAGCTGATTAGCTTTTGCGGTGACGTCAAACTCTTAATATTTGAATTTTTGGAAAATCGACGGTCGTGTAGACGGGGATTTTTTGCTTCCGGACCGGAGCAACAAGACCGCAAGGGGGCAGGACTGTGGAGCTGTGGAGACCAGACGAAATGCAGTGACCCCAGATCAGAACAGTGAGTTAAATCCAGGTGGCGACTTTATCTCTGGTCAGACGGTGTATTAGCCTACTGTATCTGCAACAAACACGCATTAGTCGACGAATTCCAACCCTCCCCCCCTCCCCGCCTCACTCACGCGCTGTCCACCCTTATTCTCCACAAATTGTGCGGAGACTCTGGGCCCCCTGTTTTTCTTTTTTTTTTTCCTCCTCCCCGCGTCAAATTAAACAGCTCCCGCGCTCCGTAGGGCGACCGGGAGGATGTAAACAAACCATCCGAGTGTGGAGAGCTCCTAATGTCGGGGGCCGGCTTTTTGTATTGAGAGAAATTACGGGAGCGTTTGATTCGCGCCGAGGTGCCGTCCCGAACATATGGCGTTTTAATTCTTCGCGGGTCTCGTCTGGCTAACTCCCGTCTCCTCCGCTCCGTCGGGGGAAACCGCGAGCACCAGCCGAATGCTTAACGGCAAGAAAAAAAAAGAAAAAAAAAAAAGCTGCAATTTCGCTCCCTAATAGCCCCCTCCCCTCGCCATCCCCCCCCCCCCCCCCCGCCTCTCAAACCCTCGCCTTTGTTTGTTTTGAGCGATTCTCGGCCCAGTCCTTCTCCCCGCTCCCCCGTCCTGCAGGCTGCTCTTATTTGCATTGATTTGCCCACTTAGAGCCGGAGTGGGCGCGCAGGGAGCGGAGGCCGGAGCGTCTCCAGCACAGCCAGGGCTTTTCTGTCAGCTTTGCTTTCGCTGTGGAGCGTCCGTGCAAATTTGCTATAAACATATATCGTTTATTGTTTCCATCTCCCGTGTGGAAAAACTGCCGTGCGTTACTTTGTGTGACACGTGATTTGTTCGTATAGGCTGTAGGGTCGCTGTTGTGTCAGGGTTTAGCAGCGAAAGCAATTATAGATTCACGGTTTTTGTTTTTTTACAGCCTATAGGCCAGTGTGACGCCTCATTTGAAAGCTAAGACTTACAAAACGGAACTAAACTTTTTTGTTGCATTGTTGCTGCACTTAAAAATGTGACTTAAATGTGGCGACATAAAAGTTACCATCAGTTTTGTAGGTCTTTGCTTTCAAATGAGGCGCTACACTGGCCTATAGGCTGCAAGCTATGCAGTCGAGGAGCTTTTAGATTTGGGTAAAGCTGAACTGGAGAAAATATGCTCAGTTAAAGTGGTTAAAGTAAGTCAAAGCAGAACTAAGTAACTTGTTTACCTTACTAAAACCTTTTCGTAGTCCCTCTGGGGGTGTTAATGGGATGATTGGAGGGCCTTTCATGAATCACAAAGAAGAAGCTAACAGGCTAACGGGCAAAGCTAACTGCGGGCTAGCGCCACTTAAACTGTGTTTACAGCCAAGTTTGAGTGAAAGTAATTATCTTCATTGTTTAACTGGATGTACAATATCACTCTGTCCCTTTGTCTTTTCTGTCATCGTAGTATTTACTCTCACGGACAATTGCGAAGTTAAAAAACGCATCATGCTACGACACCTGCAGTTGTGCTTATGGCCTCTAGGGGCATGAGTTACTTAGTACTGCTTTAAAGTATACTTTACTAATCCCCGTAGAGAAATTCACTCTCTGCATTTGACCCATCCTCAAAGCCGCCGGGGCGACCTGTAGTAGCTGTGAACGGCGATCTCCAGATGTGGAGCCAGGATAACGGTCAGAACCACCTGGATGGAGAATCAACATCTTGTACATGTTTTAGTTTAAACCAGAGTACCCGAAGGAAACCTATGCTGACACAGAATCTCCACACAGAAAGGCCTCGAACCCGGACCTTCTCACTGTGTAGCACGAGCGCTAACCGCCATGTGGGGCATAAGAACCAGATTTTAAATGTTCTCCACCTTGAATTATTATAAATGCTAATTACATTTTAAACAAGGTGGTTGTTTGTTTGTTGAGAGGTTTTGGGGGTCACGGTCTGAAAAGTTTGGGAACCCCTGGTCTATGGAACTCAACAGTCTTTCACCGTCCTCTATGAAGAGTGTAGCAGATAAATATAATCTGTCTTATTCTCCAGTGAACAAACATTAGCCAGAACAATAGCATAGATGTATAAACTTTCACCTGGAAACAAAAAACAATCTAATCTTCACAATAACATGTTGAACTATTGCACCGATTCTATGTTTCTTCCTAGATTTATATTGACCCTGTAATCCCAAGGGCCATTTTCTCACATTAGTACGAGAACATATCCACATAAGTAGCACCTACAGACTATCTACTTCCCAGGCTGATTTATTCAGCTTTAAACCCCCCAAAAACAAGGCATCATTTGAGTTTTTACAGAGTTTTTCCCACTTATGATCAACTCAATTAAAGCTTAAACAAGATCCAAAAAAATCTTTTCTATCCATTATGTCAACAAAATAAAACATTAGTCCAGGTCGAAAATATAGGCAATTTTGACGTGATTTGATTTTTTTTTAATGTTGTTTAATTTTTTATTTTTTATTTTAATCCCTCCCCCCCATTCACCTGCAGTGTCTGACATAGAAAAAAGAAAGAAAGAAAGAAAGAAAGAAAGAAAGAAAGAAAGAAAGAAAGAAAGAAAGAAAGAAAGAAAGAAAGAAAGAAAGAAAGAAAGAAGAGGATGGGATGGGATGGATGGATGGATGGATGGATGGATGGATGGATGGATGGATGGATGGATGGATGGATGGATGGATGGATGGATGGATGGATGGATGGATAGATAGATAGATAGATAGATAGATAGATAGATAGATAGATAGATAGATAGATAGATAGATAGATAGATAGATAGATAGATAGATAGATAGACTAGCCTGGGCCTAACGCTGTAACTTTGTAACTGTGTTTATTCCTATACAGTACAGTAGTAGTTTATAGAGAGTAAGGCGAGAAGAGACAAAGTTATTTGTCTATAAACAAAAAAGCAAAAAAAAAAAGAAAATCATCTATTTACGTCCTCGAGTCCCGATGCCGCTCGAGTCTCTCCGTTGTCAACAAACTCTCCTCTCACCAGCCATTACGCCGAGTACTCCGGGCTTTTGTGTCACTCCTAAACTAAACCTCCGGCTCATTGCCAAGAAAATACCTGGCCGTAAATTGCTGAATACAGGCCTTGTCACCATTTAAAATCTCCCCCCGTCTCGGCTGCAAAGGAGTAAAAAAAAAGAAGAAAAAAAGAAGAAGTGGACAATTGCCGTGAAGATTTTCCTCTGCAAAAAAAAAAAAAAATCACCTGACAGTAGCCAGAGAGGAGGATGTGTTTGCGGCACATATATATATTTTTTTATTATTTTTTTTAATCGCGTGACGAGCCTTTGTGCCTCCTGACAGCTGCAGTCCGGTTGCCTAATAAGTCCTGGGCGCGTGACGCTTTCCTGCTGGGCACATGGTCGAAAAGCTTTAGAGCGAGCGCTGAAAACACAAACTAGCCCCCCAATCATTGAGCTGTCCGACGCCACCGCCGCAGCCATCATGGGCCAATTAAGCGTCTCTGTGTCTGCGGCGTGTCCCCCCGGCGAAGAGAAGCGAGAGAGGCGGAGAGGACAGTCGCCGGCCCACCCGCCGAGAATACCAGTCAATTTGTAGCTTAAAGGCGGCCCTGCCACAACAGTCGGCGCGGCGTTATTAGGACTCAGTGGCACTGCGGAGGGTGGAGTGTTTAGAGGGATGGTCAGCGTCTACAAAGGAGAGGCCCAGATGTTGTTATTTCAGAGCGATGTGGGTTTTGGTGGAAGAAAAATACGGGCTATAAATAATATTTAGTTGAAGCAGTGGAGCGGGAAGAACAATATCGTGTGCATCGGTATAAACCGGCCGGATCCTCCCACACGTGACGGAGTCGGGGGTTTAAATGAAGGGCGGATAAACCTGCTTTTGGGTAACATAGTGTAATGACATGTATATTAATTACTGTGTATAGAAAAGGTGAGAAAACATTAATTTAGTGATATCAATTATAAACTTCTTCTGTAGATACTGACATAAATATGAGAAAAACATGTTGCTTTCATATAAAAAAATACACAATGGTCAAAATTGCCTTTACTTTCAGCAACGAAACCCCGGTTTAAATGTATTGTATTATTTTGTTTGAGGCATGATGGATAGAAGGGGGCGTGGCTTCGCCGAGGGGGAAATAGAATCTTTTGGGAGACACAATTTTCCACTCTTTTAAGCCATTTTCTGGTGGAACATGAACTTATTTATCACATATAAATAAATCGGGCCCAAAGGGATATTTTCTCAAAGCAGATTGTTCAGTAGAAGTGAAAAAAACAGCAGTCATAGCTAGCGCATTAGCACGATGCTAACATGAAGGGATCTTCACCGTAGACTCCGCCCTTGTGTGACGTGTAGCTCGCGCTGCTCCAATGCTAACAGTCCGACCCTCATTAGTACGAGATTTCAGCATTTTTTATTACGAAAACCAGCCTGTTTTTTTTTTATTGTAGTAAGTTTAAGTTGTGTCTAAAGTGCAATGCTTTCCAATGGGTGACTAGCGGCAATAAATAGGTACTACAGCAATGGCGGCCCCGAGTGTCGTCACCATAAAGCAGAGCAGCCAGCGGCCATTGGTCTGCGTATTCTCCGGGTACTCTGATCTCCCTTACCACTAACAACATGTACAATAGGTCAGGATGAGAGTGTGTTTGAGAGTGCGAGTGTGGGATGATGGATGGAAATTAGGCCATGGCCAGGGCCAGACCGCCTTTGCTCTGCCTGATCCCGTCAGATCTCAGAAGCTAAGTAGGGAAGGGCCTGGTCGGTACTTGGATGGGACACCGTTTGGGAAACACCAGAAAGCCTAGTGATTGTAGTGAGTGACTGAGTGGTTGGTGGTGGTCGAAGGGGCCAATGGCTCAGACTGGTTGCCTCGCTTCTGTCAGTCTACCCCAGGGCAGCTGTGGTTAAAATAGTATTATATTTGAGTGTCCAGAAAAGCGCTATATAAAACCAATACAATATTATTATTATTAAGGCTACAATCCAGCGTGGCGTGTTTACATGCATGTATCCATGTACTGTATGTTCATTAACATGCACTTTCCCAACCAAAATAAGAAATAGATGAATTAACAACGCAGACTTTGAGTGGCATTTATGGGTAACAACACTTCCTGTTGTAAACCAATGATAATTCAAGGGACATTTAGAAAAGATACAAATGTGCAATTCATTTGTGATTAATCGCAAGTAAAAGGGACTTTAAAAATGTTAAAATAATGTATTTTCCTCCCCCTACATGTTCTAGCCATGTCCTAATATGTAGTATGAACCCAGACCTGTTCACCACAACTGCCTCTAAATTCCTGCAATGTCACTCAAAAAGGTGTTACTTCAGGTCTGAAGTGCCGTCATGCACGAGCTTAATATAGAAGCGGCAGTTACGCGTATGACCTGAGGTGGCAGTAGTGAGTATAAAATGACGAACTTGCATCTAGCCCCTTTAAATATGATATTCATGACATTAATTGCACTAAAAAAATGTGTGTTGATTGACAGCATTAGTTTTTGTGAAGTGAAAAAATCTGTAAAATAAATAAATATTAAGTCCCAGACTGTAAAGTTTGGAGTCTGTAGGAGCTACTAAAAACAAAACCCTAATTTTGAGAAAAGCGGTCCTGAAGTTGCATGTCCTGTAAACACAACTTTGTGCTGATGAATAAGACGAGGCTGCCTTTGCCAAACCTTCCTCATGGTTTCTGCTCACGTCTTGGTGTCTTGTGTTTGTGCAATTAAATTGCTCAAAAACAGACAGAAAAAGATCTGGCTTTTTTCCAAAACGAGATCGGATTTCACTTCACCGGCCGTTCAAAAGAGCCAGTTCAGTTTACAAACATCGCTCATGAATTATGATCATGAATATACAAGTGCTCAGAAGAAAACTGTCAGACTCTCTATTGTGCAACACCTCTTCCTCTGCAAAGTCTTACCTACAGCCTGGGTTTAGAAACACAAGATCTGGCCCTAAAAGTTATCTTCATCATGTACAATTTTAATTCCGCATGCACATTTCCCATGTCTATAAAATCACCTCAGCCCCCGTGTAAATCTGTGTTTATGTCCCGTTTGTCAGACCGATCTGTGGCTCCAGATGGGACTTTGGCGGAGCAGATCGTCACAGATGCAGAATTTAACCCACAACCTCTTACCTTGAAGTGCCTGCATTCTGCTAAAGCCACATTATGGGGCTTTAAATCTCATTAAACACTCTCCTCAAACACAGACCAGTTCTCTTTCATTCGTGCATGTTCCAGGTCCCAAAACACCTGCCCGGTTTCCCAATGTCGGGAACAGCAGCTTTAAAGTCAGACCTGATGGTGGAAGGGGAACATCAGCCATACATTCAGTCTTCTTCCAAATGGTTTTCATGTTAAATTCATTTGGACGTCCCACTGCAAGAGAAACATTGTCTGTGCCTACATGCAGCATTAGGAGCATGTTTGGTAAGGCTGGTTTATTCATCATTTAAAGGGACTATACAGAGTTTAAAAATGTTAAAATTATGTATTTTCCTCCCCTACATGTACCAGCCATGTCCTAATGTGTAGAATGAGCTCACATTCACCACAACTGCCTCTAAAATCCTGCACTGTCACTCAGAAAGGTGTTAATTCGGGTCTGAAGTGCCGTCATGCACGAGCTTTATGTAGAAGCTGCAGTTACACATAAGACCTGAGGTGGCAGTAGTGAGTATAGAATGACCAACTTTCATCTAGCGTTCACATTCCGTCCACCTGATCCTTGTGCCTTTGCTGCTTGGTTTGTGCAGCCGGGATCGCAAACCTTTTTTTAATTTATTTTTTTACTATTTTCTACTCTTCTGCTCTCCTTCGAAATATCTTCTCTTTTTGATTTTGTGATGTATGTTTCAATATTCTGTGTCCTTTGAGGTCACCTCCATGAACAGGGGATATATAACACACCTGTTGCCCTGATGAACACAGTGCCAGGTCGAAACGCACAATAAAATACTTTTACTGAAACTATCAAAGTGCCTCAGACTTAGCATTTTTCCTCTCAAGCCATAATACCATATTTGGACACGTACATGTAAAATATGTCAATATTTGTGAGTGAATGCGTTTCGGCTTTGCGAAATGACACAGTAGCTACTTCTGGGAAATCTCCGCCTCGCTCACGGACTAAACATCCTAAAATAAGCATCGTACTGGGTAAGTTTTGCCATTTTTATACTTTGACATGAAAACTGAGGTGTCGTCAGAGGCCCAATGGTATTTTAAGGTCATTTTCGCCTGGAGTACTTTTTTGCCCTTTCATTCCCCCTTTTAATGTGCCCTTCAAGTTTTATCATAGTTTTCATTATCATTTATAGATCGGAAGGTAAGTAAAACTTTATCTTCGGCATCACCCGCTGGGTCTCTAACGGTTCAAGGGACTATACGGAGTTTAAAAATGTTAAAATTAAGTATTTTCCTCCCCCTACATGTTCCAGCCATGTCCTAATGTGTAGAATGAGCCCAGACCTGTTCACCACAACTGCCTCTAAAATCCTGCACTGTCAATCAGAAAGGTTTTAATTCGGGTCCGAAGTGCCGTCATGCATGAGCTTAATATAGAAGGTGCAGTTACACTTATGACCTGATGTGGCAGTAGTGAGTATACGATTTACGAATTTGCATCTAGCACCTTTAAAGGGGAAAACTAGCACAAAATCTCCACTTCTACCACTGTGAAAAATTAATACTTTCACCTGTCTTAAAGAGACTAGATGCAAGTTGGCCATTTTTTACTCACTACTGTCACCTCAGGTCATACGTGTAACTGCACCGTCTATATTAAGCTCGTGCATGACGGCATTTCGAACCCGAATTAAGAAATTTTTGAGTCACAGTGCAGGATATTAGAGGCAGTTGTGGTGAACAGGTCTGGGCTCATCCTACACAGGACATGGCTGGGACATATAGGGGGAGGAAAATACTTAATTTTAACATTTTTAAACTCCATATAGTCCCTTTAAAGCAGTACTAATTAACGTGTTTACCTTAATAAATCCTTATCGTAGTCCCTGTGGGGGTAGTACACGTGTTTATTGGATGCAACTTGATACACAGTGAATACACACTAATCGAACCACGAAGAAGAAGCTAACATGCTAACGGGCAAAGCTGACTGCGGGTGAGCGTCGCTTTAAACAGTATTTACAGCCAACTTTGAGTGAAAAAAAATATCTCCATTGTATAATCGGATGCACAATATCCCTCTGTCCCTTCGCCTTTACTGTCAGCGTAGTATTTACTCTCCAAGACAATTAATAAGTAAAAAAATCGCAACTTGCTACGACACCTGCAGTTGCGCTTATGGCCTCTAGGGGGAAGAGTTACTTAGTACTGCTTTAAGGTCCACTTCCATGATTCAATCCAGCATTAACACACTGCCCCCTGCTGGCTCAAGCTGTTACCTCACACTGTGAACATGAGCCTCACCAACGTGTCCTTCAAGGCTGAACATGTGTTGCTCGTGCAAAGCGGCAACATAAGACCTTTAATGTTCAGCAAGTGTGGCATTAAATACAAACGGCAGAAACACCTTCAGCGCCGCTCCGGTTCGCCCCGCTCTCCTTTCATTCCTGCTTAACCCCCAAAAAACGGAACACAATAGAACTACCTTACCACCCAGTCAGCCCTTTTTCAAAACTTCCAGCGTAGATTTCATTAATTCTCTCACCGCTCCCCCCTATTTTTATTTCATTTTTTTTGTCCCCGATTTCTTAACTTTGAACCTCCGTCTTCGCCGCCTTCCGCCGCCTCCCCGTCCGCGTCCACTCCTCCGAGCCCCCGACGCCGAGCGATGAAGGCCTCGTTTGATTCGGCGCTCCAGGCGAAAAGGAAGCGAGCGCGTCCGCCCTGATGAGGGTGGATCTCACGGCGCGGCCCCGTACATATGCGGGATTTGATGTGGTGATACGGGGAGAGGCACCGGGGGAGATCGAGAGCGCCTTTTAACCCTGCGCTCCCCCGGATACGGAGATACGAGCCAGAACATGAATTAAAAATCATCACAGAAATCAATTTGCTGCGAGATATTGTACCAGGATGAGAGCCCCTATGCAAATGCTTATGATCAATTATCAATCTGAAACAGGTCGGAGAGTGTGGCCGGGGGGGCGGAGCATTAAAGCGTGAAAACCTGAAGGTGACTTGTGTAATTCATGAACACTCCACAGTATGGAGTCATTTTCAATCAATGGTGAACCTAATTTTATCCACAAGCCTATAGGCCCGATGCCCGAACAACCACTTATTCTCAGAGTCTGGGAGTGATACTTTATAGACAGAGGAAGGTAATATTACTGTTACAGAGTTGGAGATGTGTGAATTTGTGAACGACCATTCCTCCCACAAGTCGGGTGTCAATTACGACCTTCTTTCGTTTGTTTCGTTGCGAGAGTGTGGGAGACATGTCCTCTGGAAACGTCTCAGAAACAACAGGTTTTATTGTCATTGTCAGTGAAACTAACTGGGAATGTGTCCCAAAGCTGTTGTGATCAATTTACTTTCTTGTCATGGATCTACGAAAAACAGACTGTTTGCACTGGTGGGTGTCTTTTTTTCCCCCACTGATTACTAAAATGTGTGTTTTCTTGTGCGTTCTATGATGTTATTGACTGTCTCAGACCCTCCTGAGTTTGGCAGCACGGTGGTATAGAGGTTTGTTCTCCTGCTTCACAGCTAGAAGGTCTCGGGTTTCCTCCAGGTACTCTGGTTTAACCTACCACTATACACTTTACAATTATTATATATGTTTTAAAACTCCTCACCACACACTTTATACACTTCTCTCACTAGTTCACACTGTTCTTCCTTATGCCTGGTGTTTTTTGCCTAATAAGATTTTTAGATTCACATTACAGACGTGGGGATGGAAACATCATGAGCTGCTCTCGTCTCCACTGTGCGGTTGTTCAAACTAAGAGACAATCGTAGCTACGAGCAATCAATCAATCAATCAATGGTTTTGTATAGCCCAATATCACAATAGGAGTTGCTTCACAGCTGCACCAAATATTAAGGCAATAAAACAGAGCAACACATATGACAATGTAAAGTTCAGGCGAGTGAAGTATCCAGGCAAACATAATGTCCAAATAAGCGTCGGCAGCAGTCGGCGACAAGCGACGTGGGCGTCCCCTGTCCTTAGACTCTCCAGCACGGTGAAGAAAAACTCAAAATCCCAGGGGAGAAAACCGAGAAAACTCGGGGAGAACCACAGAAGGAGAGATCTACTCCCATGGACGGACAGACTATAGACCCAGGGCCGATGGAGGTCCCTGTGCAGACGGGCCAAGATCGCAGACCGTCCAGTCCTCAGTGTCCAATTCCAGTATGCAGGTTCCTCTGTTCGATCTAGACAGGCACTCCCGAGGGTGGGGCAGGAACCACATGAACCATGTGACCAAAGTTTTGTGGTAGCAGTTCAGGCTTCAGAAGGCGAGTGTTTAGCTGAGACGAGCGCCACATGCTAGCAGTGTTTATTTTCGTGGAAAAGTGCAGAGAAAGTAAACGCGGAGTCCGACCCGCTCATGCCCGACACTGACAGAGATCCTCTCTGCAGCGAGAGGAGGCTCACTCTATGACTAGCCAATCAGGACACAATGCCGTTCAGACACTGGAAAAAAGCTGCTGAATTGCACTAAAAATAAGTCCATAAAACAGCGAGGCAATCCGTGTTATAGCGAGGGACCACTGTACAGCAGAATGAATGTAGTGAGTGAGTGAGTGAGTGGTTGGAGGTGGTGGGAGGGGCCGATGGCACAGATTGGTAGCCTTGCTTCCATTTGTCTACCCCAAGGGCAGCTGTGGCAACAATGGTAGTTACCAGAGCCGAGTATGGAGTAAATTAATAATGATAGAATGGTACCTTTCTACCTGCTTTAGGCTCTCAAAGCGCTTTACATCAGGATGGGGGAACCAGTCACCCGTTCACTCTGTCGTTCACAGACCAATGCAGACACTGGAGGTGAGGTGGGTGTTTTTGCCCAGGGATTCGAAGTGTAGCGCTTTGAGAAACTTGGTAACACATTATTAAGGCTCCTGGAGAGCTCTGTGTCTCTACAGTCTTTTCTCTCCTTCCTGTGGTTCTCCTGGAGGTTTCTCTGTTCTCCCACTGGGTTTTTGAAGAGGGTCTGAGGACGGGGGACGTCCTTGGGAACGTCTCCATCTGCCGCTGACTGCTTATTTGGACATTACGTTGCTTATTGTTTCACTGTTCTGATGTTTGGTGCAGCGCTGTGCAGATACTCCTGATATTCCAGAGGTGACCTGATCCATCCCTTCGTCACCGTCACGTTTTCTGATCTCGTTCTCGATGTGTAAACTTCGCTAATCGCCGCTCTGTAACTAATTCCGTCAAGTGCCAAATGTCCATCATTACTGCTGTTCTATTTCGATTATTCCCATATTAAAACGACACAGGCTGTGAACACTGCCTGAGCCGCTGCTTCCAGATGGCATCAAGATGGCCGACGCCGAAAACTGACCGCTCGGATCGGAGGAGCTCTGTCAAACTGCCAAAAACACATCACTCACAATCAGCACAATCAGCACCAAACAGAGCGGAGGAAACGGAACATCAGACACAGGGAGTCACAGGGACATTGACTTTAACTTCAGCTTTTTAATTCTGGGCTTATGGTTTTCGGCTAAACCGGGCCAAAACAACATCCAAAAAGAAAATCCAAAAATACTTTGATCATTTATGTGAGTAAAAAGGCAAATTTGTTCACTTCTACTGCGCCTCTGGGGAGCGGAGAAAAACTGTGGTGAATATCGGACACAATAGACTTTTGCTTTTCAGAATCTTAAGTAATAAAGACATTTATGTATTTCTGAATTTTGACAAGCTCCCTCTAAAGTGCCCACTAAACATAAATGTTCTGAATAAATCAGCCCTATGGACCTTCATGCAGCGCCCCCTGCTGTCACAGTTCAACACTGATATGTTTAGAATTCCCCATACACAGGATAATAGATTATAGACTTTTAAAAATATCAACAGTGCACATCGGCCTTAGAAAAACCCATATCAGTCGACCTCTAACAGAGATATTTATATAATTCTATGCTTAAAACCTTTACTATAATAATAAATGTTTAGCTATAGTCTGTTTGAAAGATTGAACAAAAAAAAATTCAATTACGTAAAGGAACAGGCCACCATTTTTAAATACTGAGATATGTTCTCACCCCCTTTGGAGCTATAGGAATATACTGGGAGAGGCCAAATGCTAACAACATCTTTGGTCTTTTTGCGTGACTGAGAGCATGAACTTCTTCCATACTGTGATATGTTCTTACCTGAGCTTAGACGAGTTGATATGTACCTGTCTGACCAAAGATGTTGTTAGCATTTGGCCTCTCCCAGCATATTCCTATAGCTCCAAACGGGGGTGAAGTTGGAAGCGACCACGCTCTTCCACAGGCACAAAGACCAGACAGGTACGTATCAACTCAGGTAAGAACATATCTCAGTATGGAAAAACAGTGGCCTGTTCCTGTCATATTGGTATCGGACACTAAGCTGCATGAGATCAATGCGATGGGACGACAGCTGTAGCTTAGCATTAGCCCGCGGTCGCTTCTGCTCATCCGCCTTCTGTCCACAGCGCTCTCTTCGGATCCTCCAGCCTCAAAACTCGCACATCCTCGTAGCAGGCTTCTCATGGATCTTCAGGTAACTTCTCCAGGCCTCTTGCTCAGGTTTTTCCAAAGTCTATGTCTCATTCATCTTGTTTATTGCTCCGGGAGAAAGAGAAAAAGTCTGCTGCTCCTGTGCTCTGCTCGGGGTCCAGCGAGAACGAGAACGTCCTTGTGATCTTCATTGTCTTGTCCCTCACGAGGTCAAGAGTACCACCCCCCTCACGCACGTTATATACAGGATTTACATTAACCCCTTATATACACCAAGGTCTCAATAACCCAAACTAACCGGGCTGCTGTTATATGAAGGCATCTGACACAGGAAAAGAAATATGTGAGGACGGAAACACCTTAAACTGAGTCTAATGGTGCCTCATTCCTGTCAATCCTGCACAAACGTTTGGTCTCATCATTACTGTCTCTTTCTGCTAACTGCCCCTCGCCTCCTCCCCCAGAGCAACCCCCCCCCTCCCCAGTGGGACGCCATGCTTCACCGAAACACCTTGAGGAGAGGTTCATTAAAACAGAATTGAGAGCAGCGTAACAAAGACGGACCGAGATGAAACAATGGGACTGGTACGAACTGCTGGTGTAGGTTCTTCTCGCCTGGATTCATAACAAGCTTTTCCAGTTGGCCATTATTCGTTTGTTTGCCAAATATATGTAGCCACACCTGCCCTGGGCCTGCCTGATGAAAAGATAGCACCCGATCTGCGCCAACAACCTTCAGTCCTCTCGAAAACTGTTCTGAAATTATGTGAATCGTGTGTTTGGCTTCGTTCACTCTACAGGCTGAAGTTTCTGCTTCTTTATTTTTTGCCCCTTTGCGACCTGGGTTTGATCTTTGAAGAACTCAGCGCTGATGTTTTCAAAAGCCACTTGGTTACGTGGTCCTAAATCCGATACATGTCTGATCTCTTGCAAAGCGACTTCAGTTTAGACGGACAGGTTGCATTTATCCAACATAAACATCGTCGAAGAGCTACTACGCCATTCCTTCTGCATTAAAGTAAATGAGAGCAGGCAGGAAAACAACACGTGCACTTGTTATGAAGGACGTGAGTGAAGCTGCTCACCTCCCTCTCCACCTCCGACTTCACGGCAGCACGTTTCTCGTTAAAGACATCGCTGCTTCGGCTCCAGAAAAGTCCATAGTCTAAAAAACGGTCTTCCTTCTTAGATGACCGGGTTATTACTGTATTGGCTCCGTTTGTAGGCCAGAATCACAATATTTTTCCTCATTTAGATCTCGCTTTTCGAAAATATATACATGTAGCTTGTTCTTGGACTTAGACATATCTTTTATATAAACATCAGGTCAAACATCATATACTTTGCTCCAGTTCAAAAAGCAAACTCTAAAGCTAGTAACTGGAAACCTGATGATTATTGAGACTGACCAAAGCAGAGATTGGGACTTAGATTCATTGCCCGGCCCTGTACATTAGCTTCCCACAGCGTTCCCTTCTGCAAACAGCAGTGCCTTTCGACTCAAATCCTGTTCAGACTGTAGATCACACACACATGTCGCATTTGATAGTAATATGAACGACCTTGCAAAAGTACGCAAGTGCTTTAGTTGTCATGAAATTGCGTCCAGGTGTTGGGTAACCTGACCAGCCTATTTTTGGAAGCTGGGGAAAACTGCCTTCAGTGCTCCTCTGAAACTGCGCTCCTGGGTTTGTCCCCGCTTCAGAGCGTGGTGTCCTGCACTGATCAGCTCCTCCTCCTTCCTCTTCTTCCAGAGTAGCTTTCTCCACTCCCTCTGCTCCACAACAGCCTTCTGGAAGAGAAATATACCCCATTTGGTAATGCATAGGTCTTAATCTCCACTGTACGAATATGAGTCAGAACAATAGTAGAAACAGAAGGCTTGTGTGTGGCTGAGCTGAGAGTCTAACCTGTAGCGCCTCTAGTGACGCCTTCACTGTGCTGCAGGTGTGTGCTCTTGGTTCCTCTTCAGTGTTTCAGAAGAAGACATGTGGAGGTCTCAAATGTCTTCAGCTATCGTAAGCTGTTTGTTTACTTTTCAAAAAGCTGTTTCCTTCATGGCCAGTACGGACTCTCTCCAGTAAAAAACAACAACAAAAGTATCAATGAAACAACGTGGAACACAAATGCTGTTTGTAGAAAAAGGCAAGAAAAAGAAAAACGCAGCTTGACCAAAATCTGATTGTAAAAAAACAAAAAAAACAGGATTGAGCAGTGTGTTGCGAGCCTTTTCCAGAAAACATTGTATTTTAATCTCTTAACCCCCACTTCAACCAAGCACATTTTCTCCAGTTCAACATGACCCAAATAAATAATAACGTAAATGAGGATTAAAACGCATCAAAACAGGCGGCAAAGAAGTGACAAAAAAAAACGAGACGTGAGGAAGAAAGCGCAGCAAAAAAAGCACAAAAAAGCGAGTCAAAGGTCAGGCCACCGTTTTTCCATATTGAGATATGTTCTTAGCTTAGACGAGTTGATACGTACCTGTCTGGGCTCTGTGCGTGCCCGTTCAAGAGCTTGATCGCTTCCAACTTAACCCCGTTTGGATCTATAGGAATACTTTGGGAGAGGCCAAATGCTAGCAACATCTTTGGTCTTTTTGTGTGACTGAAGTCTAGCTTGTATTTGGGTCACGTAGTGTATGTCATCCCGAAGCCATTCCAGTTGAGAACCACTGGCCTGAAATGTGCACCAAGCTTGATTCAAAATGATCAAATTCGCTACATTCAGAAAAATCATCGTTACATGTTTGTATAAAATCGTTTGACCCGAACAACACAAGGCCGCGTGAGGACGGTCAGAGGAAGACATTTAAGCGTGAGTAGTTTCTCTTTCAGGCAAAGAGTCAAACTGTTGTTTTCCATTTCAAAACAGCAGCATTTGCCAAAAACCGAAATAGCAAAACGCTGCTGGTTTTCATCTGGGACCTTTCGCCTCAGGAAAAACTCCCGAATATCCTGAAATCGATCGGGTTTGGGTCAAAAAATGTGTGGTGAAAAATCCAACACCTGTTCAGAGCCGTTTTGGTAAGAGCAGCTGCCGGAGAGAGCGGGAGCAGACGGGAGCGCTTCACCAGAGACCGCGCTGTTTTCAACACGCCGGCCGCCGCACTGAAGCAGCCTAATGTGTTTGTTCTGTGGACGCCGACTCCACAGCTGCTGAAGGGAAAAAAACTGATACAAGTTTGGAGAGTTCAGCTTTTCCATCAGTGCTCTTGTTTTTTTTCCTTGTTTGATCAATTCATGCAGCATCAGTTTAGCCTTAAGAACTCACAGATTTCATTCTAAAACTTACTGCTTTATGAAGTTGAAATTGATTCAAAGTTTGTTTAGTTCTCTTTATGAGGTTTCAGGAGAGTCCAGATGGACATCTCTAGACTTAGACTCATTCAGGTTCTTATATTTACCTTTGCTGACTTTGTGTGTATAGTAACAGGAGGACGTTCATTTGTTTCTAGTGATGGATTGACGGCTCTTTACTGGGAGCCAATTCTTTGGGATCCCTTCCCTGCTTAGCTTCCAAGGTCTGACGGGATTGGGCAGAGCAAAGGCGGTGTGGCCACTATGGCCTTCATGCTTCAATTGTTTTCATCGGCTCGTACCAGAAACTAGCCAGAAACCCCCAAACAATTGATTCTGGAGCATCATAAAGGCCACTGTGAGGGAAACCAAAGGTGCCATGCTGCACCCATAATGCCACTGAGTCATTAAAAGGTCAAATACATACAGACAAATATCAAGTTTTTTTTTTTCACATATAAAAAAGTTACATAGTGTATCTTTAAGAAATCTACAAATCACAATGGGACTGTTACGCTTTGAAAAACGTGTTTGTGAATAAATCTTGCGCCATGACTAATAAAAAGAGGCTGCAACTGTGACACATCGTTTAAGTGCATTTTGACTTTAGTGCAAAAAGCTTTCACTTGCGTCGCCTGCTCTGTTGTTGGGCTGATTCCTGTGTTTGTTCAGGGAAGTTCTGGGTAAAATTGACTGAAAAAAATCAGACCGAGTTGTATAGCATAGCGTTGAGAAATCCATGATATCAATCTAAAGTGTTCCTGAAACGACTACTTTACAAATTAAAGTTCCATTATGTCTATATATCTTTTTCTGCAAAGAAAAGTTGATATTTGTGCATATTTGACCTTGTCACTACAAGGTGACTAGGGCTGGGTACCGTTAAACGGTACCTACTTGGTACTGACCGAAAAGCTCCGGTGCTAATTTTCGGTACTTTTCTCTCCAAACGTCAATAAATGATCCGCAGTGAGTCTAAAAAAGCCTGAACTCATGAGCAGCTTCAGCGCAAATGCAGAAGCGAAGCAAAGGTGTAACTTACTCACACTTCAGTCATTATCAGAAATGGCAGAGCCGCGGTCTGAGCCAGGACTAAACCAGGACTAAACCAGGACTTAACCAGGACTAAACCAGGACTAAACCAGGATTTACAGTAAACTGGTTAAAAACCAGGACTAAACCTGGACTGAATAAGAAACTAGACTCTTAGACAAATAGAAAAGCAGTGACAACAAGAAACACTTGGGCTTCACCTTTAGCTTTAGCCCCAGAGCCTGAAGTTACTGCTGTTGTTTAAACTCCAGCTGCACCGGAGCGTTTGGGATGAGATTGTCTCTGGAAAAGGTGAGCGCTCACTCTGCATTAGCCATGTTTGGAACAGTTATGGTGCATTTTTAGTGACAGTGTAACATCACTATGTAACAGATCTTTGACATGTGAGGTGCTTTCACTTTGTCGAACAGCGCAGTGTGTTTAGAAAAGTTTATCTTCAGTAAACGGTCCTGATGTGGATCTGGTCTGTTCCTTCAGCTCAGGAGGTAATAATGTCCGTTCTCTCTTTTTATCACTGCTTTAGTGGGAATTCTGCTCAAAAAATGAAGTTCCAGGTGATGCTGCTGCGCCTGTTTTCTGATGTGCCGTGTTTGAACTTCCTCCTGAACGATACTTTTCCTATGTACATTATTTTAACTCAATTAAAATAATATAGGTATCGAAAAAAAGTACCGTTAAGGCACCGGTAGCGAAAAGCAGGTATCGTTAAAGTAGTGGTATCGAAAAAAAATGAACGGTACCCAGCCCTAGTAGTGACCCAACGCCTTTACTTTCCATCACACTGGTCTAATGGACGCTCCAGGTTCAATTGTTTGGAAGGTTTTCTCTGCAGACGGACCCTCTCACTAAAAAACCTACAAAACAATTGATCCTGGAGCGTTGTAGAGACCACTGTGATGGAAAGTAAAGGCGCCATGCTGACCACTCAACAGCCGCTGGGTCATTACAAGGTCAAACACACACAGATATCAACCTGTTTTTCAGATATAAAGCTGCATAATGCACCTTTAAGCACTGCTCCTGTCAATATGCTTTGAGATTTTATATGCATAATTGGAGAAAATAGCCCTAACCCTACAGGTTTAGAGGAGGGGCCTGGGAGGGGCTTATGGGTAGATCGCCCCGAAACCAGGAAGGATATGGGAATTTTGTTTTAGCTGTTTTAGATCACAATTGCATTTTCTAATTTTCTAAAGCGTGAGATATAAAGATGTGTTTGATGTTATATAATCCTACCCTCTCTGCAGTTTTTTTTTCTGTACTTCAGATAATCTAAGTGCTGAAATGATCAGAAATGAAATGAAATGTTGTGACTGGACAAGCCTTGGACACCTCTGGAACTGAAGTTAAGACGACTGAAGTTCATTTTCTGCTTTTCTTTTTCCGCGTCGAACCAAAGTCCTGAAATTCTTCCTTGATGAGTTTTTCTTACCCCTCGCCTTCGCCGGTATCAGAGGATTTTCCAATGAATCCTTCAGAGAACGCATTAGCGCCGCAGACCGCAGTTATTAAAAGTCTAATCAAAATAAACTTCCAACGCTTCACTTTCTAAATGTGATCAAAGGCGCGGTCGAAAGCGTTTAAGAATTACTAACATCTCCAAACAACAACAACAAGGCGAATGGAAGAAAGGGAAGAAGAAGAAAAAAACAATGTAATGAACGTGGGGCTGAAACGCAGATAAAGTAATATTGGGAGGAAGGGGAGGGGCACGCGGCACTCGGGACGTTCAGCTCGGTCTTTCATCTCACAACCCTTTGTTTGAATTTGTATTGTTTATTTATTTGTTTGTCTGAAGGGAGGAGCGGATCGGGACCAAAGCGGCAGAAAAGTGGGACTAGGACGACTCCGAGAACTCAAACCTGGATCACATTCACAAGTGGAAGACGAGACAACGGTATAGCTGCAATTTAATCCCCTCTTCCATGGAAGCATTTTGGAAAGAAAGCAATTATTTAGACCCTTCGTTATCATCCTTTTCTTTCTAAGATCCCTATTTCATCTGTGGACACATCAGCGACCCCCACACGCTTGTGAAGGTCTCCAAACTCAAAGGTGCATTATGGAACCTATTTTATGGGGGAAAATGCCAACTTGATATTTGTGTGTAACTAAACTTTGTGTGGCATCTACAACGATCCAGGATCAATGGAATATGTGCATAACCATGGAGAGAAAAACCTGCCAGAAACTCGAAAAACATTTGATCCCAGGGCTTCGTCCGGTCACTGTGATGGAAAGTAAAGGTGCCAGGCGAACCACTAAGGTCAAATACACTTTTTCTTTTCACAAAAAAGTTCAGTAATAACAATGGCTTACATTTGTAGTGCGCTTTACAAGCCTGTGCTACCAAGTTTCTCAAAGTGCAACACTGTAGTCTTTATTCATACAAGCCACAGTCACCCCGGGGTAGCCTGATGGAAGCAAGGCTGCCGATCTGTGCCGTCAACCCCTTTGACAGTTTGATTCATACTGTCCTATTATGCATGTTTTTAGTGGTGGGGGAAACCGGAGTAACTGGCACGGGGAAAACATGCAAACTCCACACAGAAAGGCCTCTTCTGGCCGTGCACAAACCCTGGACCTTCTAGTTATAAACCACGAGCTCAATTCAGTTCAGAAAGAGTCTCTCAAAAGGCCGTGTTGAAGACTTGGTACATTTATTTATTTATTTTATTTATTTATTTGAAAAGGAGGGACAATACATATTAATGAACATTGTAAACAATGTAAATATGCCAGATTATAGCCTTAGGCTAATTTCCATCTGCAGACCCCCTGGCAGGTTGATGTTACACACGAGTTAGTAAGAACATACAGAGACACGATATACAGACTATATACAGACTATGTACAGACAGGAATGAGAACAGTGATCACATCATGTTAAAACAAATAACAATAACAAGAGTGGACAACAGAGGAGAATATAGAAAATGGTAAATGCATCGACTGTATTGCACAAACCTCAATAATGCACATGCCCTGACAGACCTGATATTGCACTGACCCATATTGCACCATTCTGTATTGCACTGACCCATATTGTACCATTCTGTATTGCACTGACCCATATTGCACCATTCTTTATTATTACAGACCCAAGACGGTTTATACCTACGTCAGAAGTTTGTTCTTCACCTTCTTCACCAATTTCCTGACACATAGTTGGAAAAGAGCTCCTGGACAGCCATGATCGACTGCACCAACATAATGACACCGAAAGATGTCCAAGAGGTCAAATGTGCCGACCATACAAGAATGACCAAGTCTATCTTAACCTTATCCATCCATCCATCCATCCATCTTCTTCCACTTGTCCATTGCCGGGTCTCGGGGGGCAGCTGTTGGAGCTGCCCAAATCACATTGCACCAGCCCCTATGGCTCCTCCTATGGATGGCCTCACGATTCTAACCGGGCCTGTTGGTCTCTCATAAGGGGCGTCTGAACCGCTCTTTGTCTGACCCGTCACCTAGGACCTGTTTGCCCTGGGAGACCCAACCAGGGGGCACAAAGCCCCCGACACCATCGCTCCCAGGATCATTCGAGCGCTCAGACCCCTCCTCCATGTTAAGGTGGCGGTTCCAGGAGGGGTCTCTTAACCTTACTCATCCAATAATCATCCTATAATTGAAAGTCCAAAAGATTCAATGATTTTCAATTATGTAAAATCACTTTACAATCACTCAAAATCCACCCTGCAACTTCTTTTCTTGCAGACTTCCTTCAAACTTCCGCCACGATCCAGTCTGAATGTCCAAACCCACAGTTGTACAATAATAATCATTCTAATAGTAGTTGAGAGGAGGAGCTCGGAGGCATCAGGGACACTCTCTTTCATTGTCTGCTCTTTCATCTCGCCTTTTGTACGTTTGTAGTTTGTTTTGTTTACTGCGTGGTGTCCGGAGGGGCGGCGAGCTAAGCCAGGGGGGGCCCCGCAGCGGCGCGTGAGGGGGGGCGCGCATGGCCTTGTTCGGCTAATAATACTCCGGCACATTTCCATAGAAAAGAGAGCCGCGGATATAATTGGACTGACACTGGTGTTGATTAATCTTTTATTAGTTTATTGCCAGAGGATTTGAGGCGAAGTTGTGAGGACTTTTGGATTGCGAGACAACAAAAAAGTCCTTAAAATCCAGTGGAACAAAAGAATAGTTTAGTGCCAAACAATGAGCGAGGGTGGGAGAAGATCTATCCACTGCAATGTGATAACTTTTTTTTTTCGAAATCAACAGCGCTGGGCGGGATTCTTGGCGAGTGCCTTTCCGAGATGTTCCCACTGTGTCTGTGTGAGTTTCCTCTGGATGATCAATAACATCAGCAGCTCTTTATGGCTTTGGTTCAGATTTTTCAACCTCTTAACCCCCACATGAACCGAGCACATTTTCTCCAGTTTGGCTTTACCCAAATCTACACGTAAAGTGCGGCAAAAGAGCAACAGAAACGTGCCAGAAAAACAACAATAACTCAACCTGGATAGACTCAAACAGACAAAAGCATCGATTAGGAAGATTTATTGTTTGTATATTAGTTTTGGCGATGAGACCAGGCGGTGACATCGATGTATGAAAGTCAGTATGGATGAACATCTTGGAGCTATGGATGCCGTCCCCGGGCCTGGACACTGGTGGTGGTGTAGGAGACCCGTGAAGATGCAGCAGGGAGAAGCCGTGGGCAGAAGAGGCGGAGATGGGGCGGAGGTGGGTCGCAGCACAGCTGGGAAGTGAAAGAACCATGATTGCTGGGGCTTAAAAGCGGGACCGAGGGCGATGATTGGCTGCTATGGAGGTGCGGCTCTTACGCTGAGGGCTGAGGTGGAGGTGTGGCCTCTCAGAAGCGATCATTGGCTGGAGGTCGGTGATGCTGACATTGGTTGAATTAACGCCTAGGCTTCATTACAACAAAAAAAGAGTCAAAAACACAATTAAAGAGCAAAAAAAGCAACAAACGAGCGTCAAAAATGTGATGCAAAAGTGACCAAAAGAGAACATAAAACTACGAAAACACGACAATCAGTTTTGTAGGTCTCAGCTTTCAAATGAGGCATTGCACTAAGGCTGAAAGCTCCAATCGAGAGAAGCTTTTATATTTGGGTGAAGCTGAAAATGCACTCGGTTAAGGCAGGGGGTAAGAGGTTAGCTTTCTCCTAGCCTGTTAGCTTCTTCTTTGTGATACCATTAGTGTGTATTGGTGACTCCGACCCAGAGGCAGGAAAGTTGCAATTGTGTTTTTCTGTCCAGAGACACCAGGGGGAGATGAAAAGACCCTCCAATCATCCCATTAACACTTGTAGCACCCCCATAGGGACAACGGAAAGGATTTATGAAAGTAAACAAGCTACTTAGTACTGCTTTAAGATGGCGATTAACCACCAGCAGAAGGCCACTAGTGCTTTCCCTGAACATGACAAGCTTTTTCTCTCCATTCAGCTCGGAGTTGCCTCAGTTCTTCTCGTATCGACTTCACACTGAAACTCTTTTGAGCCGGAGATCTTCACCCGTGGCCACTCGAGCCTCCTCCAGCTCCCCTGAACCTGTAGACGCGGCTCAAAGGCTAGATTTACTTCTCTTTTCACATATACCGCAGCTTCTCTTGCCCATTGGCTGGTGTTTGGAGCGCTCGGTTAGAAGAGGAGAGGAGCGAGAGGGCAGGCGTAATGGCACCGAAATCAATGCGCCCCTCGTTTCTGCCTTTCCAGCTCAAACGCAGAGGAAGTACGTAGGATAAAGGAAGGTGCCAGCGTAGCCACCGTAGGTCAATGTACAATCAATAGAAGTGGGTGAAACTACAGGCTTGCCGGGTGCGAGGAGAGGGCTTGGCTTGTGCGCACCGTCGGGGGAGGGTTTGGCAAGGGAAGAGAAAGGATTTGTGTCCAAAGGTTAGCGGTTAGCACGCTACACTTCACGGCCAAACCTTAATTGCGTGAAGCTGTTTACAAAACGCGCCGGAGAGCCAGAGCGAGCGGTTCGTCCATCCGTTCATCTGAAATGCTAATTCAATTTAACAGGGACGGCGTGAGATTGAAAACGGGAATCACTGTGGTATCGGAAATGACAATTGAGAAGCAAAACAATTAAGGCGAGACACTGCAGGTGAATAGTAATACTTTTGCTGAACATTACTGATATAAATATGAGGAAAAAACACATTGCAAGTTTTCTGTCATTTTATGTTTTTGTATAAAGAGAAGACATTTTGTGCATAAAAATGGCCCAAATCTAATATAAATCAAATCTAAATAAGAGATAGACCTAGATTTAAATGTATGGTTTTATTTTAGTTGAATACAAAGATGATGTCAAAGGGGATTTGAGATTTTGGATAAAGCTTATCAAAAGTGGAAAAAAAATCTGTAAAAACTCAATTTCGCCTTGGGTTCAAAGCTCAACACATTCAAATAATAAAAAATCCCTCTGATAAATATTATATTTGGATTGTAGCGTCATCTCGAGGACCCTTCAGGACACGTGGATGTATGATTTGAGAACGTCCTTCAGAACAGACGAAAGCAGACACACACACGGCAGGAATATCGGATCAGATTATCTTTAGAGCCATTACGATCGTCTGAGTTTTCTTAAGATTGTTGGAAGAGGAGAATTGGGGCTAAAATCGGCCTATCCTTCTGTGTGAACCAGGCCGTAGGAACCTTGTCAACCATGGTCTTAGAGGACTGAAGCGATAAACAAAGGGTGACAGTGATGCAATGAGTTTAGTAATCTATCTATATAAGAGGGTTTTGGTTCCAACCTTCATCATGCACTCCCTGACCCCAAAAGAAGTCGTCTGGATTTAACTGACTGACCTGATCTGGCGTCGCTGCAGTTGGTCAGTTGCCCAAAGGAGGAGATCATCTGATGACCTGAACACCCTGAGTGACCAGGTTATTCCACCAATGGGTTTCTTCTTCCCTGACGGCACGAGCGTATTCCAGGATGACAATTCCAGGATTCATCAGGCTCACATTGCGAAAGAGTGGTTCAGGGAGCATGAGATCTGAACCCCATTGAGAGTCTTTGGGATGTGCTGGAGAAAGTCCATTATCAATAAAAGAACTTGATGAAATAGTAATTCACCAATGGATCTTTCGGCATTGCAGACGCTATTGAAACAGCGAATGTGCTGTAATCAAAGCTAAGGGCGTCCAACCAAATGTTTGACCGTGAGACAAGCTTTGTTTGGACAGGCAGTTCTTAGCCAGCTGGTACCAAAGGGAAATCTAATGTTTTTTAATGCCTAAATCCATATATTTAATGCCACCAATGCAAAAGATTGTGGCATATTTCATTTTGTGTGAATGAGTGGAAATGTTGATATACAAAACCAAGCTGAACACGATGGGCAACATTTGAGGCAAAAGTTTGTTTACAATTTTTGTCAAAACTACAGCTGAATTAGTTTCCGCTTAAGGGCACTAGCAGACCGGCAAATATGCGAGAAAACCCCCCCAAAAACTCTTAAAAACCACCATCCATATTTCTGAAACTCCACGCAGAGTTACTGAACCTACTTATTTCTCAGACTCATTAGACAAAAATGCCGCACCTACTGTTAAAGAAGTAATACTTACTAAAGTCACTACTTCCGGGGTTAGCGTAGCTGCTGCGCTGTTAGCATTTTTCTACACTAACCCGGATGTAGCGATTTTGGTAAATATTAACTGAACTGACTGATCATTGCATCACTGCATTGGTTCTCTTGAAGGTTGAAAGTGTAATGATTGAAAACAACAAAGCACCGCACTCAACCCTAACATTTAGTTATATATTCACTAAGTTGGTGTATGTATGACAAGATTATCTGCAATCAAACTGAAAAAAGGACTCCAAATAAAAGGGGTTTGGGGGTTCTTGGAGCAAAAGGGGCAATTTTGGAACCATCCACCCATTTTCTTCCACTTGTCCGTAGCCGGGTTGTGGGGGCAGCCGTTGGAGCTGCCCAAATCACATTGCACCGGCCCCTATGGCTCCTCCTGCAGGTGGTGGGTCCACATAAGGACGGCCTCATGGTTCTCAGGCCTGTTGGTCTCTCATGGAGGGGTTCTGAACCGTTCTTTGTCTGACCCGTCACCTAGGACCTGTTTGTCATGGGATCATTCGGGTGCTCAAAGCCCTCCACCACGTAAAGGTGGGCAATTTTGGAACCAAAGTATAGAAATTCATTGGAGCTGAAGTCAACACGGACTAAAAAGGGAAATAAAAGTAATATGAGGGGGGTCTTGGGAAGAAAAGGTGTTTCCAAGGTGTCTCGGCAGCTTGCGTATTTTCTCCTGTAGAAGGATCTAGAGAACTTTCCTGCCATCTCGCTCTTGTGTCTCAATGTAAACAACCTCCAATCGCACTGACAAACCCCACACAGCCAAGATGCACCTTCAGCGAGTGTAGTCCTAACAAAAGGTTGAGTTTTCCAGGTTACTCATCGTCAGATCTTATCACTCTGCTCTAAACACCATCTTCTTTGTTGTTTTATCCTGTTTGTGCTAATTAAAGCCCTGGTTATTCTTCATTATCTCTCCAACTTTTCCCCCTTAAAACACGTCTAAAACATCACTCTGAGATCAGTTGTCATGTTCAGCGGGAAACTTTGACCTCTCAGGAATAACATGTTAATGGAAATGACGCTAGAAAAAAAACGCAATTTACACAAGAATAATAGTCATTTAATTCTGCCGGGGACAAATAAATCACCAATTAGGTAAGTAAAGATATCAATTAAGTGGCATAATTGAGACGCGGCTCCCAGAGGTGTCTGCACAGATGACGCTCGCTGTGGAGAATTGGCAGGTTATGTTAAAAGCCCGGCATCATAAAGCAAGACGAAGGACATCTTTTCACACTGTTTATTTGAGGCTTGTATAGTACCAAAGAGTACTGAGGTAGTCCTATAGAACACAATAGAAAAACAATAGAAAAAAGGCACTTTGTCCTCCTTTCGTCCTTTCCAAAGTCATGCTTTGCACTATTAATAAAAGTTGTCATTTTGTTCTCACAGCTAGTGATGGGATTGACGGCTCTTTACTGGGAGCCGAGTCTTTGGGATCCGTTCATTTCAAAGAGCCGATCAAAAGACTGGCTCTTGTAAATTAAAATTGTAATAATACCAGCCAGATAACTCACAATAGACACAATCGATAAAATGACCGAGCTGCTCTTTAAAGGGGCTGGATCGCTACTGCCACCTCAGGCCATATGTGTAACTGCAGCTTCTATATTAAGCTCGTGCATGACGGCAATTCGGACCCGAAGTGACACCTTTTTGACATTAGGACATGGCTGGAACATGAAGGGGGAGGAAAATACTTAATTTTGACATTTCTAAACTCCCTATAGTCCCTTTAAAGCAGCACTAAGTGACTTGTTTACCTTAATAAATCCTTTCTGTTGTCCCTCTGGGGGTAATACAAGTGTTAATGGGATGATTGGGGGGTCTTTCATCTCCCCCTGGTGCCACTGGGTCGGAGCCACCAATACACACTAATGGAATCACGAAGAAGAAGCTAACAGGCTAACGGGCAAAGCTAACTGCGGGCTAGCGCCACTTAAACAGTATATACAGCCAAGTTTGAGTAAAAAAAAAAATCTCCATTGTGTTATTGGATGCACAATATCCCTCTCTACCTTTGTCTTTTCTGTCAGCGTAGTATTTACTCTCACAGACATTTAATAAGTAAAGAAAACGCAACATGCTACGACACCTGCAGTGGCGCTTATGGCCTCTAGGGGCATGAGTTACTTAGCACTGCTTTAAGGGGAACAGTTCAATTTTACCAAGAACTCTACCAAACGAACAGAAGAATCAGCCCAACAACGGAGCAGGCGACACAAGTGAAAGCTTTATGCACTAAAGTCAAAGCTGAATTTAAAAGAATAGCATTTTTGGAGACATGTTGGTCTCGAATTGCATGCATTGTAATGATTCCTTTAGGAAGATTCATTAAAATGGAAATATTTCCGGACATATTCATAAAATAAACTTGGCTTTTGACAACTTCTGCAAATGTATATTAACGCCTAGTTCTCCGAAGCCGTCTCCTCATCTCTCCACAAACAAGTTCCAGTTAATTGGTCATAAGTCCAGTGTACAAAATTAAAAAAAAAAAAAAAAAAGAAAAAAAACTAATCACTTCTCTGGCTTCACGTTCCAAAAGGTGCAAAGCCGCGTCTCGTAATGAGCACAATCTGTTTCAAAGCGGTGGAAGCATCCCTTCATTCCTGACCCCCGCACACACACCTGCGATCGCGACCTCTCCTCTCCCCGCAAAGCCACGGCGAGGTCGTCCAACTCGGGCGGGGGGGGGGGGGGGGGGGGGGGGGAGTGGGCGGACGACGAAGAAGAAGGAAGAACGCCTGTGGCAATATGGCCGTCTTTTTTTTTTTTTTTTTTTTTACATGTGAGGGCAAGGCGCGTATCAATTAGAAAACGCAACGCCCCGGTCTTAGTTAATGACGACTTGCAACTGAGATGCCTCTTCAGAGCAATTAACGCTGCAGCGTGGCCCCTGTACGCGCGAGGTCGCGGCCCCGCACTCCTACACACTCCGAGGCGGGCCGCAGGAACGCGTACACGCACTTTCCACAACTTTCCCTCACTGCTGCAGCTTGACCTGACACGGTGAGGGGAGCTTGTTTCCGCGTCCCTACGTTGGTGGAGTTTGCAAGTACCGAGTTTAGCGCTACAGTCATTAGCCCAGGTCCTTTTTTTGCACAAACTACATTTCTTTTTTTTTTTTCTTCTTCTTCTCCTTCCCTTCCTTCTCGTTCTTCTAAATTTGGCTTTCCCCGGTGCAAGCTTAACAACCCTTGCACTGTTACGCTGGAGGACTAGGGATAATGAGAGGGAAGGAGAGAGAGGGGAGCCAAAGTAAAGACTCAAAAGCCAAGGCAACAACACGGTGAAGTGCATCCCCTTGTAGTATCCGAGCAAAAAAAAAAAAAAAAAAAAACACCCACAAGACGGTGAACACACAAAGCCGGGATCCTCTCCTCCTCCTCCTCCTCCTCTCGCCGAATCAAACAAGGCTTTTTTTTTCTTTTTCTTTTCCGAGTGCGCACAGGAGGAGCGGGTACCGCGGGGGTCAAGGTAGTCGTGAAATAGATGGTTTTAGAAAAAAAAAAGGAAAAATAAAATAAAAAGTGTCGCGGCGGTCGGTGTTGGAAAGGTATATGCTAACAAGCTGCCACCTTCACCTGCGCCAGCGTTTTGTGATGCTAAAATATGCGGCGCGAACAGCCGTGCAGCTAATGTGTGATAATAAGGTGCCTATAGGAAGAGGACATTTCACTGGGAACACGGCCGAGGGTGTTGGGCTATTTTAGAACAAGCTGCGTGGCGCTTATGGATTTTCTTCTTCTTTTTTTTCACATTACTGGTCAAAAATACAACAAAATCAGATTTAAGTTTGGTATTTTCGCTGTTTTATTAAGGCAAAGTTGAGAATATCTTAATTGAAAGTATATTATTAGTAGCTACATCTAAGGTGAGACACTGTGCAGATGAATCGGGGAAAACATGTCAAAACAGTTTTCCCCGAGGGCCAGCATGAAGGGCCACAGGTCAGACTCAGTGCATTCAAACATTCAAGAGGTTTAAAGCAGTACTAAGTAACTCTTGCCCCTAGAGGACATAAGCGGAACTGCAGGTGTCGTAGCAAAGTTGCGATTTTTGAACTTCTTAATTGTCCTTGATGAGTAAATACGCTGACAGAAAAGGCGAAGAGAGAGAGGGATATTGTTCATCCAATTATACAATGGAAATGTTTAAAGTGAAGCTAGCCCGCAGTTAGCTTTGACCATTAGCATGTTAGCTTCTTCTTCGTGATTCTATCAGTGTGTATTTCGTTGCTCTGGTCCGGTGGCTTTTCTGGCCACAGACACCAGGGGGAGATGAAAGACCCTCCAATCATCCCATAAACACTTGTATTACCCCCACAGGGACTACGAAAAGGATTTATTAAGGTAAACACGTTACTTAGTACTGCTTTAAACTAGGCCCCACTGTTATTTAGCTCCATCTCACAGTAAATGTTACTTTTGAAGATTTTAATTGTGTGGAATGACTGTAAAAAGTTCCATCTCTGGTGATGTGTGCCAATAAAACAAGAAGAAATTGGTCTGAGGGCCGCATGTGGCCCCCGGGCCACACTTTGGACATGCTCAATGTATCAATTTGAAAGTTTTGCTGTAGATTACTGACAGAAACATGAGAAAAAGTCATTTGATGTTTTCATTAGACACTCTGCACTGCTGAGGCCAAAGTTCCCCAACCAGCGGTACTGGAACCCCCTTTTGGCTCGACAACAATAATCTGGACCGTATTTCCAGCGCCAGAGCGAAACTGCAGAGTCTCGTTCCGTGCCAGGTCTATCTGACCGAGGGACGGCTTCATCCACCAGGCTGACAGGCAAGATGAACTCGAGTCATAGAGAAAAAAGTCCTTTATTAACATATGGACCAGATTATTCAGTGTTTAAATTAAATCAAAGTCCTGTCAAACTGAAAAACATAATTAAAACTAACTTTCAATTGAAATTAATGCTAAAGTTATACTAGTTTCACTGTGCCCCTGGTTGGGAAACACTGTATACATTTCCTATTGGTTGAAGTGTAGCGTAATTTGAATTCCCCCTGCGCCGAACGCGTGGTTGAAGTGACGATATCTGACCGAGGTTCCTCTCTGTGGCTGAAACGTCGCTGCTCCTCCTCCTGGACTCCGGAGAGACGCCGTGTCGTGATGTTGTGCGCCTGGAAAAAAAAAAAAAACACCTGGCATGGCTTTTTAATTCTCCTCAGTAAATAATGCATCCGACGTGATCCATAATTTATGTAAGTGGACATGCAATCAGTTCAGATTAACGTGCACATCGGACACGCACGAGAGAGAGAGAGAGAGACAGAGAGAGAGAGAGAGAGAAAGGAGAGAGAGAGAGAGAAAGGAGAGAGAGAAGAGAGGGAGGGATGGTCCAAACATGACCGAGCACTGGAGAGCACTCTTTCAGCTTTAAGGGGCTTTCACCATGTTCTAATCTTGTTCCTGTGTCAAAAAACTAGCTGGAGTTTTGTTCTTTTGCACGAGTCATGTCTCTATGTGGGGCTGGGTACCATTAAATTACCTGGTATCGGGAAAATGAAAGTATTGAAAGCAGGTATGAAAACAAAAATCCTCTTTAGATCCAAGTTTTGAGACTGTTGGTCCAGGGACAGAATTAAAGGAAGTGACTTGGCTCTATTTTCCCCTTAGTTTTGCCCCAATTTTCCCCCTCATTTTTGCTAGCTTTGTATTGCTAATATTTTCCCTATTAACCCCCATTTTGTTTTTTCAAATTTTGTGGCAAAAAGAAGGTAAAAAGGTGAAAAATAAAATAAACTATATACTTATTTTTGCCACAATTTCTCCCAATTTCCCCCACCAAATTTTTCACACACATTGATGATGAACCCGATATTGTAAATGTGCAGTTCCTCAGCACATTATTGTTCTGTTTTCATTCTAAAATGCCAATCTAGGCATCTAAATTGTGTATTTCTTCTGAATGGTTTTGACATGTGGTTCTACCGTGACCGTGTACCATGTTTTGAATGCTTTCCCCGGCTATGCTTTGACCGATCTATCTGTCTCTTTATTGAAACACATTTTTTAATCATTTTGATCCTGTCATTGGTGTTAAATGTGTGTTTACGTGCACATTTGCTGCACCATGGTTGTATTTAAAGCTGTACTATTGTTATTGTGTACTGATGAAAACACGCATGTTGTTATACAGGCCAGGTTTGCCACAGGGCTGTGAGGCAATCCAGAACCGTTAATGCACTCTGGATTTCCCCGAGTTCCTATGACTTCTGAACTTCTGACGGTGCAGTAGGACGTCCTGGGCCACTCTCTTGTCCCTGTTGTTGCTGTTAGTGTCGCACCACCAAGAACTATGAACAATTGCGTTATGGACAATGGCCTTAAGTATTATCGTGTGGACTGAACTTCTTAAATGACTTTGTCGGTGGATCATTAATTATTCTTTTTTTTTGTTCCCTTTTCAACCCGCATGTAAATGTAAATATTGTATATATTGTATATTCCTGTACGTATCGGCTAGCCAACACTAAAGTTGACTTGGTGGCATACCTGTGTTTAGTTCTTTATGGAAGCACTAGCTGTTTCTCCTGAGAGACGAACATGAAATCTTACTATTAAAGGGGGCCTATTATGCAAAATCGACTTTTTCAAGCTTTACATCATGTTATTAAGTCATTCCCTCATTAAAACCATGCCTGAAGTGTTGCCTTGGCACATTCACGTATTTTCGAGTAATCTGTAGAAACTCTGATGGCAGCCATTTTAGGGATAAAATGCCTGATTCCTTCAGGAAACGCCCTCGACCTCCAGGATACGCCTCCGACCTTTCGTCACCAGCCGAGTAACCAACCACTGCTCCTCAGCAAACCCCCTCCCCGCAGTGTCTAGCCCTAAGATGTAAACAGAGTCATCATGGATGATTAGCTTCATGTGTTGTGAACCGGAGCCACAGCAGACTTTTACAAAGACACACATCAGTGTTTCTGTTACCGAAACACCCAGGATTAAAACCGGTGACAAGAACGCTTATTTCAGTGTCTGGTTCTGCGCTGGGCCTTGATGATGCACAGAGCCTCCGGAGAAAGCTAATGCTAAGCTAAACCTCGAGTCATCACGTGAAAACGAGAAATATGCACAAATAAAGTCAATAAAACCACCACACACATAAAGAACCGTTTAACAATGATCACACACGGAGCCAGGCTTGTTGATTTGGAAGTTTATTGCTCACATTTCATCTACAATGGGTCATAGCCGAGTGGTTTTCTCCCGGAGCTAACAAGCTAGCCGCGACAAGCTAACGGGAAAATTCACTGAATACAAGCATATTATGCATTGAAAACGTCACTAAAACAGGCAACTGCTTGAAGCAGCCTTTATGATGATCACACACGGAGCCTGGCTTGTTGATTTCGTAGTTTATTGCTCACATTTCATCTACAGTGAGTCGTAGCCGAGTGGTTTCTCCCGGAGCTAAGGCACTATTAGCCGCGACAAGCTAACAACCTTCACCTTCACAACATTCATTGAAAACAGGCAGCATATTATGCACAAATAACGTCAATAAAGCCGGCAACTACTCGAAGCAGCCTTTACGATGATCACACAATGAGCCTGGCTTTACACATTTGTGGTTTATTACAGACTTTTCATCAACAATGAGCTGTAGTCGATTATAACAAGCTAACGGGTAACCTCGAAAAACCATTGTCCACTTGCACAGATAATGTCCGTCTTTGAATCGTATGGGCTCCTGCAGATCCTGGTGTCGTCCATGGGGGTATAGTTAGAGATCCATAGGGCATGGCAGATGCAAAGAGATAGCCTCCAAACAGCAGTTATTTTTCAGGCAAGAGCCCCTTCCAAGCGTCCGGTGTGGAAGGTTCATCTCCAAATAATATCCTGTGTGGCCATTGTTCACAAAGTGATAAACAGTAGGTCCTTTCCAACAATAAAAATTAAAATGCACCGATCGTAGTTTCAATACTTGAGACAACGAGCGGAGTGTTGTTGTGATGCCACAGACAGCGTGTGGAGGGGGCGTGTCGGAAAGGGTCAGAGGTTTTTAAAGAGACAGAGGCCTATTTCAAGTCATTTGCTAACGCCATTTTGAAAGAGCAATTTTATACAAGGGAGTTATTCTAATTTACTGCATTGACAGACCAACAGAAGGTTTCGTCATCATTGTAGTGTCCTATAGACTGGTGCTATGTGGCTGAAAAAAGCATAATACCCCCTCTTTAAGCATTTGCATTATTTACTGCATCACAAGTGTTATAGTATCGCATTGGTATCAAAAAACAAGTAACATTTAAGTACTGGTATCAAAAAATCCCTCTTCTACTCTCAAAACTCCAGCTCCTCAACAGTTGAATGTCACGAACCACATGTGACCCCAGATAAACCAATCAGATCACAGATCAGAGCAGCAAACAAGGGCGTCCTGCCCACACTGATGTCCCGGTGTATAAAATACATGCTAGAAGTCATATGGAGGACACAGCTCCATGTGGAAGAAGGTGCTTTGGTCAGATGAGACAAAAATTGAACTTTTTGGCCCAGATGCAAAACGTTATGTATTGAGCAAACCTGACACTGCTCATCGTACTGAGTGCACCATCCCCAGTGTCAAATATACGGGGGGGAGAATCATGCTGTGGGCTGCTTTTCCTCAGCGGGGACTGGGAAGATTGTGAGAATAGTTGGGAACATGGATGGAGCCAAATACAGAGACATTTTGGAGGAAAACCTGCTGGAGTCAGCAAGAGAACTGAGGCTGGGGCGGAGATTCACCTTCCAGCGGGACAATGACCCTAAACACAAAGCTAAATCTACAATGGAATGGTTTAAAGACAAACATATTAATGTGTTAGAATGGCCCAGTCAAAGTCCTGACCTAAATCCTATTGAAAATTTGTGGATACATGGTGTCATTCTGGACTTGCCAGGCTGGTGTTCCCAGGACAGAGATAGTCCCTCCAGTGTGCCCTGGTTTCTCAATCTCATGATCAGAAATGATCATTGTGGGAACAGTCACAACCCCAGCCCTGGAGAAGTTTCTTCATTGGTGTATTAGATAATTCTACCACATTAGATAAATGGCAGTAAATCAAATGAGTCCATGAGTGTGTAATCTTGTAGTGTAAGGCATGTCAATGTAATAAGTTGGTTTAAACCGAACACTTTCTCGATCCCAGGTTTTGCATCTCCAGTTCCCAAACTTGGACTGAAAATTCCAAATCCACCCTTAACCTTCTTGTTTTCCAAAATGTGAAGTTCCTGTCCCGGTAACAGAACAGCCTGTTTCCTGCATGTTTTATGGCTGTTATTAACACAAACCTAAAGCAGAGCTAACTTTATCCATAAGTTTGTAGCGTGACTCTTTTCTCCTATAGCGATGTCCGTTTGACCGTCTGCAGCACGTCTCATGGTAAACGTGCTCAGAGCTCCGGGCCAATATTCCTACAGCGCCGCACGGTTCACGAAGCCGCCAGAACCCCCCCCCCCCCCTCCCCCCACTCTCCACCGCGCTCACTGCAGGTCAGCGAGGAGCGCTTTACCGACGCGTTACATGAAATTGTGCAAAATTGTTCTGATCATTTTCCATAAACTGCCCCTCGCTCAGTAATTTGATCGCGCTGGTTTGGTTCGGCTCTCCATCATTTCTTTTTGACCTAATGCACAGATGGATGGATGGAATGAGTAGCACTTTAGAGGAGTGGGCGTGTGGACGCTATAATTAAAATTAAACACACAGAGCAGGAAGTATTCTTTCCTGCACTGGCTACTACGAGTACTACTGCTGCTGACATTGGGTTATTTGCAGATATCGAGGTCAGGCATTTTTGTTCTGGAACGAAGTTTAAAAAAAAAAATGACTTAATAGTAAAGGAGACAAATGATGGAAAATCCACTTTTATGCTTTTAACTATTACTTTTAGTGGTGCTAGGCTAGTGCTAGGCTAGTGCATGTCTATGGTAACTAGTAGCCCGTTGGTCGTCCTCCAAACGTTGCCATATCTGATTTGTAGAAAAGCTCCTTTGTGAATTCCACGTGTAGTAATGCCGGTCGCAGGTAAACAAACTAAGATCCGGTAACCGAGCAGATCACTCCGCCGCTGCGTAGCTACAACCAGGAAGCTGATGCAGCTCGAATGTAAGTTCTTATAAATGCAAAGTGATTTTATCGGTCAATGCAGACATTTATATGGTTAGTCTGGTGTTATAAGTGATTTGCCTCAGGTGCACTGTTTTTAATACAGGCTACTAGTTACCATAGACATGCGCTAGCCTAGCACTAGCCTAGAGTCACTAAACTCTTCAAATATAAGGACTGCATGATTTTTTTTATTTATTTTTTAAATCTCCAGAAATCAGCAACACTCTGGATAACTAGGAAATGAGGCCCTATGTCAAAAATCCTGAAATATCCCTTTAAAACTCTTTTTGACAGGGATGTCCTGGCCAAAATGACCCCCAATGCAGACAGATGTCAAAGGTATTTATTTTCAACACTCTTTTATTGTGTGATTCCCATTGAAGGCATTAAAGCAGACTTAAACTTGGCTGTAATTTAATACTGCTAAAGTGGCGCTAGCCCACAGTTAGCTTTGCCCGTTAGCCTGTTAGCTTCTTCCTTGTGATTCTATTTGTGTGTATTGCGCCTCCGACCCGGTGCAGGAACAGCTGCAAGTGTGGTTTTCTGGCCAGAGACACCAGGGGGAGATGAGAGACCCCCCAATCATCCCATTAACACTTGTAATACACTACGAAAAAACTATGAATGAACACATGGATTTATGTAGGAAACAAACAGTCTGTGAAGTGAAAACCTGTGAAAACATCATGACGCTCATTCAGCAAATTTCAAACATAATTCCATATGTGTTAATCAAGTAAGTGATTAAGTGAGAATCTGTAATGGAAATAGTCAATACCATCACATAACGCAAGTAAGTGCTTTGTTTAATTGCGTTCAGTTCTGCCATTGTGGAGGTCGGGGAAGTCCACACACGGCGGCCATCTTGCCACAGGGAGCTCGCTTGTGTTTTGTGGTGCATGTACTTTTTAAATAACCATAACTTGCTCAATTTTCTACTGTTGGGTTTGTTATAAGCGTCAGAGATGTAGTTATGACACTGCATACATATGAACATAAAAATAATCCACATGTTCCAGCATGCAGAATTATATCCACCTTAAAAACGTTTGTAAACCATTTGTAAATCCATCAAGATTTCCGTGAGATAAGAGGATTTGATGCTGATCACTCACTTACTTACATACTCTCAAATCCAGGCTGAAAACAGTTCTTTTTGCCCGTGCATATGAGACTGAATGTATTTTATCTACACTCTTGCCTTTTACTGTAATTGATTAATTTTATGTTGATGTCCAGAGGAGAAGGAGCGACAAAACAGAGGTTTGGTAACTTTGTGTGAACGAGCAAGAAAAATAGTGCTCAAGACAGAGCGAAATAGTGCTCAAGACAGAGCGAGTCCAAACAAGACTTAAAAATAGTGCTCAAGACAGAGCGAAATAGTGCTCAAGACAGAGCGAGTCAAAACAAGACTTAAAAATAGTGGTCAAGACAGAGCGAGTCAAAACAAGACTTAAAAATAGTGCTCAAGACAGAGTGAGTCAAAACAAGACTTAAAAATAGTGCTCAAGACAGAGTGAGTCAAAACAAGACTTAAAAATAGTGGTCAAGACAGAGCGAGTCAAAACAAGACTAAAAATAGTGGTCAAGACAGAGTGAGTCAAAACAAGACTTAAAAATAGTGGTCAAGACAGAGCGAGTCAAAACAAGACTTAAAAATAGTGGTCAAGACAGAGCGAGTCAAAACAAGACTTAAAAATGCATATAACTGAAAGTATTTTATCTACACTCTTGATTAATTCTATGTTGATGTTTTTATTGATTGTATTTGTTTTCTTATATTTATGCAACTGTGAAGCACTTTGAATTGCCTTGTGTATGAATTGTGCTCTACAAATAAACTTGCCTTGCCTTGCCTACTTGAGCTCGCCAGAGAGCTTCCCTGTGGCAAGATGGCCGCCTTAAGACATCTAGCCTTTATAGTATGATATCTATGTTCACCATCTTCTCCTCGTTTGTCCCTTTCTTGTTTCCTGTATCTCCTCTTGTGACGCCTCCACATGTGCTGCAGCTGTGGGGGCTCTTAGTGACTCTTCAGTGTTTCAGAAGAAGAAATGTATAGCTCTCGAATGTCTTCAGCTCTTACGCTAGCTGTTTGTTTCCTTTTAAAACCGGAGTCCTTCATGGCTAGCATTGACTCTGCAGCAAAAAAAATAAAATACAGTGAACCTCACAAAAACACAGCACAGCAAAACAATGTGGCACACAGAAACTACAAATACAAATGAACGAAGTATGGCGTCATAATAGGATCGATAATAATCTGCAAAACTCCTCACGAACTTTGGCTTTGGAAATGTTGAATCTTTCAATTAAAATGTGTGACCGTTTTCTTTTTGGCAAACGCAAAGCAGAAAATATATGTTCCCTTTTCACACCAAAAAAAAAAAGAGCATTTCCTCTTGGCACTCGCACTTTTTTCCCATCGTTTTTTTTTTTTTTTCCTGCGTGGACCGCTATATGAGCATCCCGCTGTCTGCCAGTCCATTGGTTCGGCGCTCGCCCGGCGCTAACAGCCCGCTCTCCAGCCAAACGCTCGTGTGATCAGCTCCATGTGGGACAAGCTGCCCCCGAAATCATAAAAAGATCAACTCGATTTGATCATTTCTGCGCCGGCCCCGCGGTGAGGGAGGGAGAGAGAGGCGAGAGGAGAGGGGGCATCTGGCATGGAGTGTCCTCTGCTCATGAAGTGGTCCACGGTCTGCCACTCCATTTTTTTTCCCCCCCTTACTCTTTTTTTTTTTTTTTGGAACAGAGCGGCGAAATTGGGCACAGATTGGACATAGTTGACCGCGAGCCGAGGCACGTGGCCAGCTCCCAAACAGCCCTATTAGCATTTGGTGCCGATCAAACGGGAAACGCGTGGAGAGGGTCCGGGATCGCCCTGGAAGAGTCTCCGAGGGAGGGGGGTGGGTGGGCTGGGACTGGGCTGGGACTTGGCGCGGATCTCGACCAAATGTGTTGACTGACTGTGGGAGCGTTTGGCTGGAGGCCGGCGTTTGGACAACTGGACCGCTGGAACGGGCCGGTTACAGGGATCTGAGTGCAGTGACAAGAGTTTAATGGCTGTGCTGGAGTTAATTAAAAACGACAGGAGAGGATGAAGAGGAGAAGCATTTCCTGAACGAGAAAATTGTTGAACAAAGATTCTGGCAGGGGGAGACGTCAGAGATTTGGGAAGTGCGACGCCTTCTCACACAGCGGGAAAGTCCTGGGTGAGGCCAGACGCTTGTGGTGAAGAGGAGGAGATGGAGAGGCTGAGGAGGCAAGCAGGCTGAAAATGACAGGCCTATACTTTTAGTGCAAAGTAAACCTTAGAGCAGGGGTTCCCAATCTTTTCAGGCAGCGACCCCCCCAAATCACTCAACCAACAACTCGGGACCCCCTTACAAGTAGCATTTATAATCATTCAAGGTGATTCCATGGACAGCAAAAAAACAAAACAAACAACGGGTCCTGAAAGAAATCCAAGTGAAAATGTCTCTGATGAACATAATAGAGAGGAACAGACTGTCTTTCTGTGGACATGTGATCAGAGCAGACGATAGTTTCGGAGAAAGCCATCATGCAAGGGTCCATGGAGGGAAAGAGAGGCAGAGGAAGACCTACAACAAGATGGCTGGACAATGTGCGGGAATAACTGGGAATGAGTCTGAGGAATTGTCTTGTTACGGAGAGAGAGAAGGATGAGATGGAGATGCCGAGTCTATTTGGTCACCAGGGGTTAGAGTCGACCTGATGGATGAAGATGAAGCAGAAGAAGAAGAAGGTGAAAAACATTTAAAACCTGGTTTAAGGAGGTTAGTTTGGATGCTGTGTTTTGATATTTAGCTTGATTTCACACACAAAAATATTCTGTTTTCAATCACAAACACATCGAATCCCATTAACAGGAATGGCAGACTGAGATTCCACTTGTCTCCACTGTACAACAACATCCTTCGCTCCAGGCCTGGTCAGCTCTGTGATGCTAATGAGGCTGAAAGTCAGCCCAGGACAGATCAATTAGGCAGGTAATTAAAAGTGATCAGCTGAGAGTCGGGTCAAGAGGTTGTGAGTTAGGTCGTTGGAACTACAAGACTCATAATTACAAAGAGAGTGGCTGTTTATAGAGGGGAGAGACTTAGCCAAGCCTGTGGTCTATATCAGCGGTTAGCGCCTCCGACTTCACAGCTAGAAGGTCCAGGGTTCAATTCCTACCAAGACGGGGCCTTTCTGTGTGGAGTTTGTATGTTCTCCCCGTGTCTGCGTAGGTTTCCTCCGGGTTTCCTCTACCACTAAAAACATGTGCAATAGGTGAATCCTCCAGCCAGGTGTTTCTGACCATTAGCCTGGCTCCACATCATGGAGATGGGTCCCCGGGCACTGCCGTCGAGTATGGGTTAAATGCAGAGGACACATTTCCCTATGGGGACAATAAAGTATACAAACAAACGTTCGACACTTCAACTACAGAGTAAGTTTAAGTTATACTTTATTAATCTCTGTGGAGACATTTGCTGGGCTACCTGTAAGCAGCAGTGAGCTGCCGGCACCTATTACACATGTTTTTACCACTAACCTATGAAAGGCCCTGTCCAGGTGGGAAACTTTTCTATTTTCTCATGTATCATTTTGCTTTCACTTTACAGTTGTCTGTTACTTGTGTGTGAACATTCAGTAAAAAAATCTAAATAAAATCTTAATGTTTAGGGTTGTAAACATGACAAAATGTCCAAAAGTTCAAGGTGTATGAATACTTTCGAGAGGCACTGTATAAAAGATTTGTTTCAGAAGTAAAAAAGTACATGTATCTATATTTTGTTTATTTCAAAGGCCTTGAAATGCACCCTCCAGACCAGTAGGTGGAGCTGTGCAAATGTTACTGTCAAAAGTCAATGACTCACAACGAGACTGAAGGTTAGTCCACGTCTTGTTACCGCACGGGGAGTAAATTCGAGGCGCAATTTTTATGTTTTAGAAGCTGCAAGGTTATTTTTCCTAACACTTACGGATTACTACTTTCTACTTTGAATACTTAAGGACATTCTGCAGAAATACTTCAGTACTTAAGTAAAAAATTTGATAACTTTTACGGAGGGTCCTGGGTTGTTTGATTATTTGAAAAAGGTGAAAAGTTTGGAAACCTGTGGAGAGTCTGTGAGACATAAACCCGCCGTCATGTATAAGTACTGTATATAGTATCACATGAGTATATATATATAAATGTAGGTCATGTTGCTGTCCCATGCACTTGACTGTGTAATGTCCTCAGTAAAGATGTCACAACACGGCAGCGTCTCCGTGTTTCTGTGTCGTCTAAATATTTCAGCAGAGAAAATGGAACTGGAGCGAAACCAGCGCAAAGTGGTGCCAATATTGTGACAGGACTCTCCCGGTCAGTGACGTCCAGAGGAGGTTTACACACACACCACCCAAACGCTGACCTCTCCTCACTCACACCACCCAAACACTGACCTCTCCTCAATCACATCACCCAAACACTGACCTCTCCTCACTCACACCACCCAAACACTGACCTCTCCTCACTCACACCACCCAAACACTGACCTCTCCTCACTCACACCACCCAAACACTGACCTCTCCTCACTCACACCACCCAAACGCTGACCTCTCCTCACTCACACCACCCAAACGCTGACCTCTCCTCACTCACACCACCCAAACACTGACCTCTCCTCACTCACACCACCAAACACTGACCTCTCCTCACTCACACCACCCAAACACTGACCTCTCCTCACCCACACCACCCAAACACTGACCTCTCCTCACACACAGCACCCAAACACTGACCTCTCCTCACTCACACCACCCAAACACTGACCTCTCCTCACTCACACCACCCAAACACTGACCTCTCCTCACTCACACCACCCAAACACTGACCTCTCCTCACTCACACCACCCAAACACTGACCTCTCCTCAGTCACACCACCCAAGCACTGACCTCTCCTCACTCACACCACCCAAACACTGACCTCTCCCCACTCACACCACCATAAACAGAACGATCAGAGAAGCAGAGTTCACTCCTGGAGCCCGGGTCGCCTCTGCACGAGCAGCTGCAGCGTCGGCCCCTCCTCTCCGTAAAACCCGCTCAGTACCGCCTCATGTTTAGGGAAATCTCATTCATAATTCACTTTGCATTGCCTTTTATGGTAAATTGGAGGAGTGCAAAGGTCGTGCCGGGATGCTCGCAGCGTTCTGCTCCACGTGGAATCAGCGAAAGAGAGATTGCGTTCAGGTGTTCGTACAGGCGCATACACAGGGTTTTATAAATTGGGGGGGGGGGGGGAAACACAATTTCCGGGACATGTCCAGCTCGCGAAGGGACAAAACGCCATAAAATAAGGATCGCAAACCACCATCAAACCCAGGACCTTCTTGTTGTGATGCATGGGTGAATATATGATAACCCCGAGCTTCTGTTTTCCCGATGTGTTTTTTCAGTCGTGTAGTCTTTGGTTCTTCCACTTCTGTCCTTATTGTAGACTAAACCACACACACCCATGAATAAATCCGAGCGCTCTTCATGTTATTGCCTCTGTAAAGCCCACATGGCGGATTTGGCTGGATTCCTGCGTACAGAGCCTCCTGAATATGCATGTGGTCCGCAGACAGCCGCCGCAGCAGCAACTTCGGGGTTTAACGTTCAATAAAAGAGAGAACTCTGACACCGAGGTCCGGCCTCAATATCAACAACCCGACGAAAGGAGACTCGGATTACAGACCACTGCCAGACCAGATCTATGGGACTGAAATGTGCGCCTGATCTTAAACTTAAAGGTCCTATGGTGCGTATTCTCAAAGCATTTGCTTATATTTTGAGCACAGCTATGATTGAAACGTCCATCCATCTATCCATCCATCCATTTTCTTCCACTTTTCCGTTTCCGTTTCTCAGAAGGACGGCCTCACGATTAACCGGGCCTGTTGGTCTCTCATAAGGGGCTTCTGAACCGCTTTTTGTCTGACCCGTCACCTAGGACCCTACCAGGGGCACTAAGCCCCCGACAACAGAGCTCCCAGGATCATTCAGGCGCCCAAACCCCTCCACCACGTTGCTTATTTCTGTAGATATTTTTTTTGTAATCCATGCAGTTCTTATATTTGAAGAGTTACGTGGATCTAAGGTCGTGCAAGGCTAGCTTATTTCTATGGTATCAGCTAGCCTGCATTAAAAACAGTCTGACCTGCTCCACAGAGCACCTGAGGCAAATCACTTATAACGCCAGACTAACCATATAAATGTCTGTGTCCATAGAATAATTTTAACCATTTTGCATTTAAAATAACTTATATGTGAGCAGCATCAGCTTCGTGGTTGTATAAGCTACGCGGCGGCGGAGTGATCTGCTGGAAAATAGTCCCTCAAAATGTGATCATTCATGTGATGCAAGGTCAGTTATATTCCAAAAAATATTCTATGAACACAGACATTTATATGGTTAGTCTGGTGTTATAAGTGATTTGCCTCAGGTGCTCTGTGGAGCGAGTCACACTGTTTTTAATGCAGGCTAGCTGATACCATAGAAATGCGCTAGCCTTGCACTAGCCTTGCGCCACAAAACTCTTCAAATATAAGAACTGCATGAATTACAAAAAAAAATAACTCCAGAAATCAGCAACACTCTGGATAACAAGGAAATGAGGCCCTATGTCAAAAATCTTGAAATATCCCTTTAAGATAGAAATGATAAAAAACTAGCCTGTAAGCGGTGTTTTTACCATTAATGTCTAGGTTTACACTATACTAAAGGACTAAAGAAATGTTGTTCCACCACTATATGATGGCAAGTATGACGTAAAAGCAGTTTATTTGTGAAACAGTACCTTTCAATCTGATGATTAAAGCTTTACTTGTGATTGTTTACTTCACTGTGACAGTATCGCTCTCTGTTGTGAGACGATCTCATAAAGTCCTCCTTTTGAATAACTGGGATGCTAGAAATGTTCGTCAAGGACCACAAACGTTTTAACATTTAAAACCGATACAAGGCCTTGAAGTTGTTTCAGCTGGCCAGTTTCTCCCGCTCTTAAACCTCGAGTAACAAACTTTAGTGAGGAGCTTTCAAAGATTAGCATTAGCTTCCTGGCGTCGCTGAAGAGCTCTTCAAATTAGCGTGGTCCGGGTCAGCCTCATTACAGATGCCATTAGCGACATTAGCGACCGGCGCGCTACAAGGAAACAGTTGTTTAAGAGCTGCTAAGTGATGGAGCCGCGCTGACGCTAACGGGCCATTGGAGACGCCACCTGAACCTGAGGGGAGCGATTAGCCACACGGAGATTTGGGTTTTCATCTGCTCCTAAGAGCTAAAACATGCAAAGTGTCGGCCGCAGAGTACTATATCCCAGACGTTTTCTTTGAGACAAATTTTGAACAACTTTTAGCGGCACATCATTAGCGCACTTTAAAAGGTTGTCAGGGCTCATGGAATCGTCCACATGGGAGCAGTAAGAGAGGCTTAAAGCAGAGGAGTTAAACTATAGGACACATGAGCCCTCTGTGTGCAGCATGAGCAGAACCTACAGCATTTCAAAGTATTTGATTTCATTCGACTCATTTGAGTAAAAGTACCATAATATTTGGACGACTGACAGCTCCACTAAAAATCAATTATTAGCATATTTATTTACATGCTGCATTTTGTCTATAAGCCGCAGGAGTCCAAGTTGTTACAAAGCAAAGTTGAAGTATCCAGAATAAATCCGTTCTGTGTACTTCACTCTTTTGATGCCGTTGTCCCTTCAATAACAATCTACGAGCGGCGTAGCTTAGTAGGTGAGTTTTGTGATTCATAATCCTGTTTGAATACTTACACAGAACTGCTAGCGCCGCTGATTGCCCTATGTCGATTGGTTTACTCTTTATTTGTCATTATACATCAACTGTACGACGAAAAATGTGCCCTCTGCCTTTGACCCATCCCTCGACGCCACTGGACGACCTGTCAGGAGCAGTGGGCAGCGGCAGTGCTGGGCTCGGGGACCCATGTCCAGATCAGACTGGAGGATTCACCTATTGCACAATAGGTAGCCTGATAAATCACACAAACGTCTTTTCTGCGCGAAAGAATGTGGGTCTGGCCATACATGGTAAACAAGTGTCTGATTGGCCGAACCGATCACGACTGTCACAGAGAATTGACAAGGTTACGTCACTCGCTGCGCCACTATGTTAGCCTATTAGTTCAATTAACATTAACATTAGCCAAAGTATTCAAGAGGATTTTGCCTCCGTGTTCTTGTGAGTCTATATTCAGTTCATTTTTGAGAATTGGACTACAGCTGTCGTCACGTCCGCAAATTGCTGATTGGTTTATTTCACTGACAATCTGTGCACGTTAGGCCTGTTCAAACTGCTCCGTGACCAGACTAATTCCCTGCGTAGAATGGACAGGGAATAGTATGGCAGAGCCAGGCAAGCACATGGGTATAGTGGTGGGGAAACCAGAGGAAACCTATGCAGATATGGGGCGAACATGTAAACTCCACACAGAAAGGCCCCGTCCAGGTGGGAATCAAATCCAGACCTTCCAGCTGTGAAGCACGAGTGCTAACCGCTGCGCCACCGAGCACTAACTTCCTGTTTATGTTCCACTCTGGACAAGTAGTTGATGCCAATTCTCAAATCGCTGGTACAGCGGTGAGTCTGGATTTTTCCATCCAACTGTATTTTCATTACCCTGAAAATACAGGACTTTTCTAACTGTGTGGAGTCAAATATGCGAAGAGAACAACGGCCTACAGGTAACACTTAGTTTTATGGTAAATGGTCTCAATTTATATAGTGCTTTTATACCCTAATTAGGCCCTGATTTACTAGATTATTCCTTAAACCTGTGTGTATCTGCCTCGCAGTTTAGAGCCATCCCTGTGCCTGTGTAGATGTTCGGAGCTTACACCTCACTTTGTCCCACTAATATTTCAGCTGTGACTGAGCGCACGCACAAAGACCAGACAGGTACACATCAACTTGTCTAGGCTCAGGTAAGAACATATCTCAGTATGGAAAAACGGTGGCCTGTTCCTTTAATGCAGCATCTAGCGTAAACATCAGACACTTCCTGATGTCAGTCGCAGCTCTTTGGTCGTGGATTTTTCTCCCTTTGCTGTACAACCTGCTTTAATCAGCTACAACTTATTTTATTTAGAGATTGTTTGTCGCAGATGGCCAACATTGAGCAGCGTACACCCAGCTTTAGGCACTAAAATACCCTTACTGAGTGAAGGTCGTGATAGAAATGCATGGATAGGGGAGAGTATAGAGAGCAGAGTATAGGATGAGTTCCTTTGTACAGAGGTCGTATCACTTTCAATAATGCACAAAGGCCAGCGTATAAGTTAGTCATGAGTAAATGTTCAGATTTACATGGATGCCTCTACAGTGGAGCGATAACATGTGCAGATACAGAGCCGTGTTCCTGCTCCTCTGATGGAGACTCCTGCGTGAGATCCGTCCACGCGCCGGAGCTTTCGGAGCCTCCTCCAGCGCACAGCAGCCCCGGCCTGATCCCTTTTGACGCGGTAATTGTTATTTCAAATGCACATGAATAAGTGATGGAGGAGGAGTTAAGAATTTAAACAGGTCTCATTCCACAGTCTGAGGCCGGCGCACGGACGCTGACGCATTCAGGGACCTCAGGGACGGGGTTTATGGATCTTAATGGGGCCACGTCTTTGGGAACCGATCTGTTATACATTTATTGATTTCTGAGTAATTGTGAAGGGGAACCATTATTATTTTAAAACCACTGTACTGTACTACTGCTGAGGCTATGTCTGTCCATTATTAGCGCACTAACAGGTCGGCTCAGCGTCAAACCGTGTGCATGAAAAATCAACCTTTCAATTTTTTTTGTTTTGTTTCCTTGATGTTTAGAATGTGCTGTTTAAAGGAATCTGAATTTTATAAAGTATAGATACATACAACAGAAAGTCAAGCTAAAGTCAGGTCCATATGGATGTTTTTTCTTGCTAATTGTTCAGCAGAAGTTAAAATCGGCACTCGTTAGCTTCGCTAGCGTCCTGCTAAGCATTGTCCATTTTTGAAGTATTTATGGGCTCTTGCTCCTCACCGTGTCTTTGTTTCTTTAGTAGAACAGTATATTTAGTTTAGTGGAACACTATATTCATAATTCAGCATGTGTTAAAGCAACAAGCCACCGTTTTTCCAAACTGAGATATGTTTTTGCCTCAGCTTAGATGAGTTGATACGTACCTGTCTGGTCTTTGTGTGTGCGCACAACGACCAAAGATGTTGCTAGCATTTAGCCTCTCCCTGTATATTCCTATAGCTCCAAACGAGGTGAAGTTAGAAGCGACCGAGCTCTTCCACGGAAACGCATAAAGACCAGACGGGTACGGATAGGGATGGGTACCGTTCGTTTTTTTTCGATACCAAGTACTTTAACGATACCTGCTTTTCGGTTCCGGTGCCTTAACGGTACTTTTTTCGATACCAATGTTATTTTAATTCAATAAAAATGACGTGTATTAAAAGTATAGTTCAGGAAAAAATCCTAAAACGGCGCAGCAGAAGCTACACAGGAGCAGCAGCGTCGCCTGTGACTTCGTGTTTTGAGCAGAATTTCCACTTTAGCAGTAATAAAAAGAGAGAAAGGACGTTATTACCTTAAGCTGCAGAGACAGGACAGATCTACATCAGGACATGGTTTTCTTTCAGCTAAACTTTTCTAAACACACTGCGCTGTTCGACGAAGCGAAAGCAACTTCACACTCAAAGATCCTTATATGGTGTGAGCGCTCACTCTGCCACTAACAATTTACCAAAACTGGACCAACAATGTCTAATACAGAGTGAGCGCTCGCTTTCAACAAACCATCTTGGATATTCCTGTCGCTGCAGCTGCTGTAAAGTTGTAAACAAGAGCACGTAAGCTCAGCCTCCGTGGGTCTGTCGCTAAAGGTAAACACGTCTTTCTTGTCACTGCTCTTTTTTGCTTTTCAATTTGACTAAAAGCTCAAGTTTCTTATTCAGTCCTGGTTTAGTCCTGGTTTATAACTGGTTTTGTTTAGCTCTGGGTTTTACAACCGGTGTAGTCTACATCCTGCTCAGTCCTGCTCAGTCCTGACGCAGACCGCGGCTCTGTCATCTCTATTACAAAAGTTTAGCAAGTTTTGCTTCGCTATAAGTTACATCTATAAAATATATCTTTGCTTCGCTCCATTTGCGCTGAAGCGGGTCAGTATCTGCGCACACGTTCATGTAGCTTTTTAGAGACTCACTGCGGGTCACATATTGACGTCTGGAGAGAAAAAGAACCGAAAGTTGGCACCGAAAGAATTAAAAATTTTCGATACCGCCCCCGACCGGAGCTTTTCGGTCGGTTCCAAGTAGGAACCGTTTAACGGTGCCCATCCCTAGGTACGGATCAACTCGTCTAAGCTCAGGTAAGAACATATCTCAGTATGGAAGAACGGTGGCCTGTTCCTTTAAAGTAATGGTGAAGAAATGGGAGAAAGATCATTTTTTTCTCTTCTTCGTTTTTCACCCCTCTGGCTGCTTCGAACATAACCATATATGGGCATTTGCAAAGATGCTGTCTGTATCTATGGAGCTTTACAAAAATGTACAATAATGACCACATGATGTCCACATTATGCTGAATAGAGTGTTACGGACACAACACGTCTTCAAGACAATAGAAGTGTCTTGGTGGGAATGTCGCCTGTCTTACATCTGATATGTAAATAAGTAAATGCATAAATGATTCTGCAGCTGATCCACTTTGCACATGAGCAAACACTTGGAAATGACCCCCTTAGATGACCCAGACCCAGATCACTTTAAATAAAGTTTTTAAAAAATGGACATTAACAATGTTAATGTACAAAGGAACGATAAAAAATCTGAATAGATTTCATCGCCATTGTCAGTGAAAGTACATTAACATACTTGGACTAACACCTGAACACTATTTCATTATACACTTGTACAATGACAAATAAAGCACTTACTTACTTACTTCACAGAGACATAAAGATAGATAATACAACTATAAGAGCATTCATTTAAAAGAAAATAAGCAGTACTTTTAGAACAAATGGAACATAAACTCGAAGTGTCTGTCACTTAAAATAAATGGATCAGTCCAATTCTATTCTTTTCCATTGGCCGTATTTGTCTCCAAAGGATGATTCCTCTTCTTTTATTTTACATCAAACAATTGTTTAAAGGGACGGTACAATGTTAAAACTAAGTATTTTTCTCCCCCTACATGTTCCAGCAATGTCCTAATGTGTAGAATGAGCTCAGACCTGTTCACCACAACTGCCTCTAAAATCCTGCCCTGCACACCTGTCACTCAAAAAGTTGTTACTTCGGGTCAGAGCCGTGGGAACATATTTTGGTTAGCAGATGCTGAGGGACAAGATTTTCCCCAAAAAATACTTTTCTGTGCTTATTTCCCATTTATTAATATTGCCTAATGCGCAAACCATCCCACGGGGTGTGCTGCAGCACCCTCAGCACCCTGGGTTCCCACGGCCTTGCTTCGGGTCCGAAGTGCCGTCATGCAGGAGCTTAATATAGGAGCTGCAGTTACGCGTATGACCTGAGGTGGCAGTAGTGGGTATAAAATGGCCAACTTGCATCTAGTCCCTTTAAACAAGGCAACAAAGTAATTTTGAGTTTTTCAGAGACAATAAAAAAGACTCCTTCTGCTGTGATGTTTGGAAAGAAGATGTTCATTATTTACTAAACTGACCCAGGACATTATTTTAACAAGACACCTTTATGTTAATAAGTGTGGATACTTCAAGAACCAACAGACAAATGAGTACTGACTTGGTATCAAGTCTAGATCCATCCTGAATGTCTCCACAGCCTCGTGCAGCTCAGCATGTCCACCTTTGTTGTTCTCATTCCTAACTCAGTTTTATTTCCTTTGTTTAACCAGAAAAGTCCCCCAAAGATGACAGATCTCCTTTAGGAAAGCCCTGGCTCCAGAGAAGATCCTTTTGTGACTGTGTGGAAGGGAACGAAACCCTGCACCTCGAGAGGCCTAACCGCTGTGCCACACACGCCCTGGAGAGAGGTCCAACATCCATTTGATCAAGTAACTCAGTCCTACATTCTATCTTCTGAAAACAACATTTGGTTTATATCCAAAGCTTAGCGGCCGTTCTTTTCATTGTGCGCAGCCTCTTCCTTTCGCTTATTTTGGGAGGTTTATAAAGATTTAAGTTGCGGTCTGATCTTAAGTTCCTTCAGTCAACACTGCCCTGCTGTGACGCTCTGCTCTCGGGCACAGATCGGGTGCTTACGGTGTTTGTTCTGTCCATATCGCTGCTCGTGCACGCTCTGGGGCTGTGAATTTAACATACTGCGGTGTTTACATTGCTCTAAACAAATAACGCTCTATACATTCATTTAATTTCCTCTTTGGTCGTCCTCTAGGCCTCCTGTTCCCTGACAGCTCTGCCCTCAGCAACATTCAGCCCAGATATTCACTGTCCCTCGTCTGCACATCTCACCACATCTCACCACCAGATTACGATAATACTTCTACTTCTATTAAGTTTATGTGTGTTTAATTGGACTGTTTATGTTACAAATGTAAATCTTCCTAATGACAGAGGTATTGAAATCCTGCAGTCGCAAACCTCCAAGTGATCTCAGGTTGATTGAGTCAAATACATCGGGTTCACAGATGACAGGAGTAAAATAATGGACAGAACATGGTCAGATGGGGCAGACAACTTAGGTTTAGGAAAAGAAAGCGATCCACGTTTCCTTTCTTGTTTGAGATGGCGTACAGGATCCATCACAGGCTTCTTGGTTGGTCCCACATTTGCACTGCTTTCTAAGATCCGTCTCTTTTCACATTTGAGATCCGGTTCGAACCGTTCACCTAAAAAGGGACGGTTCGAACGGCGTTTAAAAATGTTAAAATGATGTATTTTCCTTCCCCTACATGTTCCAACAATGTGTAGAATGAGCCCAGACCTGTTCACCACCACTGCCTCTAAAATCCTGTCACTCAGAAAGGTGTTAATTCGGGTCCGAAGTGCCGTCATGCACAAGCTTAATATAGAAAGTGCAGTTACACGTATGACCTGAGGTGGCAGTAGTGAGTATAAAATGGCTAACTAGCATCTAGCCACTTTAAAAGAGCCGGTCGGTCGTGAACCTGCGTCACTACGAAAAGCCGGTCTTCTCTGGAAACAAAATAACTCACAGAAAAAAACAAAACACCCCCCTGCCCCACACACACCATTTGCATCCCGTGCCCTGTCCGTCCCGTCCCGACGTGAACTTTGCGGCTTCTCGTGGAGCACGTGAAGCCGAGCGAAGGGGCTGATTCAAATTTAATGCAGAATAATGTGCACGCTGACCCAGTGGCAGAACACGGCGCGTCTCCCGTGGTCCTGCCCAGCACTTAGGCTTTCACTGCGGATTAGCCTGAGACCTGGAAGTACAGCAGCCAGGGCCTTTTAGCCACCAACAACACCACACACACACACACACACACACACACACACACACACACACACACACACACACACACACACACACACACACACACACACACACACACACACACAACAGGAGCAGAATGTACACAAGCCGAACGGACGCAGAGCAGAGAGTTTAAAATAAGCAACAGAGTCGGGTCATTATGAGGAGGCATAATGTACACAGACATCCAGAGCAAAGGCAAACATTTCCACTCTGTTACCTTAGATAAACTGTCGGGGAGTTCGTTCGTTTGTTTGTTCGGTGACTTGTCATGGGGTGAAAGAACCACATGTCGCTGCCGTCTTTGGGGGAAATAGAAAACGTGCAAGCATGAGAGTTGAACAACGCGACATCCCCTGGAGTTAAATCGAAACAGTGACATTGCTCCACTTTTATATCTCTCTCCATATGTTCGTTAAAGGGACTATACTGAGTTTAAAAATGTTAAAATTAAGTATTTTCCTCCCCCTACATCAGGGGTAGGCAAGTTTTGTTGGCGGAGGGGACGATTTTCTTGATTGTAAATAGACCGAGGGCCGAAGCCGCTGATTATTAGCCCAAAGTAAAGCATGACACTGGAAAAATGACCATCATGAGATAAATGACTTAAAATGGCTTGAATTAAAGTTCTTCTATGTATAATTTGAGTCGGTTTGAACTAATCCCAGACACAAATGCTATAGCGCCAATGGAACAAGAATCAAACCCAACTTGAAATCAGACAAATAATTGTTTTTCCCTTGAAATGACACAAAATTATCTGAATTAAGAGAATAACTACTACTAGAGGTTTTATCTCATCTAAGACCAGACCAAATCTACTCAAACCTTAGAGTAGATTTATGTCATTTCTTCCTTAAAACGATGCACTTCTTTCTAATGCCAGTGTTGTACATAATATATGACCGAACTGGGTGTATTGACCATATTTCTACCTTTGTTTCTCCATTTAACTCTAATAATGTTCAAAGTACTCTCTATCATCTTGAGGGCCAGAGGTTCTGTGCTGGAGGGCCAGATTTGGCCCCCGGGCCTGACGTTGCCTACCCCTGCCCTACATGTTCCAACAATGTCCTAATGTGTAGAATGAGCTCAGACACATTCACCACAACTAAAATCCTGCATTATTATTATCATTATTGTTATTTAATGCCCAGCTACTATATCTGTAATGCCACAAACAATATTTCTGTTTGAAACATTTTCGCAGTATTTTCTGTAGCAAAATTAGTTGGGATCACCAGTGGGATCTGACGGTCGGGAGTTCGAATCCCAGCTCTTGAAGGTGCACACTGTTGTCGTGTCCTTGGGCAAGACACTTCACCCACCTTGCCTTCAGTGTCTGCGTACACTGCTGTGTGAATGGGTGACTGGTTCCTTGCTGTAAAGGGGCCTAATGAAGGTAGAAAAGCGCTTTATAAGTTGAGACCATTTACCAATAAATTTAGATTTAATGCCGGTTTAAATCCAATTTAATGCGTTTTAATGACATTTAAAGGGGCTAGATGCAATTTGGCCATTTTATACTCACTACTGCCACCTCAGGTCATACATGTAACTGCACCTTCTATATTAAGCTCGTGCATGACGGCACTTCGGACCCGAATTAACACCTTTTTGAGCGACAGTGCAGGATTTTAGAGGCAGGTCTGGGCTCACTCTACACATTAAGACATTGCTGGAACATGTAGGGGGAGGAAAATACTTAATTTGAACATTTAGTTTACACAAAATTCATTAAATTACTTTTAACGCTTTTGAATTAACCCTGAACTATAAATGATCAAAATCAATCAAAAACAATTCAAGCTGCTTTTCAAATGAGAGAGAGGGAGTCGGCCCAATCATCGGAGTTGATCTATGAACAAACACGGCATAAGTTCATGAGTTTTGGGTGGTTTTCCAGACCTGGGTCTGTTTGGACGTGGGGGAGAAGACGCGCTGCAGAATCTACACACCGACCACAGAGGAGGCTTTCTTTGATGCTTAAGTCTTGTCTTTTGTTAACATTAGTGTGCAGAGTGTGAATTTAGTCAAGTGAAGTGTCTTTGAACAGAAAGATACATCCCGGTCCGTACATTTACCCCTTTCCGGTGCTCGATGTTCAGCCGTTGTTGTTGTAAGCGGCTAATGCTCCGTGCGAGACGGGAGCAGCCACTTCAGCCTGATCTCCCCGCGGTAAGTGCCCTTTTCTCTCTGCATATAGAAAACGCGTCCATGTCCGAGCGCCGGCGCGAGCTCGGGGGGAGGAGGAGGGACGGGGATGAAGGAGCTGCTGGAGTGGCCTTTTGAAGAGTCCCGGGTTCACATGTAAATGCTGCGGCGGTAAAAATAAAACGCCAGCTCGCGCGGAGAGACGGATGGGGTCAAAAAACGAGGCCGGCGATGGACAAATGTAAATAGCGGCGCAGCAAGAGAGGAGAGCTGACCCTGAAGTGAAGGAGGGCCGGGTTTGTGCTTTTAGAAAACTTCGGTGGAGTAAAATATACAGTAAACATGCATATGCAATGAGGCGAAACACAGAATAAAGACTCACAAGAAGCTTCAAAATGGAAAAACCCATCATTTTATCTGGTGCTGCTGACAGTTTATAATGGACATGTGCAAAATTGACTTCTAAGTTCTTAAAGAAACAGGCCACCGTTTTTACATACTGAGATATGTTCTTACCTGAGCTTAGATGAGTTGATATGGACCTGTCTGGTCTTTGTGTGTGCGCTCAGTCACACAAATAGACCAAATACGTTGTTAGCATTTAGCCTCTCCCAGAATATTCCTATAGCTCCAAACTGGGGTGAAGTTAGAAGCTACCTCGCCTGGCCTTAGCCATCCGTAAACTCTGGTGAATGATCATTTCCCTACATGTTCGTCTGGGTCTGATCTCAGTGTTCGCGTTACATCGGTTGATTTTCAACCTGCCATTCGGTGAGCGGGGGAGGCGGGGCTTGTAGGTGACGTCAGGCATTTGCGCCAGATTTGCTGGAGTAGTTTGTTAATGGCAGCGGATACGAAAGTAATGGAAGCTCTTTAATCTGTTCTGGCTCGGCTCCAAATATTCAGAAATTAATATTGAAACCTTAGAATGTGCAAGGAATGACCCCAAGATATATGATAGAGTCACGATAGAGTCATGATAGAGCTATGATGGAGTTATGATAGTCATGATAGAGTCATGATAGAGTCATGATAGAGCGATGATAGAGTCATGATAGAGTTATGATAGTCATGATAGAGTCATGATAGAGTCATGATAGAGCGATGATAGAGTCATGATAGAGCTATGATAGAGCTATGATAGAGTCATGATAGAGTCATGATAGAGCTATGATAGAGTCATGATAGAGTTATGATAGAGTCATGATAGAGTCATGATAGAGTCATGATAGAGCTATGATAGAGTCGTGATAGAGTCTTGATAGAGTCGTGATAGAGTCGTGATAGAGTCTTGATAGAGTCGTGATAGTCATGATAGAGCTATGATAGAGCTATGATAGAGCTATGATAGAGTCATGATAGAGTCATGATAGAGCTATGATAGAGTCATGATAGAGTCATGATAGAGTCATGATAGAGTCATGATAGAGTCATGATAGAGCTATGATAGAGTCGTGATAGAGTCTTGATAGAGTCGTGATAGAGTCGTGATAGAGTCTTGATAGAGTCGTGATAGTCATGATAGAGCTATGATAGAGCTATGATAGAGCTATGATAGAGTCATGATAGAGTCATGATAGAGCTATGATAGAGTCATGATAGAGTCATGATAGAGCTATGATAGAGTCATGATAGAGCTATGATAGAGCTATGATAGAGTCATGATAGAGTCATGATAGAGCTATGATAGAGCTATGATAGAGTCATGATAGAGTCGTGATAGAGTCTTGATAGAGTCGTGATAGTCATGATAGAGCTATGATAGAGCTATGATAGAGTCGTGATAGAGTCATGATAGAGTCATGATAGAGTCTTGATAGAGTCGTGATAGTCATGATAGAGCTATGATAGAGCTATGATAGAGCTATGATAGAGCTATGATAGAGTCATGATAGAGTCATGATAGAGCTATGATAGAGTCATGATAGAGCTATGAGAGTCATGATAGAGTCATGATAGAGCTATGATAGAGTCATGATAGAGCTATGATAGAGCTATGATAGAGTCATGATAGAGCTATGATAGAGTCATGATAGAGCTATGATAGAGCTATGATAGAGTCATGATAGAGCTATGAGAGTCATGATAGAGTCATGATAGAGCTATGAGAGTCATGATAGACTTATGATAAAGTCATGATAGAGCTATGATAGAGTCATGATAGAGTCATGATAGAGTTATAACAGCTGCTTCACTCACTCGGGCGCATTACATACATCACTACAGCGAAAATCAGATCCAATCATTTCAAAGGAGTTCACCCCTCCCACCTGATCACGGAGCTCAATTGTGAAGGTCCAGACCCTTGTAGGAGGGTCTGGTAAAACCAGGCTACTTTTATGTTTATATGAAAACATAAAATGACATAAAACTATATCAGTAATGTTCAGCAAAAATGTCAAATTGATATCACTACATTATTTTATTTTTTTATTTCCTTTTTTTCCTATAAGAGTTTGTATAATTACATTTAATATCTTCAAGTTTAGGAGTATTTCCAGACACAAGTTACACTACATACATTAGTAACTAAGTAAGCACAAGGCCTTACAACAAAATAATTCTAATCACAAAATCACTCCAGATATTTTCCCAGTATTGCGAAGTCTTAACAAATAGCAGTTTAACAGAATAACAATTTGTGAAGCGGCTCTGGAAACGACTCGCTGTGACCGCTCCTCAGACCAACGCGAGGCAGGATTTCAGACTCAAGGACAACAACAAAAAACAACCGCTCCGAGTTTACGGTGGACACGAGACACAACGCTCCTAATGGGATTTCTGAAAACAGATTTTGGCGAAGGCTGCGACTTCCTTGAACCTGTCCATTGAAAAGCGCAGACAAAGAGCGATTGTTTGTGTGCGTTCGCCGATGTCTTACGGGAAGAGGGCCCTGGAAGTTTGAATAAAGTTTGCGGAGGTCCCTGAACCGAAGGCCGGCGCTCAAGTCCACCACACCACAAATCAACAATAGACGCTCACAAAGAAGAGCACTCAGTCTTTAAGGAGGGCATTACAGTATTATTGAAGATGTTAAATGTGTTTCATGGCTCGCTGTTTGGTTCCATATTTACAGTAATGAACTTTCTATGCTGCAGCGCGATGGAAAAGATCGAAATACAAGTACAAGTCAAGTTTTTCCTCTTTACTTTCATCACCTCATTTTGACAAAGGTGTCTGTAGTTTCTTCTCACAGCCTTGGAGCGATGCAGTAAAAGTTTGTAATAGTAGTTTAACCTCTTAGCCCCGCCTTAACTGAGTGCAATTTCTCCTCTTTCATTGCTTTTTTGTTGAATTTTCGTCCAAACTAGAGAAAAGCTTGGTTCAGGTGGGGGTGAAGAGATTAAATGCATGTATCTCCAGAGTGACCTCACACTGATGATATCTGGCTGTGGGCAAAAGGCCAATGGGAGGGGTTAAAAGTCCATCTGCGGCCAAAGCTTATTAGTGTTGCTGACAAAGCCTCTTGGATGACTGGCGAAACGTCCAACACTTAACCTCTTAACCCCCACCTGAACTGAACTTATTTTGTCCAGTTTGGCTTTACCCACATAAAAACAGCGATGAAAACGAGAAGGAAAACAAAACAAAAAAAAAGGCAAAAAAGTGATCAGAAAAGCAATAACAAAATCAACAAATGACAATAACACAAACGCTTTAAACTCCGGTCAAGAAGCTTTTAGATTTGGGTAAAGCTGAACTGGAGAAAATACGCTCGGTTAAGGTGGGGGCTAAGAGGTTAGAACTCCTGCAAGACTTTCAAACAAGAACACGATCCAACTAAATGTGGTGGTCAGCGCACTTGATTTCAATATTTTCATTATCAAAAGTACCTGATCAGATATTCCAATAAGTAAAAGTTGCTCAGTCAAATTTCTACTTTAGTGAAAGTACTGAAGTATGTGCTGCCGACCATACTCAAGTAATCTCAGTAGATACAAATAAGTTTAAATATGAGCTTCAAAAAGTGAGTCAGTCGCATTGACAGAACATCTGAACTTTCAGCTTTATTAGGCTTTTTTTTCTCCATCTATATCTTTAATGAACCTTTATACATTACAAGAACAAACCCTGCAAAGAAAAAAAAGAAAGACTGAACATCAAAACAAAACTATAGATGGATAAATAAAAATAAAATTTAAAAATGGATAAATTAAAATCTGCTATAAATAACGGATATAAAGGACCTCTCTCCCGAAGACAGTGAAATACCTGTAATATGAGAAGTTACCCCAAACAGCGCCACAACAGGATTTGGATTCATATTTTTCCCTGTGACCTCACTCAGAATATCCGAGTAAATGTTGGACCAATAAGATAGTAAAGTCGGGCATGACCAAAACATGTGAATATGACAGGCAGCTGCCTGATGACACAGGTTGGATCAACATTTTGGATTATTCTGGAAAGTCTAACCTTTTTCAAATGGTAAGATGTAAAATGTTGCATTGAATTAGTCCATGTTTAGCGCAGATTGAAGAATGTACTTTGTCCAGTGCTTCTTTCCAAATATCGCTAAACACCATTCCCACATCATTTTCCCAAAGTGCTTTAATGGAGGTTTGGAGAGTCCAAACCAGGGAAGCAACAAGAGGGACATGAGGCAGACCAGGAGGAAGTTAGGCGGTCAGAATGATAATGCTGAAGGTGGAAAGCCAAAGAAAGCGGGACAGCTGAGAAAACTGAGAAAACCATGGGTGACGAGAAGGACAGGAGTGGGAAGAGTCCACCCAGGACGGAGAATAATGCCCCGCAGTGACCCAGGAGCACGAACAGGAAGAGCCCGCCCCAGACAGGGGTCTCAGTCCGATGGTGGCCCCAGGACAAGAGGAGCCCACCCTGGACGGAGAAAGTGTCCAGCGGTGGCTCGGGAACAGAAGGGGCCCACCTCGAACGGAGGTCGGGGTCTGGCAGTGGCTCAGGGCGGGAAGGAGGGGACAGCCACCCCGGACGGAGGTAAATGTCCAGTGGTGGCTCCGGAACAGAGCAGGAACAGGGGTCACGGTCCTGAGCTGCCAAAGGGCAACAAAACTGGTGATGTTTAATAAAAGGACGAAAACCAAAATAACAAAATCCAGAGAAAACCAAAACCTCAAAGAAACCGGGGCTGACGCAGACAATGACGCGACAAAGGACAAGGGAAACACAGGGGTTTAAATACAAGAGGAATTGAATGGGACCTAAGCCATCGATAAACCAAACTCCGAAACTTTAGCATAACTTCCTCTAACTTTTGGACTCATTTGGACAAAAGCCTGCTTGACGTTCACGCGGCGGAAAAAGCATTGGCATCGCGGCCAACCTTCAACGCTCAGTGAAAGAAGTGTTTTCGCTCAATACGCCGCATTCTTCAGAGTTCACACCAAGAATCTACAGACGGCCGAGCTCGAGTGCCTGTTTAAATAACAACCTTTTCACGAATCTGAATATAACATAAATAACAAGTGGGAAGGGCCTTGAAAACTTTGCAAGGAAAGGAGTTAAACATCGCGGGTGGCTTTGTGTAGAAACTCTCAATAGACGCAACAAACTTTATGAATATGGATCATTTTAGTTGAAGAGTTTGAAGTAAATGATCAGTTAAAGGCATTTTTACATAAGTGAACCAAACTCATATTCCTTTGAGTTTGAATAGACCTCCAATAAAACAAAAAATCTCTTTTGATTTGTGAATAACGGCAAAACTTACAGCATATTTTGGTTCACCTTTAACCAGACATTACATTTTACAGATTTTAAACACTGCCTGGCCCATTAAAAGGTGGCTACCTGGATTTAATGAACTCTTCTGATCTGGGGTCGCTGCAGTTGGTCAGGTCTAAGTTCAGGTCTATGAGAGAGATCAGCTGACGACCAGAACATCCTGAATGGCCAGGTTATTCCATTAAAAGCACTTTGGGTAAAAGCCCTATATAAGGTGAGATCATTAACCTTCGATGGATTTCTTCTTCTCTGACAGCACAGGTATATTCCAAGATGGTCATGAAAGAGTGGTTCAGGGAGCATGAGATAGATTGACCACCGCAGAGTCCAGATCTTAACCCCATTGAGAAGCTTTGGGATGTGCTGAGAAGGCTTTGTGCAGTGGTCACACTCTCCGATCATCAAAGCAAAATCTTCAAGAAAAATTAATGCGACACTGGATCTTTTGACATTGCAGAAGCTTAACGAAAACAAAGCCACAGCAAATGTGCTGTAATCAAAGGCAGATTTTTCCAAAGTTATATTTTAATGCTATAAAATCAAGCCTTGCTCTAATGCTCTAATGTTTCAATCTTGTTTAAATTAAATGTATGTTTTTAATGATGTCAAAATGTATAAATCCATGGTCAAGTATTCATCTACATTTAAAATCAGTTTTTGTACTGTAACATCAACCTGCCCAGGGACTACAGGTGGAAATTGGCATCTTTGCTATAACCTGGCACAATGCATCTTTCCTTTTGGTCAATGTTAAATTGTGCACTGTCCCTGTTTAAATAAAAACCATACCATACCATACCATACCTTAAAACCCTCCTAGAACACCTCCTGGACACCCTAGGGAGGTGTTCCAGGCATGTTCTATTGGGAGGCGGCCTTGTGGAAGACCCAGGACACGCTGGAGGGACTATAGGTGTCTTTCCACATGCAGGAGACAAAGGCCAGGGCCAAACCGGTCTGACCAGGTGTAGGTTTTGAGACCGACCTCTGGCTGTGGCCAAAGCGCTGACCCGTGTCGGACGTGTATTGTGAACAGACTCTGGCCTCTGATTGGCAACGAGAGAGAGGACAGCCCTCACTATTGACGATATTAGCATTTAGCTGCTGTTTGCGCAGCTTTAGCTAGTATTAGCATAACATTTGCATGCAGCTTACCATTATAGTTGTATTTAGCAGTTTCTTTTCTATTTTTATACAGCTTAGCACCTCAGAATGATTCCATAACTCCCACCAGAAGGCAGTATTCGTCCACATTTGTTCTCATCACGGCTCTAAAAACTTTTAATGACGATCTGTAGGGCGTGCTCCTCCGTGGGGGTGCCGTCCACAACAAATGTGGTGTGTATGCGGTGGGGTCGTGCTATGTGAAATGATGGCTTATGTCTCTGTGGCCTGGAGCCCCCCCCCCCCCCAGAACAGCTGGAGGTGTGTGTGGATCGGGAAGTCTGGGCATCTCTGCTGAGACTGCTGCCTCCGGATGAAGTGGATGGATGGATGGATGGATGGATGGATGGCTATAAGGTGAACAAAGTCAATTTAAAAATCCAAGGGGTATTATGCGAAATATACTTTTTAGCACTTTTTTACTATGTTGCAACGTCGTTCTATCATCGAAATACCTGGAGTTGTGTTTCAGAGGTCCTACGTATCCAGGAAATGCTCTCCTCGCCTCTTCCATCTCTTGCTACACTTCATCCTTTCATCACATAAGTAAAAACACTCGCCACTCTGACCGAATGACGAGCTATTTCTTCCTCTATTTGTCTCTATTGAAACAGCTGCACAGCAAAGGGGCGCCAGGGGTGATCGCTTTGTTTTAGATGCCTTTTATATATGGATAAATCTGTGTTTGAGACCTGCAGAAACCCTAACACCCGCTCTTTTATTGGCCCTGGCTCGAACTGAGAGAAGTGGGTCCTCTCCGCCACGGTGAGAAGTCTCCACAGCGCAGCCTAGTGGTGCTTTCCCGCCCTGCGCGCTCAAGTATTCTGCATAAACCCAGCTCTGATCCACAGACTTGATGGCCGTCGAATGTGTGCATTAGTTTCTATGGAGACAGTACATTAAGCACAAAGGACCGAGAACACACGCGACATTATGGATTTACGCGCAGTTATGTGTTTTATTATGGGGTCAATCAACTGGAATTAAGAAAGGCTGATGACGCGGAGTTGTCATGTAATAAAGGACTAAAATAGACGTATAAGAAACCGGATAAATGAGAACAAGCTTCTCATTTAATGGTACGACGAGGCACTGCAGGTTTATAGAGAAGAAATACATTTAGCGATGAATGCTTGCTGAACATTACTGATATGAATATGAGAAGAGAAATGTCGGAGTTACTTCCTGGATATCTGAAGTTCCCTCACAGGCAAAATGTCATAAAATAAGCAACGTTCAGGGGAAGTTTTGTCATTTTTATACTGTTGTATTTATGCTGATGTTAAGGGAGAAGACTAGCAAAACATCTTAACATTGACCACTGCGTGAAAAGTCAGTGTTTCATTTTTTTTACCAGCTTTTTCCACATTGCTTTTCCATTAAAGGGGCTGTATCATGCAACATTGACTGAACAGATGTCATGTTTGCACTGGAAGCTGTGAAGAAGGAGCTCTTTCTAACCTACTCTGGACACGCCTGTTCTGTTTTCTCAACTAACGATAATGTCACGGAGAAAAGCGCGTTTGGCTACGAGGACGGGACTTTATTCAACCTTCCTAAAGAAGAGACCACTCGCCAGAAGTTTGAATTTCTCTCCGGGATTCCGCGACTCTCAGCCAAAATAGTGTGACTGTCTCTGATGGATGTTTGGTGAACCTTCACCAGAATCAAAGTGGATTAACTTTTATAACCAACACGAGTCCTATAATGTAAACAGCGATGGACCAATGCGGTGAGTCAATTCAAAGCGTTAGCATGTGTGTTAGCGTGTGTGCTAGCTTGTGTTAGCGTGTGTGTTAGCTTGTGTGTTAGCTTGTGCGTTAGCTTGTGTGTTAGCGTGTGTGTTAGCGTGTGTGTTAGCTTGTGTGTTAGCGTGTGTGTTAGCTTGTGCATTAGCGTGTGTGTTAGTGTGTGTGTTAGCGTGTGTGCTAGCTTGTGTGTTAGCATGTGTGTTAGCTTGTGTGTTGGCGTGTGTGTTAGCTTGTGTGTTAGCTTGTGCATTTGCGTGTGTGTTAGCATGTGTGTTAGCGTGTGTGTTAGTGTGTGTGTTAGCATGTGTTAGCTTGTGTTAGCGTGTGTGCTAGCATGTGTGTTAGCGTGTGTGTTAGCATGTGTGTTAGCCATGTATGAAGCTGTGTTGCAGATGTCAACTCCTTATAACTGCATTGTGAAGCAACTTCACTTTTTGCTGTGTATTTATATTTCTACTAAAAAAGCAAAAGTTGTATGAGCGGAGAGAGGGGGCGGAGTTAACTGAATCGAAGCGTTGTGTCTTCCGGGTTTGAAAAACACCTCCAGAAAATATTTAGATTCATCACAAATATTAGTACTCCATAGTGGTCGAGGTACAATATATCATATAAATGCCTATACTTTACTTCGGAATGGCTAAAATAGCAGGATACAGATTCTTGAAACAATTTCCAAGCCTTTTTTTTTTTTTCATAATAATTAAGCGGTAAATGTATTGTTGTTGATCATTATAAGTAAATAATGTGTTAAACCTCCCCTTTGATTAGTGGTAATCATGGCAAAAGATATTTGATAAGAAATTTGCACTAACGTTTAGGAATAATATAAAAAAATTGCTTTACAATGTCTAATTCTGCAACAACAATAATTAATTAAGAGGTTAACTAAAAAACAAGAACTATTTTATCATTTCAATTAGCCATGTTTGTTTATGCATCTAGAGCTATAGTATGTGATCCTATATCAACATATTTCCCTTGTTGTCCAGCTGAATTTGCATCACATCTCTTGGTCAGCGTGTTATTCCTCTCATGGTATTATTATTATGTGCGTACATGGTGTTTGCGTAGCCCTCATGTAAAGAAAGCGCTGACCTCCGCAGTGGGCAGCTGTGCCGGAGCGAACGGCGGATCAGTGGGCCAAACGGAGTCTGCCTTCTGTAATAAACGTCACTTCTCTGTGTGTTTTCAGAGAGCGATTATTACAGCGGAGGGTAAAAGGCCAGGGCCCGGTCATGTTTATCATGTTAACATATGTTTACAGGCCGCACTCAGACGGACAAAGGCAGAGCGCGGGAAACACATGTTCGCTCATGTTATTCACATTATTGTGCAGACGATTGTACAGCTGCAGTGGTTTCCTCTGGCATCTGTTCCAGACCTGGTCCTCAACCTTGGTCTTCAGCCTGGAGAGATGTAGAGACGTTGTGGAGAATGTCCCTGATATAGAATTTGGGCGTTCTGCTCTCCCGAAATTTCATCCGATGGACGGGGGAGCGACTGAATTTTGCGGTGCATTATGGGTAACAATAGTCTTCTCAAGTTCCGGTTCTGCCAGAGTGTTTTTGTTCGCTCTGCTTGCTTCATCTTCTGCTAAGAGAGGAATACAACTCTGTAGCTGATATTTTATGATGCAGACTTCGACTGTTCCGACTCCCTATATTTAGGGCTCGTACCTCCCGCCTCCCCTCCTGCCTTCAGCGGACACTTTCAGCCACGCACTGCCCCGCTGTACGGTCTCCCGCCCGGCTCGGAGCCTCGAAGGCCGGGCAGGAGAGCTAAGCGTGAGCTGTCCCTGGGAGACTATAGTAAAAAGCCATTCTCATATTCTCAGTGAGCTTCATAACGTCGTCACCCTAAGTCTGTGAAGTCAAAACCAAACCACAAAGCAGTAATCAAAGCAAAAGGCGGCTATTTCGAAGAATTTCTTCCCACTTTTTTGCTTAGAGGAGCCACCGCTTTTCCATACTGAGATCTGTTCTTACCTGAGCTTAGACGAGTTGATGTTTATGTAACCCGGGTGACAAAACCCTATTAAATATCCTTTCTATTTGTTGTCCGTTTATGTTACATGCGTTTACGTTACGTGCGCTTGCGTCACATGGTCACGTGACCTAGCGCTGCTATCAGACTAGCATAATAGCCGGTAGTGGGTAGCTACCGGTAAGAGCGAGAGGGAGTCGCTGTATGAGGTTGCTGCAGGAGCCGATTGGCCAGGTTGGATGGCGAGCTTAGAGCCCGAGCTAGAGCCTGTTTGAACGTTGAGCCTGGATCCAAATGAACTGAATGAGCTGAACTGAATTCACCCAACCGAACCCCGGGCTGGTAGGAGGCTCCTCAGCAGCCGCCCTCTCTTTTTGTTTCTTTTGGTTCACACCAACGTAACCCGTTCATCGCGGTCCCTTTTACAAACTGTTACTTGCCCTGTCCCTTCACCAAACCCCCTGGATGTTGCCACCCCAACGTGGAAGTTGTGGGCCCGTATGAACTGTTTTCCATCTGTGTTGCAACAATACCATCGTTGGTAGAAAAGAAGAAGAGAGTGTAAATATTGTACATGTTGAAAGTTCTATGCACTGTGAAATGTGTGAATGGCCATTCGAATAATTTTGTCACACATGTTTGTTTATTTGTTCTATTTATCACAATATATTATTTGGTACCACTTAAACTTAATCTTGGTGTTCAGTCTTCATTACTCCATTCCTAGAGACGAATTTAGTACTTCTGATCTAGCCCAGTTTCAAAATATTTGATACTTTACTTAACTACTCAATATAATAACTAATAGGTTACATGTACCTGTCTGGTCTCTGTGCCCGTGGAAGATCGTGGTCACTTCCAACTTCACCCCCGTTTGGAGCTATAGGAATATGCTGGGAGAGGCCAAATGCGAGCAACATCTTTGGTTGTTTTGCGTGACTGAGCGCACACACAAAGACCAGACAGGTACACATCAACTCGTATAAGCTCAGGTAAGAACAGATCTCAGTATGGAAAAACAATGGCCTGTTCCTTTAAAACAGAACTCCATATATGTTTATTGTTAAATGAACGCCTTCAGTGTGAATCTACAATGTTAATTGTCCAGTTTTTTGACCGGTACTTCAAGTCCCCATAAAACTACTAAAAGATCGATAATTAAGTGTCAAACACATGCTCGTCTTAGCACATTGCGTTTGGCGGGATATAGAATGTTCTTTCATAAATTCTAGCGCTGACATTTACATATCGTTGTGATGTCCTTGGATGAGACGTCACACATTCTTCTGTGAAAGCCTGACTGAGTGATTGGGCTTTGTTTAGGAGTTGAATGTAATGTTTCTGTCGTTCTGCCAACTGTAGACTTTGGATATTGTTGCTAATTCCTCCACACACGTGTTTCTACTAAATAGTCAGATCTAAGTAATGTCCAAATGGATAATAGTGGTAATGGATGAGAGGCGTGACAGCCGCGCAGACGTCACAACATATTACAGGCTCCTCTAAAACATTCAAACGCTTAATGTCCGTGTGTGTCGCAGAACATGGCTGTCGTCACGGCAACACTTCACACGCATCAATCACGCGCGGACGAGCACGCTATGAGCTTTAACCCCGACATATGTGTGGCGTGTCTTTCCCCTGAATGAAGTGAGGGAGATAAAGAGCAGAGAGAGAAGTGGCGAGTGACTGAAGTGAGATACAAATTATACATAATAGTGGTCTGTCGCCGCCGCCACACGCCAAACACGCCAAACACGAGGCGCAGTCCATTAGACCAGACCTGCCGGAGTCTGTCATCCCTGCACACCCGCCACACTCTAATTCATACAGATAAACCACATTTTATTGATTTGATCTGATTTATTAGTGTGATTGTTTGACCTTTGACACATCCTTCTTGTTCATACATTTCATTTGGCCTTTAAAGCGGGAGTATAATGCATTTTAGAGCTCTTTAGCATATTACAATGTTATTCTCTAATTACAAACGTAACTGGAGTTAGCTTTTGACCCACTCACGCAACTTTGAGTAATCTTTGAAGCTTCTCCAGTGGCTGTTCTTAGCAGTGCAGCGACAAATCCCTCCAGAGTTTATCCAGGCAGAAGCAGGTCCGATTTACATTTTAATGCTACAAACACACAATAAAATCTGTGCATATTTCATTTCTTAAGATTTGTAAACATTGTATCAAACAGACGAAAGAGAATTGGATAAAAAAAACGTGACACTTTGGGGCAAAAACATGTGGTCAATTACAGCCAAAACTGAATATGAATATATTTAAGACTATTATTTTTTGGTATTTTCAAATTAACTTTTACTGTAGAATATTTTAATCAATGCCAGTGTAATCCAATATAATGCTTTATAATACTTAAAGGGACTATACAGAGTTTAAAAATGTTAAGATTAAGTATTTTCCTCCCCCTGCATGTTCCAGCAATGTCCTAATGTAGAATGAGCTCAGACCTGTTCACCACAACTGCCTCCGAAGTGCCGTCATGCACGAGCTTAATATAGAAGCTGCAGTAACACGTATGACCTGAGGTGGCAGTAGTGAGTATAAAATGGCCTTGATTTTGGCTAAATTAATTTAGTGACTTTTTTAATGCCTCACAGGCTCCTCTTTAGCTCCTATGTTTAAATTATTTCCTCACCTCTTGATCTTTGCTAAGCTCAGTCTCCTTTCATTCTCAAGTAACAATAAGTAAGTTTTATTTTTTGCATTTGTGGCATTAAAATTTCTTTTCGATTGTTTACTCTCTCATGCCGTGCCGTAGCTTGCCCCTAATTCATCCATTTGTATCTCGACAATGTTAAAGCAGTACTAAGTAACTTGTTTACCTTAATAAATCCTTCCCGTAGTCCCTCTGGGGGTAATACAAGTGTTAATGTGATGATTGGAGGGTCTTTCATCTCCCCCTGGTGTCTCTGGCCAGAAAACCACAATTGCAGCTTCCCTGAAGCAGTCGGAGTCACCAATACACACCAACAGAACCACGAAGAAGAAGCTAACAGGCTAACGGGCAAAGCTAACTGCGGGCTAGCGTCACTTTAAACAGTATTTACAGCCAAGTTTGAGTGAAAAAAATGGTGTAATTGGATGCACAATATCCCTCTCTCGCTTTGTTATTTCTGTCAGCGTAGTATTTACTCTCACGGACAATTAAAAACGCAACAAGCTGCAACACCTGCAGTGGCGCTTATGGCCTCTAGGTGCATGAGTTACTTAGTTCTACTTTAAAGCAAACACTATGCCAAAACTCAATCAATCAGCCTAGGAATTAGATATTAAAAAATCCCTCTGAAAAAAAAAATCTAAATACTGTTAAATCCAAGCCAGGAATGTTTGAAGTCTGTAGGAGCTACTGCTGTGGAGATATTGTCGCACCAATGAGAGGAAAAAACGCATTTTGAGAAATTTCCCAAATAAATCGATGGAGATTTATTTGGGAAATCTCTGAAACATGCCCTGAAACATTGAATCAGGGCATATTTAATTATGTCACTTCATAGTGACATAATTAAATATGTCACTATGAAGATTATGTAAGTGAAAGTTCATATGTTAAAAGAACAAAACCTGAACATGTAAAAAATTAGTTTTGCCTGCAGTGTGTCCCCTCCCCCTCCTGTGACAGCACTCTCCCCCCCCCAGCCCGAGCTCTCCAGGTGGGAGTCAGCGTGGCCGAAACAGAGTGGGTATGATTTATACATTTGACATGACCAAACATGAGCGGGGATAAGCAGAGGAGCATGTTTAAATCTCTCAGTGTTTTTTGGACGAGGGAGGGCAGTTCTGAGCCGTATATATGTGTGTCCTCGTGCATGGGAGGGGGGGGGGGGGGGGGGGGTCTGTTTAGCACATTACACGGAGTTATGCAACATGCGCCGAAGCAGGATCTGTGGGCCGAGCGTAAACATATGCAGCACATACATTTATGCATCAGGGTGAGATACAATCCGCCGGAAAAGAGAGAGAAAGAGAGGAGAGAAAGGAGGAGGAGGAGGAGGTTCAAACAGGGATGGAACAAATGCACAACGGAAGTGAGGAGAAGAAGGAAGTGTTATAATGCTGCATCTGCCACTTCTAAAGTTGAAGTTCGATGTAATGGGACAGGATATTGCTAAATTATTGTAGAGCTTTTAAATGGGCTCGATGCAAGTTGGCCGTTTTATACTCACTACTGCCACCTCAGGTCATACGTGTTACTGCACCCCTCAGAGGCAGTTGTGGTGAACAGGTCGGAGATCATTCTACACATTAGGATTTTTAAACTCCGTATAGTCCCTTTAATCTCTTAACCCCCACCCGAACCAAGCACATTCTCTCCAGTTCGGCGTTACCCAAATATAAAAGCAACATAGCAACAAAAATGAGACGAAAACAAGGAGGAAAACGCGACAAAAGTGCGACAAAAACGTGATGAAACAGTGACAAAAAAGCAACAATAAAGCCAATAGATAACAAATAGAGTAACAGAGATCCTTCTAGATCAGTTTTGTAGGTCTTAGCTTTCAAATGAGGCATAACACTGGCCTATAGGCTGCAACCTTTTAGATTTGGGTAAAGCTGACCTGGAGAAAGTGCACTTGGTTAAGGCGGGGGATAAGAGGTTAAGGCGAGACACTTCAGGTGAATAGGGAAAAAAAACTTTTCAGACATAAATAGGAGGCTGGACACACCCTTAGAGATCAGAGCTCAGTGACCCGGGAGGGGCTCGGAGCAGAGCCGCTGCTCCTTCACGTCGAGCAGAGCAGCTGTGGGGGGGGCGGGCCCAGGACACGAGGGAGGGACCATGTCTCTCTGTCGCCTGGTGCTGGGAGGAGATGTGTGTTTTTTCAGTCAATTTTACCCAGAACTCCCCCGAACGAACTCAAGAAACAGCCCAACAACGGAGCAGGAGCCGTGAATCCCATCTGTACTAGATAGAAGAAAATGGTTAGATGGTAATACTATAGCATAGAATCTAAACCGGTCAGTGTTGTGTGTTTTTGTGTACTGTTTTACCTTCCCTGGTCCACTGACTGTACATTTTGCTAAAAACTAGCTCCTTTGCAATCTGTATATTTCATATGTTTTTAATGAATGCGTACTGTCCCAAGCAACTGGACAAATAACAAAAAAATACATCCCACAGCGAATGTCCTCTCACCTGTGCGTCCTGTAGTGATGGGTTTACGGCTCTTTACTGGGAGCCGAGTCTTTGAGATCCGTTCACTTCAAAGAGCCGTTCAAAAAAATTTAATAACACCAGCCAGATAACTCACAATATCGAAGATGCAATCGATAAAAGGCACTTTTTTGATATGAAGAACATGTTTGTGAATAAAATCTTGCACCACAACTAATATATAGAGGCTGTAAATGCCTGACAAATCATTGTTAGTGAATTTAGCTTTGACTGCAGTGCAAAATATATATAAGTTATAAGTTGAGACCAAAAAGCTTTGACTTGTGTCGCCTGCTTCGTTGTTGGGCTGAATCCTGAGTTCGTTTGGGTCAAATCAGCGTAAAATTGACCGAGAGATCCGTTCTCCTTAAAGAGACCCCGACATGTTCCAGCCATGTCCTAATGTGTAGAATGAGCTCAGACCTGTGCACCACAACTGCCTCTAAAATCCTGCACGGTCACTCAAAAAGGTGTTACTTCGGGTCCAAAGTGCCGTCATGCACAGGCTTGATATGGAGACTTATGAGAGTTAGATGTGAGTTACGCGTAAGACCTGAGGTGGCAGTAGTGAGTATAGGTTTTGTGTGGACGTCAAGGCTCGAGAGGCTCTAAACACTGTCGTTGGAGTTTTTGTTTTGTGAGGAAAGAACTGTGACAAACCGTTTAACAACACAGCGTAAGAGTGTTCATTTCCCTGTCATCACTCAAATGTTGTCCAAGGAAAACAGGGACAGACCAAGTCCTCAAACCTGGCTGTCATCGCCCGGCTCTGAACGGGGTCTCCTGGGGGTCTGTGTGGCCAAACAGAAGATATGGTCATTCTCACATCAGGAACTTTAGAAACCGCTGGGGGCTGTGTGGACGGCGGAGCTGACAGCGCCCTGGAAAAACACTCAGACAAAACCTTATATTCACGCTAAATAGTTTAGCTTTCCTGAGTCAATTCATCTGAAAATCCCTCTCGACGAAAAAGGTAGTGGTTGTTGAGTGTAAACTAACTTTTCTGCCAAATTTCTCTGGCACTTTGGTTAATTAAAGACTTTTCCTCGGGGTGCAGTAACGGAGCGTTTTTTATTATTGTGAGATCCGAGTGATGGATGCTCAGGTAAACAACGGCCTGCGGCTGTTGACAAAACTTTCTATTGTCTGAAAGTTTTGTCCAAATGAACGTCTGGCAGAGATTTTCGTAATGGGACTCCACGTCTGAAATCCATTGAAATGATCATATACAACACTTTAAAGTCGAGTTTATTTGATACTTCAAGAAATGTTTGTTCTGTAGTACGTTTCTAGCTTGCAAAGCGCCGGCATCTCGTGTTCAGATAGATGAGATTTATGTTGTTTTATGTCTTTTAATGTCTTTTAATATGCATTCACTGATGTAGAAACTCTGTAGAAACTCCAGTCTGTCGCTGTTAACATGTAGACCAGGCATGTCCAAAGTGAGGCCCTCAGACCAATTTCTGGTGGCCCTCAGGCTTCTTGTTTTATTGGCACACATCACCAGAGATGGTACTTTCTACTGCAATCTTAATAATCCCAAATGCAGAGGACAAATTTCCCTACGGAGACAATAAAGTACACCTTAACCTTAAATAATCTATGGAAAAAGCCCAACTGCATCTCCATTGTGAGATCACTGTGCTCAAATTGAGACATTTTAACTAATAAATATGCACATTGGAAACTCCATCAGCCACTGGAAATACTTGACTTGGAGTACAGCGCTACCAACCTATTATGTCCATAAATAAATGAGTAAACCGCGCATTTATTAGTAAAAAAGACGATCAAACATCTGCTGCTGCAGCCTCAAAACAAATCCACATGGTCCAAGTAGCGATCGCTAGATTTCCCCTTTGAAGGTAAACTCTTCATACCTGTGTGCGTCCTGGTCTCTGAGGCTGCTGCGTGTTTCTGTTATGCCCTTTAGACGAGTTAAAGCAACTTTGAGGCTGATTTTACACATAAAATCACCAGGTCCTCTCCCTGACACGTGCATCATCCTGTGCTTCCTGTTAGTTTGGGCCGAGTGCTTCCCTGGGATTGACCTGACAGGCGCTGCAACTGCACCGTCCATAGTTTTTCCAGAATGTGACAGGACTGGCCAATTCTCCTCGATTAAAAACGCACCGCACGATTATCGTGATCGACCTTTATTAAAATCACGATTACATTAAAATTAATAGCCCAGCTCTATTCAAAGGCATTAAAGAATGGAACAAACTCCCAGAGGCTGAAACTTTCCTTAGACCTGAAGGATTTCTCTGGCAATACAAGGAAAGTGCTGTGAGAAAACCAGTCACCTCAGCATAGAGAATGTAAATATGACCTTTTCTGATGTGTTATTGTTGTAATTTTAGCATGATTCTATGATGATTCCATGTGGACTTATGGCTGTAAAGGGTGAATGGTTGAATGAATGAATTAATATTGTATTTGAGTGGTTAAATATATTTTACATTGTACATTTTGTATTGTAACTCACCTGCTCAGGGACTGCAGATGGAAACTACTACTACAACTAGTTGAAATAAAGTAATAAGCTAAACTGTTCTTAATAAAGCAGTACTAAGTAACTCTTCCCCCTAGAGGCCATAAGCGCAACTGCAGGTGTAGTAGCCAGTTACGATTTTTTTACTTATTGTCTTGGAGAGTAAATACTACGCTGACAGGAAAGGCGAAGGGAGAGAGGGTTACTGTGCATCCAATTAACTTGGCTGTAAATACTGTTTAAAGTGACGTTAGCCCGCAGTTAGCTTTGCCCGTTAGCATGTTAGCTTCTTCTTCGTGATTCCATTAGTGTGTATTGCTTTCTCCGGACCGGTGGCAGTCAAGTTGGCCAGAGACACCAGGGGGAGGTGAAAGACCCTCCAATCATCCCATAAACACTTGTATTACCTCCACAGGGACTACGGAAAGGATTTATTAACGTAAACACGTTACTTAGTACTGCTTTAAATGTAGGTACACTGTTATTGACAACATGACACAATATTCAGTATGTATAATATTCTCATCTCAGTGTGGGAACTGGAGACTAAACATCACGCTAAACTCTATCCATAATGAACACATGAGCCGTCGCTGTAGAGTCGTGAACTTTACTGGGTTCATTTACCACAAAGTGAAAACTGTCAAAAAAGACAAATAAAGAAAAATAAATTACTTCACATGAAGTGCCTGTAGGCTTTTCAACATGACAATCAATGCAGCTTCAATTAGCATAACTGCGATTAGCATTAGCATTTTTTAACATAAACATAAATTATAAACCACTTCCATGAAATAAAGAGTGATATTTGTACACAAACAACAGATTTATGCAATACAACTACTAACGACACTGATATGTCAGTCCTGAGTAGTGGATGTGAACAGATTAAGTGCTGCTGCTTCTCAAAACCTGAGGGCTTCTGTCCTTTTACCGAAACAGGAAGTGATGTAGCTGTGCGTCTGTCTAAATGGTCCGACCAGAAACAAACTAAAAATGATATAGCCTAACATAATAAGACATTTAACGTTTTACAAATATTCTATAAACATCACAGTGCGACCATAATCTATAAATTACACGCACCGTTGTATAAGCTGCAAGGTTCAAAGCGTGACACTGACTTTCTGTTTCATCGTTTGTAAAAGTAAATAAAATGTAAAACGGGTATAGGGCCTTTAATTAAATGCACGTTTCAGTCCGAGCTCAAAGTGAGACAGCGTTGAGAAGTGAACTAGCCACTATCGGTAAAAGTGCACAATATTTCTTTCCTAAGTACTGCGATTATGAAGTAGATCATGTGGTGGCAAAATCAATGAACCCATACTGTATGTAAGAGCATAAACTGATTACTTTAATTTCACTCACACCATATAAAATAACATATACAAATGTATCACTAAAGAACAGACATGAGCCATGATGCATAATATAGAACCTTAAATCAATTATTTTATGCCTCCACATTTACATACTACGCATAACACTTGAGGGTCGGGTCACGTCGATAATGAGCAACAACGTGAACTTGTACGACCTTCATCTCACACGCCGTACTTTGACGACACGCACTCCAAGTATATTATTGGAAAACCGTTTAATTTAGAAAATAGACGTGTGCCTTGTCTTAATGTACAGTGACCGTGCGGAGCGTGATCGATACTGCGCTGATATGAAGATGATTTATTTTAGACTAATCGATCAGATCATGTGTAGGAGTCCGTTCTGTGGCGCTCTGACCTCGCCGCGGCCTATTGGAAATCATTGACGGAACTGAAAGAGCAGAGAGCCGCGTTGAACTTGCGGATCTCCGAGGGGTTGTCCTCCTACACGCCGGATCATGTGAATCACAGTTCTTCAGGATTATGGAGATCTCGGTTTGGGCCTGGTTGGCCCTTAGGTTGAAGTCTTTATTTAGTCCTGGCTTGATCTTGGACTTGGCCTGGGTTAGTTCCTGTTGGGGCCTGTTTCAGACTTGTATGTTTGCATTTAGATTGTCTTACAAATAAATGCCTTGAAAGTGCTTGAATGGTCGGAAATTGTGCTGACGTTGAGTAGGTTTGGACTATTTTAGCGGCAATTGACTCTGTGCATAACTTCAAATCAAAACAACGCCGCCCAAAAAGTGACTTCCTGTTTTGATCCAGCACGCCAAAATAAAAGCACACAGCTCGTCTCATTGATTAGTTCAGAAGGTACTTGCAACATTACACAAATATGATTTAAAAAAATGTATATGGGTGACCAGATTTTCCAACTTAAAAACTGGGACACTTCGGGAATCCTGAACGTCTTTTCCCACACTGAATGGTAAAACTATAAACACTCATGATATGCACAGACTTGCATTAAGGAGATGCTAGAATTTAGATTTTTATGGGTTTATTCTTGATAATTGATTCTCACATGGACCAACAACATTCATTTTCAAGTGATGTTTGTTTCTTTGGGGACTGTATTGGCCAGAAACCGGGACAACTGGGACGGAGACTGAGCAAAACTGGGACAAATCAATGGTTCTGGAGAAATCTATCGGGACGAGGGACAAAGGACTCAAAACTGGGACCGTCCTGGGTGAACTGGGACATCTGGTCACCCTATGTTAATAGCTAGGCAGAAAGAAAGTACTGCTGAACTAATGAATAAGATGATGCATTATGGGTCGCCCCAGCAGCTCGAAAGTATAGGTCAAATGCAGAGGCTGGATTTCCCTATGGGGATAATAAATCCAATCTAACTTTATTTTTATAGCACATTTCATTTAAAAAAAAAAAGAGTTTCAGTTTAATATAGCACTTTGACATTACTGCGTGGACGTCAAAGTGCTCCTAAGGTATTACTAAAACTTACAATATAGTGCCCCATTTTTATCCGAGACAAAGAAAATCGACATGTTTATCTTTGTGTGACAATACTTGGATAGTGTAACTTTTCACGTAAATGTATTTAAATAGGGAAAACGTGGAACAGCTTGGTAGCCTGGTAGGAGCTCAGTTACCCGGGAGGAGCTTGGAGTAGAGTCGCTGCTTCTTCACGTCGAAAGGAGCAGCTGTGGTGGCCCGGGCATCTGTTTCGGATGCCTCCTGGTCAGTGTTCCAGGCATGTCCTAGTGGGACAAGGTCTCGTGGAAGGCCCAGGACACACTGGTGGGACTATGTCTCTGAGCTGGCCTGATGTCGCCTCGGGGTCAGAACAGCTGGAGGAGGTGTGCGTGGATCGGGACGTCTGGGCATCTCTGCTCAGACTGGTGCCTCCATGATCCAACCCCTGATAAAGCGGAAGAAAATGGATGGATGGATGGATGGATGGATGGAGCTTGGTAGCTTGGCTATGTTGGGAGAGGCTAAATGCTTACACCATTTGCACGACTGAGCGCACACATGAGACCAGACAGGTACGCATCAACTCGTCTAAGCTAGGGTAAGAACATACCTCAGTATGGAAAAACGGTGGCCTGTTCCTGGGGGAGCACCTGGGATTGCAGGGGAGGCCAAGAGCTTTGTCTGGTCAGAGGGTAAGGGCATAAGTGATATTATTTAGGGGTGGACCGAGCCATTGTATTGTATTGTTTGTACCAAAATGAACAAACTAATAAGAATGGGAATTGATAAGATTTGACCAATATCATGAATAAAATCATGCAGGCTCCATTTGTGCGCAAACACTTTAATATTACAGCAAGGCTCGTACATTTGGCTCTTTTGACAGGTGTGTTTTGATTACATTTCCTAATTGTGATTGCAAATAATAATTGAATAAAATTTCACTAGGAAGAGGAGACACAGGTTTAGATTTTAGGGGGAAAAGGTTGGGAACCCCTGCCTTAAAGTATATTTTAGTTTTCCAGATGAGTGACACTAACCAATACTGCTGCTGAGCTTAGTGTTTGTCGATTATGCAAAAGTTTGTCCCTTTTCTCCGTCGTCAATGAAAAAAAGCAAAGAGAAACTGATCATTCTTTCCTCACATAAGCCTCTGTGTCTGTCTGGACATGTGGACCTTACGACTGGTATTTGAGAGGAAAAAAAACTTGAATATTGTCTTGGTGGATTAGGAAAAGGGTGTCGTCTCGGCTTGTTCTTGGGTGGTGCTTTACGAGGAGAAGGATTGAGAATTTTCATCTTCTGTGCCTTTCTGAACCTTGGCACTCTGACCCCGTGAACCGGAGCAGAAGACCAGGTCGTGTTTGCGTTTCGGCGGCGGTTTTGGCAGCGCTGCGATGGGCCTCAGACGTCACAGGTCAAAACAGCCTGAACTCCGCCGCAGTGTCGTCCAAATCAAAGTTCGAGCGCGCTTCCACTCCAGACCTTTGGGAAAGTTTTTTTTGCTTTTTTTTTTTTTTCTGAGGGAGATTTCGGAGAATGAACCAGACCCAGCGCTGACCCTGCTTCCACTGACCTCATGCTGCGAACTTTGCAAGAGCTGTGGAGTTCCGAAAAGAAAAGAAAAACTGTCCAACTCTGTGGATAGTTTTAAAAATGGAGTTTGATGTCAGAAATCCTGAAATGCATTTTGTGTACAGGTCATCTCAAACTGAAAAGTTGACCTCCAAAACAAAAGCTGAAGATCTGCACAGTCAAAGGGTCTGGATACATTTCTGAACTTGAACTAGCCAAGTAAGAGTAGTTTTATTTGTTTAGAACTTTTTATAGATTGGGTTTTCTCCAGGTAATAATATGTCTTCGCCCTCTGTTACCCCCAAAGACAATGTATACTTGAAAAGAACCAATGTTTGAAATTTTTAATTGCTTGTGATGTGACGTTCATGACCAAACTGTTTTTCTCTGTGTAAATGATTCGAACCAGATCTCATTTATAACATGAGCTGGGCCGTATAAAGAAGCAGCAACCTAACCTCTCTCTTGGTACAGCTTCGGTTTATTGCCTTTTTCTGCAAACTGCTTTTGTAGTTTCCGTGCTCCACATTGTTTTACTGGATACTTTTGTACGTCTTTGCTGTGGATTTTTTACCATGAAGGACCTAGCTTTTTGAAAAGTAAACAAACAGCTAGCTTATTAGCCAAGGATAATTTCTTCTGAAACACTGAAGAGGCATCAAGAGCCCCCACACCTGCAGCACAGTGGAGGCGTCACAAGAGGCGCTACAGTAAAGCCAGACTGCAGCACAACAGTCTCTGGACCGTGGCTGAAATTTTCGCATGGATTTGGGACCAATCACAGAACGAGGAGGGACAGCAAGACGATGACGCGCTATTCGACATACAGAAGCGTGTAGTTTATTTACGGATCCAACATGACAGCAGCAGACGCAACGCTATTTTATAACCGGCTCTTTCGACCGTGTTCTAAATAGCTTAGCTCGGAAGTTTACAGCGGGTACATCATACGTGGATACGATCAGGATGATACAATTGGCTATGGTTCCGTGCGGACGCTATGATAGACATTCGTAGCGCACAATAAACGGCTATGGACGATTGTAAACCACACCTCTCCTACGAGAAAATGAAATGGTGGCCCCCAGACTAAATGTCACTTGTGATTTTAGTCCAGCGTTAGCCAGGCTAACGGGAGCCGAGCAAAACCACACAAACCTCCGATCCCTACTGTTGTTCTGGCTAATGTTCGTTCACTGGAGAATGAACTGAATAATATTCATCTGCCAAGCCCTTCCCAGAAGATGGTGAAAGACTGTTGTGGAGCGGAGGGAGCTGCGCAGGAGAAAGAGGAGGGAGGTGGAGGAGCTGACCAGTGCAGGACGCCACGGACAAACCCAGGAGCACTCAAGGCAGTACTCCGGTTTCCCTGACCTCCAAAAACATGTCGGTCAGGTCGGCCCACAGTAGCGGTGCAGAGTCCTCTCAGCTCAGCACTTACTTACCTTTATCTTTGTGTTGAACCCTTGTCTAAGAAAACAGGACAAGTTAAACATAGGCGATATGGCCTAAAATCTATATCACAATATGAAAAAGAGATATCACAAAAATGACATATTTGACGATATAATTGACAATGGACGAATAACTTTCAAAGTAAAATTATGATATTTTATTCCTTTTTTCTAAACGTCACATTAATTTCCTGTCCCCGTATCCTACAGTCAGTGTTTATGCTGCTCTGATGAAGGTGAGGGTAACATAAATTATATCATGTCCACAACGATATGAGATTCGATATAGAACCGTATCGGAATAGAATTTATTGCCTTTCTTTAGTTTAGTTTTAAGTTTGAATGACTTTAGAGAAAAGGTGTGTCTCTCAATGGTTACTTTTCAGATTATGAGGTATATGTCTAACTTCATTTAACGAGTAATTGCTTGGAAGTCAAAACATCATGACAACATTGTACAAGAATCAACAGAATCATGAACTAACTTTTCCACTTTCCCTACGGTTCAGCAGATTTTTCTCACCTTCCTTTCAGCATAGCCTTTTACATTGCTATAATTTCACTCCCCACTGATCGAAACCTGGCTGTCAAGACTTCCCCGACCGGCGCCCGTCACAATCATCAACCGTGCGGCCGACCTTCAACCTTTTAAGCGGGCGATCCACCAACCGAGGTTCTTCCACTCTTGCTAACGCTGTTGAATTGATCCGAGACATTATCCGTAGAACTGAAACGCGATGAAGAGCAAAACGGTGAACTTTACCAGAATATCTTCAAACCTGTCTTCAATCGCGCCCCATATGCATCATCTTGACTCCCCCACCCCCCCTCTCTCTCTAACCTGTCTGTGATTTGGGGACCGCTCAGCCCGGGCGGTGGAAAGTATTCCCTGCAGAAATGCCATGCGACGATGGTAATGGAGGAGCGCGCAGTAATGAAGGAATTGATCTGAGCGCGGAGAAAAGCGCTTGACATTTCAACCAAAGCCTACAGCTCCTAACCTCTCTCCTCCACCCCCCCCCGTCCCAAACCCCGCTCCCCCCCCCTCCTCTCACCGTAAAGTACTGCGCTCTGTACGGCTTTGTTCTGGATCCTGATGGTGCAGAAAGTTAGCGTTTTATGGAACTTTGAATACACACAATGGCTCAAATTATTGCTGATTAATACCAGATCAAAAGGGTTGTGTTAGGAGTAGATGTGGCACAAGATCTATACTATTTTACAAAGTTTTCTCTCATCAAAAACACATCTGGAGTTGGTTCAGGGACCATGAGACATCATTTGCAGTCCAGATCTTTGGGATGTGCTGGAGAAGGCTTTGGGCCGTGGCCACATTCTCCCATCATCAATACAAGATCGAAGTGAAAAATGACACTGGATCTTTTGACATTTTTTTGTGGTTGGGCAGTGAAGACAACATATTCAAAAGATTTAAAGGGATATTTCAGGATTTTTGGCATAGGGCCTCATTTCCTAGTTATCCAGAGTGTTGCTGATTTCTGGAGATATTATATTTGAAGAGTTTCGTGGCGCTAGGCTAGTGCAAGGCTAACGCATTTCTACAGCTAGCCTGCATTAAAAACAGTCTGACCCGCTCCACAGTGCACCTGAGGCAGATCACTTATAACTCTAGACTAACCATATAAATGTCTGTGTCGATAGAATGATTTTAACCATTTTGCATTTAAAATACCTTATATCTGAGCAGCATCAGCTTCGTGGTTGTATAAGCTGCGCAGTGGCGGAGTGATCTGCTAGAAAATAGTCCCTCAAAATGCGATCATTCATGTGATGTAAGGTCAGTAATATTCCAAAAATTATTCTATGGACACAGATATTTATATGGTTAGTCTGGTGTTATAAGTGATTTGCCTCAGGTGCTGTGTGGAGCGGGTCACACTGTTTTTAATGCAGGCTAGCTGATACCATAGAATGCACTAGCCTTGCACTATAGCCTAGCGCCACGAAACTCTTCAAATATAAGAACTGCATGAATTACAAAAAAAAATATCAGCAACACTCTAGGAAATGAGGCCCTATGTCAAAAGTCCTGACATATCCCTTTAAGTACAGACCACACAGCACAAAAAAAGAGACACATGACATGAGTGCATGACATGAGTGCACATGACATTCATAGGCTGTACTGAAATTAATATTTTGTAGTGACATAGGCCACATCTAAGGCCTGTGAGTAAAAGAAAGTAAACTTTTACCCATGGCCTCAGTTGTGTTTAGACTTTAGAAAAATATCTCCCTTGTTTAAAGCTGACCTAAGCACTTAAGCATTGTTTATCAATGACGGTGTCCCAGAACAGCCACGGGTGGTGCGGTGGCGCAGCGATTAACTGCTCTGGAACTCCTTGTCTCCTGAGCTGAAACAGGACTGAGATCTGGGAGCTTTTAAAAATGAACTAAAGCGTATTTTAAATAAAGATCGAGTGTGCAATCATTGTTAGTTTGCACTCAAATGCACTTCCTTTGTGTAATGTCAGTATTAATTAATTACTGTAAATAAGTAAGTAAATATTTTTTGCATTTGTTGCAAATTAGCCTTGGCTATAAATGTTGTAGTGTGGTACATGTTTATTGTTCATACATGTCCCTATCAAATAAATGAATGATATTAATAAAGGTCCCAGGTTCAATCCCGGACGAGGATTTCCCCTTGTCTGCGTAAGTTTCCTCCAGTCTCCCCTACCACTAAAAACATGTACAAAAGGTGAAACCTCCAGCCAGGTGATGCTGACCATCAGCCTGGCTCTACATCTGGAGACGGCTCCCCAGCGGCATCGAAGGATGTGTCACATGCAGAGGACAAATAAATCACACCTAAACCTTTAACCTGCCGCCCCCCTGATCAAGGCAAGTTTATTTGCAGAGCACAATTCATACACAAGGCAATTCAAAGTACTTCACAGTTGCATAAATACAAGAAAACAAATAGAATCAATAAAAACATCAATATAAAATTAATCAATTACAGTAAAAGGCCTGGATTTGAACATTGTCAGAGTTGAGGCCTGTCTCACAGCCTCATGAAGACTGTTCCAGATTTTAGCTGCATGAAACTGAAACGCAGTCTCACCGTGTTTATTATTGACTCTGGGAACCACCAGGAGAACCACCAGGAGGCCCCTCCCTGAAGTTCTCAGGGCCCGAGATGGTTCATACGGCTCTAACATGTCAGAGATGTACTTTGGTGCTAAACCAAGAGAAGACTTGTAACAAGCAGAGCTGTTTTAAAGAATATTCTCTGAGTGACAGGAAGCCAGTGCAGAGACCAGAGCACTGGACTAATATGGTTGTACTTCCTGGTTCTTGTCAGGACTCGAGCAGCAGCGTTCTGGATGTTCTGCAGATCTGATAGCTCGTTTAGAGAAGCCAGTGAGTAGGCCGTTACAGTATCTAACCTGCTGGAGACAAACACATGGATAAGTCTCTCTAAGTCTGGTTTTGGCTCTTTTCTTCTGATCTTAGCCATGTTTTTCAGATGGTAAAAGCTGCTGATGTTATTGCTTTGATGTGGCTGTTTAAGTTCAGGTCTGAGTCCATGATCAGGGGGCTAGGGATAGTTAACCCTAATCAGGATATGATTAGGGTTAAGACCGGCAAATGTGCTTCACTCACACAGATTTTTTGAAACTAGAAGGCTGTGGCTTTCAAATGTGGTATCACACTGACATATAGGACGTAAGCTCTCCAGTCAATATGCTTTGAGATTTGAATGTAAATCATTGTTAACCCTAATCCTAGCCCTAAAGTGGCTTTGAAAGATCTTTGTGGACAATGGATTTAGGTGAGTATCTTTTATTAGCAATGTTTTTGTTGTCTTCACATTCAGATCTGGCGTCAGAACAGGCCTTCTATCCATCCATTTGTCCCGCACTTTACTCTCTCTCTCTCTCCCCGTCCCTCTCTCATCCCTGGCCTGGGCTTCTAAATGTCGTTACATGCGGGTCTTTATTGAGATCATTTCTTTCTGTGGCGCTCCTGTCACCACCCCTTGGCTCTCTCTGCCTCCCCCCCCCCCGCCCCCCCACGCTCTCCCCTCGCTCTGCCCGGCCGATGGTCCCACGGGTCCCCTCGGTATTAGCTTACTTGTTAATACCGCGACTGCTGCGGATCAATACTTAATCAACAAGTAATGGGATTCCTCAGTCATCCCATATGATCTTTCAATAAAGACTTGAATCTGTCTACTCTCCCGTCTCGCACACACCGGCGGCGGCCCCCCCCTGTGGCCCTGTGGTGAGTGGGGGGGCAGCGTGACGAGGCAAAGGGGGTGAGGAGTACACTACTGCTCTTTATCAGGCAATGCATCAAAAGTATTAAGACAATGCACTGTGTTTGGTTGTTCCAAAATTCAAGACCTTTTAACCAGGGGGGGGGGCGGTATTGAAACTGTTTACCAAATTACAATGTTGTTCTCTCTAATGTAATACTTAAATCTTTCCCCTGGTGTTGTGTTTCAAGCCGCTTACACATTTTTGAGTAGTCTTTCGATCTTCTTTAGTGAAGGGGAGCCAGAGGATGGGGTGGCAGGGGTTTATGACAGCTCGCACAGAGGATCAGGAGGTGAAACTTTGTTGTTTTAGCCACTTTAGATCAATATGGCATTTTCTAACCAATGAAGTGTCAGACAGTAATAAAGATGTGTTTGATATAGTTACCTAATACCTGTACGAAGCACAGTACCACGTAACCTCCTGTCTTTGCAACAGCCAATGAAATCTGAAAAAGTTCTATATCACGTCTTGACCACGTTGTCACGACAGGAAGACAGAGTTACAAAACATTTTCTTCAATGTACTCAAAGAGGGGGTATTATGCTTTTTTCAGTCACATAGCACCAGTCTATATCACACTACAATGATGACCAAACCTTCTGTTGGTCTGTAAATGCAGTAAATTAGAATAACTGCCTTGTATAAAATTGCTCTCTCAAAATGGCTTTAGTGAATGTCTTGAAATAGGCCTCTGTCTCTTTAAGAACCTCTGAGCCTTTCCGACACGCCCCCTCCACACTCTGTCTGTGGCATCAGTGGGGAGTGGGTTCTGCTGAGGAGCAGTGGTTGGTTACTCGGCTGGTGACGAAAGCTCGGAGGCGTATCCAGGAGGTGGGGGCGTTCCTAGGAGGACTCAGGCAAACCTATCCCTAAAATGGCCGCCATCACAGTTTTTACAGATTACTCAAAAATACGTGAATGTGCCAAGGCAACACTTCAGGCATGTTTTTAATGAGGGAATGACATAATAACATGATGTAAAGCTTGAAAAAGTCGATTTTGCATAATACCCCCCCTTTAACAAGAATTTACCTGCGTAGAAAGTTGATGCTTCATCTTCTCCAAGATGATTTTCTGGTAACACTTTATAATAACTGCACCTAATTTAGATTTAAAGGGACGAGACAGCATTTAGAAATGTTAAAATGATGTATTTTCTACCCCCTACTTGCTCCAACATGAGCCCAGCCCTGTTCACCACAACTGTCAATCACTCAAAAAGGTGTTAATTAATATAGAACCTGCAGTTACTCGTAAGACCTGAGGTGGCAGTAGTGAGTATGAAAATAACAACTTCCATCTAGTCCCTTTAATAAATGATGAGTAAACACTTATTTCATTATGAACATTTCATTAGTGTGACACTTAATAACTACTTGAATGAATAAGTTGTTTAATAAGCCGTGAATAACTATTCATTATGAGTTAAGCATTAGCTGTCGTAGTTAAGTAGTTATTAGTTCATGATGAATGAAGTGTTATTTATTAAGCCTAAACAAGGTGTAGTTATTATAAAGTGTTGCCGATTTTCTTCTTGTTGCGTCTATTAAATGTATTTTGTGTCCCGTTCCAAACGTACATTGACGGAAACAACCACTTTGCATTCGCATTGAATTCTCCGACATTTCAAATCTGAACCGAGGTGCTAAGGACTCCTTGTTTCCTGACATTTTGTGGCAAAACGACAAAGATGGTTCACATTAGTTTCCGCACTCGGCCGATGCTTCGTAAAACCACTAACCTCCGTGTTTGTATCAAATCTGGCTTTTCTCTGATTGGATAATATTAGAGATGCCCCGATCCAGCTTTTTGCTTCCGATACCGACACTGGGTACGTACACTGAGTATCAGCCGACATATTAACCTATACCGAGAGACTTTCTTGAAAGCGGCTGCTGTGAGTGAAAAAAAAACTCTTTCTCTATGACATCAACAAAGTCTTATTTTTTCCTGCAAACGAGATGTTACAGATCAATTATATGTATTAAAAGGACTAGATGCAAGTTGGCCATTTTATACTCACTACTGCCACCTCAGGTCATAGGTGTAACTGCAGCTTCTATATTAAGCTCATGCATGACGGCAATTCGGACAACAACTTTTTGAGTGACAGTGCAGGATTTTAGAGGCAGTTGTGGTGAACAGGTCTGAGCTCATTCTACATATTAGGACATGCCTGGAACATGGGATTTTCCGGGAGGAAAATACATCAATTTAACATTTTTAAACTCCGTATAGTCCCTTTAATAAATAAATTAAGGGGGGGGGGGGGGGGGGGGGGGGTTGACGTTAGCATTAGCATAGTGTTGCTAGGCACAGCATGTTGCCCGGCGATTAAAAATACATTTGCGGAGGTTAAAGCTTCTCAGTGACAGAATTCTCCTACCGGTTCAGTATCGGATATTTGTAGCCAATACCCAATATCGCATTTTTTTTCCAGTATCGGCTCTGATATCCAATCCCAGTATCGGATCGGTGCATCTCTTGATAACATGGCTGTCAATCAGACCTATCTGGAACTCGGAGAAGTACGCATACACTTTTTCCTGTTTGTGGCATTAAACATATAATATTTGTGCATTAAATTAGACTTTTTGCTCATTGTATTAACTAAAGATGAAGTTGTGAATCCGGTGACTTGTTTCAGTCCTGGTTCCGCCTCAGCCCCGGCCTCTGCGCAGCTCTCTCTGCTCCATCGATCGTCGGACTCATCACTCTGTATTCAGCCTCTGACACAAACAGCAGCACAATCCGATCAGCGCCGCAATCTATTTATGTACGCGCTCACATTTCAAACGGCGCTCTCCTCCCCGCTCTGCCTCCACCGCTCCGTCTCCCTCACACGTCTCTCTCCGCTCTAATACAATCTTGGGTTTTAGTCCTAATGAGTTTTTAATGAAAGCTGAATTATTTACGGAGGCTGGGACAGAGGAGATAGAAACAGCAGGTGATGAAAGAGCAGGAGAAATCGGGCAACGCTCTTCGCTTTACACAAGTTCACTTTTGTCATCGGCCGTCTGAGCGTCAGCACCAGTGGACGGGACAATGAGGAGGTCATCGTTTCAGACAAATAAAACAGCACAGTGAAAACAAAATGGCAGTGAGAAAATTGGAAAGGTCGCAATTATTGTTGTTGTAGTTTTGCAGTAACGTACACTGCCTGACCCAAAACATAAGTTGCTTGAATACTTCATTGTAGAGCCTTTAGCTTCGATCACAGCACATTCGCTGTGGCGTTGTTTTAATAAGCTTCAATAAGGTTAGCGCTCGTGCCTCACAGTTCGAAGGTCCCAGGTTCGATTCCCACCTGGACGGGCCTTTCTGTGTGGAATTTGCATGTTCTCCCCGTGTCTGTGTAGGTTAGTGGTAAAAACATGTGCAATAGGTGAATCCTCCAGCCAGGTGTTTCTATCCATAAGCCCAGCTCCACATCATGGAGGTGGGGTCCCCGAGCGCCAGCCCACACTGGCAGCTCACTGCTCCTACAGGTCGCCAGTGACATTGAGGATGGGTCAAATGCAGAGAACAAATTTCTCTACAGAGAATAATAAAGTATAACTTATAACTTAAAGGGACTATACAGAGTTTAAACATGTTAAGATTAAGTATGTTCACCACAGCTGCCTCTAAAATCCTGCACTGTCACTCAAAAAGTTGTTACTACGGGCCCGAAAGTGCCGTCATGCACAAGCTTAATATAGAAGCTGCAGTTACACGTATGACCTGAGGTGGCAGTAGTGAGTACAAAATGGCTAACTTGCATCTAGCCCCTTTAATTTACAAAGTCAAAAGATCCAGTGTTGGATTCATTTTTCACAAAGATCTTGTACCGATGATGGGAGAGTGTGACCACTGCACTCCAGCACATCAGAAAGATTCTCCATGGGGTTAAGATCTGTGGCGGCCGATCCATCTCCTGCTCCCTGATCCACTCTTTCACAATGTGGCATTGTCATCTTGGAACATGCCTGTGTCATCAGGGAAGAAGAAATCCATTGAGAGAATAACCTGGTAATTCAGGTCGCACTCAAATGAAGATAAAGATGTTTTCTCTAGTTTTGAGTGTGATGATTTCTTTTATCCCCATAGACAGATGTATCTAAATTAGACTCAACTCAAGCACAAAAATACTTCATTCAAGAACATTTCCCTTATTTCAAGTATACTATTTGCAGTGTTGTTAAATTTTAAATTGCAATTTTTAAATTTATGTTTGGAAAGTCGTTTTTTATGTAATATATAAAGTATTTTTTTTTTTTTCAATTTTATACAAAAGAAAAAAGTAGCAGAAAAAGGCAAAGAGTTTAACCTTTTTGAGCTTTTAACTTTGTGCATGACAGGATTTGTTTCTTTAGCTTGTTCCAGTTTGATCCGTCTCTCTCTTCCACACTGGAAACGCCAGCCCACACTCTGATGCACGACATTAGGAGGAAACATAAATGAACTTTTAACCCCCACCTGAACCAAGCACATTTTCTCCAGTGTGATAGATAGATAGACCTTTATTGTCCCACAGGGGGAAATTTGTTTTCACATTGTGGCTTTGCCCAAATCTAAAAGGTTCTTGAAAAAAGTGTCAAAATAGCGACGAAAACATGACATGAAAAGGCCACAAAATGCAACAAAAAAGTGACCCAAAAAAAGCAGCAAAAACATGGAGAAAAAGCAACAACAACACAATAAAAAAGCGACACAATTGAGACAAAACCGCAAAAAACAAAAAGTGACAAAGAATGACAAGAAAGGGAGAAAAACTTGACGAAAATACGGCAAAATAGCATCAAAAAAGTGATGAAAAAGCAACAAAAACAACAACAAAAACCTACAAAAACACAACAATTAATGCGGCAAAAGAAAAGATGAAAACACGACAAAAACGCTGCAAAAATGTGACTTAAAGGAGCTTTACCTGATTTTACTTTAGACATTTTTTTTGTCCTCCTCTAGTGTCACGTAAATTCAAACGTTTGTGGGGAAAACAGCGAGCATCTCTGGCCAGAAAACCACAATGACAACTTGACCGCCACCGGGTCGGAGGCCCCAATACACACTAATGGAATCACGGAGAAGAAGCTAACAGGCTAACGGGCAAAGCTAACTCACTTAAACAGTATTTACAGCCAAGTTTGAGTGAAAAAAATAATCTCCATTGTGTAATTGGATGAACAATATCCCTCTGTCCCTTTGTCTTTTCTGTCAGCGTAGCGAGGCGGGGCTTAAGAGGTTAATAATGCTGTAGGACAGAACCAACACCGTCTTCCGTCTCTGTAAACCAGGAGGAACATTAGAAATCTGGAAGTGCATAACAAATCCAACAGAGAGGGCTGTGAGGAGGCTGTTTGCTGACAGAAATAAAAACTCCAGCTGCATTAGTATTTAGAGAAGCCGCCTGCTCCGAATATCTTTCTCCGTAATGTTTTGTAGCTCCCAGCGGATTCCGTGCATTTACATACCCAGATAGCATTTTCCATTAAAGGGACCTATGTGCGGCCCGTTCCCTTATTTATGACTGATATTATAATTTGTAATGTGTCAGATTTCCGTAATGATTTGGAATGGCCCAAAGCTACGCACGTGTTCAGGGGCCACGGAACCAGGAAGTCATGTGGGCGCTCCGGGTCGCCTCATTGGCTGAGAGAGACATTGTTGGTTTCATGCGGTTTGAAAGATTGTTGTGGGTTGTGAGCACATACTTTGCTCTGTTTTCAGTTTCAAGGCGAGACACTGCAGGAGAACAGGGAAAAATAATACAATTAGAGGAATCAAATGCTTTTATGTAATTATCTAATTCTAAATAATAGATAGACCCAGATTTAAATGTATGGTTTTATTTTGTTGACATATTAGTGACAAAGGTTTTTTTTCAGAGGGGATTTTGGATATTGTTTCCCTTTTGAATGAGCTATTCATAAGTGGAAAAAAATCAGCAAAAGCAATAATGTTTGCCTTGTTTTTTGGGGGGGGGAGGGGGGTTCAAAGCTCCATAAATCAGGTTGTGTGTTAGATCTTAAAATATCCCATTAAAAAAAGAACTTTTTTGTAACTTGTGCACATTTCTCCATCCTTTCCTACCAGGTACCATCAATCCATCCATCCATTTTCTTCCACTCGTCCGTTTCCGAGTCGTGGGGGCATCTATTGGAGTTGCCCAAATCACATTGCACCAGCCCCTTATGGTTCCTCCGGCAGGTGGTGGGTCCACAGAAGGACGGCCTCACGATTCTAATCAGGCCTGTTGGTCTCTCATGAGGAGCTTCTGAACCGCTCTTTGTCTGACCCGTCACCGAGGACCTGTTTGCCCTGGGAGACCCTACCAGGGGCACGAAGCCCCCGACAACAGAGCCCCAGGATCATTCAGGTGCTCAAATCCCTCCACCACGTTAAGGTGGCGGTTCCAGGAGGGGCCTATCAGGTACCTCCCAGGAAAAAACAAAAACATATTTGGATTATAGCAGGGGACGGCAGGTTGGCTTTGTGTAGGGCCAATTTTCCTTACTTGAGAAAAGTTCAGGGGCAGAACCTCCCAATCGTGGCTCAAATCCCAGTGTTTTTCATCATATCTCTCCTATTATGGTGCTTGGGGGCGTCCTCGAGGATATTTTGATGTAATTGACAGTATTTTCAGCCTTTTTAGGGCACTGCAACTATTTGACCCCGATTTGTGCAATAATATTTCTCAAAGGCATCGTGAGGGAAAGGTGGTTCAGTGCTGGAGTGCCGGAATTTGCCCTCGGGCCTGACGTTGCCTACCCCTGGATTATGGGGTCATCTCCGGGACCCGTCACGGTGCACGCAGATATAAAATCTGTCAATATTTGTGAATGAATGGGGAGAAAACTAGCAAAAAACATTGACCACTGCGTGAAAAAAACAATACTTCTACCTGCCGTGTTTCGCCTCAAAGAGATAAAATAAATGGATAGAGCCTCATACACTGCTTTGGGTTGTCCAGGGGCTCTGGTTTACGGATGGGTCAAAGGCAGGGGGACGAATGGACCAAACAAAAAGTCTCATTCGTGCGTGGTGTGTTGTAGTGTGGACCTGCGAGTATTGAGCGGTTTGTTCTGCAGAGAGAGGGGCAGCACCTGGATCTCTTTAATCAATGCAGAATGCGCCGCTAATCGAGTGTGTCCAGGACTTAATCATGACTATGACAGGACTTAATGTGGACTAAACCTCCGCTGGGTGATCAGAACCAGGCTGGACCAGGATCAAGTGTCGCTCAGTGCCCACGTGGGGTCGTTCTGTGTCGCTAATCAAGACAGAAATCCATCACATTTTGAGAAATTCTGGAGATAGAACCCTGACACTTCACAGGGGTTTGTAAGGATGGGTCAAATGGAGAGGATTCCTTTATCTCAGGGATCAATAAAGTCAACCTTCACACAGGCAAGGTGCATGAAGTGTTTTTTTTCCAAATCACAGAAATGGAAGGATGCAAAGTGCAGCGTGAAGCAAACTTTTCACTGATAAGTTGGTGATCATTAATCAGCTGGAATTCTTACTCCAAAAACACTCCCCCGGGTTTGGTCTGGAGTCTTCTGAGCCATGTACTTCTGGGCTGCTGGAGTTGGAGCCATCAGGAGCTGGAAGTGACCGCAGTGCAGCATCCAGGGGCCCATGTCCAGACCTCGAGGTAAATGATGGAATAGAGAAGGTTTTAGGCAAATTCTCCAGCGCTCAGTCTTTACCGCAGCCAGATGTGATTCGTGAGTTAGAGTTTCGTACATCTGGTCTGTAATATAGCATGTTATAGTTGCCCCGACAAATGGAACAAATACCTCGTCATCAAGTGTTTTTTCTTTATAAAGCTAACAAGAGGCTTCTCATCTACTGTCCTCATTTATTACAAGGATGAGTGCCATTGTCGTGATAGCTAAATGCTGAAAGGAGGGCTACAGCAGCGTACTGTACATGCAGCACTTGTTTTGGACCCACTTCCAGGCCAAAAGTTTGGAAAGTGTGAGCGCAGCCTTTAGTACTTTCTGGTTTAGTTCTAGTTCTGAATATCACTCTTTGTTCTGGCTTTCAAACCCGATTAAGACAGGGTATAGATACAGACGCCATCTCTGGAATCGCCCATATATGGTCATTTTTGAAAACAGTTAATGGGGGAAAACAATTTTGAAAAAATGAAAATTTTCTCTAATTATTCAAAAACTACTGTAACAAATAGTGAATTATGAATATAGTTTCTACTAAATAATGATACAAAGACATGGGGAGGAGCAAAGTGGTTCAACAGCCCATAAATACATGAATAATGGAGAATGCTAACTTGATGCTACATGTTAGCATCGGGCTAATGCTAACGGTTAGCTAGCGCTTGCTACAACTGCCGTTTTTTTTACTTCTACTGAACAATCTGTTGCGACAAAATATCCATATGGGCCTGATTTACACTTGACTTTATTTTTGTGATAAATAAGTTGATATTCCACCAGAAAATGGCTAAAAAGAGTGGAAAATTGTGTTTCTCTAAAGATTCTATTTTCCCCCTCGACGAAGCCATGCCCCCTTCTATGACGAGATGCCGCCTGTATCTTTTGTAGGGATTTGGTAACATTTTTTACCACTACTCTACATTTTGTTGTAAGAAAATGGCTTTTGGGAGCTGTCGCCATGGTGATGGCAACTGGGGAAGACTCAAAGATCACTCAAAGAGGGCGCAACAGGCTCAAAACGCTGTCTTTGATTAACATTGTAACATGTCAAAAGCGATGAAACGTGTTCCTTTTTTGCAATGGCTCTTTAACCTCTTAACCCCCACCTGAACCAAGAACATTTTCTCCAGTTTGGCTTTACCCAAATCTAAAAGCTTCTTGAGAAAACCGTCAAAAACAGCGACGAAAACGCAAGTGGGCCAAAAACGTGATGGAGAACGAGAACAAAAAAGCAATAAAAGACGTGACAAAACCCAACAGCGACACTGCAATAAAAGATCAGTTTAGATGAGTTCTGTAGGTATTAGCTTTCAAATGAGGCATCACACTGTGCCTATAGGCTATAAACTCCTGTCCAGAAGGTTTGGGTAAAGCCGAACTGGAGAAAATGTGCTCTTAACGCTCGGCAGTTAAGAGGTTTTTTAACGGTTCAAACCGAATCTAAGTAAATATCAGTCCCATTGTAATTTTAGATTCTTTAAATAAAAAAGTGCCTTTTATCGATCACGTCTTAGATATTGTGAGTTATCTGGCATTATTAACATTTTATATTAACCTCTTCACCCCATAACCCTTAACCCCCAATACCGAGCACATTTTCTCCAGTTTCCTCATTTGAAAGCTAAGACCTGCAAAACGTCTTCCTCACATTGTTGCGATCTCAATCTCGTTTTGGTCCCTTTTTTGCTGCTCTTTTGTGAGGGGGTTTCTTGCTTTTCTGTTGCGTTTTCATCTCAGTTTTGTCGCTATTTTGACACTTTTTTCAAGAAGCTTTTCTTTGGGTAAAGCCAAACTGGAGAAAATAAGCTTGTTTTAGGCAGGAGTTAAGAGGTTAAAAAAGAGCCAGTCTTTTGAACGGCTCATTGAAATGGACAGATCCCAAAGACTCGGCTCCCAGTGAAGATCCGTAAACCCCATCACCTGGAGCTGCTTGGAACGGGCTGGAGAAGCTACCGGTCGCTCCACAGCTCCTGTTTGTCGATCTCTGGTCCACCTTAAATATATTCAATTCCTCAAATCCAAACGTGACTTTTGTTCCCCGTCAGCAGGTCTGGGCCTGAGTGAATCGGCGGCGGCCTCTCGGCGGGTGGCGATACGTGCTGATGCAGCCGCGCTCCAATCAATAACCATTTACGCGATGATATGGCCATGCCAAATTTGATGAGGCTCGATCTGAGGGGAATTAGCCCGGATCCACGCCGCCGCCACCCACATGCTAACGTATACCGAGTATGGAGCCGCTAGCTGGAACGCTGCCAGCTAATAACGGCCGCGGTAATAATGTATATGAGGGTATGCTAATGCACGATCCTCCGCCGTCATTAAACGTGTGCTCTTTGAGGGGAGAGATGGGAGAGATTCATATTTTAGCAGGAGTAATTAAGTGTAATTTGAGCGTGATTAGATGGAGTAATTATAGAAGCATTTATTAATAAGTGAGGGAATGTTTGCGAAGTTAGCGGGAAGGTTTTGGGTTGTAAAAGATGATGCTTAGGACTATCTCAAGAACTGTAGTCGAGGATTCAAACAAATGTGGAGAAGACACAGTGGAAAGTCCTCATCATGAACAATTAAGTTTAAAACAATGGGCCTCATTCAAGAACATCCCCTAAAGAGAACAAGTCTTTTAAGTGAAAGATGAGCCGAGTCTCAGCCGTGAGCCGTTTGTTTTGTTTTTAAAGCTGCCTTAAGTGATTTCTTTTTACATTTTTTTCATCAGTAGGTGGAGTAGTAAACCCTGCCCCGTCCCCTCACCTGGCTTTCCCCTGTCACCCACACCCCTCACTCCCCTCCACACTTTACACACTGCTCTGATTGCATTCAATGAGATACGGAAATCTCATTAATCTTGTGTGAAACACACATTTATCAGCATAAATTGGAGCAAATTAACATTTTGAGACTTACAATTATTTGCTAAACTGCAACTTTCATGAAAGTCTCTCTTTTTTTTTTGGGACATTTAGAACATAATATTTCCATTTAGAACTAAGTTTACAGCGCAGAACTTTTTTTTTAACGCCTCAGCCTCTCGGTGCTGCTTTGCTTTGTGGTCATAAAGAGGGCGCCGATCTGCTCATGGTGTTTGCGAGTGTGGACACATGGTGTCGCATCTATGGGGTCGTTCCACACAGCGCGACCCGGCCGCGTATCGACTCTATCCCGCACACACTTCTGTTTCCACCACACATTTGTTGTGGGCAGCGACCCCACGAGGAGCACGCTGTACAGATCGTCATTAAACGTTTTTAGAGCCGCGATGAGAACAAATGTGGATGACTGCTGCCTTCTGGTGGGAGTTATGGAATCATTCAGTGGAGCCAAGCTGTATTAAGCTGTACAAAGACCAGACAGGTACGCATCAACTCGTCTAAGCTCAGGTAAGAGCTGAGACGAGTGCATGTTTATCAAGCTCCACATGCACCGCTCTGTGCTGCACTCGCCTCAGAGAGAAAAATAGAGAAAGGCAGAGACTTAAAGAGTAAGAGAATGGGATCGGGGAGAGAGAGAAAGGAGGTGAAAACTTTACTTAACTTAAACTCATCCATGAAAGTAGTCTGCACATCTCTAGACTTTAGCCATCACGCTCAACGAGAGGAGCGTCCGACTTGTAAACCCAAGGTTGCAAAGTTGAGACCGACGCTTGTCTTATCAATTGACATTAATAACATAAGATAATCCTTTATTGATCTCACAATGGAGAAATTCACTTGTTACATCAGCTCTCAAGAAACACTCAGCATGTGCAATATATATATATATATATACAATGAGTGAAAAAAGTACTATAAACAATAAAAATTAATAAAAAAACATTCGAACAGACCATAATGTAGAATACAGTGAGTACTTTACTTGCCCCTCCCGTAACCGAGCACATTTTCTCCAGTTTGGCTTTACCCCCCAAAAAAGCAACAAAACTAAGAATGAAAAACGTGCCAAAAAGGGACAAAAGAAGCAGCAAAATAGAGACAAAAACGTGCCGGGAAAAGCAACAATCACACAAAAAAAGTGACAAAAACACCACTAAGGAGTGATGAGAATGCAACAAAAAGGCCACAAAAGAGCGACAAAAATGTGATGAAAAAGTGACGTAAAGGGGGCAGAAAAGCGACACAAAATATGAAAAAGCAACAAAAATGAAACAAAAAAAGAGAAGAAAAAGAGAAACAAAAACATGACAAACATGGCAGAACAAATCCATCAAAAAAGCAACAAAACAGACTCAAAAATCACCAAAAATGTGACAAAAACATGAAAACACAGTGGCAACAATGCGGCAAAAAAATCTTAGATCAGTTTTGTTGGTCTTAGCTTTCAAATGGAGGCATTACAGGGATCTATAGTCTGGGGTTAAAGGTGTTTTTGGCCTAATAATGGTGCTATTCTCATCCAGGATTGTCACAGTGAGACTCCAGAAAAGTGACAGAATGATTTTCCTGCTGAACCAACAAAAAAAAAAAGACTTAATTCACATTGGGATTTTTGAGTGGCAGTGACTTCTCTCTTGTTGGAGAAATGTTTATAAGCCTTTCAGTTTTTCACTTCTGGCAGATTCCTTTTTCTTCGTCCAATATTGACTCTGTTTGTCTCCAATGTGAAACAGCTGCATTCGGTGCTGAGGACTTGCAGATGTTTGAAACGAAAATCCGCCAAAGTGAAAAGCAAATGGAACCCGCAGCCAAACGTGCCACCGCTGGGAGAACACACCAGAGAAAATAAAGCATAAATGAACTTTTTTTACACACTTGTCGAGATGGATTTACGCATAATTAGTCTGACATCTTTAAGTTCTTTGTGTTCTATTAAGCAGCAGATGGTGAAATCATGTCACTTTCTTCTCTATTGATAAAAATCCCCCACATTCTCCATGATTCTGGAAGGTGCTGCCTCCCGACAAACCCTTTGTGTCGAGATTTCGCGAGTAAACAAACAATAATTTTAACATTTCCAGTATTTCCAGACATTGTTTTCTGACAAAGCTTCAAAAAAAGAGCCTTTTCAAGCACTGGAAGGCTCTTTGGAAAGCGACATATTTTCAGCGGCGCAGCATCTGCCTCTTCCCTCATTTAAAACACTGACTGGAGTTTTCGGTTTTGCAAAATGAAAACCCTCACTTTTCTCTCATAAATTGCCAATTGAATTTGGTACTTAACACAAAAAAATCGCCCAAATCCTTCCATTTCTTCTGCCTCTCCCCAGCTTTTGGCATCACCGGTGATCACACTCCCACACGGCTCTCCTCATGTTCATTTTCTTTTCTTTGGGACGAGAAATGTGTTTAGAATGTCTTCAATTTATAATCCGCAGCTGAACTCTCGAGCTTGTTACGTGCGTGTCCTCTTTAAATTTAGTTTTGCTGCGGTGGTAATCGGAGCTCGCAGGAGAAAGAAAGAAGTGAGCCCCCTGCTGGCGCTTTGTCTTACTGCGTTTTAAAACATCTTAAAAACGACAGCCCACAACTTTTCCCGTAACTATTCCTTAACTCTGCAACTTCTGCACAGCAAACGTGAGGTTCTGTTCAGCTAAAGCCATTTTACTTTTTATATTTGCATGTATGTCCAGCACCCGCCTCCTCTCACTTGCCCAGGTCTGACTTTACAGCGAGCACCACCCTGTGCTCCGTCCGGCTCTGTCCAAGTTTGTTTCTCTGCTTCTGGGTCTTTATTTAGAGAGTGGTCAATATCTAACTAAATGCACAGGACGCACATGATTCAGTGTTGAAAATCAATGTTGGGCAAGTTACTTTAAAAATATAATATCTTCCATATCAGTAGTTAGACTTAAACATGCAATATGTTTGTATTCGAAAAAATGTAGCTGAGTTACACTACTTTGAGTTACTTTTGGCAAAATATATAAGGCCACCGAGCAAAGGGGCAGTCAAAGAGTTATTTCACATTCTCTCCTGTTAGCTACACACAACTGCAGATCTTACACACCAGGATCCAACTTGATTTGGTGCTGCGTTTTATTTGGGCGAGTTTGGCATTTTCCTTCAGTGCAGGGGTGCCCAAATGCGGCCCTCAGACCTATTTTTGGTGGTCCTCAGACTTGAATCAGCACACACCTCCAGAGATAGTACTTTTAGTACTGCAAGTTTTATTATTCCACAATTTAAACCTCAAAAACTAACATTTTATTGTGAGACAGAGCTTATGGTCCAAGCCTGAATAATGTGGGGTACGGTTTGAACCTCTCTTAAAGGAACAGGCCACTGTTTTTCCATACTGAGATATGTTCTTACCTGAGCTTAGACAAGTTGATACGTACCTGTCTGCCCTCAGTCACGCAAAAAGACCAAAGATATTGTTAGCATTTGGCCTCTCCCAGTATATTCCTATGGCTCCAAACGGGGGTGAAGTTGGAAGTGACCACGCTCTTCCACGGGCACAAAGACCGACAGATTTGTATCAACTTGTCTAAGTTCAGGTAAGAACATATATCAGAATGGAAAAGCGGTGGCCTGTTCCTTTAAATGCACCCATGTGAATGTTTCTTTGGCCCAAACTGCGTCGATATGAGGGGTTTGATCACCCCTGCTTTAGTGCATCAGTACAAACCATTTAAAGGGGGAAGATGCAAGTGGGTAATTTTATATCATTGAGATAGGTCATACATGTAACGGCAGCTTCTATATTAAGCTCGTGCATGATGACAACACCTTTTGATTGACAATGCAGGATTTTAGAGGCAGTTGTGGTGAACAGGTCTGGGCTCATTCTACACGAGGAAAATGCTAAATTTTAACATTTTCAAACTCCGCATAGTCCCTTTAAATAGTAGTGATTAATATATTACCATATTTTGTACATTCCTTCCCTTATATATTTTGGTAACTCATTACTTTTGTACTGCTTTACCCCAACACTGTTTAAAATAACGCCTGTTTTTACGTCTTTTCTTATTTCCCATTGCCTTTCTGGTTTAAACTGCTTTCGAGTTTACATACCCTGGCAGAGGTTTTTTCAAAACATTTTTTAAACTATTTTTCAAAGAATGGAAACTTTGGATCAGGGTCATTTTGGCTCTTTTTTATCATTATGATTAAAAAATAACAAACTACATTGTTCACCACAAATACCTTCACACAACCACTTTCTTTCTCTTTGAAAAATGGTCAAAAAGGGTATGTAAACTTTTGAGCACAAGTGTATATTGTTTTAAGCAGACGTTTTTGTACAAATGGCCCACGAAATCCAGATCAATACAAGATCTTGGTGAAGATAAACACACAGTGAATGTGCTGTTATCGAAGCTAAAGGGGTTCAGCTGAATATTAGAGCGTGTGACCTTTTTCTGTGAGGCGACTTCTGTTTTCGGTCGGGCAGTTTAATTGGATGTGTGCTGCTTTGTGAGCGTTATTCATACAAATATTGAGAAGTGGAGTAGGTGTATTAAAATGAATGGTCTGTGTGAAACCTCTGAGCGTTGATTTGGTCATTTGTACGGAGAGGGGAAGCCTTTATTTCGCTGTGAGTGAAAACAATTGAAGAGTTTAAGATGGAGTGGACCGTGTTTCTGTTTGAGACGTTTTATTAGTCTGTGAATGAGGTCCGCAACAACCCTCCCCACTCCCCCCCTTCCTCTCCATCTCTCTCTCGCCTCCTAATTGCCCATTAAATTGAAAAATAGTCCGTTCTCTCGCCTCCTTCAGAGCTGATTGGACCTTTGATTTACTAATAAACACTGAAACAGATTATCGCGCTCAGAGGATTCAGGCCGGAGCGAGAGGAGAGCTGGGTCTGCGTGCGGAGTCTGTAAAGATCGATTTTTAAAGGCCCTGCACCGGGTTTCTTTTCCGAAAACCGTGACCCAGTCAAGTTTGAAATGTCATTCATTGTTACCTGTTTACAAAAGAGTGCATTGGAACCAGATTTTGAAATGTTTGACGAGGATTTCTCACAACTTCGAAACTCAAAGGCACCCTCCATCAGCTTGTTTTGGGGCCGGTGCTGTTCCTAAGGATTCTTTTAGGACCGAACAGAAGCAGAGGAAGATAAGATAAGATAAGATAAACCTTTATTGATCTCACAAAGGAGAAATTCACTTGTTACAGTGGGCGTTCAAGAAGATCACTCAGAGTTAATAAAGTGCAGCTGATACAGAGATTATTGCACATGTTACTTTACAGTCTTATTGTACAGTCTGACAGCAGTGGGGATGAAGGCTTTGCGGTAGCGCTCCGTCCTGCACTGAGGGTGTCTCAGTCTGCCACTGAGAGAGCTGCTCAGCTCTTCTACAGTCCCGTGCAGTGGGTGGGAGGTGTTGTCCAAGATGGAGGTGAGCTTGGCTGACACCCTCCTATCCCTCACCTCCTCCACAGAGTCCAGGGGGCAGCCCAGGACGGAGCTGGCCCTCCTGACCAGCTTGTTCAGTCTGTTCTTGTCCCGCTCTGTGCTGCCCGGGGCCCAGCACACGGCAGCGTAGTGGAGAGCAGAGGTGACCACAGAGTCATAAAAAGTCCTGAGCAGAGGCCTGCTCACTCCGAAGGACCTCAGTCTCCTCAGAAGGTGGAGGCGACTTTGGCCCTTCTTGTACAGGGAGTTGGTGTTGTGGGACCAGTCCAGTTTATTGTTGAGGTGAACACCCAGGTACTTGAAACTGTCCACCTCCTCAATGTCAATGAAGAGTGGGGAGTTTCAAAATGATGATTATCGGAGTGAGTTCATGAACATGTTTAACGCCTATTAGAAACTTGACTGTATAAACCAATTGTAAAGAAAGATTTTGGAGCCATCATCTGTACACTGCAGTTTAGGTGTTGGACGTCCTGATCTTTTAAACTGTCCAATGAGCAGAGATCAAGCTCTGCATCTCCCCTGCCTCACAGTGAGTTACAAAAATGTATAACTTTTTCCAGTAACTAAGGAATCAACCTGGTAGACTAATTTCAGCATCACCGTAATCACTAATATAGAATATATTACAAATTTTAAAGCTGTACTAAGTAACTCTTGCTCCTAGAGGCCATAAGCGCAACTGCAGGTGTCGTAGCAAGTTGTGATTTTTTTAACTTGTTAATTGTCTGTGAGAGTAAAAAAAAAAGAGGAAGGGAGAAAGGGATATTGTTCATCCAATTACACAATGGGGATAATTTTTGTCACTCAAACTAAGCTTTAAATACTGTTTAAAGTGGCGCTAGCGCGCAGTTAGCTTTGCCCGTTAGCTTCTTCGTTGTGATTCCATTAGTGTGTATTGGTGGCTCCGGTCCGGTGGCAGTTAAGTTGCAATTGTGGTTTTAAGGACAGAGACACCGGGGGAGATAAACGACCCCCCAAAATGAAATGAAAATGAGATGAATTGAAATGGACGTCTTTCTCATCCAGCGGAGTAGAACTAAAAGCCTCCTCAGCCTCTCCATCTCCTCCTGTCTTTATTGTAGTGGTTTGAAAAGTTGTAAAGTGTGTTTTGGCTTCTCTCACCAGCCTTTGTAAACGTTCACTTTTTTTCATGTGGACACAATCACCGCTGAAGTGCCTCTCATTGTGTCGAGTGGACCTCCGCATCTGCTTTGGGTTTCTGAAAATATGTTGAAAGAAAAACCTCCGGGGCCTATCGTTTACATGGCAGAGGAACAGGAACGGCTAATCCAGGCTAACGCTAATGTCCCCGTTTGACCCGCCCTTTTGCACTGACCACAAATCACCAGAGGAGCGGCGGGCACTGCCGAAAGTTACTCAACCAAACACAACAGCAGCAGATGTTTCCAATTGAGGGGTTTTGAATGACACCAGAGAACATTCAAGAGAAGATTCAGCTCACTAGAAAGTCTTGAAGAACTTTCTTTATCGAGAATGTTATCTGTCTTCGTATGAATATAAGTGTATTTTGGCAGAAAATGGCAGCACAGATGGTAAAGTTGTGTAAAGGTGTTGACTTTATGTTTGGAGTTTGAATCTTGTCTGTGTCTGGTGCCTGTTTCCAAAATATATCTTAAAACACTCGTTGTAGCTTCACAACAGCCGCTCGCACCAAGCTGTATTTTTTCCCCTCCTCCTTATTTGAAAAGCTGCGCAGCAAAGGGGAGCGAGAAGAGGGATGAAGGGAGGGGCTTATTTGAGCTCATTCGAAGGATCAGGAAGTGACACTTCTGAATATTTAGTTTCAGCTGTTTTACATCAGTATTGCATTCACTAAGCAGCAAATTGTGTTAGTGATTAAGACGTCTTTTTTGTAAATTGTTCGAGCATTTTAAACGTTCATTAAGTCTCTCCAATTCGACTTTACTCAAATCTAAAAGCTTCTGGACTGGAGTTTACAGCCCACAGGCCAGTGTAAGGCCTCGTTTGAAAGCTAAGGCCTACAAAACTGATTTTAACTGGTCTTTTTCCTTGCATTGTTGTCACTTTTTTCACATCCTTTTTTGTTGTTTTTGTCACTTTTTTGTTGTGTTTATATATTTATTGGTTTATTTGTCCGGGACAGTGCATGTTAATGAACATACATGGGTCTCATGCATGTAAACAAGCCACACCGGATTGTAGCCTTGGGCTAACTTCCATCTGTCGTCCTCATGTGCATCCGGCGGCATATTGTACATGTTTTTAGTGGTGGGGGAAACCGGAGTACCCGGAGGAAACCTCTGCACTATCTGTGTGAACATGCAAACTCCACACAGAAAGGCCCCGTCCAGGTGGGAATCGAACCCAGGACCTTCTAGCTGTGAAGCACGAGAGCTAACCGCTGTGCTACCGTGCCGTTTTTGTTTTTGTTGTTTTTTATGCTTTTTGTTGTGTTTTCACGTTGAACTGTGACAGCAGGGGGCGCTGTATGAGCGGCATAGGGCTGATTGATTCAGAACATTCATGTTTAGGCACTTCAGCAGATTCCAAAACTAACTCTCTAACTCTTATGACTCTTATGAGTTTAAAACATAAAATTATTTATTAATATATATCTAATATATATCTATAATTGCACAAACTTGTGACCTCTGACCCCCTGAGGCCGTTGTGGGAGGGAAGTCACTCTCACTTTTGGTTCCGGAGATATCGGCCTGCAGATATCTTTTCATTTGATTGAATCAATCATCAATGTCATCAAAGAGAAAGATAAAGGAATGGCACGAGTTCGCGCTCGCCCCATCAGCGGTCTGCAGTAATTAACAAGAACTTTACTTTGTGGCCTTTTCAAACAGCGGCAGAGGTTAAGAGACATATTTCAAAAGACTTCCATTCAGATAAACAAAACGATCAACTGTTTAAACCCGCGCCACCAGGGTCGCTCTACGGAAACATAAATTAGGCTCCTCTTTTAAACAGCCAAAGAAAACATGTATTTAGACGGGGAACAAAAGATGAAGTGTTTACGGAATTTTTATCTCAAAGGCCTTTAGACTCGCATTCAGCGCGGTTCACCTTGTGGGGCTTTCCTTTTGAAAACCTCTATAGAAATACGGAGAAGTAGACGCTTAAATGCACTTGTAAATAATCAATACCTTGCTTTGATGCCACATGAGCACAGAAATCCCAAACGATTCACTCACGACCGGCTCATCTTTGTGAAATAAGTTTTTTTGTTGTTGCTGCAAACATTCATGGCTGAACGCGTGCGCGGCCTCTTCCACTTTCCTGAAGAGGTTTGGAAATCGTCATCGCCGATCAATACGTGATCCCGAAGACTTGTTCAGAAGTTTGTTGACGGTGTTTCTGAATGAAGAAGCTGTAAGTGCGATTGGGTGAGGAGCAGTGGAGCGAAGAGTTCAACCGCGGGTCATGTTTATGTCCAAGTGTTGATAATGAGAGTCATAAAGGCTGAAAGGTGACGTGTTTGTTGAAAACTGACACATAATAAGAGCGTGACATTGAGAGGGTTCAAGTATGTTTTGGAGATCTTTAGCCATGAAACACAGTCTGACAATGTCTCTCAAGTCTCTGCACCCCTGTCACCCTGAGCTGTACTGTCTAGTAAAGCCTACGGGACAAAACCCCTTCAAAAAAGGTTAAAGGGATATTTCAGGATTTTTGACATAGGGCCTCACTTCCTAGTTATCCAGAGTGTTGCTGATTTCTGGAGATTTATTTTTATTTTTAATTCATGCAGTCCTTATATTTGAAGAGTTTAGTGGTGCTATGCTAGTGCTAGGCTAGTGCATGTCTATGGTAGCTAGTAGCCTGCATTAAAAACAGTCTGACACAGTGCACCTGAGGCAAATCACTTATCACACCAGACTAACCATATAAATGTCTGTGCTGACTATATATAACCATTTTGCATTTAAAAAAAAAAACATATTTGAGCAGCATCAGCTTCCTGGTTGTAGCTACACAGCGGCGGAGTGATCTGCTCGGTTACCGGATCTACAGTACTTTGTTTACCTGCGGCCGCAGTACTACACGTGGAATTCACAAAGGAGCTTTCTACAAATCAGATATGGCAACGTTTGGAGGACGAGCCCATGAGTTTGAAGAGGTTTTTAATGCAAGCTACTAGTTACTATAGACATGCACTAGCCTAGCACTAGCCTAGCACTAGCCTAGCACCACTAAACGCTTCAAATATAAGGACTGCATGAATTAAAAAAATATATACATCTCCAGAAATCAACAACATTCTGGATAACTAGGAAATGAGGCCCAATGTAAAAAATCCTGAAATATCCCTTTAAAGGAAGACAATGCCTGATTTTGTATTTTTTTATCTCATATAATTTGGAGAAAAAAAATACAATGCGTCCAATGAGTCCACTGACCTTAAAGAAATAGGCCACCGTTTTTACATTCTGAGATATGTTCTTACCTGAGCTTAGACGAGTTCATGTGTACCTGTCTGGTCTTCACGCATGTCCTCAGTCACATAAACACAGCACAGACGGCGTTAGCATTTAGCCTCTCCTCCATTGGAGCTCTTCCACGTTTCCCCTATTTAAATATGGTTACGTTTAGTTACACAAAATTTAATTGTGGATTTTCTAAGTGGATAAAAAGGGGGAACTATATTGTAAGGCGTATTAATACCAGCAGTAGTTCGACATCCGTGCAGTAATATCTTCACTTTACTACGCCTGGTATTTTTACGCCTTACAATATAGTTCCCCCTTTTTTCCGCTTAGAAAATCCACATTGTTTCATTTTGTGTAATTATGCTTTATAGCAACACTTCACATAACTATATGTAAATAGGGAAACGTGGACGAGCTTGGTAGCTTCTATCTTCACCTGGTTTGGAGCTATAGAGGAGGAGAGGCTAAATGCTAACGCCGTCTGTGCTGTGTTTACGTGACTGAAGACATGGTTGAAGACCAGACAGGTCCTAAAGAACTCGTCAAAGCTCAGGTAAGAACATATCTCAGTATGTAAAAACAGTGGCCTGTTCCTTTAAGGTTAGAGCCAGTGGGTGTATATGGCTCTCGAATCCACAACAAAACTGGGTTAGAGATGTCGGACTAATGGCACCTCTGCTCAATGGTAAATTTTTGGATTAATGAGACATCGGACCAATAGCACCGTCAATCACAGCCATCGGGAACTCAAAGAAAACAGCCCTGATCCCAGGATTGGTGAAAAATGTGTATTTCTTGTAAGCAAACTCTTAAATATTCTGTATTGTTGATAACTTAGTCAATCACAGGTCCCTAAACGTGTTATACGCACATTTTACAAATGTTCTATGCACTTCACTACATTGCCTTTAAATAGGCCCTGTTTTATCTCCATTATTCTTGTTTTCTCAGTTATTTGCTGGTCAGTTCGTCCCACGACGTTAAAACTGGCAGCCGTCTCCCTCCTCCCTCGAAACAGCCCACTCTCTGCCAGCGCGAAGCCCTTCTTCTCCAGCTTCATTATCGTAAACCTCGCCGGACAACATCGCTACATCCGCCGAACAATCTGGAGCTAAATTAGCGACGCGCTCTTTGTTTGGCTTTCAATAAAACGAAGCACGATTGCATAAGTGCAACAATACGCCGTTTCTTGGACCACACTCAAAAGCTGCATCCCTTCAGATATCCGCGGCATTAGCCCAGCGCGCGCGGATAAATAATGAAAGTTTGTGTTAATTGATGTCAAAGAACAATGGCGTGTGATAAGAAGTTGTTTAAAAGACGGGTTTTCATTGAACTTGTGTAACGTTGAAAGCGCAGCTAATTGGCCGTTTGAAGCGGAGATCTGACGAAAACCGCAGTGGAACAATAAAGGCGTCTGCGCATCACACGCCGTGGGTTTGGCTCAACTTTCCAGGTTTGGACATTTAGTAACAGCTTCATTCAGTTTGTGAAATATTTCAGTTGTGAGACAAGAATCACTGAGGTGAATAGGGAACTTTTTCAATGTAGAGACATCAATGTGAAACTTTTGCTGTGGATTACTGGCATAAATATGAGAAAAAAATGTATTGGAAGTTTTCTGTCATTTTATATTTTCAAATCAAAATGAGCCGTTTTATGCCTAAAAATGCAGAAAATGTCCCCTATTTTCATATTTGTTACAAAGACTTTTTCAGAGGAGATTTTTGATATTGTTTAGCTTTAAAATAAATGGAAAAGGTCTGTAAAAATCGAAATTTCCCCTTCTCTTTTGACACTCAAAACTCAATAAATCAGGCTAGGAATTAGATATTGAAATATCCCCCTGACAAAGTCCAGTCCAAGGCTGAACATTTTGAAGTCTGTAGATGCTACTTTAGTGGAGATATTGTAGCACCAATGTGAGAAAAATGCATTTTGAGAAAATGGCCCTTGAAATTTCAATCTCCTAAATAAATCTATACAGAAACATTCAATCCGTGCAACAAACAGTTCAACAAACTTGCTATTGTGAAGTATTGTGAATGTTTCCAGGTGAAAGGTTAAAGGAACAGGCCACCGTTTTTCCATACTGAGATATGTTCTTGCCTGAGCTTAGACGAGTTGATGCGTACCTGTCTGGTCTTTGTGTGTGCCCTCAGTCACGCAAAACGACCAAAGATGTTGTTAGCATTTGGCCTCTCCAAGTGTATTCCTATGGCTCCAAACGGGGGTGAAGTTGGAAGCGACCACGCTCTTCCACGGGCACAAAGACCAGACAGGTACAGATCAACTCGTCTAAGCTCAGGTAATAACATCAGTTTGTAAAAACGTTGGCCTGTTCCTTTAAGGACAAGTCCAGCTCATATAAAACAGAAGAAAGGGCACTGGTAAAAGAGCGCCGTCTCGCCACCTCCATCTTCACTGTTTTGGTTACGCGAGGACCACTGGTGTGTTTCATGGGAAATCCTAGCACTGACGCACCGTTAAGTCCCGCCTCCCGTGCTATGATTGGCTCTGCTTGGTTTTGCCGTTGTCAGCGAGATTGAGATCGCACAACACCAGATATACCCATGTATCTCCTAACGTGGAGGATCAGCGTGGCTCGTGCCAGGCTATAAATGAGGAGCTTTGTCACTATGGAGTTCGTGCATATGCATCATCAACAGAACCTGAGTGACTGACTCCATGACCTCACCTGCTCTGCTATGGCTGCTTGTTCACAACTATTCCATTTTGATTTCATTTTTTGTAACTGTAAAACTGTTATTAATTATGATCAGTAATATATTTCACTTAAAATGTATCATGAGAAAACAGTCATGTGTCCTAGAGTGTCCGGAACATAATAATAATAAGAATGGTTTAGACTTGTATTGAGATTTACAAGCCTGTGTAAAACTGTAGTCTATTCTTTCACTCCATACTCCATTTATTCTGGCCTATAGAGCTCCACAGTCCCGCCTTATCTCCGGTCCGGAAGTAAAACTCCCCTTGCTTTAACTCTTTAACTCTGTAACTACGCCATCTTGGGCTGAATCCAGCTCTGTGGTTATAAAGCGACCTCAAAGTCAGATGCAGGTGAAAAAAGCACGTATGAGATCCATCTAGTTTACCAAAAAATACAGTTTAACTGCGGGCCTTACCCAGAATGGTCGGTAGTCCCATGATCTACTACGAGGCTTTTTATTGGTGGAGCTTCACGTTCCCCCACGTATTTATTTATTGCAATGTAGACAACATATAATAAATAATGTATTAAAACATAATGCAGGCAGATAGTTTATCCATATCTAACACTGAGAGTAAGAAAAACGTCAAAAAAATGTTCCCAACGATCCAATTAAACAAACCACCGATCATTTTTTATTCAAATTTGCATGATTCAGATTGTTTAATAGTGAAATAATATAGAACTTTTGTTCTGCAAAGTAAAAGAAACTCGCCGTGTTTGCTGAAAACCTGGTTGCCTTGACCAGCAGGCGCGATGTCGCAATGGTTCTTGGGATACGGAGTTTCTATAGTCAGGAAGTGAATGATGTCACAGCCTTGTACCTTTGCCTTTTCTTCAACATTATGTCTTCTTTTTGGATTGAAATGAAACATTTTATGGTCACGAATTGCCACATAGCTGATTAGCGTTTGCGGTGACGTAAAACTCTTAATATTTGAGTTTTTGGAAAATCGACGGTCGTGTAGACGGGGATTTTTTGCTTCCGGACCGGAGCAACAAGACCGCAAGGGGCGGGACTGTGGAGCTCTATTGGTACATGTTTTTAGTGAGTACTCAGACACGGGGAGAACATGTTTACTCCACAGTAATCTATCTATCTATCTATCTATCTATCTATCTATCTATCTATCTATCTATCTATCTATCTATCTATCTATCTATCTACACTGTAAAAAATGTCCATGAAATTTACTGAAAATTTCGGTAAAATGGTGACTGAAAAAAAAATGTAAACTGAAAAACGATAAAACACTGTTTAATTAACAGTAATGTTTAGTTAGATGTTTTACCACACAAGACTGTTACTTATAAAGAAACTTGATGTTAAAATAATCAAATTTCTTTGTAGTTTCAACACAGGAAAAACTGCAAAACAAAAACCAAGCAAATACAGTTAAATGTACAACGGGAGTCTATTGCTAAAAAAAACTTAAGGACTTGAAACGAGCAATTAACTTAACCATTACTCGTGTTTGACATTAATCATCATGTAAATTGTACTGAAAAAAACTTGTTTTAATAACGGGGTGGTTTTAGTAAATATACAGAAAAAAAACTGCTAAAATAGAAAGCAGTCAACAGTTTTATTATGTTAAATCCATCTATCTATCTATCTATCTATCTATCTATCTATCTATCTATCTATCTATCTCGCTTTTGTGGCTTTTCCGTTGCTTTTTCATACTCGTTTTCGTTGCTATATTGACAATTTTCTGCAGCATTTTCATGAAGCTTTTTTAGATTTGGGTGATCCCGCCGAGAGACAGTTTATTGCATTATTCGATGCAAGCCGACAGTGGCCTGGACGGCATCTCCGAGACACAGAGGGAGAGAGAGAGAGAGACCACCACAACAAGCGTTTATCCGCGCAAACTGTACATATAGGTCCAGTGTCTCCTCCTTTCATGTGCCGCCTATAGGCAGAGCAGCAGCAGGCAGCGGCTTCACAGGCCCTCGTTACCCATGCATTTATTCCTATTCTAGTCCCCCGCGCTCCGGAACATCGCACACACACACACACACACACACGAGAACAAAAAAAAAAGAAAAAAAACGCAAACGACCTTGAAATATTTATCCCCGCGTCGCTTCGGAGAATTAAGTTTTGTGTCACGGGCGAATTTCTCTTTTGGAGGAGCATCTTGCAGCGTTGAATATTAAGGCGGTCGGGGAGACGGGTCTTTGATTGGGACAATAAAGGGCCACGAGAGCGATCTTAGAGCATGAGAGAGAGGAGAGGCCAGGGAGCACAGAGGGGGAGAGAGCGAGAGAACGGAGCAGCCAAAAGGGCCCGCAGAGGAGCCAGGGGGGCCGAGAGGGGGCGGAGGAGTGACCGGCTCCAAAAAACATATTTGGGTCAAACTGAACGGAAGAGCGGAACAATGGCGGAAACTTTCAGGCCTGCGTTTGGAGCGGTCACAGGCAGCGGCTGCACACTGTACCTATTAAAGCCGTTCATTCTTTTTACTAGATCAGCATCAGTGTTTCAAACAATAAATGAAACTTGAGAATGGATTTAGCGCTGTAGTTGCCAATAAGAATGGACACAATGTTGGATACACAGTCATGTGACTTCTATCAACTGCACTGTGACTGGTGAGTGAAGCAGCAATGAACTGGAACTGGAAATGATGTGTGATGGAGGCAGACATTACATGGTTTTACTTCATTCTGCTCCTTTTCATGGCTAAATGCTGTTGTTGCAGTTGTGTTTAAATGAATGAAATAAATAATAAAATGAAGTGGTGTTACCGTCACCCCGCCTTTGCTCTGCCCGATCCCGTCAGATCTCGGAAGCTCAGCAGGAAGGGCCTGGTCGGTGCTTGGATGGGAGACCGTTTGGGAACACCAGCCTGGTGAGTGAGTGAGTGAGTGAGTGAATACTTTAAAACAGCTCTGCTTGTTACAAGTCTTTTCATGGTTTAGCTCCAAAGTACATCTCTGACATGTTAGAGCCGTATGAACCATCTCGGGCCCTGAGAACTTCAGGGAGGGGCCTCCTGGTGGTTCCCAGAGTCAATAATAAACATGGTGAGGCTGCGTTTCAGTTTCATGCAGCTAAAATCTGGAACAGTCTTCATGAGGATGTGAGACAGGCCTCAACTCTGACAATGTTCAAATCCAGGCTGAAAACAGTTATTTTTGCCGATGCATATGACTGAAAGTATTTTATCTGCACTCTTGCCTTTTACTGTAATTGATTAATTTTATATTGATGTTTTTATTAATTCTATTTGTTTTCTTGTATTTATGAAACTGTGAAGCACTTGTGTATGAATTGTGCTCTACAAATAAACTTGCCTTGCCTTGCCTCATGATCGGAAGTTCGGGGGTTCGAATCGTGGTCGAAGACGCTTCACCTAATGCCTATGTGTGAGTGGTTGGTGGTGGTCGGAGGGACCGTTGGCGCGGATGTGAGCAGCCTCGCTTCTGTCAGTCTGCCCCAGGGGAAACTGTGGCTACGAATGTAGCTCACCACCATCAACATGGAGTTTCATGTGTGAGGCGCTTTGGGTGTGACTTGTGCCATATGAAAAGCGCTATATAAATAAGATTACAATAGTATCCTTACTACCACCAAGTATGGAGTGAATCAATAATGCAATGTGAAGCGTCTTTGAGTGTCCAGAAAATCGCTATACAAAAGCGATGCATTATTATTATTACCAAAGGCTGAACAAATATGACGGGACCTTCGATACCTGTGATATAGGACCAGAAAATTATTTTACATTTGTAGATATTTGAGCTGAAACAACAAAGTCATATACTTTCATGCTGTCCCTGGACCACCAGCATCAAAACGTAGTCTCTAAATATATATATATGTATATAAAAATGTAGATTTCTGCTTTCGATACTTATATTTTTTCGATACCACTTGTACCTAAATGTTTTATTTCCGAAACAATACTGGTATTGTTTGAAGGTTCCCTAACCAGGACAGGTGAATTAAACATTGTCACTATACTGTATGAATGGGACAAATTATATCCATTTCAGAATGCTTTCATGTGAAATATTAGCATAAAACGGAATGGTTGGCAGAGCTTTTCACATGATACAAGTCACACAAAGCGCTTTTGTTTTGAACTCTCCCAAAACCTCAAAATGAAAACAAAAAAAATTAACGTTTTGCCTTCAGTGTCTCCCTTTCAGGTGTGAGTTGTGTGAGTCAAAAATAAAGATTTAAAACGAAGAATGAAGCTAAAACCTGTAAAGTCGACCCCATTGTTGGCTGTAAATAATTAAAATGATGTCTGTTTGAATTCCCCTGATAGGAAAACTGGATGACGTTTTTGTACACACATGCACAAAACGTACAGCCCTGGCTATTATAGATAAATAAATGTGATGAAACTTCAACAAGCGCAGCGCACAGGCGTCTCCGGAAAGCCACTTATTATCCCCTTTTCTTATATACTGTTTTAAATGAAGCCATCTCCCTTGATCACACTTTGAGCGGGCAGCTTTGTGCACTAATATGCTGCTTTCAAGACCATTAACGCAGGAATAAAGCCATTTTAAAAGTGACTAAACCGTGGTCCGCTCTTCACTCCGCCTCATTGGCCGTCATTACAAGTGTGCGCCCTCACGACCTTTTTCTCTCTCCGCAAACTTGCTTTTTTCGTGTGTTTTTTTTTCTTCTCGCGAGGTTCTGGGGCAAAGATGGAGGGGGGGGGCTAACGGAGCGTGGATCGGGGCGGGTGCAGAGGACGGAGAGGGCTTCGGGAGCGGGGCGTTTTCGGAAAAAGGGAGACGCAAAAGTTTAATGAAGTTGACACCGGAGCGAGGTCCATTAGACAGGGAGAGGCACGGGCCATTACTGTCCGGGAGGGAAGAGGAGGAGAGGACCGCGGCCCGGAGCGAGAGAGGAGTGGAGGGAGGGGGGCAACGAGACGAGACAGTCCACAGTCCGCTGTCTGTCCTCGGGGCTGAGCGCAATAAACTCTGGTTATGGAGAGTGTGATGGTAATAGAAAACACAATAGTCACAGGACGTTTGGATCATTTTGTACGAGAGAGGGAAACGCTTCGAACAAGAGCTCCAGAGGTTCCATCCATCTTGACCGAAACGGACTTTATCTAGAAATAAACTAACAAAATAAATGTATTCCTGGGTCAAATCTGAGCATGATCCAGGACCAGACCTGAGAGACACGTCCTGTCAAGCCCCAGGACTTCAATACAGATAAATGGAAGGAGGTTTTTATTATGTTGGATCGATCATTATGCAAATTTTACAGATAATAATAAAGAAACATGGCTGCAACCCATTAGTAACTGTGCTATCTCCACCCCATTACTAAGTTATTAATGAGAAAACAACCTAAAATTCAAATGCGACCGGTCTAGCTTAGACATGACCAAAAACATGACAGAAATACTATTTTTTTTCCCTCAACCTGTGAGACGTTTCTGTGATGTCCCTGGAATGTCTCCAAGAACTCTCAGATGCCAAGGACATCTCTATAGCCGCTATTCCACATAACTCCACGATCTATGCGCACGTCCACCCAGCACATGCTTTTGTTTCCACCACACACACCCGCATTTGTTGTGGGCGGCGCCCCCACGGAGGACAGATCGTCAGTAAAAGTTTTGTAAGCCGCGATGAGAACAAATGTGGGCAAATGCTGCCTTCTGGTGAGAGTTATGGAATCATTCAGAGGTGCCAAGGCTAATAAAACAGAAATGCAACAGCTAAAACATGAACTATGATGGTAACAGCGGCTAAGTGATAATATCAGCAAAATCCCCTCTTAGCACAGCGGTATGATGTTGTGAAATGTTAAATCCGTATGACCTGCGTGTTCATAGTGAGGGCGGTCCACTTTCTCGTGGCCAATCAGAGGCCAGCGTCTGTTCACGTCACATCAGTCACGGGTTAGCTCGCTTAGCTTATACCTGGTCAGACCAGTTTGACACTGTCCACCACTATGGAAAAGCTCACCAAGCTCACCCTCGTACTCATTTGGACCTTGACAATTGTGCTCCTTTATCACGTGGGTGGGGCGAACTCCTTTGAAACGATTGGATCCGATTTTCGCTAGCGTTTGATTGTGACGTATGTAATGCGCCCGAGTGAGTGAAGCAGCTATCATTGCTCTATCAAAACTCTTTGGAGCATTCCTTACGCATTCAATGTCGGCTTCGATGTCTGGATATTAGGGAGCCGAGCCAGAACGGATTGAAGAGCTTCCATTACTTTTGTATCCGCTGCCGTTGCCAAACTACAACCAGCAAATCCGGCAAATGCTTGACATCACCTACATTCAACCGATGTAACGCGGCCACTGAGATCAGATCATGTAGGGAAATGATAATTGGCCGGAGATTACGGATGGCTAAGGCCAGGCCAGGGTTGACCAGGCATTGGGCTGATCCGCGCCTGCCTGTGGAAAGAACCCTTTTGAGATCTCCTTTGTGCCCACAGATCCTCACAGGTGGAAGACAACAAATAGTGTTGCCACAACTGCATGAGACCACGGAGACCTGTCAGAGACCATGTGGAGACTCCGCTGAAATCGGACCTGTTCATTTTCATCGAGACTACCATGCAATGTCATTTCTATGCCCTGATGAAATTTAGATTGAATGCTAGTTTGAGCCCGTGTAAACCGTGGTCAAATCCAGGACTGCACCAGGGCTGAAGTGGGTAAAGTCGGAGATATTGTTACAAAGGGAAGCACCGCTCCCTCAGCCCAGTGTCTTCAGGCCGTCGGCGCAGATAAACAGAGGGTTATGGAGAGTGCGAGCGGTGAGAGAAAACACAGCAGTCACGGAGCATTCGGATCATTTTTACACAACAGCCTCATAAACACGCAGGATAAACAAGACGCATTACCGCTGTGCCCGTGGGAAAGACTCCTCTCCTGTCCTGCATAGGCCACATCCCTATTAGACTGCCCCAGGGCGACGACAGCACATCTCCAGTGAGTGTGACTGGGAAGCGAACAACATGTGTGCAATGTAATATCTGTTAAAGCTACAACACAACAGAAATAAGTCCTTTTTCTTTGCTAGTTTGTCCACCTACACAGCAGGTAAAACATGTACATTGGTAGTTTTTTTTTCCTTTTTGCTTAAATGTACAGAAAACACCAATACAATATAGCATTTTCTGATACCCCACAGCATTTCCCCCCTTTTCTACATCCTCGCCGCTCACACTCCTCTCCCCTATAACCATTATCTGACATTAGCCGCCTGTACCTCCCACATGCTAATCTATTCTTATTGTGTTGTTGCATATGCAGATCCCGTGTCACCGCGCTGGCAGCCTGTCACCACAACGCCGCGCCCGCCCCCCCCCCCACCTCTCCTCTGCCTCATACACCGCATGCAAATCCACCGTGCTAATAATCCAACAGCACCTTCTCCAACGCTAATGACACAAGTGCGCTCCTTCCACAACTCCATGCAAAAAGTACTTGAGCTAAAGGACCTTCTCAGGCTTTTTATAGCTTAAAATAATGTACATACGTCTCACTCTGGACTCATCATCTATACTCTCATCCAAAAGGGTTCATCAGCGACACGAAGGGCGCAACAACAGCATTAGTGCAGAAGAGAGTGACATCAGATGGTGCGCCAGTGCTTGCGTGGTCAGGGCGTGGCTTAGAATGAAGGGGGCGACTGATGTGACAACAAACACCAGTTGTTTCTTCCCTTTTTCTCTCCTCATTTTTACATTAACGTCACGCTCAGTCTCGTGTAGCTACTTCCTCCAGCACATAGGCCGCATCATTTTCAGGCTTTACTGTATTCTACTGTGAGTTAAACATTGGCTATGTCACAAAACCTTGGTGTAGGAAAAAAAAAGTTTGGGCAGGGACCACGGTTGTAAATAACGTTGACATTGGCCATAGTAAGTAAGTAAGTGCTTTAATTGCGTTCAGGTGTTGTGTTAGTCCTGAGCCACTGCGACTGAGCGCGTCGCCATTATGAGCCAACCTCACACTGGTCGGCTCCTGCACCTTCTCCTTCCTCTTCCTCCTGCGCAGCTCCCTCCGCTCCACAACAGTCTCTGGCTGTTTCCCAAAGCCTAGGTACCTTGCCTTGCCTTGGTGTTGAAGGCAGTGCCTCCAAACTCACTTCCTTCCAGTCCAAGGCAAGTGTCCTGCCTCGGTCCAAAAAGAGCTGCTAATGGAAGAGACTTCAGAGGTGAAGGAAGTGACATCACATCAGTGTTAATTTCGTCAACTAAAATATTTAGTCTTAATTTTAGTCAAAGTGATATTTTTGCCGACTAAAATTGGACTAAAACTAAATTAAAAGTTTTTCATGAGATTACAACTATGAGTAAAATGTCCAGATATTTTAGTCGACTAAAATAAGACTAAATAAAAATGAAAAACTTCTGTTGACCGTCTGAAAGAGCCTCAGATCATTTAAATTTACTGCCAAATTAACAGGTCTGAGCTTTATTCATGTGGAAGCAGCTCGAGGACCACGATTAAATATGACTAGAATTAATATTATAAATATAAGTCGACTAAATTAGTTTTAATTTTAGTCGACTAAATTGACATGCAATTTTAGTCGACCAAACCTAGATTAAAATTTAAAACATTTTTTTGACTAAATCTTGACTAAAATTAAATTACATTTTAGTGAAAAGACTAAGACTAAAACTAAAATAAAATATGTTGTCAAAATTAACACTGCATCATAATAATGAATGTTTGAATCAAATTCATACATTTCAACAAAACGATTCAGTTTTTTATACTATAGACGAAAAAGACTGAAAAAACTGCAACTAAAATGAACACGGGCTGCAGAACTATAAAACTAGTCAAAGCATGTATATTTTTTTCTGAAAAAGTGGCATTTAAGTGCTTCACACAAGCCAGCACCAACATTTATAACTATTTTCTCATTTTTTTCTAAGAGCTGTGGTGCATTATGGGTGATTTTGTGCATCCTATATACAGTATAATATAGGATACATCTGTGTAGCCTTCGCTGCCTTGCTCCAGCGAAGCGAAGGCTACACAGATGTATCCTATATTATATACAGTATATACATATATATATATATATATTAGCTACATGCTAAACAAAGGGAGGACACATGCCTTCAGACGACTCAAACATTGGAACACTTGGGCGGCGAGTGATGATGTTGATGCCTGACCACGCCCACTTCAGACCAAGGCAAGGCGAGGTACCTCGGCTTTGGGAAACAGCCTTTCACCATCTTCTCCTCGCTTGTCCTTTCCTTGTTTCCTCTTGTGACGCCTCCACTGTGCTGCAGCTGTGGAGGGCTCCTGCTGCCTCTTCGGTGTTTCAGAAGAACAAATGTGTAGGTCTCAAATGTCTTTAGCTCATACGATATGATACGATATACTTTATTAATCCCGAAGGAAATTAGCATAAGCTAGCTGTTTGTTTACTGCCATTTTGGACTCTCTGCAGTAAAAAAGACCACTGAACCTCACAAAAACACAGCATAGATGTCCAGTATCCAGTAAAACAATGTGGAACACAGAACCCGTCGCAAAAAAAGGCAAAAACGCTGCTGTACCAAAGAGAGAGAGGGAAGCTGCTGTTCATCCCGTCAGCAGGTATGAAGCTGACGATTTAGATTTCTTTCGAAGTCTAGTTCACAGGGTTTAGAAGCTCAAGATCAGGCCCTAAGGTTTATAACTCACATATAAACCACTGGGAGGTGTTCAGATTCAGATTCAGATTTTGAAAAGTCATAAAGCCTGGGCTAGCCTGTCCTTGTCCCGCCCCTTTGCATTCAAATCACTCATTAGCACGATTGTTATCCACACCGTTTTAATGAAATATGAGCGTGATAGAAAACTTCCACAACACCGGTGTCAGTGCGTCAGCCCTATTGTTGTCCAATTAAATCAAATGTCATTATCGGCCCATTAGCTCGCGCTGACACCTCGCGCTTTCTGTGTACACGAGCAGAAACCTATGAGTGGGACTGGGGCAGCAGAGGAGGAACAAAGGGGCAGGGGGAAGAGGTGGGGGGGGGAGAGGAGCGCGGCTCAGAGGAGAGTGAAAAGCTAATTAAATAGATAAGTGTCCGGCGAGTCGCCTGTCAGCTGCCCCGGATGGCGCTTTGTGGCCGTGGCAGGACTGACACCGAGGAACCAGCCTCAGAGAAGGGGGCTGCGGTCCTCAGCGCGGCCCGGGGATGACACACTCGGAGCGGGGAGCTTTCTTCTGACAGCTCCTGGAGGTGGGTGGATCATCGATGGAGACGGGACAATGCTTTTCTCTCCCTCTCCCCACGAATGACACCCACACAAGTTATAATTAATACTGGGACTCTGCCATGCGGCTCTTTGTTATAGGGGAATGCTAATGCTGGGGGTAAGCGCGGCAGAGTGCTGTGGGAATGGTTTAGACTTATCCAGTTCACTTTATGTAAAAGCGTTGTCTAAATGATGGAAAAGGGTTGGCTTTGAAGGATTTGCAATCAGCGTTTGAACTGGTCAGACTTCTGTTTGGGTGAGCTTGTGTGACTGAAAACTTTGGAGGAGGCAGTTCCATGTCTCAGTCGCTCTGCCTCACACTGATAGTGAGTCGAATAACGGTCTGTAAATATGACTTAGTTTTACTTTAAGAAGCCCCAGATTTGCCATATTCATCCAAGGAAATACATACAGATTAACGTTCTTCCTCAGATGGAGAGAGGACAAGACTGCTGCGTTTTCCTGGAGGTTATCTTCGTGTAAACTGCGCCTCAGATGCCTCCCGGGTTGACTCCACTCCAGGGGTTCCAGGCCGGTCCCCTGTGGAGAAGGTCCTGGGGAGGACCGAGGGCACGGTGGAGGGACAACATCTCTGTAGTCAGGGCTCGCCTTGAGGTCCCCCCAGAAGACCCAGAGGAAGTGCGACTTGAGAAGGAAGTATTTTCTACTCAGCTGAACCTGGATAAAGCAGAAGCTCTCAGTCAAACAGGAGTTTCCATTGCAGTCAAGATGCTGTTTCTGTGTTTTTCGAATTCAGCAGAGGCTTTGTCTACTAACTTGAACTGAAGTTTTTACTTCTTCCTCCTCCTATTGAGACAGATAAAACCGATACATTGGTAGTAATGACTTTACTTTGACTCGGTAAACATCCCTATATTAGCACTGTCCAGCCAGCTGCTACAGATGTGGAGTTCAGTTCAGATTGTTTATTGAGCAACATGATCAACGTCAATAACATGACAGTAGGGACGCACCGATACCACTTTAACTAAAACCGATACGAGTACTTTGATTTAAGTACTTGCCGATACCGAATACCAAGACGAGTACAAGGCATTTTCTCCAACAGACTTTTTGAAGTGAATAGACGGTTTTTAGACTGACTTTTTCACAGCAGATTGGTTTGTAATCAGTTAATTTACTCATTTACATTTCCTAGTAAAGTCAAGTAGTAAAGTAGGCTACACTTTAAAGAGAAGTTGCATCAGAATTGAACAGATGCCATTATTTATTATTTATCTTCTTTTATTTTTATGTCTCTGTCCATCATAGACAGAACAGCTCATGTCCAAAAGCTCCACCGTGCTTGTGCTTTTTTTCATTTATCTGTTTTTATTTAACAATAGTATTGAGATGTTATTATTACTGCAGATAAATGGTCTCTTTTCAGCTTTACTTCAGCTCTGTGTGGATTTTCTTGTGTGTTTATATTAACTTATCTAGTAGCTTCAGCATTTTCATTGTTTTGCTGAAGCTCATTTGGCTCAATATAAACATGCTGTATCTCTTTATTTTGGATTTTCTGAGGACTTTTTAGTCACTGGGTTAGTTTTTCAGATGAATAAGCCCCTAAGCATTAAACGGCATAAAAATCACCAGAGCTGCTAGCCGCGAGTTAGCGGCTAGTTAGCAACATTAGCCTGTATGTTGTAAACACTGCAGACGCTGCAGCACTAACAACATTTAGCTCTGGTTAAATCCAGCACAGACTCTGGTTTAGGGAGTGTCGTCTGGAATAAAGTCAGATCTATGTGGAATATTGGATTTACACTAAACTATTCTACAGTTTGTTGTTATTTTCTCTCCTCAGTACAGAGCTGCGTCCTCACGTCAAGTGGCATCGGTTTCTGGTATCGGGACCTCATATATGAGTGCGGGTATGAGTACAGCATGTGGTATCGACCCGATACCCGATACTTGTATCGGTGCATCCCTACATGACAGTGCAGTATATGCAATGGCACAAAAAAACTCTCCCCTCTTATTTTACATTTTCGACCTGATAAAACAGATAAAACACAGGAAATCCATTCACCCCCTCCCAGTAAATGCCCGGGAACTGAACCCGCGACCCATTTGCTACGCCACACTTGATATGCAGATTCTACAGCCCACTCTCCTGACAGCGTGTCCGTCTGACGAGTGAATCGGTCTCACTCTCTCCGCCTCCCGTACCTCTGAGAGCAGGAAGCCCGGGCTCAAACAGATGCAGGAGATTAATTATCGTCGACGGAGGAGAGCGGAGAGTCCGGGGGAAAACCAGCAAGCTCTGCACAATGCGAAACACTTCATTTAAATAAAGACTCTCCCTGTCTCTCTTCCCCTCCGCGCGCCACCACTCCGCCGCAAATGAAGGATAACTAGCCGCCGGATTAGAAAACGCCCCATCTATCCTCTCCTCCCTCCTCTTCCTCTGCGCATTATTTGTATTCAAGGTTTGCCCGAAATGACACGGCAATCTGATGATGCTCCAGCTCATTATATTGTCGCACGGGACAAATATCGTGGCTTTTTTTCCTTTTTTTTTTCTTTCACGCATGGAGACGGCGCCATTTCTCCGCGTCATCCCAGGCCCGGGCGAGAGATAAAGAGAAAGGAGGAAGACGAGCGGCGAAGAGGAAGAGATGTTTGCATCATGTGAATCTTCTCAAGTCATTATGAAAGGTTCTGTTGTAAAAATCACTGAAAATCCTTATTCATGATTGGGTGGATTGTAAGGGTTGCCTATAAGGAAGATCACCTGGCTGGATAATTAACCTATTGTACATGTTTTTGTGGTAGGGGAAACCGTTGTACCCGGAAGAAGCCTACACAGACACAGGGAGAACATGCAAACTCCACACAGAAAGGCCAAGTCCTGGTGGGAATCCAACCCGGGACCTTCTAGCTGTGATGCACGAGCGCTAACCGCTGCGCCACCGAACCGCCCAACTCTTGTATTGATGATGGGAGAGTGTAACCACTGTGCAAAGCCTTCTCCAGCACATCCCAAAGACCTTCAATGGAGTTAAGATCTGGATTCTGATGCCTCACTCTTTCCCGATGAACCTGGCATTGTCATCTCTGAATACGCCCGTGCCATCAGGGAAGAAGGAATCTGTGGATGGAACAACCTGGTCATTCAGGATGTTCAGCTGATCTCATTCTTTGGGCCCAGAGCGTCGCTGAACCAAGACCTGACCAACGGCAGTGACCCCAGATCAGAACAGTAAGTCAAGGTGGACACTTGTTCTTCAAGCAGGATATTTTGCAATGTATGTCTTAAAGGAACAGGCCACAGTTTTTCCACACTGAGCTATGTTCTTACCTGACCTTAGATGATGCGCACCTGTCTGGTCTTTGTGCGTTGCCCTCAGTCACACACAAAGACCAAAGATGTTGTTAGCATTTGGCCTCTCCTAATATATTTCTTTAGCTCCATACGTGGTGAAGTCGGAAGCTACCACGCTATTCCACGGGCACAAAGACCAGACAGGTACACATCAACTCGTCTAAGCTTAGGTAGGAATATCTCAGTATGGAAAAACGGTGGCCTCTTCCTTTAACCTCTTAACCCCCACCTTAACTGAGTGCACTTTCTTCGGTTCAGCTTTACCCAAATCCATAAGGTCACAGGTCTATTGGCCAGTGTAACACCTCAAGACCTAAAAACTCATCTAAACAAATACATTTCCTGTCGCCTTTTCATCACTTTTTTGTGGCTTTTATTGTTGTTGCATTTTCTACACTTTTTCATCGATATTTTGTTTTGTTTGTGTCACTTTTCTGTTGCTCCTTTGTGGGATTAATTTTGTTACGTTTTTGGGACATTTTAATCACTTTTTCAGTGTTTTTTTTTTTTTCTTTCTCACGTTTTCAACCTCGTTTTAGTCTCATTTTTGTTGCTATTTTGACACAAACCAAACCGGAGAAAATGGTAAGGTTTTCTGGTGAGAGGGTCTGTCAGCAGAGAAAAGGTTTATATAAGTTGTTTGAACTTCTTCCGACTCCTTTTGAGCACAAGAGTGTTGTTTTTTTCTTTCTTCTGTAAAATATATTTGAACTACTTTTGCTCAAATTAATAAATAAATTAAAAAGGGAAATCAAGTGCAAAGGTCACATTTACAAAGGCTTTTACACTCATAAAGACACAAAATCATAATTCATGAAATGTTAGCTTTTCGCGCATAGCTAAAGTTGATATTATTACAGTGTTTTAAAGTTTCAATATAAGAGTACGATTGGAATAATAATGCTGTGACATCCGGGTCAGTGAGAGCTAGAAATGAGTTCAAATTCAAACTCCTTCCCTCACTCACTGGCTCAGAAGGGGAGAAAGCTCAGACTCGGCTCCGTTCACATCCTCAAAACATCACCATCGGATCATTCCCTGTGTTTACTCTGCGAGAAAACAAAGGGTCAGGGGTCACGGCGAGGTCGGCCATCTTTGCTCCTGTGCTGCATAAAGTCAGAGTCGCATTAAGCCGGTATTAGGTCAGGGATTTAGCGGGATTCCTTGCGTTTACCTCCTCGACCTCGGACCATCAGAGAGGTCAGCTCACCGGTGACCAATTAGGACAGGCCAGGAGGCGAGCGGAGGCGTCTGATTGGCTGCTGGGGCTCAAGAGGCCGGGCCAGTGGATACGACAGGACAACGAGAGACAAACCCGAGGCTTTCGGAGGTTTAACAAACAACTATAGGTGCAGTTCTACAGCAGCGATTTATGGACTGGACCAAATCTGGAACGACATCAGCGATCCTGCAAATGTTTTTTTAACCAAGCACATTTTCTCCAGTTTGGAAATTGGCGCTACCCAAATCTTAAAGCTTATTGAAAAAAGTGTCAAAATAGCAACAAAACTACACAAAAATGGGGATGAAAACGCAACAAAATAGTGTCAAATAAGTGACAAGAAAAGCAACAAAAACATGACAAGAAAGTGATGGTGAATAAAATACTCATTGTCTACTAAATCAAGCTTAAACCTTCCATATCCAATAATAAGATACTACTCTGCAGCTGACTCCGACTCCAAGTTAAATTTCTCTTTCTGGACCAAAAATAGTAAGAAAACCTGAAACTCAGACTCTGTTTAGTCTTGATTTGATTTTGATCCAAGCCTGGTGCTGGACCCATTTCAGAAAAGGCCTGATTTGGACTAAACCGTTCATCTAAACTGTGTGTAAACCATGTATAAACCAGAAAACGTGTGGCTTAAATGTGCTAAAGCAGTGGCGGCTGGGGATGTAAACTCTATCAGATCAACAGTTGTTGCTGCTTGTCAGACTAAAGAGAAGATTTAACCACAGAACCAACGTCACAAACAAACTCAGGCACACAACAAGGCAAATGTTTTCTCTAAACGGCACTCAAACAGCCACCGTATTTTCCAGGCTATAAGTTGCCAAAAAATGCCTTTATGAAGAAAAAAAAAGCGTAGGCGGTAACAAATTGATGGTTAGCTAGAAGAAGCATCAACAACAAACTAAATAGGTGTGTGCTATGCTAACTAATATAAGTATAAATAATCAAGATAGATACAGACGGCATCTCGTCATAGAAGGGGGCGTGGCTTCACCGAGGGGGAAACAGAATCTTTAGGGAAACACAATTTTCACTCTTTTTAGCCATTTTCTGGTTAAATGTAAACTTATTTATCACATAGAAATAAAGTCAAGTCTAAATCAGGCCCATATGGATGTTTATTCACAGCAGGTTGTTAAGTAGAAGCAAAAAAGCGGCAGTCGTAGCTAACGCTAGCTAGCGTTAGCATTAGATTAGATGAAGTATCATGTTAGCATTCTCGTGTTTATGGGCTGTTGAACCACTTTGCTCCTCTCCATGTCTTTGTATCTTTATTTAGTAGAAAACTATATTCATAATTCAGCGTTTGTTGAATCAGTTTTTGAATAATTAGAGAGAGTTTAGATTTTTCTGATGTTTTTCTGTTTTCTCCACTGATTTCAAACATGACCATATAACTAAAGCATAAAGAACATCCCAAACTCTCGATCTCACTCCAAATCACTAAATCTATTGAAATTTTCTTTCTGAATAATCGCCGTAACTGCACCGTCGACAAGCCTCTCCCGGCAGCACGTTTTTCAAGCTCTCATTTGAGAACTCGTTCCTCTCGCTGTGGCCATCGAGCTTTTAGCCCGTGATTAGCTTTGTTCTGTTTTCTTCTCTAAGAGTATCCTCCGCTTTCTCGCTCACTCCGAACTTTCTTTCTGCTGCTCGATTAGCCCGCAGCGCCCTCTAGCGGCGTATGAAATTATATATGTCCTTAAGTCTCCCCTTCTTCATCTTGTGATGCCAAAACGAAAGGTCCCGTTACAAACAGTTGTCCAAAAAGAAATAAAAAGAATATCCGTATAATCCACCGGTCTTTTGCTAGTTTCTCTCAGTGTTTTGAGGAGCCGCGTGCGAGTGAACGTGACCAATGAGGAGCCTCTGCATGACGTCAGCGTGCTGGGACCATGCGTGACTGCCATCTACTGGTCACTGTCATGTTTGAGCGCAGGGCTAATAAAAGCTAGTGCATAAAACTACAATGATTATACACAAAAAGAACCACTGTATTGGCGCGCAAGAGTAAAAATGGTGACCAGCCATAATGGAGTGTTTAGCTCGTCTGAATGTCAAGCCTTGGTTAGCGAGAGCACAGCCCGCTCTTGCCCGTTGTCGAAACTTTAATTCAGTTTCTAATTTACATTGCTCTTTCTCCCTTTAAACCCACAGCCAGGACCCTGAGAGCCCGGTGCCTGACTTCTGCTGGAATTACACCTCTTCAGACGTTTTAATTAACCAAATGATCAAACGGAGGCAGAGTCGCGCACGAGCGGCAGAACAACACATCGGCGGTGACAGCGCCGCAGCGGCCCAGGCAATTAGCCGCTGCCACCGGAGGAGACGGCGGCCATCTTTCTTTCTTAAGTCATTAGCAGAGGTCCGGGCCGCGCGCTCACTCATGTCAGCCCCAATAATTACTTTAAAACAAGGCGATCGGGGGAAAACGCCGCGGAAAATCCGAGTGTCCGCGCCCTGCCATTGTTCACTGCCCCCTCATCTGGGAATTTAATTAGCCGTTCATTTTAATAAAAAGCCCATTTGGGATGAAACGCGGCGCTAATAGTATTTTTCTTTGGGCGGTTGGGGAGGGGGGGACATGTCTTCATCAGATGGACAGTGACAGGTGACATTGTGCAGCTTTGATAAGGCAAGAATAAAGCAAAAAAAAATTACAATAAAGAGGGAACGGGGCCAGAATCTGGTATTAAAACGGGCTTAATTAGTGGGTTTCAAGGGAGGGCCGGCGGCGGCGGCGGTGGCGGGGGGGGGGGAGTCTGTGCAAAGGCTGTGGCTACGGTCTAGGCAAGACATATTAAAGGAAACGCACAGCACATGTCCTGACCAAGTGAATAAATAAAATACAGTTTTGCAAGTGAATAGGAAAACAGTAATAAACAATCAAGTTAAAGCTTTGGCAAATATGAGGAAAAATTGTAATGCAAGTTTTCGTTAGCTTTTATTTTCAGCGATAAAATGTAAGCAATGGATTGAGCCACGTCTAAATGTGTGCTTTTATTTTGTCCTTATATATCATAAATTTTCTTCAGGGGGGAAACATTCAAATGTTGGCTTGTTTTTGGGGGGTTTAAACTAAATAAATCAGGCAGGAATGAGATGTTGAAAAAACCCTATACAATAAAACTTTTCACATGATTGTTAAGGCTGTAGGAGGGACTACGTTAAAGTGGAGATATTGTTGCAAAAGTGGAATGAACGTCACCCTTAAATTGTGTGCCCACGCGCGTATGTCTCTATATCCTCCATCAAGGATGTTGTGTACTGTGTCATTCCAACTGCTGCCTCCAGAGAGCGCTCCAGGCAACACAGACGTCATACAAATCTTAAAAGTAAAACATTGTCTGCATTTTGCATGGTTACACATTGATGTAACCACCAGCGCTGGAAAAAACTGTTTTTTCTTGTATGCTCAGCACACAGGGGGCGGGATGGGAGACCCAGTTAGCTGCCTTCAGTGCTCCTCTGAAACGGTGCCCCGCCTCCTGGGTTTGTCCCAGTCTCAGAGCGTGGTGTCCTGCACTGGTCAGCTCCTCCACCTCCTCCTTCCTCTTCCTCCTGGGCAGCTCCCTCCAGGCTTTCACCATCTTCTGGGAAGATCTTAGCAGTTAATCTGTTTTATTCTCCAGTGAAGAATAAAACAGCCAAAACAATAGAAGGCGTGTGTGGCTTAGCTGTGAGTCTTGCCCAGATACCTCCTCGTTTGTCCCTGTTTTGTTTCCTGTAGCTCCTCTTGTGACGCCTCCACTGTGCTCTTGGTGCCTCTTCAGTGTCTCAGAAGGAGAAATGTGTAGGACTCAGATGTCTTTAGCCCTTAAGCTAGCTGTGTGTTTACTTTTAAAAGGCAGCTTTCTTCAGGACCATTACAGACTCTCTACATTTAAAAAAAATCCTGCTGTGGTGAAATAGAACTAAAAGTCACAAAGAGGTCAGAATGTGTGGGTTTTCTGAATCATGTGGTAAATGTTTTTGTAAATGTGAATATACAGCTACAATATAGTTAAGGAAATGATTCACTAATTGGCCATTGGTTGCTGCAATTTTTTTCTGTGACTAATACAGAGAAATTGTCTAAAAGTATTGAACTATAATACTAAAAATCAACACAATCCTGATCCCAGCCGCGCAGGAAACCTTCTGTCGACCTGGGACGAGTGACTGGAGGAGGCTCGAAAGACCAGTCCTGACTCAGTGACATTTGAAGCAGCTCCGGGCTCAAGTGTCCGAGCCCATTTTAATCAGAAGGCGTCTAATCACAGCCAAATGAGAGCAGCTGTCAATCATCCCATCTGCCACGCCCACACGAGCACCAGGCGGGAGGGATGCGGACATGAAAACACTTTCTTTGTATTCCATAAACAAAGTGTCCGCGCTTGAGTGAAGGACAATAGATCCTGAAAACATGGAGGAATATCTTTATTATAGATAGTTTGTCAATATTTTTGGGCCGTTTTGACTGAGCAGCCGAGTTGCTGGTCGCTTGTTGGTGTCCCAGGTCCAAGGCTGACCATCTATTTAGTGTTTTGCACAGTCAGTACAGAACCAGTTTTTGAAACGACCCCGTCTCCAACTATACAGCACAAGGCAGAGTCAACCACATTACACTGGCTATTGGCTGATGGCGATATGCACCACAGATACTTAAATATGTATAATCCTGTGTGATGATGTTTCTAAACTAGGAAGTGTGTAAGTGTTGAACTGTGACAGCAGGAACAGTGCCTTCAGCCAGTCGGCCTTTTCAGAGAGAGCAGTCCAGCTCTGGAATATTATCCTTCCTCATCATGGTTACTTGAGAATCAACCCCTTTCGGTCAGGCTTCATTTAGCACTTAAAGGAACAGGCCAACCTTTTTTCCAAACTGAGATAAGTTCTTACCTGAGCTTAGACGAGTTGATACGTACCTGTCTGGTCTTTATGCGTGCCCTCAGTCACACAAAATGACCCAAAATGTTGTTAGCATTCGGCGTCTCCCAGTATATTCCTATGGCTCCAAACGAGGTGAAGTTAGAAGCGACCAAGCTCTTCCACGGGCACAAAGACCAGACAGGTACACATCAACTCGTCTAAGCTCAGGTAAGAACATATCTCAGTATGGAAAAACAATGGCCTGTTAAATACTTAAAGTACATGTTTTCTTATTGTATGATGTTTAAAAACTACTGAACTTGTGTACAACACTATTAATGTATTTTATTTCTTGCTGCTTTGTGCTGCCTGCCGGATGCCATCGTAATCCTGCCCATGTGTAATCGTCTGTGGTGTTGATGATACACTAGTGTTTTTGCCGAAAGTTGCCATAGGTTGTGTGTGAGCTCATACTAATGTTTTACCATTCTATTGGTTGATAATGATTGTTGATGTTATTGTGTATTGTTTGCTGCTGGAAATCTACATCTTGCCCAGGGACTACGGTTGAAAACTAGCTTTAGAGCTAAAACTGGCACATTGACAGTGATGTTGATCAATGTGCATTGTCTCTGTTCAAATAAACTAATAAAATAAAATAGCATAGGGAGCTAGTTTGAAAGAAAAATGAGAACTCTCTATCTCTTACGGTTCCGAAATAATAATAAAAAGTCTGAGGTGTACAAATTTGTCACCAATTTACACCGCAATGTTTCTCATCCCCCCCGGGGGTGTAAGAAATTGTTAAAAGACTAATTTTAAGGCCCTGACTGGGCTCTTTCATATGCAAAAAAAAAACAGAAGTTGCTTTCGGCCTGATATTTCGGCAGTTGGTTGGGACAGTGCACGTTCATGAAGACGCCACACCGGGTTATAGTCAGGGGCTGATTTACATCCGTTGTCCCACACTCTCATTCATCCTGGCCTATTGTACATGTTTTTAATGGCAGCGGAAACCGGAATAGACACGGGAAGAACATGCAAACTCCACACAGAAAGGCCCTCTACTGGCCTGTGCGCCTATATCAGTCTAACTCCTGCTTTTGGATGATTTTTTGTATTTCTGATGAACCAATGCAGCCAAAATAGTTGCTCAGTGAAATTATTTTTTTCAAGAAATGTCAATTTAGAGCCAGCTGAAGGCTTTTAAACAACATGTAAGGCCTTAAATTTGGCACGATTCCTGGCTTTTGTATTAGCATAAATGTCATAATGACGAAACAAGCCTGTTTTGCAGAGAAGAAACCAGCCCTCTCCTGTTTGTTTGCCTTGTTGTGTGAAGGGGTCCACGCGTCGCCATGGAGACATGTTGGTAAACTGTGTAACGGAGCAGGCAGCGGGAGATGTTTTCTTTCTCCTGAGAGCTCTTCAAGTCGTCTGCTCTGTGCCATTATCCTCCCTCCACCTCCTCCCCCCTCCTCCTCCTCCTCCTCTCTCCGCTCCTCCCGCTGTCGCCGGAACGAAAGGACGGGGCTCACGGCGAATCACCGCTGACCTTTCGCATTTCTGAGAGTGGGGAAAAAATCTAAACAAGCCAAAGTCTGTTACCAACACTTAGAAAAGGTCTCGGGAGGAGCGCGAGGAGCCTTGGAGGCGATGGGGAGGGGGGGGGGGCGGGAATGCTATTCACCCGGAGAGGAGCAGGGGGTAAACACAAGCCCGCGTGCCTGGCCCTGGAGCTCCTAATGGGGCAGAGGAACGCGCCGGGCAGTGGGCAGACGCATGCCATGTTAAAGGTTAAGTGAAACATATGAATAATTATCCCGCGCCCGGACCAAAACACATGTAAACACGACGGGCGGACGGGGGAGGACTGTTGTCGGGAAGAAGCGCTGGAGATAAACACAGGTACGACAAAGCATTTCAGGAGGATTATGATGAAGTCTTCTTTTGTTTTTTACCGTGAAGATGTTTCCAGCTCGACTCACAAATACACTGCCACACTGGTCACACTCTCCCATCATCAACACAAGATCATGGTGGACAACGAATCTAACACTGGATCTTTTGCTTCTTGTGTCAATCTTCAATGAAGGTCTCTGAGTACAGAAGATTCCTCAAAGACCTTCATTGAAGATGGACAACTCCTGTACGACTGAGAGCTTACACAGACTTCTTGAGACAATGCCACAGCGAAAAGTGCTCTCACGACTTTTTATCGGTTGCATTTTTAGATTATTCCAGCAACTGTGTCTGAAATGCCAATTTGTATCAACATAAAGTAACCTCAATTAATTAGACAAAGAAATCCTGTGCAGAAATGAATTTAGACTGGTTCTAAAGGCAGCTCAATGAGAACGAAGAATGAAGTGGGAAGTGGGGTTGGTGATGGATGAGCAACATCATAATGAAGAGCCACCCTCATGATGCCACACCCCATTCACGCACTGAACCTCTGTGGGCCTTGTAAACCTACGAACCTTGCAGGGATTGCACTGTAAATAAACTGAGCCTTGTTGGGACATTGTGGCCATTCACCAACCATCCACTACTCCATCCACCTGACCGTCCAGGGTTACACGGCCTCATCAGTGAACAAGACTGTTTGAAAATGAGTCCTCATGTATTTCTGAGCCACTGCAGCCGTTTCTGCTCGTGAGCTTCAATGAACAGTTTAGGGGTGGCCGGAATGAAGGTTTATGCACAACTGCAGCCTCTGGAGGGTCCGACACCTTCATGTTCGGGAGACTCCAGCTTTGTAGCAGCTGTTCTATTAATCTTATGTGTTTGTCTGGCAGAAACCGTCCTCATTGTGCCTTTATCTGCACAAACCCGTGTGTGTCTGAATCAGCCACAAATCTCTTCACAGTACGATGATTATGCTTAATCTTTCATGAAATATCGAAGGTTTTCATACCTAGTCGAAGGTATTCAACTATTTCACACTTTTCATCAGCAGAGAGATCCTTTTTCTTTCCCATATTACTTTAAAATGACAGTCTGCTTTATAATGGGGAACATCCTTTTTCAGTAGTTTTTCCCTTAAAGGAGCTATACCTGATTTTACTTCTGGAAATGGAATAAAAATGATTTCATCCTCCTTCAGCTTATATCAAACTCAAATCCTTGTAGGGAAAACAGCGTGCATCAAATTATAAAACATTTGTATACATTTCATGAACTTTCAGGCTATTTTTCTAGCATTTTTGCGAACGTCACACTGAAAAGTGACCCTGCAAGTTGTGAAATTTGTCTATAAATCTATCGCTGTAAAGAATTTGGATGCTACAAAGATATTAGGAAAGTTGTGAATGAGTTTGGACCACAACTGCTATTTTAATTTAGTGGCTTCCCCTGTCATTGGCAATAAAAAATCAGGTAAAGGTCCTTTAACTGGGCTTACCTGATGACAAATCATCACAGGCGTCTGAGATTAATGTCAGTGATTTAAAGAGCCCTGAGACACAATAGCATCCATGAGTTTCATTGAAAAACCTTTTTTTTTTTTTACCTTTTTGAAACTGAAATAGAATTTGCATAATAATTTGGAACGCGGTGTAATGAGCACATGGATGACACATTTTCACGAAGACACTACGATTTTTGTTTCTATCTTGTTGGCATTGTGAGCCATGGGGCACATTATATTATAACGCAACTTTAAAGAGTCAGAAAGCATTGCCAATTTTATTTTGACACCATAAATGCTGCCAAGAACATTGAGGCCATTTTATTCCAAAACCATCTTCTTATTTACATCGCACTTGCACCGTGAATCGAACCGATCCGTGGTACGGCTGAACCTTTTCCAGTTGTAAGTGAACTAAAATCCACGTGGACGTCATCATTAGCTGCAGACAAAAACACCTCCTCAGACGTCTTGCTCGTCATGTTAGTCGCAGACACATATATCCGCCGCTCCTATGCAAAAGGAAAATCTTGTGGGTCTTTTGTGTCCGGTGTCCAGACTGACATGTACAGTTTTCCACGCAGACTCCCCTCGTTACCCCGCACTGACTCCCTTTTGTTGCGTTCTCCTCATTATTGTGCTATTATGACAGGCTGTCTGGTTCAGGCCATCAGAGGCGGTTCATCCCAGCGCTTAGCAACGGGCCCCGGGGCCGTTCAGAGCAGTTTAAGCCAGAGGAGACCTGAGCCGGGATTGGCCAAAGCAGACACCCCCGAATGTATGTTTAGGTACAACTATCCTCCTATCACTCTGTTTCTCTAAGCTTTTTCACATTGAAGACGTGCTTCCCAAGGGAAATAAACAAAGCAAGGTACTTTCTATTCTAGTCTATTTCTACTAAAATGATAGACAATGCACAGATGAATATAGAAGCTGCAGTAAAGTCGTTTTTATCGGGAAAAAATGACAGAGAAAATCACCCGCAAAAGTGCATCCAGGCTCCTCTGAGGTAGAATGATGCTTTTACTCAAGAAAATCAAGAAAATTGTCTCCTTTATCTGAGCTTTGATAAACTTCTTCAACCATGGCATCACACAAGCCCATCGGTAATGATGCTAGTATGGTATTGGGAAAAAAAAGTTTGGGTACTACTGGAACTCAAAAAATGAAAGTATCGAAAGCAGGTACAGAAAAAGTTTAGTTCCAAGTTTTGATTTAAAATTACCCATTTTTTATTCAGATTTTTGCCCCAATTTTTTCTTCTTTTCCCAATATGTTTCCCTCATTTTTATAACTAATATTTTCTCTATTTTCCCCAATCACATCCACATATCTATATTTTTTCTGACATAATTTCTCCTTATTTTTGCCACAATTTCCCCCCAAATTATTTCCAATTTTTCCTGCATTTCTTGACATTGTTGATGAAGCTGATATTGTGAATTTGCAGATCTTCCAAACGTTATTGCTGGTGGTTGATGTGGAAACGGCAAAGAATTCACTCTGACAAAGGAAGGACATTTGAATTCGACAGGCTCTAGCAGGCGATGGTTTGTTAAAAAAAAAAAAGTTGCAGAGGCTTGTAAATAAATGCACTAAAAATGATTTGTCAGACAGATTCAGTTGTATTCACAAACACGAAATCAAAGCTTAAATGTAATTTTAGATTTAAATTTAGATTTAAAAAGTGTAGATATTGTGAGTGATCTGGCTGGCATTATTAAAATGTATTACTGTATTAACCTGTTACTTGTTAAGATCGTTTTTAATTCAGCCTTAGAAATTAAGTATACTGAGAAGATGAAAAGGCTTTGGGGTACGGATCAAAGCCTCTGGAGGTCCAGGACTCTTAGGCTTATGATTAGGGTTAGGAACGGCAAATGGGATGTAAATTGTCTTTCACTCACATGGATCTCACACATATGTTTAGAAACTTGAAGGTCTTGGCTTTCAAATGAGGAGATTTGGATATGCATCATTGCTAACTCTAACCCTAATGTGGCAGGTAACACCTCTTTGAACGGCTCTTTGAAATGAACTGATCAAATCCCAAACACTCTGCTCTCAGTAAAGAGCCGTAAACCCCATCACTAATTTTGCACAGAGGACAATGTTAGATGCTAATCTCATTTTAAGTAAAACCTGAAAAGGTCTGTACATTCATTCATGATTTCTAACTGGGCTTTGACCTGAATGTGTTCGACGGCAACAGCTGAAAACATCTGGGCCGTTCATAATTCGCAATGTTCGGTTGCTAGTGCTAACAGCTATAGGGAAATACACTGAGCAGGCTAACAGGCTCTTGAAAGTCTCCTGGACTAGCCTACTTAGTACATTAGGATCGGACGCTGCTTCTCCTTTTGATTCCTATGGCTATATCTCGCAGAAATTGCCTTTAGCATCATTCAAACTGGTTCGCTTGAGTCGGTGCACTCTCTGCCACCAACAAGTCAAGTTAGTCTCTTTGCCCCAATTACCTCTGTATTTAATCCTCTTCCGCCGTGACATCCAAACCTCTGGTCCTTTGTCTCATTTTCTCTCATTTTCGCGGCCTTTCTGCCCGCACTCCTCCTCCCCCCCCCCCCGACCCCGACATTCAGGCATTCAGACCAATTTGCCATCCGCGCTCTCCCGCTAATAACTCCAGCCTCTCTATTACTGCATTAGCCATTCAGCGCGGAGCCACAGAAGTCAGCGCCTGTAGCCCCCCGCGCTCGCTAACTCGCTAACCCGCAAAACGGACCGGCCGCTTTTGATTTCCAGTCGCATATATCAAGCCGCAATTTACGGGCAGTGGCTGCGGAAACTATGCAGCATGACCGCTAAGCTAACAGCGGCTCCGCAATTACAGCCAGGTAATTGAGCCGTGATGGGTGACTGTGTTAAACGCCGCGGATGTCGAAGCAGCGCATGTCGCCAATGTCCCGAACCATTACGCTCGGTTTTAGTGTGAAATGCAACTCTTTTCTTCCAATAACGGATGGAAAATTGCAAAACACAGCTTGTATGGATCCGTGTTTGATTTGATAATGAGATTTGAATAGTAATAGCGGTGTTTTGTGATTGGCTTCAGCGGCAAACGTAGTGCTTGTTGGCGGTGGCAGCCCTTGGTTCCCCAACATTTCAGACCACAACCTCCAGAAGTTTGTTATGGTACGACAGGGTTAGTGCAACACAGACCAAGACCAAGTCAGGAAAGAAGCTCGGTGCCAGGTTATAGCACAATATGCTAATAACTTAACACAAATCATATCAAAGGCCTCTTAGTCTCTTAACCCCACCTGAACTGAGCACATTTTTCCCCAGTTTGGCTTTACCCAAATCTAAAAGCTTCTTGAAAAAAGTGTCAATATCGCAACGAAACGAGGATGAAAATGCAACAAAAAGAAAAGAAAAAGAAAGCAATAAAAAAAGTGATAAAAAAGTGACGAAACGCAAGAAATAAGTGACAAAACAAAGCAACAAAGAAGCAACAAATGCACGACAAAAACATGCCAAAAAAAGAAAGAAAAAGAAAGAAAGAAAAAACAATGAACAGGCGACAAAAACACAACAACAAAAAATCTATAAAATCACAACAAAGACATGGAATAAAGCAGCTGTAGTGCCACACAAAAGTTACAATCAGTTTTGTGGGTCTTAGCTTAGGCTATAAGCTCCAGAGGCTTTCTGATTTAGGTAAAGCCGAACAGCAGTACTCAAAAATGTGAAACATACAGTCAATTCCTTTACATTTCTTTGCAGAACAGCCACTTCAGTCATACATGACGTACAACATGGCATTTGTTGAAAGTGATGCTTTACTTCGGGCGACAATTGACAATTGGGGGGTTCGGCCCTCGGTCTTTTGACGATGAAGAAAATTGGCCCTCCATGAAGCAAACTTGCCTACCCCTGTAGTATAGTACTGATAAAACTAGGTATCAACAATCATCAAATCCTTCTCTAACAGGCTGCAGGCCAGAAACACCAGACCCCCCAGTTAGAGATTGGAATAATTTTAAAATCTGCTTTGGCAATGTCAAAATATTCGGTGTTTCGTACATTTTTTCATCAAGATCTTGTATTGATGATGGGAGAGTGTGATGATTTGGGATGCTCCTTCTCCAGCACATCCCAGAGATTCTCAATGGGGTGAAGATCTGGCGTCTGTGGTGGACATCAGGGAAGAAGAAATCCACTGATGGAAGAACCTGGTCATGCAGGATGTTCAGGTCGTCAGCTGATCTCGCTTTACCTTTGCCAGAAAGTTGAATTGTTGCGGTGTTGTGAGTTTACAAACACTGGTCCAAATGGTCGACCTCTCCCTGAACGATTCCAGCCGGCGCAGGCCCAGATTGTTGTCAGTGCAAATGTTATTGGCGCTGTAATGTTACTGATCGTGACTGAGCGCACGCATAAAGACCAGACAGGTACGCATCAACTCGTCTAAGCTCAGGTAAGAACATATTTCAGTATGGAAAAACGGTGGCCTGTTCCTTTAAATCTGGGTGGTCTTTATAATAATTTCAGCTTCTCTGCCGTATTTAACACTTATTCAACAACAATATTTGTGGAAAAGACAATATTATATTTGGCAAGTCTAAGCAGTGCTTGGGGGCGGATGGTCATCACAGGGGGATTGTGGGTCCTAATACCAACCAGTAGAGAACCACTGGTTTGAGGTTGTTTAAGGTTTAAGGTGTTTTGTCACTTTCATGGCCTGGTTAGTACAGTCACTGCAGTTCTCGTGTATATCTATTCATTGATCATCTATCCTTTTTCGCTCTTACTACTTTTTCAGTGCTGTGGCCACAGCCTATTTGTCATTTTGTTTACACCCTTAAATATACCAAGATGCATTGTTAATAGAATACTATATGACGGTTATCTTGATGTCCTGATGTTTGTATTTCTATCTACTCGATGTCAATGTGTATTTATGGATACTTACATAGAGACACACTATGTTATGTAACTTATGTGATGTACTACTCTACATCAGAGACGCACTTTATCAATGTATTATGTAAAATGTAAAGTTTCAAACCAATCTGTTCTTCTCTGATTGGTTTATAATTGTCACATGTCAAGCCAATCAGTCTGTGGCACACATTGTCTGATGAAGGGCCAGGACGCCCGAAACGTCACCTAGGTGTAAGCAAAATTAAACTTTCCTGCTTGGGAGCTAAGTGAGCTCTGCAGACCTTTTCTTATTTACTCTGATTAGTAAATCAGCCATGGTACTACAATAACACTTGAAATTCCATCCATCCATTTTCTTCCACTTTTCCGTTGCCGGGTCGTGGGGGCAGCCGTTGGAGTTGCCCAAATCACATTGCACCGGCCCCTTATGGCTCCCCCTGCAGGTGGTGGGTCCACAGAAGGACGGCCTCACGATTCAAACCGGGCCTTTTGGTCACTCATACGGGGCTTCTGAACCCCTCTTTGTCTGACCCGTAACTTAGGACCTGTTTGCCATGGGAGACCCTACCAGGAGCACGAAGCCCCCGACAACAGAGCTCCAAGGATCATTCAGATGCTCAAACCTCTCCACCACGTTAAGGTGGCGGTTCCAGGAGGGGAACACTTGAAATTAGCACATGCAATAGAAACAGTTATAAGTGGAGCTGTGGACTTGTGGTATTGTTGATAAGAGGCAGAAATCTCAACTGCACCGGCTTTTTGCATGTGTGTAATGTTTTGTAAATCAGGACAAATATCTTTCAGGCCTGTAACACTTTCCTTGACACACTCCCTTTTTGTTTATAGCAGAATCTAACAGAGTGCACGTCCTCCCTGTGTTTCTGTGGCAGAGTGGTGACCGTATCTCCTGCCTCTCAGACACGAGGTTGAGGGTTAGACTCTTCATTTCTACATTTGATCATTCGTTCCATCAGGTCCTTGTCATCACAGTCGTTCACCATCCTTAACTCTGCTTTTCATATTCCGCCAGTGTTTAAACCTTTCCAACAGAAAACCCTCATTGGTTTTAGCCGCATTTGCATCTGAGCCTTTTAGCGCTCGCTCGGTCTCGGCCACAATTGGATTGGCTCGACGGCACAACCCGCCAACACCAACAAAAGCCGCGGTGACTGCGCAGCTTCAATTCGATATCAAACCAACATCTGTCTTTTAAATTCCCTTTTCATTGCGCTCTGGCCGGTCCCGTTTGTTTTGGGCGCAGGTTTTGACGTTACACCAAACACTGGGTTGGAGATTGACGGACAGCCGCGGCGCTTTGGGGCGAATTCTTTCGTAAACCCAGTAAATGTTCCATCAGGCGGACCACACTTAGAGCGACCGCGGCCTTTTCATGTGGCACGGAGGAAACCGGAGACGTGCGCGGTGAGCCTGCCGCACTAAAGGGGCTTTGAGGGATCCCAGTCTCCCCATAACACTGCACAAAAGGAATGACGACCAACAGACTTCAATTTAGAGTCATCAGCTTCATTTGATAGTTTAAACAAACTCCTTTAAGGTATGGTCATCATTTCTCTTGAATAATACACAGCAAACAAGAAGTTCTTAAAGGAATATTTCAGGCTTTTTGACATAGGGCCTCATTTCCTAGTTATCCAGAGTATATTTGAAGAGTTTCGTGGCGCTAGGCTAGTGCAAGGCTAGCACATTTCTATGGTATCAGCTAGCCTGCTCCACTGTGCACCTGAGGCAAATCACTTATAACGCCAGACTAACCATATAAATGTCTGTGTCCATAGAATCAGTTAAAAGAACTTATATTTGAGCAGCGTCAGCTTCGTGGTTGTATAAGCTACGCAGCGGTGGAGTGATCTGCAAGAAAATAGTCCCTCAAAATGCGATCATTCATGTGATGCAAGGTCAGTTATATTCCAAAAATTATTCTATGGACACAGACATTTATATGGTTAGTCTGGTGTTATAAGTGATTTGCCTCAGGTGCTCTGTGGAGCGGGTCAGACTGATTTTAATGCAGGCTAGCTGATACCATAGAAATGCACTAGCCCAGCGCCACGAAACTCTTCAAATATAGGAACTGCATGAATTACAAAAAAAAAATATCTCCAGAAATCAGCAACACTCTGGATAACTAGGAAATGAGGCCCTATGTCAAAAATCCTGAAACATCCCTTTAAGAGTCAAAACCTTAACCACGCTGGATTGTCACGAGATCTAAACTTTCAGTCTGACAAAAAATGTTCAGGTTCAAATCCACTGGTGACTCCACTGGATCACGCTGCAGTTTTGTCGTGTTGTTGTCGCTGGTTCTACCTTTGTCAACAACAACACCACATCAACAAAGGAAAAACTTGAGGCTCGCTGTTCTGTAGCTGCAAAAACAATGAACATTTTTGAAAACTAAACATGTAATAGCTCTACTGCTTGGTTGTTTAACTACATTTTGAGCCTTTGCTGTGATTGGCAATACAAAAATAAGGGTAAGCCGGGTCGCTTTGTTGACAAGAAACTTAAACTGCACTGGTTGCGCCGCAGCTAGTCCTCGTGCTTCACAGCAAGAAGGCCCCAGATTCGATTCCCACCTGGACGGGGCCTTTCTGTGTGGAGTTTGCGTGTTCTCCCTGTGTCTGCGTAAGTTTCCTCCGGGTACTCAAGTTTCCCCTACCACTAAAAACATGTACAATGGTACAATCTTCCAGCCAGGTGATTCTGACCATCAGCCAGGCTCCACATATGGAGATGGGTCCCCGGAGTCGCCCACTCTTCCTTACAGCAATCGTTCCCAGCCTGGACAGACCCTCATGTCATTAATTATATTATTTAAGCAAATATACTGTATATGTTAAAGGGACTAGACCTAATTTTGAACCTTTTTAGTCAAACTGTGACGAAATTGGTATTGGTAAACCCCTTTTCATCACATACTGATCACATATTTGGGTTGACCATACTCAACATCAACACATCATAATACGGCTACTTTTACAACATACTTTTATGGGGCAAAAAGACTACAGGTGCATAAAACACAGCAATTCCGGTTTATTTGTTTGAAAGAAATACTTTATTTTCACATTTGTGGGGGCCACAGTTTTGGACTCGGGAGTGGAGGGGGGCCTTTAAGGAAAAAATGTTGGGGATCACTGCCTCACGGGTGGCTCCAGTGGCAGTGACGAATGGGTCAAATGAAAGAGGACACATTTCCCTATGGGGACAATAAAGTGCACCTTAACCTTTAAAGCCAAGTCAAAAGACAAGTACAGCCTGTTGACCTTTATTCCAACACTTATTTTCAATACTTACTGAAACTGACTAAAATTAGACTAAAACCTTATTGAGTTTTTGTTTATTAAAACTTGACTAAATCTAATGACTAAAATGTGACTAAAACTAAAAGCACTTTCATCCAAAACCAAGACTAAAACTGGGAGTGCTACCAGAAACAACACTGCTTTTAATGTAATACATTTGATCTGCCGTCTTGTGATTTCCATAGTGAAGAACTATGAACTGCCTTGTGTATAAATCGTGCTCTACAAATACACTTGCCTTATCTTGCCCTGATGCTTTTTCCGTGCAAAAGGGGAAGCACTTAGAGTATCTTTCACACACGCAGGTAAATTGCAGCAGATTACAGATCTTGAAAAGGTTACGACATTTCCTCAGACGTCCACAGTGGGTGAGTTCGAGTTACTCCCTTCCATCTGCAGATTCAGTCTCCCATTTATCAGACAATTATCACGCGAAATAATCAAACATTCCTCTGCGTTCAGATTTGATGTCATTCCCATTCTCGTCCTCCTTTTTGCAGTGTGCTCGTCAGGACGGGCCCAAACCGCGGCCCCTCGGCCCCGGCGCAGAAAAGGCTTTCCAGAGAGCGGAGCCAAGAGCCGCGGCGGAGATTCCAGCAGCTCTCCCACATGTGCGAGCTGCAGCAGGGAACGTCCAGTGCTCAGAGGGAGAGGCTGAAGTGTCAGGCGCGTGAACGCTCGCTCAGGGAGGTCAGCTGCAGACTCCATTAACGCCGCACTCCGCTGGACCACCGCTCGTGTGGTTTATGTAGAGCCTCAGGAGCCTCAGGAGCAGGTCCCCCTCATACTGCTGGATTATCACCTTGTGTTAAAATCATGTCATGAAGTGGCAACAATAATCTTTCTCCGGAGTGGATTTACATTAGAGCGGTTTCCACAGCTGCACTTTTGATTTAGAACCTCATCAGCCAAATCATGCAGTGTTTGTGTAGGCTCTCAGTCATACAGGAGAGTTCCATCGGAGACCAATGCTCTGGGCAACAAGAGCAGGGTTGCCAGGTCTCGACAGCCGAACCCGACCAAAAATATCTGAAAAACATACGGCACGGCTGGAATTTTCAGCCATGTGCTCCTGCGATGACGAGAAGCCGCCCCTGAACGGTGGTCAGTGCAGTAAAAACATTTAATTGGGTGCATTTCGCAGAGGTCTTTCGGTTCGCCAGACCTTTAATTTGGCTCCGAAACAATAACGGCAGCTCTTTCTGGCATTTCTTTTCAGGTTATAATCATACATAAGTGAGTGTTTGGTCAGACTTCTTGAGCCACTGTGATTCCGCCACTTCGGGCCAACCTGACCAGCACGTTTTGTTCAGTGCTCCTCGGAAACGGTGCACCCCTGCTGGGTTTGTCCCTGTTTCAGAGCGTGGTGTCCTGCACTGGTCCGCTCCTCCACCTCCTCGGTCCTCCTGCGCTAATCCCTCCGCCTCCTCTTGCTCCTTCTCATCCTCATCTTTGTCCTCCTCCTTCTCCCCTGGCTCTATATTCGTGTAGTATTGTGAACCTTGCAGTAAAATGTACCATCTTTGACAAAGTGTGCCAGTTCAATAAGAATCCTGAGGGCCACCGAAAATTGGTCTGCGGGCCGCACGTTGGGCACCTCTGGGGAGACGGACCACTGATCTCGTCTCTCAGGACATACCACTAGAGATCAGTTCATTTTGAGGGGGGTCATGCCCACAAGTTTTGGCCAACAGGAGGCGCTGTGGGGCAACATTCAGCCTGTTTAATGCAGAGTGAGAGCTATTTTATGCTTATGTGCCCCTCTGTATTACATTTGAACAAATTACACTGTAAAGCAGTGGACTTTTCGGCCTCATAGGAGTCCCAGACCAGAAACATCTGTCGCTAATAAACTAGCTTTGTTTCGCTTTACATTTAGCAAAACATTAAGTTGCCATTGTCTCAGAATACAACACCGATCACCAAACGGGGAAGCACTTGAATATGACAAATGTACAGTATGTGCATATGTATGTGTATATTTGGAGACAGTGGCACAGATAGTAGAGCGGGTCGTCTTGTGATTGGAGGGTTGGTGGTTCGTATCCCACAGGTGCACACTGTCATCGTGTCCTTGGGCAAAACACTGAATGGTTAATGATGTAAAGTGCTTGGAGTGAGAAGCAGGTTGAAAAGCACTACATTAATGTGACCATGTATAGGCTTTAAGGCTTGTGGTCTTTACTCAACTGCATTCTCCCTTATCTAACACATAACCCTAAACTGGTCCAACAAGCAAACCGCTCCAGACCCCAGGGCCAAAATGGTCCCCCTCCTCCCCCTTTGGATGTGTAACGGTTCACTTTTAGCTATGGAAACACCTGCAAAGCGCTCCGGCCCGTCCCGGTCCACTCCCATGGAAATGCCACTTAAAGAGGCTAGATGCAAGGTGTTTAAACTCACTACTGCCATCTCAGGTCTTACATGTAACTGCAGTCTCTATATTAAGCTCGTGCATGACGGCACTTCAGACCCAAAGTAGCCACCTTTTTAGTGACAGTGCAGGATGTTAGAGGCAGTTGTGGTGAACAGGTCGGGGCTCATTCTACACATTAGGACAGTGTTGGAACATGTAGGGGGAGGAAAATACTTAGTTTTAACATTGTTTGTCCCTTATTGAAGTTACTATTTAATCAAAATCATACTAATTCAGGCAAATGAACGGTGAACATTTGAAAATGAAAAGTGGGAGCTGAGCAGGGGCTGTTTCCTTGTTCCCCGCTGCCCGTGAGCCTCAGTAAGCATGTTTAGAATGGACCCTTATTGGTTAATGGAGCATTCAAAGTGCAACCACAACAAACACTGATTACTGGCCATTAGCCCAAAAACCACTTCAGACGTGTCCAGAAAAATCAGCGGGAGCCAAGATGGCGTCCGCGCGGAGCCGGTCGCAGCTGTGGCCTAATTGCGCACAGGCCAATAAGCGCTAGCACCAGTGCACGGGGCTCAAGTGCCGCGAACCTCTAACAATCTAATCACACGAGAGCGATGGGCCACTTCTGCTCCTACAAACTCCTACTTACTCCAATTACACTCGGGGAGCGAGGGGACAGCGCGCGGCCGGAGAGCTAATCGGGCCACAATGATGACGGATATCAAGCAGTGGACACCGCGCCACCACTGCGAAGGAATTAACACCAGGCAATAAGGTTAACAGGGCATTAAGAAGCAGCAGAGAGGAGGGAGAGAGCGACGAGGAGGAGGAAGAAAAGGGGAGTGTGTAATCAGCCCGTAGCGAGCCGGCGACGATTGCCATAACAGAGCAATTGGACGTGAAAAATGGATAATAGTACGGACACAGGCGGCGGGCGGTCGAAGAGAGAAGGTTTAATTTCTGCTGTCTGGAGACGGGAAAGCAAGAGATGTTGCGTGTGATAAAGGAGGAAGGGAAACAAACGTGAGACCGACATGTTGGCGCAGAGTTAAAACAATGTGTCAAAGAACAAGGGCCGGAACAATTAGTAAAACACAGCGTCATCTGATAGTGTTGTCATAAATTTACCTGACAGACAGATCAAAAGGACATGCACGTGTTTTAAACTGGACATACACTGCAAAAGGACATGCACATGTTTTAAACTGGACATACACTGCAAAAGGACATGCACATGTTTTAAACTGTACATACACTGCAAAAGGACATGCACATGTTTTAAACTGGACATACACTGCAAAAGGACATGCACATGTTTTAAACTGGACATACACTGCAAAAAGTCATATCTAGATCATCTAAAATGGCTTGGATGAGGGCTGCTCGATTATTGAAAAAATAATAATCACGATTATTTGTGTCAATTGAAATCACGATTATTCCAACGATTATTTGTTGCCTTTAAAAAAAAGTATTTATTTTATTTATATATTTATTAATTTAAAAAAAAACTATGCTGAATATTTTCTGTTTTCTGAACAGTCATAAAAGTACAAATCATTTCAAGAATGCCTCGATTAAGGAGAGGTCTCTGTTTCACACCTGCCCCCTGCTGGCCAGCCCGCACACCTGCGCAAGTAAACTGAGCAGCGCAGCCTGATGACATCATCACACAGCGCTGTTTGTTTTTATGTCAGGCAAAAGCATAAACCATGGCACGTGAAATGCGAAGGGAAAATAATCCCAGCGCCATGAAATAATGCAAGTCTGCTTTGCAAAAAAAAATAAAAAATTGTAATCGTTTAGTGTAATAATCGAAATCGTAATTGAATTTTGATTAATTGCACAGCCCTAGCTTGGATTAACAATATTTTACCCTAATTTGAGCATTTTGACTCTCCAAGCAGGCACATCTGTCAACAGAATGAGTGTGTATGTACTTAAAAAAAGAGAAAAGCATATTTTTTCTTGTTTTGTGTGGAAAAATACGGGTTCCATTGGCAAATAATTTGACTACTCAAATCAAGGGGAAATGTACTTATTTCAAGTAATTGGTTTTAACAATGATTCGATTACTTTCTGTTGTGTGTGCACAATTGAGCCTAAAAACATTATTTTTAGTTCCTAGCATTGATACTTTACATTTTAGAATAGAATAGATCTTTATTGTCTAACAAAACAAGCAGAAATGTGTCTTTGGACACGGCTCATTAAAAAACATCATTTAAATCAATTTCAAAGATTTTATGGTTTGAAATTACGTCTGTGTAAGGATTAGACGATGGATGGATGGATGGATGGATGGATGGATGGATGGATGGATGGATGACACCTTATTTATCCTTAATAAATGATTAATATACACTTAATTCTTTATGAACAATTCATCAGTGAAGTGTGACTAACACTTAATAACTATTTGACAAGCTTTTCATTATGATTTAGGCATTAACTGTCGTAGTTAAATAGTTATTAACATCTTAACTCAATAACCGAGTGCATTTTCTCCAGTTCAGCTTTACCCAAATCCATAAGATCGCAGCCTATAGGCCAGTGTTACTCCTTTTTTGTTGCCCTTGTGTTGTGTTTCTGTCCCACATTTTTGTTACTTTTTTGTTCCTTGTTTTTGTCACATTTCTGTTGCTCTTTTTGGCTTTTTTGGTCTCATTTTTGTTGCTATTTTGCCACTTTTTTAAGAAGCTTTTAGATCTGGAGAAAATGTGCTCTGTTCAGGTGGGGGTTAAGAGGTTAGTTAAAGAATTGTTCATGATGAATTACGTGTTAATGCATCATTAAGGCTAAATACGGTGTAGTCATTATAAAAAGTCTTATTTCTGCATTGCCTTTTGCTTGTGGACCTCAACCCCACCTGAATGAAATTACAATCGAAACACATCTTTTGACGAAATCAGACCCAGACCGGCGGCACCTCTCCTTCTCTCTCTTTCTTTTCTTTTTTTTACAGTGACTATTTGCTCTTTACAGCGCACACTTTTAACTTTCTAACAACTCCCCGCTCCACTTTTTAAAGATCACAGCTTCCCTTTGAGCTTCATCACTTCTGACAAGGCCTTCGCGTTTCCACTCCCTCTCTCTCCTCCACATCCCTTTACCTGGCTCCCCTCCAAACTCCGAGCAACTGGAAGACATTTCACAGCCACGGCGCAAGAAAAATACTCCCAAAAACCCGATACGCCCCTTGGCTTCACACCGGGAACCTCCAGCGTGCGGCGGAGGACGGAGGAGGGAGGAGGGAGGGGGCACGAGGCGGCTCATCCCCCCCACCCCCCCCTTCCACAGCCAGAGCGCTCCGGTTTGGGGACCATTATCTGCGGATCATCCCCTCTAATCAAACGGACATTCATGGTCGGGACAGGGGCGTATTCCGGCGCTTTTATGTTGCGGGCTCAACGAGGATGTTAATTTTACAGCGATATTATTGCGCTGGGGGGGATTGTAACGGGACACGGGCAGAAAGAGGAGGACGAAATTGTTGCTAAATGTTCCACGGAGCTGGCGGGTCCTCAAACAGGGAGAGACAATGCGGTAATGATGGGCATCAACGCGCACATGGAAGACATTTGAGGATCAGGGGTCACAATGTGGACCGGGTTAGGTTTTGGACAGTGGACAAAAACAGCGTATTGACGACAGAAGGCTCACAGAACAACCAAAGAGACGCAGACTATAGCTTCATCTGCAGAAAAAAAGGACAAACGCTCCTCCTTAGCCGGGGGTGAACTACAAAAAGCACCGTAAATACCAAGCACGGGTTCAAATGATCTTGTTTTGAGTTGTTTTTACTCATTCAGGCTGTTTTTCCTGATCTGACCAAGGAGTACTTTGCTTGTTTGATGCCATTTCAGATTGGTTCTGAGGTCATCCCGCTTGAAATAAGATAATAAAACAGTTCGCTCACAAGGACTCGCATCCTCAATTGAGTAAAAATAACCAAACAAGATGACAATGGCAAATTGTGTTCTGGAGCTTTGTAGGAGACCGAGAACAACGAGCTCTCAGGCCCACTGACCTTCAAGAGAGAAGGAATGAAAAGTAGTGATATAAGGGTGGGAGACCGGAAAGGGCGGAGTGGTCCTGCTCCCGAACTTTAGACGATAAACGTATCTATAAATCAACCAGAAATAAAGACAAAATGTATTGAAACGAGTCAGAAACATCTCAGAACAATGAAATAATCCCAAACTCCTTTCTAGCACTCACGATCCCTCCAGTATGGCCGACATATTCAGTACAATTGTCTATATGCACGTTTGAAGCCAGTGTACAGCTTTGAGCGGTGGCAAAGTGAAGGAGGAAAGTGAAGTCATTTAGCTTATACGTCGTCCATCTTCTATCGCTCAATAAAATGGCCAAATTATGTCTGTTATGAGGAAATGGCCATGAATAAAAACAAACTCCATCTCAGGTCAGGCGTCCTATTCTCAAAGCCCACAAAGAGATGCCAGGTTCAATACCCAGAATGTGTAGAGTTTTTTCTGTCTGGAGTTTGAAAGTTCTATGTGTCTTTTGGGTGACAATAAACCCAAAACATGCACAATGAGGCACTGATTGAAGGGCAGGTCTAATGCAAAGTGTGAATTCCTCACATGGTGACAATAAACTTCACATAATAAATGATGCCACGAGACAAACTGGTGAAATCGGCTTCTAATGCGCGCACAACTTTCTCAGCCCATTGTGTCTTTTTAAAGCAGTACTAAGTGACTCATGCCCCTAGAGGCCATAAGCGGCACTGCAGGTGTTATGTTTTTTTTCAATGAAGATAATTTTTTAGTCTCTACTGTTTAAGTGGTGCTAAACCGCAGTTAGCTTTGCCCATTAGCCTGTTAGCTTCTTCTTCGTGATTCCATTAGTGTGTATTGGGGCCTCCGACCCGTAGGCAGCGAAGTTGCAATTGTGGTTTTCTGGCCAGAGACACCAGGGGGAGATGAAAGACACCCCAATCATCCCATTAACACTTGTATCGGGGTCGGCCCATTAGTCCAACGTCTCATTAATCTGAAATTGTCCCATTGAGTAGGGGTTGGAAAATTAAAAAAGGCAAGAGTCCACTGACCTTAAAGGGGCTAGATGCAAGTTTGCCATTTTATACTCACTACTGCCATCTCAGGTCATAGGTGTAACTGCAGCTTCTATATTAAGCTTGTGCATGACAGTGCGCGATTTTAGAGGCAGTTGTGGTGAACAGGTCTGGGCTCATTCTACACATTAGGACATGGCTGGAACATGTACATTATTTTAACATTTTTAAACTCTGTATAGTCCCTTTAAGGTTAGGGCCAGTGGTTGTACATGGCTCTCTAACCCACAACACAACTGGGTTAGAGATGTCGGACTAATGGCACTTCTGCTTAATAGTCAATTTTTGGACTAGTGGCATGGCACCCTTGTATTACCCCCAAAGGGACGACGGAAAGGATTTATTAAGTTAAACAAGGTAGTAAGTACACCTTAAAAATTGGACAAAGTTGCTAATAATTTAGTCACGTGTCAAAACTTATGTCATTTTGTAAGAGACTTTATTCATTTGTAATAAGGGGTCATTTCATTCAAGCTTTAGTAATGCATTTAAAATTTAGACATGGTTTACACCCAGTTGAGATTTGTCAAATTTCGATATATTTTAGACCACGTTCAGTCTTGATTTGATCTTGGCCTGGTGAAATATTTTAAGAGGCGATGCTTGTTCAGAAAAGTTTGGGTTAGACTTTGGGCATTTCAGAAGATGCACTTACTGTACAACAAAGTATTTTGAATCGTTATTTTGACTTTCTCTGCAACTAAAGACTATAGAAAAGTAAAAAATAGCACCGTGGCCAGTTTACTCTTTCGACCCAGAGACTGCTGAGCGGTGCAGCCCTCTATCGACTTAAAGCTTACTCTCTGTTAGCCTGCCTTTCCTCGCACCAGCTCCAGAAATAGTCCAGGAGTTCTGGCTGCTCGGTATTCCCATCTCAGATTGTTATGCCCTCTATCCGGAGAATAACGGAGGAGTTTTTTAGGCTACCGGGATCAACCAAAACATCTGTGAAGGAATCGGCAGAACCAGGGCGCTGTGGTAAAACCGTGCAACGTGGAGGTCCCCAAAGAAAGAATCAGCCAGGACTCGGAGGAGCGGTACAACCTCAGTCCTTTCGTCTGGTGCCAACCAACTTTGTGGAGCTCCAGTGCTGCCAAAATCTTCCCAGAATTCACTTTAGACGCAAACAGGAGTGAAAAGATACAAGAAACTTTGGTGAGAAAAAGAGTTGGTTAAAATGGTAGCACAAAATACCTTCATAAAGGAACTTATGTACAACAGATATGTACTTTTCTGTTTGCCCGTACCTGTCAAGTTTTGGATTTGAAAATAAGGGAAATTTTCTGGCATTCCGTGCGAGCCGTCCCACCACACAAACAGCGCTCCAAGAGGGTTAAACACGAGTTCAGTTTGGAAAGTTTTTGTTAGAATACAGCAGATTTGTGAGATGATGCTAAAAAGGGGCGTCAGGCCGGATCAGGCTCCACTGTTCAGATCGTACCATAAAGGAAAGAGAACGGCAACATATGGTGTTGTGTGTTGGGGGAGAGACTGGACAAACTAAACAGAAAGGCCTCCTCTGTGATTGGGGCAGCATCAGGAATCTAAAACTAGAACTGCTTATTGACAAAATAATAATCACGATTATTCAAACGATTATTTGTTGCCTTTAAAAAAAGGATTTATTTTATTTATATATTTATTAAAAAAAACTATGCTGAATATTTTCTGTTTTCTGAACAGTCATAAAATTACAAATGATTTCAAGTACGCCTCGATTAAGGAGAGGTCACTGTTTCACACCTGCCCCCTGCTGGCCAGCCCTCACACCTGAGCAAGTAAACTGAGCAGCGCAGCCTGATGACATCATCACACAGCGCTGTTTGTTTTTATGTCAGGCAAAAGCATAAACCATGGCACGTGAAATGCCAAATGGGAAAATAATCCCAGCGCCATGAAATACTGAAAGTCTGCTTTGCAAAAAATGTAAAAAAAAAATGAAAATAAATTGGAAAAAAAATTGAATAAAAATAGAAATTGTTGTTGTTGTTGTTTTTTTCGATTATCCTAATTTTGCAATCGTTGTGATAATCGAAATTGTAATCGAATTTCAATTAATTGCACAGCCCTATCTAAAACATAAACATAAAAAATTATCAATTACAGTAAAAGGCAAGAGTGCAGATAAAATACTTTCAGTGTCATATGCACAGGCAAAAATGACTGTTTTCAGCCTGGATTTGAGCATTGTCAGAGTTGAGGTCTGTCTCACATCCTCGTGAAGACTGTCCCAGTTTTTTGCTGCATGAAACTGAAACGCAGCCTCACCTTGGTTATTATTGACTCTGGGAACCACCAGGAGGCCCCTCCCTGAAGTTCTCAGGGCCCGAGATGGTTCATGCGGCTGTAACATGTCAGAGATGGACTTCGGTGCTAAACCATGAAAAGACTTGTAACAAGCAGAGCTGTTTTAAATTCTATTCTCTGAGTGACAGGAAGCCAGTGCAGAGACCGGAGCACTGGACTAATATGGTCGTATTTCCTGGTTCTTGTCAGGACTCGTGCAGCCGTTATAGTATCTGACCTGCTGGAGACAAATGCATGGATACGTTTCTCTAAGTCTGGACACTATTCCTCTGATCTTAGCAAAAAGCTGCTGATGCTGCTTTAATGTGGCTGTTTAAGTTCAGGTCTGAGTCCATGATTACTCCTAGATTTCGAACCTGATTTTTTTGGTCATAAGAAAAAAAACACACTACTCAATTGAGCTTTTATTGCTCTCATTCATGCAACTTTCTGTAAAAAAAAAAAACTGGCCTAGTTCGAGGTCACAAAGTGATCTCCTCTGTGACCGGAGTTTACAGCTGGTCTGCTCCTTAAGACTTATTTATTAGTTTATTATGAGTTATTTCACAGACTTGTTGCTTTGTGCAGGCTCTCTTCGATCTCCTCATGGACCTGCAGCGGCGGAGAAGACCACGCTGGACTGAAGTGATGATAGTGGGCGTTGCTGTCGCTGTCATTCAGAGGCGTCCGGAGCAAAGTGGAGCAGAACGAACAGGCGGAAGATGTGGAATCTGGGCGTTACTCAAACCATGTGTGAATGAAGCACAGGTATACGGTTTTGATGATTGAATATTAGAGGATCAAAAAAATTGATGTTGTCTCCTTTAGTGGACAAACTTTTCTGGCCACTTTGTGAGGTAACTTTGGGAAAACTAACGCTTGACAATCGCAGCTCATTCTTCTTTAAAATGAACCCTATATTTTTCTCCGGGTGGTGTTGGAGCGTCGGTGACTCACTGGTCTGTCCACTGTCGCCCACGTCTCCAGCCCAGACCCCACACGAACAGGTGGCTGAGAACACTCGGATCACACAAAAACAGGAATAGATTATATAAGGACGTGGCGCCGCGATCGGCCGTCTGTTTCTGAAACGTTATGTTGGGTTTTAATATGTTCGTACGCACTGCTCTGATGAATAAAGGGGAAAGGACACGGTTAAAGGAGAGTCTATGAGGACACTATGCATCCTTCAAGCATGTAAGTCATTCTATTAAGAGATCGGAGTTTCTGAAAATGCCAATAAAGAACCAGAAGGGAGAGCCGCAGCTTTCTGAGGCTCCCACAATTACTGTATGTCACAAGTTTTTCACATTTACAACTATTTGCACAGCTTAACAAATAAACAGCAGCATGGGTCTGTTTAGTTCCTGATAAAAAAACGTTTTAATTATATCACAGGTCCATCCATCCATCCATCCATTTCTTCCGCTTTATCCGGGGCCGGCTCAGACTTCCCGAATCACGCACACCTCCTCCAGCTGTTCTGGGGGGACCCCCGAGGCGACACCAGGCCAGCTCAAAGACACAGTCCCTCCTGCATGTCCTGGGTCTTCCACGAGGCCTCCTCTCAATAGGACATGCCTGGAACACTTCCGGAGAGAGGCGACCAGGAGGCTCTGAAACAGATGCCCGAGCCACCACAGCTGCTCCTTTCGACGTGAAGGAGCAGTGACTCTACTCCAAGCTCCTCCCGGGTAACTGAGCTCCTCACACCCAGCCACCCTGCGAAGGAAGCTCATTTCAGCCGCTTGTATCCACCATCTCGTCCTGTCAATTACCCAGATCTCATGACCATAGGTGAGGGTGGGAACGTAGATCGATCGGTAAATTGAGAGCTTTGCCCCGACTCAGCTCCCTCTTCACCACGACAGTCCGATACAGCGACCGCATCACTGTTGACGCCGCACCGATCCATGAAGATGGGCAAGCCATCTTTTTCCGGTGGAGAACCATGGCCTCAGATTTGGAGGTGCCGCCCCAGAGCAGCTGAAGGTTCTGATTTGTTGAAGCCAACAGAACAACATTGTCTGCAATCACCAGAGGTGAGATCCTGGGTTTCCCAAACAGGACACCCTCCGGCCCCCGGCTGCGCCTAGAAATTCTCACCATAAAGTTCATGAACAGAACCGGTGACAAAGGGCAGCCCTGGTGGACACCAACATGCACTGAGAACACGTCTGACTTACTATATAACAGGTAGCAAGAAAAACGGAAGGCTGTTATGCCATGTTAATGCCCAAATTCCATTTACTTAAAGCCACAAATGCAAAAAAAAAAGAGTGGAACTTTTTTCCTTATCGGACCAAGTTTACTTTGCTAGTTTGAGGACATTTGGAGGACATCCTGAAGAAAGCAGCTTTTTGAAGGTAAACAAACTGCTAGCTTATCAGCTAAACCCATTTGAGATCTACAAACATCTTCTTCTAAGACACTGAACAGTGAAGAGGCACCAAGAGCCCCCACACCTGCAGCACGGAGGAGGCGTCACAAGAGGAGCTACAGGAAACAACAAAAGGGACCAACGAGGAGATGGTGATAGACTGTGGAGGGAGCTGTGCAGGAGGAAGAGGAAGGACGAGGTGGAGCTGACCAGTGCAGGACACTACGCTCTGAGACGGGGACAAGCCCAGGAGGCGGTGCACCGTTTCAGATGATCAGAGGAGACAGAGGGCAGCTACAGTTTCTCCATCCTCCAAGGTCATGCGGGTGGAGTGGCTGAAGGACAACGAGATCATCGACCCGGCCGAGGACAGGAACTTCTACATCACCGTGGACACAACCTGACCATCAAGCAGGCGCGTCTGTCCCACACGGCCAACTACACCTGTGTGGCCAAGAACATAGTGGCCAAGCGCAAGAGCTCCACCGCCGTGGTCATCGTCTACGGATTTCCCATCAACCAGTGCTCCTCCTGTGACCAAAACAGTGAAGATGGCGGCCGCGACACAACCATCTTTCACCAAAGAAAAAAAAAAGAGTGGTGCGCACTGAATGGGTGCTGCTGCCGGATGCTCTCTCATCGAATGCAATTTCTCCATCTGTGAGATCAATAAAGTACCACCTTACCTTACCTTATTTCTCTGAAGTAATCTCACTTTGCATCTTAACCAGTTGGCAGATAAATCACCCTGAAATGAAGACAAAATGTATTGAAACGAGTCCCTAACACGCACCTGAACCAAGCACATTTTCTCCAGTTGGGCATTACCCAAATCTACAAGCTTCTTTTAAAAAAAAGTGTCAAAATAGCAATGAAATTGAGATGTAAACGAGCATGAAAACGCAACAAAAACATGACAAGAAAGTGAGAAAAAAATTACAAAAAAGAACCAAATAAGTCACAAAAAGCGTAAAAAATACAACGAAAAAGCAATGGCAACAACACAAGGACAAATCCGGGATCCGTCTTATAGGTCTTAGCTTTCAAATCAGGCATTACACTGGCCTACAGGCAGTAAACTCTTCAGTCAAGAAGCTTTCGGGGATTGAGGTGGAGGTTAAGTGGTCAAATTTGAGACATTTAAGCGTGTCTTTAGTGAAAGGACATCACCTCTGAACCGCTGTCATGTCCCGCGTCTTTAGTCCCGCGTCTTCCCACTGTCCTCTCTCCCTCCTCCTCCTCCTCCCCTCGTCCCTCGCTCTCCTCCGAGTTTGTTTCTGTGGCAGCTGTATCTCTCCAGCTCTGCTCTGTTTGGTCCTGGGGGTCCGCACCACCAGCTGGCCTCCGCGAATCCGAGCCAAAAACCCGGGCTCGGCGCGGGACATCGGCCTGCTTTCCGTGGGCTGGAGCCACCGGGTGCGTCCCGATGTCTCGCGCGCGCCGAGGCCCGGGCCGATCCCGCTCCGGGCGACACATGCTGCAATCCGGACTCGAGAGGGAGGACACGGGGGAGGTACGAGTCGAGAAGTTGTGACTGGAAGCGTATTGGAGACAAAAGCAGGTTGTTAGCCAAGAGAGAAGTTCAGGGAGTGTCCATATGTGAGGTGGAGTGAGCGTAAACAGACGGCGAGTTAGCGTTTGCGCCGGCAGATGCTAAAAGATGGCGGTCTCGGGAGAACGGGGGGAGGGGTGGGGGAGACGGCGTGGTCCTTACCTGAGGCGCCTGTGCAGATGTCCTGAGATCTACTCTGTCCCAGGCAAAAACTGCAGGCGCACACTGGGACAGCAGGGAGAGAGGGGTCTTCAAATATTCAAATGCTCTGGCAAGTGGAGAGTTTTTATCTGATACTGGTTTTGTAAAGAAAACCCCGATAAACGCAGGCTTGGAGCGTTGTTTTGTTCTTGCATGTTTGGCAAATGCTTCATAAACAATAGTACAGAGAGTATTATGCTTTTTTGTAGGTGCTTAGTAATAATCTCAAACACATCTTCGTTACGATCTTACACTGTGTTGGTTAGAAAATGCAATGTGGATCGAAAACAGCTGAAACAAAACAGTTTCACTACCTGATCCTCTACACCACGGCTCCCCTTGGCTGTGCAGCCGTTTCAATAAAAAAAAATAGACAGAATGAATACACCGCTCGGACAGTGAGGCTGCAGTGACGCAAAGGCGAGTGTTTTTACTTTGTGAGGAGAGGACTATATTTAGCCGGAGATGGAGAAGTCAGGAGGAGCTGCCCCCGCAGTGATGAGAACTTCCTCTGGGGAAGATTCAAAGATGAAGATGTGTGAGTGGCTCAAAACACAACTCCAGGTAATTCATGAGAGAACAACATTGTAACATGGTAAAAAATAAACCTCTAAAAAGTTAATTTTGCATAATACCATCCCTTTAAAGGTGCGTTGTCCATCCATCCATTTTCTTCCACTTGTCCGTTGCCGGGTCGTGGGGGCAGCTGTTGGAGCTGCCCAAATCACATTGCACCAGCCCCTTGTGGGTCCTCACGGTTCAAACCGGGCCTGTTGGTCTCTCATAAGGGGCTTCTGAACCGCTCTTTGTCTGACCCTGGACCTGTTTGCCATGGGAGACCCTAATGGGGGCACGAAGCCCCGACAACAGAGCTTCCAGAATGATCCTGAATGGTCAGTGAAATTAACATGGCTGCTAAATCTCCTCCTACGAAGCAAAAAGGCCACGAGCCTCCACAGAGCTCCAGAGTCTGTCGATCATAGATTTAGGCTTCCACTTTTTATTTCTAATATACAAAAAAACAGTGTTGTCACATGGGTCATAGTCATTTTTAGAGAAAGAAAAACTGTTTGGAGCAAGGCTTTTAAGCCATTTAAACGATGCCCAAAACTACATTACAGCCCTGTTTACCAAGTGTCTTCTGGAGTCGCCCCTGGCCACCAGGGGGTGGTATTACAGCAAAGTCAGCTCCCCGCCATGAGGGCCAAAGAGAAGAGCTTTCCTCGCCCATTGTGCATTATAGAACTTTTTAAGTTGGAAAAAAAAATATATGATCCAATGGCACTTTTGATCACAGTGTTTCACCTGTGGCCGCTGGGTCACTGAGGCTGCGTTTCAGTTTCATGCAGCTAAAATCTGGAACAGTCTTCACGAGGATGTGAGACAGGCCTCGACTCTGACAATGTTCAAATCCAGGCTGAAAACAGTTATTTTTGCCCATGCATATGACTGAAAGTATTTTATCTACACTCTTGCCTTTTACTGTAATTGATTAATTTTATGTTGATGTTCAGAGGAGAAGGAGCGACAAAACAGAGGTTAGGTAACTTTGTGTGAACGAGCAAGAAAAATAGTGCTCAAGACAGAAATAGTGCTCAAGACAGAGCGAGTCCAAACAAGACTTAAAAATAGTGCTCAAGACAGAGCGAGTCCAAACAAGACTTAAAAATGCATATGACTGAAAGTATTTTATCTGCACTCTTGCCTCTTACTGTAATTGATTAGTTTTATGTTGATGTTTTTATTGATTCTTTGCTTTCTTGTATTTATGCAACTGTGAAGCACTTTGAACTGCCTTGTGTATGAATTGTGCTCTACAAATAAACTTGCCTTGTCTTAAAAGGTCAAATACTCAACAATGAAACGTTTTGCTTTTTACACAATTAAAAGTTCCATAATGCACCTTTAAACGCTTTGCTCCACCTGCTGATGTCATGAGGGGATGCCCCCTCCACCTCCTCTGGCTTTAAGTCTATAAACCATCACCAGATCATTTTAGCAGGTGGTTGGATGAGGGGTTTAGCCTGGCTAACACCAGACTAAAATCACAAGTGATATTTAGTCTGGGGACCACCAATGCATTTTCTCGTAGGAGAGGTGTGGTTTACGATCGTCCATACTCGTTTATTGGGCGATACGCAAAAAAAAAAAAAGTCTACCTTGCGTCTGCACGTAGCCATAGCCAATCGTATCATCGCATGAGATGACGTATGACGTACCCGCTGTAAACTTTTGAGATAAACTATTTAGAACACGGTCTAAAGCTTGATCGAAAAATACCATCGTGTCTGCTGCTGTCATGTTGGATCCGTAAATAAACTTTTTTTTTTTTTTTATCCGTAAATAAACTACAAGCTTCCGTGCGTCATCGTCTTGCCGTCCCTCCTCGCTCTGTGATTGGTTCCCAAATCCACCGGAAAATTTGGGCCATGGTCCCCAGGCTGTTGTGCAGTTCGAAATAATTCGAGCGCACACAGCAGCCTGGCGTTAGCCAGGTTATGAGGGGTTTGCACTTCTTTCATTGCAAAAAGCTCCTCGGTCCAACTCCGAGACCGTGTGGGCCGACAGAGAGTCTGGTTTCCAAATCCTGCACTACAGTTTGATCCTCCACTTTTGATGATAGACCTGGAGACGGGTCCTGAGTCCCAGCACTTCAGCCACTGTTCTGTGGCATCGAAGAATGGGTCAAATTTTCCTATGGAGACAATAAAGTAAACATTAAAACATACTTTCACTGAACTAGTTATGCTAATTATAATTTAGTGTAACTAGTCTAGCTTTTATAATGATTGAACTGACTGATTGAAATGTTGTGTCCCAAAATGTTTTTACTACTTCTTAAATCAGTTTGAGCATGTGAGACTATGGCTCTGGTAATAGTTTCAAAGCATGTGGACTGATATTTAAATTACAGCTCAAACATCTCTGTTTTTGGCCATCCCTAAGTCACGGGTTTGAAGGCGACAACTATTGTAACTAACTGGAAAAATGCAAACCTGTTTTTTTTTCACGCTTCCAGATCATTTTTCGCACCTTTTTTGTACTCCATACTCCATCCTCCTTGGAGAATATCAGCCTCGTGTCACGCTTTCTTCAGACACCCATGAGCCCGTCCTTAAAGTGACACCACATCACACTTTAAACTCTCTCCCTCCCTCTCTCTCTCTCTCTCTGTAATAATAATCCATTGGTTCTGTTCAGCCCTGATTCCGAACGCTAAGCTCCTTCCACAATTATTCAAATCCAGGCTTTTAGTTGCAGCACACCTCTCTCCCCCTCTCTCTCTCTCTCTCTCTCTCTCCACGGACCCACGAGCCGCTAATCTTCCCCTCGGCCTCGCGTCTCGAATGGCCCGATAACTCCCATAAGGAATGCATATGGAGAGCCGCCACTACCAGGCTAATCCCCGCAGTTTAAGATGCTGAAACGCACACCTGTCACGGGGCGCGACGGTAGCCGGCCGGCCGCCAAATCCACACGTGTTTCATTAAACGCACAAACTTGGAGAAAGAGACGGAGTAAGAGGAGGAGGAGGAGGAAGAGGAGGAGGAAGAAGAGGGGGGCTTTTCAGATCAGATCACTTCTCTCCAGGTTTAAGTCCTCTTTGGCATTTATGGTTTGTAATGCGTCTGAAGACGGGCTGTCATGTCGGGCGGAGGAACATTATGTAAAGTAGATGTTGAGTCCAGGCCAACATGTAAACACGAGAGCGGCGCCGAGGCGACGCACGGCGGCTGAAAACATCCAGCTTTTAGTGTGAAAGTCAGAGAAAAGAAAAGACAAAACTCAGAGATTCTTATTTGATGAGATTTTGATGTATGATTTCCAGCAGTGCAGACGTTTCAGGGCCCGTTTTCTCTAAATGAGGTTTTCATTCCACTTTTGTAACAATATCTCCGCTTTAGCAGCTCCTTCAGAATCCACACTTTCCAGTCTTGGACTTAACAATGTTTCTGAAGGATTTTCTGAGAAGGATTTTATAATATTTAAGTCCTATCCGGATTTATTGAGCTTTGAACTGCAACATATAAAATGAAATTAGAATATTTACTGTTGAAATAAAACAGTAAAAAAAAAACAAAAAAACTTTTGTCACTGAAAAGAACATTTTACCAATATTTATGTCAGAAATCTTCAGCAAAAGTTTCTGTTTATGTGTTTATTTGGTCGGGACAGTCAATGTCAATGAACATATATGGATGCATGCATGTAAACACGCCACGCTGGATTGTAGCCATGGGCTAATTTTCATCTGTTGTCCCACACTCTCCCCACTCTCATTCATTCCACAAATGTTTTTTGTGGAGGGGAAACCAGAGGAAACCTACGCAGACACGGGGAGAACATGCAAGCTCCACACAGAAAGGTCCTGTCCGGGACCTTCTAGCTGTGAAGCACGAGCGCTAACCGCTGTGCTAACATGCCGCAAATATAGCCTTGAGTCTATAGACCAGTGGTTCCCAAAGTGTGGGTCGGGACCCAGGATATACATTTTAAATACGTTAACTTGATTTTCCCCTCCTGGAACCGCCGCCTTAACGTGGTGGAGGGGTTTGAGCCCCTGAATGATCCTGGGAGCGCTGTTTTCGGGGTCTTTGTGCCTCTGGTAGGGTCTCTAGTCCTAGGTGTCCTAGGTGACGGGTCAGACAAAGAGCGGTTCAGAAGCCCCTTATGAGAGACCAACAGGCCCGGTTAATCGTGAGGCCGTCCTCCCGTGGACCCACCACCTGCAGGAGGGGCCATAAGGGGCTGGTGCAATATGATTTGGGCAACTCCAACAGCTGCCCCCACGACCCGGCAACGGACAAGTGGAAGAAAATGTATGGATGGATTAACTTGATTTTAAAATTAGTTGTTTCTGTCCTGAAGTTGCATTAGAACATTGTAATGGGGGTACCGAGTTCTTTACGGGTCCATTTTTGGGGTCCCAGCCCAAAAAGTTTGGGAAACCCTGGTCGAGACAGACCCAGGACGAGTAAAGTAACGAATCACTCACAATCTGCCGCCTCTGTCGTCTGTCATTCAGGATGTACGTCCTGAAACAAGTCACAGCGATAAAAGTATTTATGCTTTTAATATCTTTGCCATAAATATAAAGCGTCTGCGCAGATGCAGCCGCTAAACAACAAGCCGGGATTCCTTATTTGATCGGGGGAATGGGGGATTTGAGTTTCCTGATTTCTCAGATACATTTAAACACCACATCCCAAACACTGACATAACCGGATTATGGCTAATAACCAGAATACTCGAGCGCCTGTAAACACAGTGAGCTCCGGTTTACGTTTTCACCCCCCCCACGCTGAGCACGTTCAAAGATCTTTTAAGACAAATCACTTTTTGCTGTAAAGTCTTATTGAAAAACAAAGTCACTGTGACGGACAGAGTCTGTGACAACACCTCCAGAGTGTTTCCAAACTGTTCCTTGCATACTTCACCATTTCCAAACTGTATTGTTTAAATGTTGCTGACCCCGTCCCTGCATGTGTCTCATTTATTTCCCGTCCCGCCCCCCCCCCTGCAGGGCCCCGGGAGCCCCCGTGTCGTCTGAAGGTGTTGTATGTAAATTGGCTGCAGACTGCTCCGTTCGCCGCTTGGCCTCTCGTTTCGGTGTTGATGTCTTTCGTACAAAGTGTCGGTCGCACCATTAAAACCTGTGGACACGGGGGCCGCTCGGCATCAGGGGCACCAGCGAGGGGGGGCTGCACTGCTAAAAAACACACACAAAAGGAGATATGATGCAGCATTTCTTTATTGAAATCCAAGATCTCCTTTTTAGTCGTCCTTATTGCATTTCGAAGCTCAACAGAGTCTTATCTCACAAACACAAGGTCTCAGGTTCGATTCCCAGACTTGACCTCTCTGTGGAGTTTGAATATCTCCCTGTTTTTGCTCTGATAACATCCTGCGCCAACTGACTAACCCACACCTTTTTGTTTTACTTTTAGGGCCAAGATTAACTGCTTTTACAATGACTGTGGGGATAAAAGAGAACGAAAGACAGATTAGTCGTATGATATTTGTTAAGGCTAAAATTAGAGCAAATTCAATCAAGTTTCGCATCATAACTGCATAACGCTGCCAAAGGAAGAGTCCCAAAAGAACCGTGTGCAGCTGCGTTTGTTAACTGTAAAAACGAAAGGGAAATCAGCTCATTTGTTCAGGTCACTCTTTTGTAATAATAGCGAATCAATGAGACACAGATCAGAGAGATTATAATAAGAATATTAGAATAGCTTCTGAAAACATTCACACCAATTTGCTTTCATTTACATTGCTTTATTTGATTATCTTTTATTATATTCATGTCAGTAACTTATTTCAGGATAAAATCATAGAAATAAACGACTAGAGTTTGAATTATTTTCTCCAATAATTTATATCCAAAAAAAGTATATTTACAGTCGATATGCCTCATGGTGGGGAGATGACATTGCTGTAATACCACCCCCATAGCCATGACTTGTAAATATTAGGCAGAAACCTTTGATTTAAGCAGCGACAGAGGCCAGAGAGCAAAGCCCTGGTGAGTCCGTTTACTTTTACCTCATTAGTCCTGCTTTGGTCCTGATTCAGTCCCAGTTTAGCGTCGTCTTGTGCTCATGAAGAGTATCGGCTCATTTATCTCCCATTTGTCCGTGAAAAGATGCGTGCGTAGTTACTGTTACTGCCGTATTATTTCATTTTCATTTTTTTATTGACCTTTATTTAACCAGGTCCCAGTCCCACTGAGATTAAGAATCTCTTTTTCAGGGGAGTCCTGGCCCCAGAGGGGAATCTATTGTACATGTTTTTAGTGGTAGGGGAAACCGGAGTACCCGGAGGAAACATACAGACACGGGGAGAATATGCAAACTCCACACAGAAAGGCCCCGTCCAGGTGGGAATCGAACCCGGGACCTTCTAGCTGTGAGGCGCGAGCACCGTGCCACCCATTATTAAAAAGCTTGAAAAGAAAAACCAGCACAGCCACAGTCTGATGCCGCTCCATTTTGTAAACAAGAGACAGAAAAGGAAGTGGAGTTTAATCGACCAATCAGAGAAGCGTGTTTCTTATTCACTGTTTTTCCAGCGCCCCCACAGGCTGAAGAGGAGATCTGCAGTTAAAATGTTCGTCCGATTGAGACAAAAGAAGTGTGAAAGTGAACCGCGCCAGCTGGAAAACTGAAACATTCGAGCCGAGTCCCAGGTGTGAATGCGGTCTGAAGGTTTTGACAAATTCTCTGTATTGTCTTCCTTAATTTTCCTTCTGATTAATTACAACTCATAAAGTTAGGATCATCACATCCCTATTGACTTGTGTATAAGACAAAGCATGTACTTTTCCTTGACTTGTTTTACCTTCTCCTATCATGAACCTTTTTGCAGTGCAGGTCTCGGCCCAAACCTCCGGAGTCCTCGCGGTCTGACACTTCAAAATGACTTTATCACAGTTGCTCTTTTCCTCACGCCATTTGGGCATATTTTGGCAGCTATTTATTTTCTTTGTCCAGGATTTGGAAGATTTAAGATGGTTATTTTAAAATCAGATTCAGACTGGACCCAATCATGACCCATGAGTCGTATGATAATCTGCAATGGTCTTTACTACTTCCCCCGACACTTGTCTATCATAGTGTTAAAATATGAATATGATGAAATAAAGCTGCATGAAGAGCGCTGTTAATAAATGACCACAAAGCCATGTGAGAAGGAGCTTTCACAGAGCAAAGTGCAGTGAAATCCACAGGTCGGACAAGCTTAAAGCAAAGTCCTTCTTAAACTACATGTTACAGAAAATGGTCCAGTCCAGTCTCCAGTCGAGACTTGAGGCCGTGACTTTCAGATGGACTTTCCCTCATCCCACAGAACAGACACGCCCCTTTGCCGTGTCAGCCCCGCCCACTAATGTTACAAGAATCGCAAGATCGACTGATGATGCTTTTAAATGAAAAGTCATTTTCCCTTAGGGTTAACTAATCAGATTCAGATTTGCTATTTTTCTATATTTTAGCTCATTTGGAGCGGGGGCCAAAAATGTAAACATAGGGTTGGTCAAGGGCCGAAACAGACAAAGCCTTTGTTGATAGAATAAATATTAATTTGACTATTTTCTATCATTTGATATACAGCAATTAAATCCCGGGTCCGATTCCCACCTGGACGGACCTTTCTGTGTGGAGTTTGCATGTTCTCCCTGTGTCTGCATAGGTTAGTGGTAGGTTATAAAAAACATGTGCAATAGGTTAATCCTCCAGCCAGGTGTTTCTGACCACCAGCCTGGCCCCACATCATGGAGATGGGTCCCCGAGCGCCGGCCCATGCCGGCAGCTCAATGCTCCTACAGGTCGCCCCATGCGACACTGAGGATGGGTCAAATGCAGAGAACTAATTTCTCTACAGAGATTAATGCAGTATAACTTATAACTTATAACCCCCCCCCCAAAATTTTCCTTTTTTTCTCCACATTTTTTTCACAATGTGTACCCCATTTTTGCCTTTATTTTCTTATTTATGCCCCAATTTGTTCTCATTTTCCCTTTCCCCCCCTCATTTTTTACCCTAATATTTCCCCCCCATTTTTTACCCAAATTATTATTATATTTCCCTATTCATTCCCTACTAGCTGAGACCCGGCCTTCGGCCGGCCCTCGCTAGTCTCCACATTTGATATTCAGAGATTATGAGTTATTACAAGGAAATGTCCAGTATAGTCCCTATAACCCGTCACTCGGTATAGCTGTAGACCTGCAGTAAGTAGACCAGTGGTTCCCAAGCCATTCCTAAAACTATGGCCACTACAAATGTGTAAAATAATGAATGCTAAAAATAATTTCAAACAAACTGCAATTGGAGTGTTTGATGCACCTGTACTCCTTTGGTATATACTACAACGACAATATGTTCGATAAACTCAGGGAATCAAAATCAAGAGACAGTGGAACATGTAGGCCTATGGTTAAATATTAGGGGTTCAGCTCTCACGGTTCGGGTCACGGTGCAGGACACGTGGTTTGGTGCGTCACGGTGCAATCTAAAAAAGAAAAAGTGTTTTTTTATTAGACAGTATTTATATCCTTAGAATACAATTGGCAATGCTGTCAAAGCCGCTTTATAGAATGTAAAGAAAAAATAGAAAAGAAATGGTACAGCAGCAAAGTTAAAAAATACATACATTTAAAAAAAAAGCTACAGTGCAGGCCATGCGCTCGTTAAGTGGTAGTTTCAGTTTCGCTTTCCGCACACGGAGGCTGAAGCACTCGGAGCAGCGCGTGTCATTTGAAGCTCGTGTTTCTGCGTGTACTTTTTTTCGGAGACAAAACTTTGGAGACGGAATATGGCCAGGATTGGATCTTACGCATGTGTCTGCACCTCTAACATTCAGCACTGGATCTATAATGAACCACAGCGTCGGTCACTGCAGGAGAAACGTAAACAAAGACGCGCAGATGTGTTTAGGAGGATGTCACTGTACCTGTGCGGAGCGTCTACAGCTCCAGTTTAGCGGTGAGTGATGATGACACATCGGCCTGTTTGGATGCGCGCGCGCACACATACACACACACACGCGAACACATCGCCCTGTGTAGATGCGCACACACGCACGGCGGTCAGATCTCGTGCACTCGCGTTGTTGTGACGGCGGGTTGTCATCGGACAGCAGCTCCGCGGTCCATATGGACCCGTGGCCAATGCCCGCGGCGGGTGGGACGGTCACGTGGTGGCCTCTGGCCAATGGCCGCGAGCGGTCTCCCATCCCAGTCCTAACCAGGCCCTTCCCTGCTTAGCTTCAAAGTCGGTATTGGAAATAAACATGGCGGCGCCCAGGCGGCGGCCATTGAGATAGCGTTTTCTATTATAGATTTCTTCCAATTTTTTTTGCCAATATTTCTCCAAATTATCTCCTATTTCCCCCCAAATTTCCCCCCATTGTTCACCCATTTCTTCACATTGGAGATGAACCCAATAGTGTAACTTTGCAGATCTTCCAAACATTGCAGTTCTGTTTTCTGGTTCTAATCTAGACGACAAATATATTTGTAATATTGGTGTCGGAAAAAGTATCGTGCAGGTATCGGTATCGAAAACCAAGTATCAGCATTAAAAAATAAAAATACTGTATCCATCCCTACCAGCCATGAAGAATCACTCTCCATTTCAGGGTGGATTCAAACAGGCCGACGGGAACTGAACATGGAGCATTTCTGTGAGTTTGTGAACTAAATCCAGAGCAACATCACTTCAGATATAATATTGATAAAGAAAAATGCGTATAGGTTTTTGCACTTGTTGGATTATAAAGCCATGTCAGGCGCTGAAAGAACCATCACATCTCAAAACCCCATACGTCCAATACTTCCCATTCCCTGCTGTAAAGACTTTTCCGACCGTACTTCTAACTCCGTTCAGATGAGCAGCCTTACACCTCCGCTCCGCCGCCGCCGGCCCCTGAATGCTTTCAGAGGCGTCAAACTCCGAGCGTGTGATTGCTTCCCGTCCCCGAGAAAAACCCCCGAAAAACGCTCCGTCTTCCATCGAACATAATCACGTCGCAAAATAGTCCCGGTGTCCCCGCCTTTGTTCTGCCCTTTCAAGACAATGCACTACACTCTGCCAAATTCATAAAGCCGGTAATAACGGTGGGAAAGGTGGGAAGGGGGGGGGGCTTGTGATTCGCGAATGAGAGTGACACCATTTGAGATTGAAATGAGACCCCAAAAAAATCCTCCAAGAGTTCATTGGCTTCCTCCCCTGATGGATGAGCCTTAGGAGGTCCGTGATGAAAGGAGAGGGGCTATTTCGATTCCACAATGGGCGAGGATGGGATTGTGTGAGGTATGAAACATGTCGCCCCCCCCCCCAAAAAAAAAGCGAGGTACTTTCTTTCTTTTTTTTTTTTATTATTAGTGTGACTGTCTGGATTTTGAGATGTCTTCTGCGGTCCCTGGACAAAACCATGTAAATCTATCAAACTTCAGGACGGCGATAATGACTGCAGCGGCGACCAACGGGGAGATGACCAAGCGGACCTGCCTTTTTTTGTGAAGCTATCCCAGCCTCACACTGTGCCAGGGGGTGCCGGGGCTCGGGCGGGAGGAGGAGGAGGGGGGGGCTCGCGGGCAGAGCGCGTACCCAGGATCGGCGCGGTCTCAGCGGGTAGGCGGCGGGGAATGGGGCGTCCGAAAGGGTGGTAATAGACTAAATAACTCAAATGAGAGCCAGTGTGAATTACATGGACGGACCCCCCGCCGCGAGACCATCCAGGGGGGGGCAGAGGAGGAAGACGGCTTTGAAAAGATGGGAAATGGGCCCCGACGTGGGATGTCAGTGGGGAGAGGAGTGAGGGGTGGAGGGGAGTGGAGGTGCAGATGGAAAAGGAGATTGGTTGGTAGATCCAGTGGGAGCTGAGGCCGAAACCGACGGATGCGCGGACAAAGACCGGAAAGTTTTAGGATTTTGGAAAAGGCAATACGATAAAGAGTGGATTTTCTTGAGGCTCAGACATATTCACACTGATGATACTGATTGTTGTTATAGTCTGTTTATTCTCTCTAACAAGTCCTCCTAATCCATACGACATCAGTGGGCTGTGTCCGAAACCATCACATTATAGCCTCTAAGTCCTAACCCAAGCTCCTGATCCCCTTAACCTTACATGGGGTCGACTGTTAGATCTGTGCAGTTACTGAACTTTTGCTTCAGCAGAATTTGTCCAATCTGACCGTCCTTACCCAGGGGAAGCGGAAGTGACATCACCAACAGCTGTTTTTCTTCTTCTTTAAAGTTATTGGTGGAGTGCAGGCTAAACAAAAGCGCATGCCGCCCCCTACTGTACAGTGTCCAAAAACAACAACATAGTGTCCAAACAAAGACATTTAAGGAGAAAAAAGAAATCCAAATGAGCCACACATTTCCCTTTAGCGTTATTTTATCTCAACAGCTCATTATCACTGGTTAGCTAGCACCAGAGGTCTCTATGCTAAAGTGGCCATGATAGTTAGCATTGAGGCTCCTTTCCCTAACTCCTTCCTAACTGACATCCCAATTCGGATACTTCTTATCATGGCGGATGCTGACACACATCCGGTTTGACGCAAGACCTCTTAACAATTTACTGGTTTCGGAAGGGGCCATGGTCGTTTGTTTAATCCCTGAATAACGACCATATAAGACGTCTACTAAAACAGCGCCCCCAAGCTCCCATTGAGGATATGTACATTACATTTAACCCAATTCAGAAATGACTTTATTGTACGTAGTGTAGCTGACAAACTGCATGACGATTCCAAAACTCAAACGCAAAAACATAAATCACAAACGTGTTAAATTAGCCCCACGTGCAATATGTGAAGGCAAAAACAGACCCAGATATTCAGCCCTGCCACACCTGTGGAGAAAGAGAACGGGCTGTGCCAAAGGCTCTCCAAGCGCGCTCTGCGCAATTACCCATTGCAGATCACACAAGCCCAACCGCAGCAGCGTCACAGTTCACCACTCTCATATTATATCATATGTGTGAGCTATAGGTTATCACCATTTTACTCACAACAACAGCGACACCAAAGCACAACTCACCATTGGCGTCTTCTTGAGTGCTTCTTCTCCTCCATATGCGTCACTGCCAACTCCATAAACTCTCCTGTCACTTCCATCTCTGTCCTCAAACGTCCTCGTGTCTCAGACTCCGTGTCTCCCGTACGTCCGGTTCTCCGGTGACCGCGGCGAGACTCGGATCCGCCCCGGGTTCCAGTGCGTGTGATGCGGGGAAACTTCCCTCGTAATCCCGGTGAAATCTGGCCTCGGCTCCGCTGCTGTTCTCCACAAAGTCCTGCGTCTCTGTCAGAGTTCCTCTGGAGAACGTGCTGCCAAATGTCCTGATCAAACTGATGTGGTTCATTTCTCCGCAGTTTCGTCATTTAAGGATAACAAATATAAAACATTACAGCTGTGTTTAGCTCGCGGGTTTTTGAACTAGATTTGACGGACACTCGCTCTGACCAATGAAAACACGTGTGTCAGACAGAGGGCGTTTGGGCAGGTGAGCCTGCGCTCTGATTGGCTCAGGGTCAGAAACGTCATAATGCGTGTCATAGTCAGTAATATTTCTTTATAATTAAAAAAGCAGACTAAAGCAGAACTTTTGTAGAAAAAAATAACAGCATATAGAAGAAGGTGTACAGGCACATGGTATAGAGTTAAATGATGGAAAGAAAAAGAAGGAAAAATGTATTTATTATTTTTTATCTAATATTCATTTATTTATGCATTTATGTATTTACCACAGCAATAACTATTCTTCCTGGGATCCATTTATTTGTATTTTTAACAGTTTTTTTTTTTGTTTTATCAGAATTTTTACCTTTACTCGAGTAATATAGTTCTCTTTTTACTGAGTAAATCTGCAAGCCGTAAACTGAATTAAAAAAAATGAAAACGAATCAAAGCGCATACAAATCATAAAGTCATAAAAGTTTTGTATTTCCAGTGTTTTTCTGGGGTATTATTTACACATATGTGAATTCTCACAATTGTTTTATGGTGAAAATAAACTCTGATAAAGCAAAGTTTAGTGTCTCTGCTTTATCAACACTGAACCATAATCGGACAAATATTTACTCAGGGGTTAAGTGATATTTTCATCAATAATAAAATAAATAATTAAAAACATCATTCTCATAGTTTTCATTCATGTCACGTTTCATCCGGACCAAGGGGAAGGAGGGGCCAAAAGCAGAAACACATTTTAACACTCATATCTTAACCTTTAATCTGCACTCATATGTTTAGCCCTTTATGTCATGTATAGAAACACATATAAGTAGAATGATTATTTAGACATTTATTTTGAATAGAGAAATAATAAATGTGTAATATAGTCCATATAAATCCCAGGCATCAGAAGAAATGCTTTACAGCAGTTTATTTCAGATTGTTTATGATGATGATAATTATTAAGAAATATTACTGACTATGACACGCATTATGACGTTTCTGACCCTGAGCCAATCAGAGCGCAGGCTCACCTGCCCAAACACCCTCTGTCTGACACACGTGTTTTCATTGGACAGAGCGAGTGTTCGTCAAATCTAGTTAAAAAACCCGCGAGCTAAACACAGCTGTGATGTTTTATATGTTTTATCTTTAAATGACGAAACTGCGGAGAAATGAACCACATCAGGACATTTGGCACCGCGTTCTCCAGAGGAACTCTGACAGAGACGCAGGACTTTGTGGAGAACAGCAGCGGAGCCGAGACAAGATTTTGCCAGGAAGACGAGAGGATTTTTCCCCCCATCACACGCACTGAAACCCGGGGCGGATCCGAGGCTCGCCGCGGTCACCGGACAACCGGACGTACGGGAGACACGGAGTCTGAGACACGAGGACGTTTGAGGACAGCACTGGAAGAGGACAGGAGAGATATGGAGTTGGCAGTGACGCATATGGAGGAGAAGAAGGACTCAAGAAGACGCCAATGGTAAGTTGTGCTTTGGTGTCGCTGTTGTTGTGAGTAAATGGCGATAACCAGCCTACACATGTAATATAATATGACAGTGGTGAACTGTGACGCTGCTGCGGTTGGGGAGGTGTGATGCGTAATAGCGCACAGCGCGCTTGGAGAGCATTTGACACAGCCAGACGTTCAGTTCCTCAGTGTGGCAGGGCTGAAGACCTGGGACTGTTTTTGTCCTCACACACTCGGTTAACCTCTTAACCCCCACCTGACCCAAGCCCAAAATCTAAAAGCTTCTTGACTGGACCTTACAGCCTACAGGCCTGGGTAACACCTCATTTGAAAGCCAAGGCCTAAGCTATACAATGGAGCAGTGGTTCTCAACCTGGGGGTCGCGAGACAAATTTGGGGGGTCGCCATATCATGTAGATAAAATATACATACTTCTTTTAGCATATAATATTATATTTTATTGTCGCTTGTGTGTGCTATTTTACCAGAGTGCCATTATATGTTCGTTATTTGATTTATTTTATTCTAGCCATTTGTTTTTTTCTTTGTTTTTTAAGAATTATGTAGGCAATTGATCCGATTCCTCACGGTGTGACCCGAGCGGGGGGTCACGAACCCCTTTAACTGTTATAATGGGGGTCTTGGCTCCAAAAGGTTGAGAATCACTGCAATAGAGCAACAAAAATGAAAACGTGGCAAAAAAAAACCCTCACAAAAACGACTAAAACTTGACAACACAAACAAGGAAGAAGCTCAGATGAGTTTTTATGGCCTTAGTTTTCAAATCAGGTGTTACCCTGGCCAATAGGCTGTGAGCTCTCAGGTCAAGAAGCTTTTAGATTTGGGTAATACTGAAGTGGAGAAAATGCGCTCAGTTTAGGTGGGGGCTAATAGGTTAAAATGACGGCAAAAACATTTATTTTCTAATCAACCTAGATACAAACAATGTCTTTTTTAAATTTGAATGATCCATATCTGGCTCCCTGTCGTCAGAGTGACCAGGTCTAATGGTAAAGGCACACGCTGATATGTTTTATGGCTACATTTGGCTCAGGAAAGCTTGTAATCAAGGTTTTGTGGTTCAGTCCAGCTTAAATTCAACCACATTTGCCTAAAATCCTCTTGAAGCAACACTAGTTTTGTTGCGATACATTTTGTCTTGACTTCTTTCCACTGTTTCCATAGTCTCTGCTTTCTGTGCCCATTTTATGTAGATTTTTAGGGCTCACCCGTTCCCCTCATGTCCCGCACAAAAGCCAACTTCAACAACAAACCAAAAAAAAAAAGCTCCTAAACTCAACCTACAACCTTCACCCTTCAAAAGCCAGCGCGCGGCTAAATATACGAATCCATTTTCCTACATTACACCAGCTCGCGTGGGTTACACGGTCATTCCTATTCCGCTCCCGACCCGCCGAGTTCAGCCGCGGCCCAGAGCCGGCGCAGGCACGAACAAAGGCTTCCGTGGTGTTCGCAAACTCTGCTTTCCATTTCAAAGGCTCCGGAGACGTCTTCACCCGCGAGTGTATCCGCGGACAGGGCGACAAACAAGTGCGGTCCGACGCGGAGTTCGCCCAAACCAAAACACGCCTTCATCCATTATTTATACGCCGGAGGAAGCTCGTGGAAAAAAGGAGGGTGGCAGACTGTGAATTGGCAACGAAACCTAAAAGATTCTGGATAATGTTAATCCATGTTTGAGATGTTATAATGTTCCGTCAATCTCCTTCTCAATACCTCAAACAGCTCTGTTCCACTCGCTGATGTCATGAGGTGGTGGAAGAGCCGAAAGAATTTAGGTCGAAAGGATGAGCGTGAAGTTTGTATTTCTGATGTTGTCTGATGTTTTCACGTTTTACTTGGACAAACAAATGACCTGGGCGGCAATGCACTCACTGCAAGATGGTTTTATCTTTTTTTTTAAGCATTTTGAGACTGTAACACATGCCTCTGTAACGACCAGGTTGGATTACAGTAATAGCCTCGACTCTCCCGACTGCGCCCCGTTCCAAATGCTGCAGCTCGGCTTTTAACTGGGACACGGAAGCATGAACGTACCTCACCACTTTTAGCTTCGCTCCATCGGCTCCCGGTCAAAATTCTTCTATTTACCTTTAAATGCCTGAATGGCCTCGCCCCCTCCCATCTGTCTGACCTGATCAGGGGCGTGTCCAGACTGTTTTCCCTGTGGTAGCCCATGGGTGGCACTTGTTTTTGCTGAGGTGGCACGAGGACAGTCTGAGGAAAAGTAAATGTTATATTTCAGGTTAGATTAGAGCTTTAGGTCCGAATGTTAACTATGTTTTATTATTATTTATTGACCTTTATTTAACCAGGATTGTCCCACTGAGATTTAGAATCTCTTCTTCAGCATTGTATACTGTAAACAGATATATACATAAGCCTGTAAATATATGTATGTAGACATAAATACATACCATTTTCCAAAGGACAACAGTGTGAAGTGTAAAGTGTGAAGTAACAAAAGGGGCAGATATTATAAGACTTGTTCTTCTCCTCTGCTCCGTTTCATTCATACTGTGTTGGCTTGGCGTTTTTATTGTGATTGCATAACATCACTTTTGAATGAAATAAATAAATAAAATTAAATGAAAATTGTACATGTTTTTAGTGTAGTGGAAACCAGAGTACCCGGAGGAAACCTACGCAGACACGGGGAGAACATGCAAACTCCACACAGAAAGGCCCCGTCCAGGTAGGAATCGAACCCGGGACCTTCTAGCTGTGAGGGGAGAGCGCTAACCTCTGCGCCAACCACTGCGCCACCGTGCCACCAACTAAACAAGCAGTCAAAAGAAGCACAGTGAAGTTTGAAACTAATGCCTCTTGGTTAGCGTTCGTGCTTCACAGAAGATCCTGGGTCTTTGTGCCCGTGGAAGGGCATGGTCGCCTCTAACTTCAACCTGTTTGGAGCTGTAGGATTATACTGGGAGAGGCCAATGCTGAAAACATCTTTGGTCTTTTTGCGTGACTGAAGGCACACCGTTCTTCCATACTGAGATATGTTCTTACCTGAGCTTAGACGAGTTGATACGTACCTGTCAGGTCTCTGTGCCCGTGGAAGAGCGTGGTAGCTTCAAACTTCACCCCTGTTTGGAGCTGTAGGAATACATTGGGAGAGGCCAAATACTCCCCTCCTGGAACCGCCACCTTGACGTGATGGAGGGGTTTGAGCACCCGAATGATCCTGGGAGCTCTGTTGTCGGGGGCTTCGTGCCCCTGGTAGGGTCTCCCAGGACAAACAGGTCATAGGTGACGGGTCAGACAAAGAGCGATTCAGAAGCCCCTTATGAGAGACCAACAGGCCTGAGAACCATGAGGCCGTCCTTCCGTGGACCCACCACCTGCAGGGGGAGCCATAGGGGCTGGTGTAATGTGATTTGGGCAGCTCCAACAGCTGCCCCCACGACCCGGAAACGGAAAAGTGTAAAAAAATGGATGGATGGATGGATCTCAAATACTACCAACATCTTCGGTCATTTTGCGTGACTGAGCGCACGCACAAAGACCAGACAGGTACGCATCAGCTCGTCTAAGCTCAGGTAAGAACATATCTCAGTATGGAGAAACGGCGGCCTGTTCCTTTAACGTTTCTAGAAGTGTACTCCACTGCACTGTGCTTGGCTTCTGAAACAATAGCGGGTCAAATGCAGATGCCGAGTTTCCCTACATCGTACGCCATGGCAACACTGCAGAAGGCTTTAGTGCCAATTGTTCAAGGTAAATCCCTGCCTTCACCATCACTGTCCAAACTTTCTCTCACAAAAACATCCCAGTGCCTTTAGAACAACATCATAAAAGTCCTACTTTATACTTACTGCAAACTTTTTTTTTTTGGCTCCAACTTTCCCCTTAAACAGCAGAAAGATTTCCCCCCACAGAGAAACCGGCAGCACCGCGCAGCTGGACGAGACTCCCGGGATGAAAAAGACATGCTACGAAATCCACTCAACAAAAATACATTTCAGGTATAAGTCCTCCAAAACTTCACACCGAAACGCGGCGCTGGAACTTTACTTAAATGTAGTCCGGGTGGTGTGGGTTTTTTTTTTTTTTGCACTTCTCTGCTTTTGGAGATGCTTCCCCCCCCCTCCTTTTTTTGTTTGGTTGGCTTTGCGGTGGATAGGCGCTAAGCCGTGTACGCGCAGGTATATCCGGACAATATGAAATACGCAGAGTCCCGGGTGACGCGGGCCCAGACTCGGGTTTCGGTGTCGGGAGGTGAATTTGAATGAGAGCGGAGCGCACAGAGACATGGTAATTCTCCAAACAGGATGATTCGTGGAGAGAGAGGGAGGGGGGAGGACGGGGGGAGGGAGAGGGGAGTTCTGGGAGACGGAGAGAGAGAGGGGGAACGAGGATAAAAATACTGCGCAGTCGGAAAGCCACTGTTTATTGCTCTGCTTTGGAACATCTTTAGGAGCTCTGTGCAAATCTGAGAGAGATACGAGGAGAGGAAGTGACAGGAGGGAGAGCCAGTCGCACATGTGGATAAAGACCTTTTTTATAGATGGATATATATATTGGAGAATCAGAGAAACTATTGAGTTTGTATATTTCTGATAATTTAGCAAATCATTTAGAACTGCCATTTTCTGTTGGTGACAGGCCTTTACGCTAAAGTGCTGTTTGCAAACTGTAAGTTTCGTAAATCAGTGCTTGAATCAATAAAACTCTGTGTGGAAATGTTGCTACAGCGGTTATAGCAGTAGTTGTATTAATACAGTATTATATATTTGCAAATCTTTTTTCCTGTGAGTGTTAATAAGTGATAATTGTAAATCTGTGACTGTGACTGTCAGGTTTGGGCTTCAATAGTTTTTAAAATCTTTTACAATTATAAATGTCATTATTATCTCGAATAAAAATATAAGCTATAGCCGTGGATACAAATGTGAATATATGTATTATAAAATAGTGGAGTTTTCCTATAGGACTCTCCGGTGTAACGTCACAAATCAAGTGGCGGTGAATATAATCAGGGCTGAACGATATGGACAAAACTTCATATCTCGATATGATACGATATTACTATGGGTTGCAGTTTTATTGATGAAAATCTATATCATTTATATCCTGCTTTGATTTTAATATTTTGAATGTTCATATCTCTATATAAATACGATAACGATATATTTTTCTTTTGCGATATTGATATCTTGAATGTTCATATCTCGATATCGATGTGATATCGATTGAAAACAATGGCAGACGCTGCATTGGGTGGTTGTTATTGGATTTGAGAGGATTTATTCAGGTGAAAAAAGCCCTCCATGTTCTCGCTCCGTTATATCTAACTGAGTTGTTGACCGGACATCGCCCCAGCAGAACTCTCCGGTCTGCCGATCAAATGGTTCTGGACGTGCCCAGGTCCCGGTACAAACAGTGGGGCGATCGTTCCTTTGTTGTTGCCGCGCCTAAACTGTGGAACAGCCGCCCCTCAGTCTGCGTGTTCTCACGGACCTGTCCCTTTTTAAATCCAGATTAAAGACTCATCTTTTCAAACTTGCTTTTAAAGGAATAGGCCACCGTTTTTACATACTAAAATATGTTCTTACCTCACTTTAGTCGAGTTAATATATCCCCGTCTGGTCTTTGTCCGTGCGCTCTGCCAGGCAAACGGAGCACATACGCAGCCTCTCCCACATGTCACATAGCTCCAAAAAAGCTCACGATAGAAGCTACCAAGCTCTTCCACATGTTCCCTATTTAAATAAAGTTACGTGAAGTGTTTTCATGCGAAGTATATTTACACAGAAATGTAGCATGTCGATTTTATAAGCAAATAAAAAGGGGGACTATATTGTGAGGCGTAATGATACGAGGAGTAAAACGTCCACGCAGTAACTCCTAAAGGTTATTGACGGAAGTGAGCGGGGGAAGTCTTTAGGAGTTACTACGCGGACGCTGTGCTCCTCGTATCATTACGCCTCACAATATAGTCCCCCTTTTTATTTGCTTATAAAATCGACATGTTTCATTTCTGTGTAAATATACTTCGCATGAAAACACTTCACGTAACTTTATTTAAATAGGGAACTCGTGGAAGAGCTTGGTAGCTTCTATCGTGAGCTTTTTCGGAGCTATGTGACATGTTGGAGAGGCTGCGTATGTGCTCCGTTTGCCTGGCAGAGTGCACGGACAAAGACCAGACGGGGATATATTAACACGTCTAAAGTGAGGTAAGAACATATCTTAGTATTTAAAAACGGTGGCCTATTCCTTTAATACTTGAACACACACTGAATTGTGTCTAGGTTGTAATTATTTGGTGTTTTTGAAATGTGTTTTATCTTTCTTGAAGCACTTTGGTCCTCCTGGTGTTGCTGTAAAATGCTATATAAATAAACTTTGATTGATTGATTGATTGAATACCGTCATTTCCGGCCTGTAAGCCGCTACTTTTTTCCCACGCTCTGAACCCTGCGGCCAATATGACGATGTGGCCGATATATTATATTATCGCCGCCAACAGACACTAGAGGCGTCTGTGGCAGTAAATGCAAAAGTGAGACGGGCTTGGTGAAAGATTATGACTGACCTTCTAATCAACGCTGCTCTTGAGGAACACTAGATGAGTAACTTTAAAATGATGAAGGTTCACTTCAGCCAAAATGTGGGAGGGCTTTGCTCGCCTGGGTGGGTCTGAGCTGGAGGCAGGTCACACGTCACATCCCTGCACTTCCACACTGGCCATTTCTGCCTTTTTACGCGTTTGTAACTGCCGTCCCTGCCGCCCTCCCTCTGCTTCTATTGTAGCCACAGCTGCCCTTGGGTAGACTGACGGAAACAATGCCATCGGCTCCGACCACGACCAACCACTCACTCACTACGTGTTCCCGGACGGTTCTTAGTCGACTAATCTAAGAATAATTTAGTCAATTTCAAATGAACAAAGCAGAGCCGATCTGAGCGCTTTTTGTTTTGGTTTAGTGAGAGACGGCAAGGCAAATGTATTTATACAGCACGTTTCCAGCACAGTGTGGCCCCTCCGCCTTTGCTTTGCCCAATCCTGTCAGACCTCGGAAGCCAAGCAGGGAAGGGCCTGGCAGGACTTGGATGGGAGACCGTTTGGGAAACACCAGGAAGCCTAGTGAATGCAGTGTTGTTGGTGGTGGTCGGAGGGGCCGATGGCGCAGACTGGTTGCCTCGCTTCCGTCAGTCTACCCCAGGGCAGCTGTGGCTACAATAAAAGATTACCGCCACTGAGTATGGAGTGAACGAATAGTGCAATGTAAAGCGTCTTTGAGTGTCCAGAGAAGTGCTATATAAAACCAGTGCATTATTATTATTATTATTAATAACTCAATGTGCCTCGTCATTATAGTTGACCATAATCAGTTTTAGTTTAATTTCAGTCATCTAAAACATGACTGAACAAAGTTACGTTGAATTATTTTCAACGAAATTAACACTGGTGACAAATTGAAAAACACAGATGGAGATTTATGTTTTTATAGCTCACTTTTGGGGTTTTGTTTTTTGTTTTTTGCCAAGTATTATTTCATCCCTCCATTTTCCTCTGCTTCATCAGGCAGCAGTTTGAGCACAGGCGCCAAGACACACGTTATTATTGTGTATATGAGTCCTGGCCCTTCACTGTTATTCTCATTCTTATGACGGCAGAGTAGAGTCCACGGGTGTTTGTGCAAAGTTTAAATTCTTTAAATTGGCTATTACGGTTTTAAACTTTTGTAATCAGCATAATCTTTTTGTGACTTTTTATCTTTTTTTGGCACATTGAGGGTGAACAACTGCACACACTGTATGTATTATTGAAAAACAACAATGCTCTTGCAAAGTAGCACCAGCACGTCTTTCATGTATTTATTTTTCACTGATCATTATTATTATTTAGCTTGAACGTTAAGGACACGAGGGTCACTAAAATGTCCGCCGCTCCGTTCCCTTTTTCTAATGTAATTACACTTTTGCTTTGATTCATTTGTCACCTGACTTTTTTTTTTTTACCTTTTTTTTAACCCAATCTTTGGAAAATCTCTCCCCGCCTAATCGTGATTGAAACGTGGGCGCCGCCCGTCTCCGCAAAACCACTTAATGTCAACATGTCGGAAAGGAGCCCGGGGGGAACTAAGTCCGAAAGTACCACGCTGTCAAATCAAACGCGCCGCGGGGGGAGGGGGCTTACCCACAGAAACGCACCCCGGTTTTGACAAGGATTTTCATTTGGCGACGCTCATGTCTCTCTCCCAAAAAAAAAAAGGAAAAAAAAAAGAATAAAATTAATCTCCAAGACGCAAAAATTACGGGTTTTTATCCGGCGGAGCCCCCCATTAGCATAGCGCCGATGTTGGAGAAATTGCCCAGGCTTTGATTTGAATTCACGTTTCAACTTAGACAAAAAAAAAAGAAGAAGAAAAAAAAAAAACGTCGGGGATCTAATCTTTACAAAAGAGCGAATTATATTTTTAACAGGGCGCGTATTGTTTCGTGGGGGAAAAAAGGGAGAAAAAGATGTGACAGGGAGATTCATTGGGCGCCCAGTAATTAGTGCGAACCAGAGACATTTTAATTACTCCTCGTGTTTTCTCGGTCCGTTTTGTGGCGAGAGCGGCGAGATGTGAGCGGGGAGGAGATGAGAAGGAGCATTTAGAAACGTGCTACAAACTTTAATTTGAAATGAGATTTTAGCAAAGTGTCATTAAGTAGAAGTAGAGTTTTTGTTTTTTTTTTTAAAGCTATGGAGGCGGGGAAAGGTAATTTACACCTCGGTATTAATCAACTGCAGCAGCACCTCGTCCAGATTCATCATTTGAAATGCTAAATATATGCACGTAAAGAAGCTCCGTCAACCTTTAAAGTGAGCCTTTTCCTGCATTCTGGTGAACTTGTGATGTTTGGTGAACGTGAACGGTGAACAATGATGGAGGGGCCAGGTCATCAGCATCAGTGTAGTCCAAAATGTTACTCAGAGTACCTTTAATAAGTACCACTTCTTTCATCATGGAACTTGTTTGTTAACCATTTATAGGGCACTCGTTGAAATACTTTCAAAATGTTTTATGATCATGCTGAAGATCAATGTGACCATCCATCCATTTTCTTCCTCTTGTCCGTTGCCGGGTAAATCACATTGCACCAGGACCTATGGTTCCTCCTGCAGGTGGTGGGTCCTCATGGTTCTAACCGGGCCTGTTGGTCTCTCATAAGGAGCTTCTGAACCGCTCTTTGTCTGACCCGTCACCTAGGACCTGTTTGCCATGAGAGACCCTACCAGGGGCACAAACAACAGAGCTCCAGGATCATTCGGGTGCTGAAACCCCTCCACCACGTTAAGGTGGCGGCTCCAGGAGGGGATCAATGTGACCATGCTACCATGTTTGGTTCCTTGCCCTTTAAGGCAGTGTTTCCCAACCAGGGGTACGGGACCCTTGGGGGTACTCGAGGACCTAGCAGGGGGTACTTGGAACTATTTCAGATTGAAAAAAGGGGAAAATGTGACATCATTTTTATAGGAAAAGCTATATTTTTCAGCAAAATGTGTTGCTTTGGGAGAATTTTAGGTTTATTTTGACTGTAACGTTTCTTCCTTTTTCTTTCAAATACCACTTTTAAATAATCACTTTCTAAATAAACTGCAACACCCTTGAGGTTGGGGGTACACGGTTGACCACGGAAAGGCCCAAGTCGTATCAAAGACAAAAAACGTTGGGAACCACTGCTTTAAGGGGTAAAAAAAATACAATGGCTTATATATAAAATATAGAAAAAGTACTCTCAGGTCTATGGTATTCAGGAGATGTTGTGTTTTGTGATAATGATGTTTGAATGATCACACCTGTCATAGGCCAGAGAGTTTATTGGTTCTTTTGTCAAGAAAATACTATGAATCACAGGTGCAACAGGCAAACTAATGAACTGTAGGTTTAAGTGAACGATGATCAAATATGGTGCCTGCCTTTTTCATGCTTTAATTTCACTCATTTCACTACGTCCTCCAAAACACATATCATCACTGAGCATAATTATTCACCAATAAAATGTGTGAGTTTCATCAACTTACCAGGGTTAGTTTTCAAGTAAAGAAATGTACCATGACTTTAGCCAGACTTGGGTCTTTTTCAGACTTGTCCAAGTTAAGTCTCAAGTCACAAACAGCAAGTCTTTTTTAGCTGCATATGACACTGTATTGTATCTTTTCACTTTCAATGTATTTCATGAATGATTCTATTTGTGTTTTATGGATTGATTTGATGCTTCTTGTAATTTTATGTGACGGTGAAACACTTTGAATTGCCTTTACAAAGAAAACCCCATGAACTGCTGTGTTACTGTCCAGGCTATCTTTGTCTGTGGGATCAGGCCTGATCCTCCGGCCCTGCAGTCGGCTGTGAGTCTTTGTGTGGTTCAGACAATGTCCATGTTCCTGTGGCCCTCTGTCTCCACCACAGTCACCTCCTCACTCCCACGCCGCGCTCTGGACCGGACTCTCTCTCTCAGAGCAGACCGTTTCTGAAAGACACAGCGCCTCCTAATGGTGATTTTGCCGACAACCACTGCAATTGAAATTAGGTTTGTTGTTTAAGTTTTGAAATCAACATTCACTGCACATTGTGGATTTTAAACGGCTCTAGGCCTTCAACTTCTCACAGACGATGGATCAACAGATAATAATCCCAAACATCTACACAACATTTAAAAAGTCTTTCGTTCTGTCTTGAGCGGGACACATAGGAAGGGCCAGGGGCAGATCATTCCAGTTGTTTTTGGGACCTCGTGGAGACTTTTTTGTAAGTTATCCTTCCCTTGCATTAACCTTTTTAAAAAAAAGAACAACCTGCGTTTTCGCTGAAGTGTCTGATTACCTGTGGGCTCATTTTTCCTCCAGAAACAGAGAAGCCCAAGTGTTCATGTTGCTTTTTAGTCCCACTACCGGTCATTTAGAACAAAGCATCGACTACTGACTCCTTGTGTCTTTACATTTTGTGACAAAAACGACATAGATCTTGAATGATGCTCCGTAAATCCTCTAACTTCCTTGTTTAACCTCTTAACCCTTTACTGAAGCAGATCAATTTGATTCACTCGCCTGTAAAATGACGTCTCCAAATTAAAACCATTGCTGTTGATGTCCCTTATGGAATTTACATAATACTCTTGCATGTGAGTCTCTAGTTGTAGCCACAACAATCAGTGTGACTATCAGATCCACTATTGGCAAGTATCAACTACAGCACTGAATAAAAGAATCATTTTCTTTATCCTCACCTACATTTTTTAATGAAAATAAAGGTCCACAGCTGCAATAGAACACACTCTGAACCTATAAAAATACTACCACTTGAACATATATTTTAAACAGTCAACAATATCTGTAAAAAAATAACATTGTACATACATTTTTACATGGATATGTCCAATGCGTTTTACAGGACCTTTGTCTTACCCAAATCTATCATTTTGACTAGTAACATGTGGGGCAATGTGACTGTGGTGCGTATAGGAATGCATTTAGATTCTTTCCTGAACAGAGCACATTTTCTCCAGTTTAACTTAAAGCTACACCGTGTAAGATTTCGCCCAGTAAACAAAATTGAAATAAAAAGCATTTATTTTATGATCGATATTTTCACCATTGAAAAATACCTCAAACAAACACGTGCTGTTTGAGCGGCTCACCTGCCAAAACATGCCTATAACCTTACCAGCTCGTCTCCACGGAGATGTCGACTAAAGTCAGTAGAATTGAGAGTTAAATGAATAGGCCAACATGTTTCCATACTGAGATATTTTCTTACCTGAGCTTAGACGAGTTGATCCGTACCTGTCTGGTCTTTGTGCCCGTGGAAGAGAGTGGTCGCTTCCAACCTCACCCCCGTTTGGAGCTATAGGAATACATTGGGAGAGGCCAAATGCTAACAACATCTTTACGTGACTGAGGGCACACACAAAGACGAGACCGGTACGCATCAACTCGTCTAAACTCAGGTAAAAACATATCTCAGCATGTAAAAATGGTGGCCTGTTCCTTTAAACAGGTGAGGCCCTCATTCAGATCCATTCACTGGAGTACTTTCAGGAAACATTCACAGACACGGGGGGAGAACATGCAAACTCCACACAGAAAGGCCCCGTCCAGGTGGGAATCGAACCCAGGACCTTTTAGCTGTGAGCGCTTCAACCCCAAAAAGGTTAAAGATGCACCACCTGCCGCTTCTCTGATTGGTTTAATTTGCTTGTCAATCACAGCCATCGGGAAGTCAAAGAAATCGCCCCAGATTCACGTCTCTGTAAAGAGCAGGACCAGGGTGCATTCTGGCTGACCGGGTTCTTCCTCTGTCTGTCCTCAGGCCCTGGACTCTCTCCTCCGCTCTTGGCTTCCTCCGCTGTCCGAAAGCGGCCGCGCTCAGACCTGTTATTTTCTCAAACCCTCGGCAGACGCTTGACCGCGGCACGCTCCACACGACAAAAACAACAAGTCCATAAAGCCGGGAGTAAAGTGGCGGTTACACTCAGAACACTGGCATTACGTGTTTGTTTGGATTGTCCGCGTTACAACTTCAGGTTTGACAAATACCTCAGTTGAAAAAAAAAACAAAAAACGAAGCACTTTTCGCTTGAAGATAAAACAATAACATTTAAGATTGTGCTACAAACAAAAGCGTGAGATCTCTCTGTCTCCTGATTACCTGTACGTGAAACTATATTCCTCATGCTTATCCCAAACGAAACACTGAAGCTCTGAAGCCGTGCCGGAGTTTAAACGTGTTATCGCTTTGTGTTTGGGTCCGATGCGTCGGCAGACCTCTTGTAAACACGGGAAAGAGCCGGCGCGTGTAAATGATGTCATTAGCATGCGCCGCAGCTCCTCACCTCCTGTGTTTTACATTTGTCATGATCAGGAGTCTCCCGTCTCGCTCTCCTCTGTTCCCGTCACCTTTTATGAACAAAGACACCGGCTGCACGGCTCCGTTTTGTGTCGCGGCGCCATCCATTTTATTTAAGCCCTAGATTTAGGCCCGTAGTTTATGATTTGTGTTTATTTGATAAGGACAGATGCAAAAGCGTGGACTAAAGTAGCACAGTCGTCTGATGTATGCAGAAAATACTGAACATTTGTCCAAAAACTATCCAATCATGGCGAGTGAATTGTGCAAAAATCGACACACAATGGCCCAGGTCCAGAGAATTTGGGATTATTGTGTTACTGTCTTTCCTCAATATCATTTAGCCTTTGGGCAAGACACTCACGGAAATCATAACGCAGGCCAGGAATGGGAAACGCCAGTTCCGTGGGCTAAATCCGGCCCTCAATCTCGGCTCCCAAGAGGATTTAGAGAAATATTTTTACATAAATCAGAGACCACCTGAATAGAAGCCCCACCAACAGCATTGTTCTTTTTACACACAGTTTAATGGGCCACACTGACTTTACGGGCACACTGGAAGCGCCATCAGCACTGGAAATACTGGACTTTTATCTTCACGCACGGTTAAATTTACCAAGAGACCATTTACTTTTATTAAAGTGTGTTAAGAACTTCAATTGTATTATTCTGTAAACCATAGACTGTAAAAAAAATAATAGACAACGTCTGCTCACTCCTCCCTGTTTACCATAGTGACTAGGGGTGTAACGGTTCACGGGGATGTATTGAACCGCTTCGGTTCGGCCTGTTCGGTTCGGTCCACTTGCGTACCGTTTCGGTGTATTATTTTCATTAAATAATGTAAATTTATTATTAGCGTCATATTAAGTGCCGCGGAACAAAGTTCCTACGCGGGTTTCCGCACGGACGCTATTGAAGCTGCATGAGTAGCTGAAGGCGTTGAAGGCGCTGGCTTTAAGATTGATTGATTAAAAGTCTTGAGCCTCGCTACAATATCCCATCACGTCCGCACTTCAGCCAAAAAGTTATACCAGCGCTCAGAGCCGGTTCTTCCTATACGCAAACTACGCAAACTACGTAGTGTTGTTTCACTGATTAATCAACGCGTTGTTATGGGGACGGGCTCTTCCAGCGCGCACTCACTCTCCGCCTACTTCGCCACATATAACACCAAAACGGAGTAGTCTGGTGAAGTGAATGAGCAGGAGAGACCGACCACCTTCCCCCTGTCTCTTCCAAAGCGCGAGTGCTTCTCCGCTCGTGTCCCGCTCGGCCGTCTGTTTCCCGGTTCCTCCGCGGCTGCATCATGTCACCCGTGTCCCGGGCGCTGCTCTCATGTTTTCTCTGCGCGGACTCTGGGCTGCAGCTCTGGGCCTCACTCTCATTTAAACTCTCTTCTTATTGTGTCTGGTGAGTCTAGAGTATCCGGACAGTAGTTTTTGGCGAATGGACGAGAGTAAAGCCGTTCTCCGTGCCCTTTTTGTTGAGTTGAATCCACATGGTTCTCATGAGCGCAGTTACTTACAGTAACTCTGGTTCTCTGAATGTGCACAGTCTAAAACGGGTTGGGCGACTCACAGGCTAATTCTCAGCGGTAAGACAGAGACAACAGTCAGGAGCAGGTTTCAGTTAGTTTTAAATCAGCGGTTCCCAATCTGTGGGTCAGGGACCAGAGGTGAGAGAATGGGACCATTTGCCATTTACTATTTTAAAAAGGGAAATAGACTAGTAGTCGTCCTAAATCCCAGTCTCACAGTGGTTTAGTGGTTAGTGGTCCTCACACAGGGGGTCGCTTTTATTTGTTTTATGCAAGAATTATATTGTGTATTGGCAGCTTTTCAAAAGAAAAAATGTGTTAGTTCTTATTTATTTGTACCGAAAATTAACCGAACCGAGCCCTCCAAAACCGTGAACCGAACCGAATACAATTTTAGCGTACCGTTACACCCCTAATAGTGACCATATTCAAAAGGGAATCTATGGCGGATTCACAAGCTCCTCCTACCCAGCCCAGTTCCTCAAAAGGGCATAAGGGCGGGATCTTCACTGTAGACTCGCTTATGCCCTACATCAACCAATCACAAGTCATGAGAGTGAAACGTCATACATACATCTTCTTCATTCTTATAATATGTTAATGATGAAATTATATAAATAACATGAAACTCGGGGATAGGATGCTAAATAATATCCCTAAATAGGTCCGGTGGCGTTTGGCTACAGAAGTGCACATTTGTAGGAACAGGCTTTGATAGCTAAAGACATTTGTGTCATTTCTTTGAAGGCACCAACATAACAGATCCTCTACCTTCTCTTTCACGCTGAACTTTTCCATTTCATAAAACCACATTAGAAAGATGTTGTTTTCTGTCGAGTGTTTTTGCTTCTTCCTCTGGTTCCTGTGTGGTCTTCCCGACTGACGGAGCGTGACGTGTCCCTGTGTGTCACGCTGCTCCCGGTGGTGGGGAGGGGCACTTCATGAATAATAAACACGTGTCCAGGTACAGACCCCAACCCCCGCCTGCCACTAACTCGATACGAATGTGAGAGAGAATTCAGAACAAATCAGTTTGTAATCCAGTATATGTTTATATGCATGTGCCTCATCGGAAAAAAAAATCTTTAGTGCTTTTATTTCCTGATTTAGATTGTGATAAAATAAATAATTTGAACACATCATCTCCAGACAGACTTTGCTCTATAGATTATGTGAAAATTGCTTCTTTTCGGTGTCATTTTGCCTAAAAATCCTGACGTCCCTCCCACACAGCGGCATTAAAACATTAAAAAACACAAACATATTCAGCGCGGGTCCGTGTGATGTGGAGGGGAAGTCTCTGGGGAGCGGCCACTCACAGCTACAGCATCAAACACAGCGGCGAGAGAGAGAGAAAAACACATTTATGTTTATGTAAAACCACGGGCCAGTCAAAACAGCCCCCTCAGCCACAGACCCGGAGTGACCCACGGTGAAACGGGGGGGGAGAGAGAGAGAAAGGGAGAGAGAGGGAGGGAAAGATAGAGAGGGAGGGAGGCAAAGGGAAAGACAAGAGAGGAACAGAGAGTGAGAGACAGGTGAAAGAGCGAGAGGAGGAAAGGGACAGAAGAGAGGGGGAGACACAGGAGAGAGAACAAGAAAGAGAGAGAGGGAGAGACAGGAGAGAGGGGGAGTGACAGGAGAGAGGGGGAGTGACAGGAGAGAGAGGAAGAGAGAGTGAGAGACAGGTGAAAGAGAGGGGAGAGGGAGAGGAGGAGAGTGACATGAGAGGGGGAGAGACAGGAGAGAGAGCAAGAAAGAGAGAGAGGGGAGACACAGGAGAGAGAGGAAGAAAGAGAGAGTGAGAGACAGGAGAGAGAGGAACAAGGAGGGACAAGGGGAGAGACAGGAGAGAGGAAGAAGGAGAGAGAGGGGAGAGACAGGAGAGAGAGGAATAAGGAGAGAGAGGGGAGAGACAGGAGAGAGAGGAAGGAGAGACAGGAGAGAGAGGAAGAAGGAGAGAGAGAGAGAGAGGGAGAGACAGGAGAGAGAGGAAGAAGGAGAGAGAGAGAGAGAGAAGTAGACAGGAGAGAGAGGAACAAGGAGAGAGGGGGGAGAGACAGAAGTGAGAGGAAGGAGAGACAGGAGAGAGAGGAAGAAGGAGAGAGGGGGGAGACAGGAGAGAGAGGAAGGAGAGAGAGGGGAGAGACAGGAGAGAGAGGAATAAGGAGAGAGAGGGGAGAGACAGGAGAGAGAGGAATAAGGAGAGAGAGGGGAGAGACAGGAGAGAGAGGAATAAGGAGAGAGAGGGGAGAGACAGGAGAGAGAGGAATAAGGAGAGAGAGGGGAGAGACAGGAGAGAGAGGAAGGAGAGACAGGAGAGAGAGGAAGAAGGAGAGAGGGGGGAGACAGGAGAGAGAGGAAGGAGAGAGAGGGGAGAGACAGGAGAGAGAGGAATAAGGAGAGAGAGGGGAGAGACAGGAGAGAGAGGAATAAGGAGAGAGAGGGGAGAGACAGGAGAGAGAGGAAGGAGAGACAGGAGAGAGAGGAAGAAGGAGAGAGAGAGAGGGAGAGACAGGAGAGAGAGGAAGAAGGAGAGAGAGAGAGAGAGAGAGAGAGAAGTAGACAGGAGAGAGAGGAACAAGGAGAGAGGGGGGAGAGACAGGAGTGAGAGGAAGGAGAGACAGGAGAGAGAGGAAGAAGGAGAGAGGGGGGGGGAGACAGGAGTGAGAGGAAGAATGAGAGAGGGGGGAGAGACAGGAGTGAGAGGAAGAAGGAGAGAGGGAGGAGAGACAGGAGTGAGAGGAAGGAGAGACAGGAGAGAGAGGAAGAAGGAGAGAGGGGGGGAGACAGGAGTGAGAGGAAGAAGGAGAGAGGGGGGAGAGACAGGAGTGAGAGGAAGAAGGAGAGAGAGAAGGAGAGAGAGGTAGACAGGAGAGAGAGGAACAAGGAGAGAGGGGGGAGAGACAGGAGTGAGAGGAAGAAGGAGAGAGAGAGAGGTAGACAGGAGAGAGAGGAACAAGGAGAGACAAGGGGAGAGACAGCAGAGAGAGGAATAAGGAGAGAGAGGGGAGAGACAGGAGAGAGAGGAAGAAGGAGAGGGAGAGGCAGGAAAGACAGGTGTAGAGGGAGAGAGAGAGAATCATATAAACCACGTGACAGAATATTTACAGCAGAATAATATTAGAATCAGTTCAGCTGCAGCAGGTGAAAGCTCGGCTAATAAGTAACTAAGTGCTTTAATTGTGTTCAGGCGTTACTGCTGCGACTGAGCCGAGCCCCCCCTGCGGGTCAACCTGACCTGCATGTTTTTGGGAGGTCGGGGAAACCGTAGCACCTGGAGGAAACCTGGCTGCCCCTGTTTGAGAGCGTGGTGTCCTGCACTGGTCAGCTCTACCTCCTCCTTCCTCCTCCTCCTGCAATTCAGATTCTCGTTATTCAACATGTGCAATAAATACATTCAAAACAATACAGAGGTCCACACATTTATTCAGCCTCACAGTTAATCTGTTTTATTCTCCAGAGAACGTCCAAGAGCCAGAATAATAAAATACATGTGTGGCTTAGCAGCTGTGAGTCTTGTCCGGATACCTCCTCGTTTGTCCCTTCCTTGTTTCCTGTAGCTCCTCTTGTGGCGCCTCCGCGGTGCTGCAGCTGTGGGGGCTCTTGGTGACTCTTCAGTGTCTCAGAAGAAGACATTTGTAGCTCTCAAATAAGCTGTTGATGGATGTTTTGAATATTTGCTAATTTTGAGGGATTTAGAGCCGAGACGGGGCGGCACTAATTATAGTTTGTCACTGTCTTTTTGGGGCAGTATCGCAAATGGGATAGAACAGTTTTTTAGATTTCTAGAAATAAGATGTTGACTGGAAAAAGAGCACACCTTTGATACACCTGGAAAGCTGTACATTTCATACTTGGTTTTCAATACCGATACCTGAACGATTCTTTTTTCTTTACCAATACTAAAGGATTTGTCATATAGAACCATAAAACAGATGAATAATGTTAATGTATTCCTTTTCCTTCCATTTAATTTCTTTTGCATTTGTCATTTGTTTGAGGTAAAACAACTAAGAAACTTCCTTTAAAGGGGCTAGACGCAAGTTAGCCATTTTACACTCACTACTGCCACCTCAGGTCATACGTGTAACTGCACCTTCTATATTAAGCTCAAAAAACACCTTTCTGAGTGACAGTGCAGGACTTTCGAGGCAGTTGTGGTGAACAGGTCTGAGCTCATTCTACACATTAGGACATGGCTGGAACATGTAGGGGGAGAAAAATACTTACTTTTAACATTTTTAAACTTCGTATAGTCCCTTTAACGACAAAAGGGCAGAAAAAAACACTTTCCAAGTTTTTCTTACTTTGTCCCAAATTTTTAACACATTTCCCCCCCAAAGATTCCCATATTTATTTCCATTTTTTCAAATTTTTTCCCCCCAAAATGTTCCCACCTTTTTCTACCAATTTTTCCACTTATTTTCCTTTTTTTTTTTTACTTGTGTTTCACTTTTTTTTCTTTTTTTTTTGATGACCAACAGCATCAAAGCTTGAATAAAGGGATTTTATATTTCTTCTCGGTACCTGCTTTTGATACTTACATTTTTTTATACCAGTAGTACCTAAACCTTTTTATTTCCGATTCCAGACTGGTATTATTTAATGGTTCCCAGCCCTATATATGAATACTAACACAATCTCGTCATACAAAGCTAGTTTTAAAATGGAGCGCTCTAACAGAAGCAGATTCATTTGCGTAAAAGAATAGAACCCGATCGCGACACCTGCTCGAGTAAGAAAACACGGGAGGTTCAGACGTTGTTAGGCCTCACGACTGTCAGTTTGTTCCCCCTCACAGTGACAGTGAAGAGCGGTGACATCATCACAGTGGGACGTGAGGTCGGGGGTCGCCGGTGCAAATATGGCGCCTTTGTTTTCCCTCCGTCTGGAACATGAAAGCTTCCGCGTTCCTGATTGCGTCCGTATCTGTCACCGCTGCCGTTTAATCAGCTGTTCCGCCGCCGTCCCCGTCCTCAGCCTGTCGCCAAAAACAAGGCGCGATGAATAATTAATGTCCGATGCATATGGAGAAGTATTTCCACATCAAATACATTTATCTGCTTTTAAGACTGTGCTTTCCCCCGGTTTTAAAAGCTGTGTTTTCATGATGCTTTGGGAACGGTGTGTTTCCGAGCGAAATGATCAAACGGCGCCGGGGTTGGGCTTGAAAGGAGGAGGCCATTTTGAAAAGAGTCAATCACAGCGAGTTTGAGTTCACGCAAAGGTAAAACTATGGGAGTTATCTTTAACTGTATGTGTTTCTCAAAAGCCACTGCAGGAGGTAGATGGACATCTGCAAACATGTGGCAGGTTTCAGCACAGAAATCACAGAAACGTCGTCAGCCATTCAAGCCTGGTCCGACAAAGGAGAAATCTATTTATACTTGAAGTAAGAATGGAAAAAAAAAGTACTCCATTCACAAATATTTTTTTATTTTTTTTATTTTTGTATGGGGAATGGGCTGGGGGGGATTTCAAGCTGGCCTTGAGTGCACTCTGCATGAAGCACTGCCATAAAACACTGAAAACAAACTTATTTCTCTTATTATCTAATGGCAGTTAGATGGAACAGTTTTGTGTTCCATCTATGCCAATATAATCCTCGACATACAGACTGGAGCTTCAGACGAAACATCAGAAGTGCATTATGCACAACTGCATGAATGAAGCAAAATGCTAACCTTGCCAGCAAGCTGAATTCTGACAGTGTTTGTGAGTTTACACAAACACACAAGAATCCATCTTGAACGGCTCCTGCCTTCACTGTTTGGAACCCGACCAAAATAGTTTTGGGTAAAAAATACACCAATGAACAACGTGGCAAAAAACACATGAGGAGCTGCAACACAGAACACAAACACACATAACTCTTTTCAAAACTAAACATTGAATGGATTTGCGGTTCTTCTTGATCCAATGCTCCAAACGTGTGACCTCTCCCCGAACGAATCAAGCCAGTCCCAGATTTGTGTCTGTGCAAATGTTACTGGCACTGTAATATCAATCTGGCTCTTACCAGACGCACGATTCAGTCTGGTGACGCATCAACTCGTCTACGCTCAGGTAAGAACATATCTCAGTATGGAAAAACTGTGACCTGTTCCTTTAAAGGGACTATCTGGAGTTTATTATAAATTATGTACATGTTCCAGCCATGTCCTAATGTGTAGAAAGAGCTCAGACCTGTTGAGATCCTGCACTGTCTCCACTCCAAAACGTGTTTAGTCTGGTCCGAAGTGCCGTCATGCACGAGCTTAATATAGAAGGTGCAGTTACACGTACGACCTGAGGTGGCAGTAGTGAATTTCAAATGGCCAACTTGCATCTCGCCCTTTAACCTCTTAACTCCCGCCTGAACTGAGAGGATCCTCACGTCATTAGATTTTTTCCCATCATTTTTTTGTTGGGTATTCAACACATTTTTGTAACTTTTTAGTCATTTAAAAAAAAAAAAAAATTATCACATTTTTGGGTCATATTTTTGTAATTTTTTTGGTCAATTTTTTATAATTTTTTTTGACATTTTTGTCACATTTTTGGAATTTTGTCAATTTTTTGAAATTTTTTCGTCCATTTTTTAGCAATTTTTTGTCACATTTTTGTCACATTTTTGTCATTTTATGTCACATTTTTGTCATTTTTTGTCACATTTTTGTCATTTTTTGTCACATTTTTGTAATATTTTTTTGGTCAATTTTGTATCATTTTTTGTATCATTTTTTGTATCATTTTTTGTATCGTTTTTTGGACATTTTTTTGGACATTTTTGGAATTTTGTCACATTTTTGTCATTTTTTTAGCACATTTTTGTCATTTTTTTTGTCACATTTTTGTCATTTTTGCTACTTTTTCATCACTTTTTGTCAATTTTCTCGCTTTTTTGTCACATTTCCATCATTGTTTTCGTCTCAGTTTTGTTGCTATTTTCACTGCTTTTTTCCAGAAGCTTTTGGACTGGGGTAAAGCCAAACTGGAGAAAATGTGCTCGGTTCAGGTGGGAGTTAAGGGGTTAAGCAAATAAAGTGCCTTTTTAGACAGATTATATTCATGTGTCGCTGGCATGTTTGTTTTACTGCTTTAAGTGCTCGTCATATTACGCAATATAACCTGGAATGTTCCGCAGTGCGGCTTTAATAAATAAGTGGAAGTAACAGGAAGAAGTCAGATCATAAAGGTTTTCCAACGTTCGAGTTTTTACTCATAAAATTTGACAACATGTTTCCAATTTGACAGCTACTCAGACGGAGAGCCAAAGAAGGCAACTGTAGGTCAGCCAAAGAGCTTTTAAATGTTACCCCTGCACTTCGTATCTGTTTAACTCATAAAACTGCATGAAATTTACTGTTATAGCCGCTGCTTTCTCTTCCAAATGCCGAGATTTATTACGAGCCGTGTTAAGCATGAAGCGCGTTGCCTTCTATAGTCAGTGATATTCTTGCGCTGGAAAACGTCTCCTGTCCCTGTGGTCTCAGATGGAGTGGCCAGATGAACTTGATCCACGTTTATTGTCGGACTTCTGGGCCTGATTTAGCGTTTGGGATTCGGTCCAGGACTTTCCCTGGATCTCGGGAGGTCTTAGAAGTTTCCAGGACTTTAGATTTTGGCTCAGGTGCAAACAGGTGCAAGGAGCTGTTCCTGAATGTGTGCATCTTCACTCGTCTCAGGGTGACGTTTCTGGACGTTGGGTCAACGGGTCGACTTGAACCACTCCCTGGAGGACAGTGATTGTAAAGGTTTAGCTAAAGAAAAGAGGAGACAGGGGGTGAAAGGAGCCAGTTTTGTGATGAAAGACAATTCTCTTATGAAATAAATTGGGCGTAAAAGTTTGCTGTGCACAGAAAACCTATGGGCCTCAAGTCTAGACCTTCTGTTCTCCTCAGGGATGGATGACACCATTTTGGATCGAATCCGGTTGCAAGTCATATTCGGGCTAGAATTGATCCGATGCAGATACAAACGCGATTAACATTGAAATGCATTCTAGATGATTCTTTCTGTGCTTTTCTGAACCTTTCATCCAAGAAGCTTCATCAGCGACACTCAAGAATTCTGACACAGGCGGACTAAATAAAGGCCATCTTTGTCCAAAGGCTTCTCCTGATGATTCCTGTACGACTGAGAGCTCACAGTCATTAAAATGCAGTGGAACTCGGAAAATTACCAAAGCCATGATGGTAATGGTAAATGGTCTCAACTTATATAGCGCTTTTCCACCTACATTAGGCACTCAAAGCGCTTTACAGCAAGGATCCACTCACCCATTCATACTCTCATTCATACACCAATGTACGCAGACACTGGGGGCAATGTGGGTGAAGTGTCTTGCCCAAGGACACAACGACAGTGTACACTTTCAGGAGGTGGGATGATCTCACCGGGGTCGGCCCATTAGTCCGATGTCTTATTGGTCTAATGATCTCACCTGCTTAAAGGATCTGTATCCTGCTATTCTAGCTATTACGAAGTAAAGTATAGGCATTTATATGATATATTGTACCTCTACCACTATGGAGTACTCATTTTTGTGAGAAATATATGTTTTTTTCAAACCCGGAAGACAAGACGCTTGGATTCATTTAACTCTGCCCCCTCTCCGAGTTGATGCTGCCCCTGCAACTTTAGCAGTAGTAGAAATATAAATACCACAGCAAAAAGTTACTTCACAGTGCAGTTATAAGGAGTTGACATCTGCAACACAGCTTCATAAATGGCTAACACACAAGCTAACACACACGCTAACAGACACGCTAACACATATGCTAACACACACACTAGCACTCACGCTAACACACGCGCTAACACACACGCTAACACACGCACTAACACACACGCTAACACACACGCTAACACACATGCTAACACACACGCTAACACATATGCTAACACACACACTAGCACTCACGCTAACACACACGCTAACACACGCGCTAACACACACGCTAACACACGCACTAACACACACGCTAACACACGCACTAACACACACGCTAACACACACGCTAACACACACGCTAACACACATGCTAACACACACGCTAACACATATGCTAACACACACACTAGCACTCACGCTAACACACACGCTAACACACGCGCTAACACACACGCTAACACACGCACTAACACACACGCTAACACACGCGCTAACACACGCGCTAACACACGCACTAACACACACGCTAACACACGCACTAACACACACGCTAACACACGCACTAACACACACGCTAACACACGCACTAACACACACGCTAACACACGCACTAACACACATGCTAACACACACGCTAACTTGTGTTTTGATTGACTCACCACCGCTCTGGTCCATCGGTGTTTTTATTGTGGGACTCGCGCTGGTGAATCCAAGGTTCACCAAACATCCATCTGTGAAGTGACAAACGTATGATATTTGAAAGTCGCTGAATCCCGGAGAGAAATTCCAACTTCTGGCGAGTGGACTCAACATTAGGAAGGTTGAAATAAAGTCCTGTACCTCTCGTTGCCATTTTCGTCCATGACATTATCGTTAGGTAAGAAAAAAGAACAGGTGTCCAGAGTAGGTTAGAAAGAGCTATTTCTTCACAACTTTTGGTGCAAACATGACTTTGTTCGGACACTCAAAGGGAGTGTTTCTTTACTCCACGGGGCAGCGCGGCGCGGACACCACTGGCACTTCCTCTTTGTTTGTTTTTTTGTTTTTTTTACAACATGAATAATGAAAAAGCTGTTTTACAAATTAAAATAAGGCCGTAAGGCATTACATTACAGACGTCGAGCACTTCCTGGTGTTCCAATCTGACGTCAAATTGTCACAAGTCAGTCGTTTACCAGGAGAGGGCGGAAGGAAATAGCGTAACAACATGCTTAAAAACGGCAAAAAGTCGCCTGTATGTACTGATCTATGGGGAGTATTGTGCAAAATCGACTTTGCAGAGCGTTTTACTGTGTTACAATGTTGTTCTCTCATTAAAGGTGCACTACGCAACTTTTTAAGTGATGCACCTTTGCTTTCCCTCACAGTGGCGTCCATGATGCTCCAGAATCAATTGTTTAGGGGTTTCTGGCCAGTTTCTGGTATGAACCCATAAAAACAACTGATCTTGGACCCATCATAAAGCCACTGTGAGGGAAGGTGCCATGCTGCACCCAGAAAGTCACTTAGTCGCTACAAGGTTAAATATACACAAATATTAAGATTATTTCTTCACTTAAAAAGTTGCATAGTGCACCTTTAAAAACAGACCTAGTTTTATTTCGAGCCATGAGCGTAGCTTTGAATAATCTTTGAATCTTCTCCAGTGGATGTTCTCACCTGAGTCCTTTGCAGCTGCTGTGACATTATGCTGATATTTCACTGTGTCCCAGATGCAGCACAGGGTAAAAGTGAAGCACAAAGAGGGGGGGTGGGGGGTACAGGTGACAGACACACGACACACTTGTAATGCAGGTCCGTGAAAGGCATTTGAATACAAAATGTATAAAGACATGGGCTTACATCGGTGCATTAGAATCAAAAAGAAGCTTTTCTTAAGAGACTCTCTGGTCCTTCTGGCTTTTGTCTGTCATTTCCTGTCCTGTTTCCCTCTGCTTTTCATGCCTCCATTTCCAACTCTAAGTCTTCATCCTTCATTTAAATCTCTCCAACATTTGCGCGTCACCTCAGCTCACCTTCCCTACGCGTGTTTTTAAATAAAACTAAAATCCTTGACCCTCTCTGGCTGATTTCTTTGTACCTGCTGACCTGCTCCTCTCCCTCTCCCGGCTCTTTACAAACACATCCTGGCCCTCTGCCCGCCTCAACATTTGGCTCTCTCCACCTTGCTCCATGTGGTTCGTTTAAAAGCAGGATTTTGGCAGGACCCGGGACGTCTGCGGGACCCCGCACCTGATCCGGGGCAGGTGGGGGCGAAGGGGGGGTCTATCGCGTTCCCTCATCGCTGCCAGGGATAGTGAGTGTGTGTTTGAGGACGTAGCACATGCAGACTTGTTTGGAGAATCTGTGATGGTTTGGTTTGTCTGTGGAGCGCAAATTACACCAAGTCATTCTCAAACCCTTGCAGAGAAAAGGAATGAAGGCTCGACTAAAAGAGATTTGAAGCCAATAAAAGTGTCTGCCACCGGACGGTTCATGACTATTTTGCCGTCACGCGTTTGATGCATGATATGATAACATTTTATATAAGTTTAGGAAAAGGGATAAGAAGATTAAGGTTAGGAAAATAGATAAGGTTATCAACAGGTTATCAGTTAGCTTGGCACTGACAGTAGAAGACCTCTGGGAGCAACAGTTTCCCTCTCTTACAGAAACAGGCTGGTCAGGTTGGCCCACAATGGCAGCGGCTCAGGACTAACGCCTGAACACAATTTAAATAAAGCACTTACTTCCTATTTGAGAGCTCTATATTTGTAACTTGTTTGGACTGTATGTATAGGTGTTAGCTCAAGTATTGTATCCGCCTCGGGGTGTCGGTCAGAACACAAACTAGGATGCAGGTACTATTTAGATGGGTTTAATAAAGCTCTGGCAACATCCAGCAGCAGCTATTATAACAGTCATGTGACTATGTATGTGGTCTACAATGAAAGAATAATACAACAATAACTACTACAACTGCCCTTTAAAGGGGCTGGAAGCAAGTTCGCCATTTTATACTCACTACTGCCACCTCAGGCCATATGTGTAACTGCACCTTCTATATTAAGCTCGTGCATGACGGCAATTCGGGCCGAAGTGACACATTTTTGAGTGACCGTACAGGATATAAGAGGCAGTTGTGGTGAACAGGTCTGAGCTCATTCTACACATTAGGACACGGCTGGAACATGTAGGGTGAGGAAAATACTTAATTTTAACATTTTTAAACTCCTTATAGTCCGTTTAAAGGGCATGTTTTCCTCCCCCTACATGTTCCAGCCATGTCCTAATGTGGAGAATGAGCTCAGACCTGTTCACCACAACTGCCTCTGAAATCCTCCACTGTCAGTCAAAAAGTTGCTACTTCGGGTCTGAACCGCCGTCATGCATGAGTTTAATATAGAAGGTGCAGTTACATGTATGACCTGAGGTGGCAGTAGTGAGCATAAAATGCTCAACGCGCATCTAAGTTGAAAGAAGGCCTAAAAACGTCTTTCTTTTCGTGTAGTAACTGATTTTATTTGGACTTCTCCAGTCCCATGTTAACAGATAGGAGAAAAGCACAATTCATGGCGGCGCCCGAGCAAACTTCCGGAATAAAAAATCCACTGTCACCATTGAAATCCACTTCATCTTCCATTCTAACATTGGCTAAAAACAGTATCAAAGGTAGTGATGGAATACGTCTCTTTTCTGGGGGCCGAGTCTTTGAGATCCGCTCATTTCAAAGAGCATCTCTTTTTAATGCTTAGTTTTAATAACACGTGCTTCTGAATAAAATCTTGTGCCACAACTAATAAAAAGAGGCTGTAACTATTTGACAAATATGTTTTAGTGCATTTGCTTTTGACTTTGGTGCAAAAAGATTTCACTTATGTCGCCTGCTCTGTTGTTGGGCTGATTCTTGTGTTTGTCCAGGGGTGTTCTGGGTAAAATCGACTGAAAAAAAGACCTGGGTTAGTTTAGGTTGGGGTCAGGGTTAGGAACGGCCTCTCTGATGTCAGTTGTGTTTCACTCACCCAGATCTATAATGTTAGAAACTAGAAGGCCTTGGCTTTCAAATGAGATATCACGCTGGCATATACAGCATATACAGTCAATACGCTTTCAGATTTGGATTTGCACAATTGAACAAAATAACCCGAGCTCTAAGATGCCTATTTTAACCACGTGTAATCTAAAGCAGAAAAATACTATAAGGCTTTAATGAATCATGCCACTGTAATGTAAAGACAGCACTTTCTAATTAACACGGTGTAATTACTCCATCAATCTACGTCCAACTCCTGTAAAATAAAGTAAGTGAGGTTTTTCTTCATAAAATTGACATCGTATCTTTGTTTCTTTACAGATGAACAGAGAGGCAAAGCGGTGGCAATATCTATGAGAACGAGCGACTTTCAAGGTGCTGTTATCGAGGAAGTAACAACAATGTAGAGGAAAGGCCTCAGCTGAACGTCTCGACCAAACCGCAGCCCACCCAAGCCACGGGCGGAAAAGGCTTTTAACGCATCTAAGCCGTGGAGACTCATCATTACAAGATCCTGCAGCTCCGCTAAGTGACAACGAAATCATCTGTGATCGCACGTCACCTGAATGTAAGTCAGCACACGCGTGTACATGCAGTTTGTTATAGCTCTGCAGTCAAAACCCCGTCCTATTCTTCTCAACATATTCCTAACATCGCAACTCTTTAAACGTTCACACCATCCCGGGCGCAAAGTGGCACAGGTTAACAACAACAACCAGCTGCAACAGACAATTGTTTTTTAGCAGCGGCTCTTGCATGATTTAGTTAAAGGATCTGTATCCTGTTATTTTAGCCATTCCAAAATTAAGTGTAGGCATTTATATGATATATTGTACCTCTACCACTATGGAGTACTCATTTTTGTGATAAATATAAGTATTTTCTGGAGGTATTTTTCAAGACAAGACGCTTGGATTCAGTTAACACCGATCCCTGTCCCTGAGTTGATGCAGCCGATGCAACTTTTGAAGTAGTAGAAATATAAACATCAAAGCAAAAAGTCACTTCGCAATGCAGTTATAAGGAGTTGACATCTGCAACACAGCTTTGTAAATGGCTAACACACACGCTAACACACATGCTAACACACACGCTAACACACAAGCTAACACACAAGCTAACACACACGCTAACACACACGCTAACACACACGCTAACACACAAGCTAACACACACGCTAACACACACGCTAACACACACGCTAACACACAAGCTAACACACAAGCTAACATACAAGCTAACACACAAGCTAACACACACGCTAACACACACGCTAACACACACGCTAACACACACGCTAACACACAAGCTAACACACAAGCTAACACACACGCTAACACACAAGCTAACACACAAGCTAACACACACGCTAACACACACGCTAACACACACGCTAACACGCACGCTAACACACAAGCTAACACACGTTTTGACTGAATGCCGCTCTGGCCGCTCCATCATCGCTGGTTATAAGAGTTAATCCACTTTGACTCTGGCGAAGGTTCCCCAAACATCCATCAGAGACAGTCACAGAAAAACACTATTTAGGTGAAAGTCGCTGAATTCCGGAAAGAATTTCCAGCTTCTGGCGAGTGGCCTCTTCTTTAGGAAGGTTGAATAAAGTCTGTCCTCTCATATCAAAACGTGCATTTTCGCCATGACATTATCGTTAGGTAAGGAAAAAGAACAGGCGTGTCCAGAGTAGGTTAGAAAGAGCTCTTCCTTCACAACGTTCAGTGCAAACATGACGTCTGTTCAGACGCTCAGGGGTGCGTTTGTTTTCTCTGTTTTATAAATTATAATCAGGCTGTGAGGCTTTACATTACAGACGTCGGGCTCTTCCTGTTTGACACTATGACGTAAAAAACATCAGTGTCACAACTCAGTGGTTTTCCAGGAGATGGCGGAGCAGGATTCAGGAGAAATGCTCAGAACTGCGTGAATGAAGCCAAAAACCACTCTGGGAGTGTTTTTGAGAAGGAAATAGCAACATGGCTAAAAGCTCCAAAAAGTCGATTTTGCATTTTAAAAAAATAGGACATAGATGGATTACAACAAAGAAAACCTTTTAAAACACCCATGACTGAAAAATTAAAAATCTTTTGAAATGAATCCCGAAGATTTTCCATAATGTGTCTGCGTTTAAAGCAAAGAAGCATAAGTGATGCTGTTGGGGGAGGATACAATGTACAGGACAATTAAGTCTTGATGAAGTTATAATATGCTTTATAAAGAGCAGGTGGTATTTATAGAGTGAGACAGTCGAGGTCAGGCCTGGTTTAGAGGTCACAGTGTTACAGTTAATTACCTTCAGATATGAGAGCGGGGAAACTAAAGACATGCTCATCCACACAAAGGCAGGAGTGATCTCAGAGAATGGAAAGTCAGTATCATAAGTACAGGACAGTAATTACAGGTTGATTGACAAAATAAACAGGATGCAATCAATGGAGAATAACACACGATGATTTTCAGAGGTTTTTGCTGCAGAAACATCAGGGAGGGATATAATCTGACCTCTTAGCAGAGATTCATCGTACACAAATACAACCTCAAAGACAAGTGGGAAAATATAACACAACAACTGTTCAAACTGTAATGGCAACAAATGAACATTTAATAACAAGAAAGGAAGCTAACCTTGTAGTTAGAGTAAGTTCATGATCCTGGATCCTGTTTATAATGTGTGAACTGAATCTTTTAAAACTAAAGTAAGTAGTAAATCTTACTGCAAAGTGTTGTAGTTACTTTTTCCCAAGTATTGCAGCCTTTGTTCAGCCTCATGATACAAACTCACTAGCTTTTTTTCCTTTTTTGCCTGGATAGACATTGATGAACGCTATTTTGTTTTACCCAAGTACAGATTATACATTTCAAATATTACTCAAATAAAAGTAAATGTTGCTCTGTCATGTTTTTTTTTAAACTTAAAGACTTAAGTATTCAAAGTATTGAAGTAGTGTGAATAATAATAACTTTGCGACTTCAAAAACACAAAAATTGTGCCTGAATTGATCAGCATTGACAGTTGCACAGCGCCACCTCCTGTTCAGAATGTGCATTATTAGGCTTTTAAAATGAACAAAACTCATGACTACGTTTTTGATTTGTTTTTTACCTTAGAAATAAGTAATAAGTGTTATATTTATCGTTCATATTTAGTGAATAAAAATATAATAATGGCTTACAATTGTATTGCGCTTTACAAGCCGGTGATGTCATTCATTCATTACTCGGTGTTGGTAAGCTCCTGTTGTAGCCACAGCCGCCCATGAGGCTGTTTTGTTTTATTGAAAGGATCCACCACTGGGCGACAGTGGGGCAGTTGGTCGGGCAGATCGTCTCATGATCGGACGGTTGGTAGTTTGAATCTCGCCTCCTGAAGGTGCGCACTGTCATTGTGTCCTTGGGCAAGACACTTCACCTAGGGCTGTGCAAGTAATCGAAATTCGATTACGATTTCGATTACAACAGTAAACGATTACAAAATTAGCATAATCGCAAAAAATCTATTCTAAATTTTTTTTTCAATTTTTTCAATTTTTAAAAAAAATTGTTTTAATTTATTTTTCCAAATTTTTTGGGGGGGATTTTTGTCACTTTTTTGATGTATTTTTGTCACTTTTTTGATGGATTTTTGTCACTTTTTTTGATGGATTTTTGTCATTTTTTGATGGATTTTTGTCACTTTTTTTGATGGATTTTTGTCACTTTTTTGATGGATTTTTGTCACTTTTTTGATGGATTTTTGTCACTTTTTTTGATGGATTTTTGTCATTTTTTGATGGATTTTTGTAACTTTTTTTGATGGATTTTTGTCACTTTTTTGATGGATTTTTGTCACTTTTTTTGATGGATTTTTGTCACTTTTTTGATGGATTTTTGTCACTTTTTTTGATGGATTTTTGTCATTTTTTGCTGGATTTTTGTCATTTTTTGCTGGATTTTTGTCACTTTTTTGCTGGATTTTTGTCACTTTTTTGATGGATTTTTGTCACTTTTTTGATGGATTTTTGTCACTTTTTTTGATGGATTTTTGTCACTTTTTTGCTGGATTTTTGTCACTTTTTTTGCTGGATTTGTGTCACTTTTTTGCTGGATTTTTGTCACTTTTTTGCTGGATTTTTGTCTTTTTTTGCTGGATTTTTGTCACTTTTTTGCTGGATTTTTGTCACTTTTTTGCTGGATTTTTGTCACTTTTTTGCTGGATTTTTGTCACTTTTTTGATGGATTTTTGTCACTTTTTTGATGGATTTTTGTCACTTTTTTTGATGGATTTTTGTCACTTTTTTGATGGATTTGTGTCACTTTTTTGCTGGATTTTTGTCACTTTTTTTGATGGATTTGTGTCACTTTTTTGATGGATTTTTGTCACTTTTTTTGCTGGATTTTTGTCTTTTTTTGCTGGATTTTTGTCACTTTTTTGCTGGATTTTTGTCATTTTTTTGCTGGATTTTTGTCATTTTTTTTTGATGGATTTTTTTTAAAGGCAACAAATAATCGTTTGAATAATCGTGATTTCAATTATGACAAAAATAATCATGATTATTATTTTTTCAATAATCGAGCAGCCCTAACTTCACCCACCTTGCCTTCAGTGTCTGCGTACACTGGTGTATGAATGAGAGTGAACGGGGGACTGGTTCCTTGCTGTAAAGTGCTCTTCGTGTCTAATGTAGGTGGACCAGTTGAGACCATAGACTGTATATATAAATAGACAGCTCCTGCTCACTCCTCCCCGTTTACTACAATGACCACGTTCAAGGGGGAAATCATGGTTTACAGACTCTTCCTCCCCAGCTCGACGAATCATGTTCCTAAAAAGGGCATAAGGCGGGATTTTCACTGTAGACTCCGCCCTTGTGTGACGTGTAGTTCGCGCAGCTCCAATGCTAAAAGTCTGGGCCTCATTAGCGTGAGATTTCTAAAATGTTACTTATGAAAACCAGCCTGGTCCCTTTTTATTGTAACTAACCCAGCGTTATCACAGGAGGAATATCCAGCTGCATCAAGTTCCCCAAAATTAGGCACCAGGCTCTAAAGCTGTTTTTAGCGTGTCTAAAGTGCAATGCTTTCCAATGGGGTAATAGTGGCGATATGGAGGTACTACAGCCATGGCGGAGCAATGGCGGCCTCTAGTGTCGTCGTCACAAAGCAGAGCAGCCAGCGGCCATTGATTGAGACCATTAACCATTAGCGCAGCCAAACAGGCACTATTAAAACAATATACATATAAATGTATCAACACATTTCCCATCCTCTGTACAGAATTCAAATCTTGTTCATGCTCCATGTCCAGAAATACACCATTAAGTTTAATAAGCAGAAATAATAATCAGGGTAGACTGACGGAAGCTCACACTCTCAATCATCCTGGCCTTTTGTACATGGCTTTAGTGGTAGGGGAAGCTGGAGGAAACCATTGGATGTCATTAAATGAATACATTACTTTGCTCAAAAGTATCCTGTTGTATCCAGATTTCTCTTGAACGTTGATGATTCCCCTCATTCCTGTTCAATGGGATGCCTTCAAATCCTAAAATTCAAATATGCTCAGATTATTTTAAAATGTATAGTATTTAGGCATTAAAAATCATTAAATCTGACTTAAACCGATCTGCTTTAAAATATTCATCTTTCCAGATCAAATCCACAGGACTTTAGTTTCTTTATTAAACCAAAAAAACGCCAGAGAACAAAGATGTGTGTATTGCAAATGAACCGTAGCGTGATTCTTACTGTGATGTTTTGGCTTGAACGGAGAAACATACAAACTCCACGCGGGAAAGGCCTCACAGCAGCCACAGATCGAACCCGGGACCGTTCCGCCAATAAGCGCGCCTAATTCACCATCCATAACATGTTTTGGGTGAGTAAATTGCCTAAAATGTGGTTGTGGACATGAAGATTGAGTTCATTCTCTTCGTATTGATCTGTTTCTTAATGCCGGCGCGCAAACAGAGTCCATTTGGTTTTCATTTAGCTCCGAATGGGCTGGAGTCCCCTCGTCCTCGGCTGCCGCCTCGCTCCGGTCACAAGTCAATACCGCGCTCCCATTGGTGGAAAAAAGCCCTCCGTTCTTGGCAGACGAAGAACTCAGCCCTTTGGAGTCGGGTAATTAGCCCGCGCTGGTCGTTAGCCAACGCGCCCAGCTGTTTGGTTAGCGCGGCGTACATGAGAGGAGATGTGTGTTTTACACGGGATAAATGGCGGCTGAATTGGGCGGGCGGCGCGGAGGGTCCAAGGCAGGGGTCCCGCCGAGAGTTCCTTAAATGACAGATTAGACCGCGGAGCCCCTCCCCGCTGTAATCCCATCTCTAATAGCGGATGTTTGCCGCTCGTCGAGGATCAGAATGCAAATGATAGAGAATGAGAAATTTAAATGAATTTGGCGGTGAAACGTGAAGACATTACTGCGCTCAGCTGGGCCCAACATACGTCTGAAGCCATACTGAGAAACATTCATACAATTAGAGAACGTCATGTGCTCGTTACGTTACGGTGTCACTTTAGACGGAAACAGAGTTTGATTTGAGGCTCGTGTTTGGACGACATTGTACTAGTACTCTTTTGGAAACAAAGCTTTTGAGGCAGATTATGACCAGAATGAGATTTTACGCATTTGTCTGAGCCTCCCCTCCTGGAACCGCCACCTTAACGTGGTGGAGGGGTTTGAGCACCCGAAAGATCCTGGGAGCTATGATGTCGGAGGCTTCGTGCCCCTGGTAGGGTCTCCCATAGCAAACAGGTCCTAGGTGACGGGTCAGACAAAGAGCGGTTCGGAAGCTCCTTATGAGAGACCAACAGGCCTGGTTAGAACCATGAGGCCGTCCTCCCTTGGACCCACCACCTATAGGAGGAGCCATAAGGGGCTGGTGCAATGTGATTTGGGAAGCTCCAACAGCTGCCCCCTCGACCCGGAAACGAGTCTTTTTTCTTCCAAGTGGAAGAAAATGGATGGATGGATGGATGGATGGATGGATGGATGGATGGATGGATGTCTGAGACTCGGACACTGGATCTATCACTGCAGCCTGGTCCTCTGCAGGAGAACCCATTACAGATAATGTATCCTTTTCAATGCTTCAAAGTATTGGCTGCCAGTGTCTTGTGCTACAAATGTTTCGATGGGTTCTGTTCAATTCTTAAAGGGACTATGCCTGATTTTTTTTTATTGCAAATGATGAAAGGGGAAGCCACTAAATGAAAATGTTGGTTGTGGTCCAAACTCAATTGTAACTTTCCTTATATATTAGCATATATAAGCACTTTTCACAACTTGCAAGGTCACATTTCAGGGTCACTTTCACGAAAATGCTAGAAAAATTGATTAAAAAAAATATATATATATATATAATTGGATGCATTCTGTTTTCCCCACAAACGTTTGAGTTTACAATATACTAGGAGGACTAAATAAATATCATACCATTTTGAGAAGTAAAATCAGGTACAGCTCCTTTAATGTAAATGTTCATATTCTTTACTAAATTACCAAGTTAGAGTTAGTTCCCACTATTTGCAGCCAAGTAAAATTAGTACTTAAAGAGGGGGTATTCTGCTTTTTTCAGCCACATAGCACCAGTCTATATCACACTACAATGATGACGAAACCTTCTGTTGGTCTGTCAATGCAGTAAATTAGAATAACTGCCTTATATAAAATTGCTCTTTCAAAATGGCGTTAGCAAATGACTTGAAATAGGCCTCTGTCTCTTTAAGAACCTCTGACCCTTTCCGACACGCCCCCTCCACACGCTGTCTGTGGCATCACAACAACACTGCGCTCGTTGTCTCAACAGTATTGAAACTACGATCGGTGCATTTTAATTTTTATTGTTGGAAAGGAGCTACTGTTTATCACTTTGTGAACAATGGCCACACGGGATATTATTTGGAGACGAACCTTCCACACCGGACGCTTGGAAGAGGCTCTTGCCTGAAAAATAACTGCTGTTTGGAGGCTCTCTCTTTGCATCTGCCATGCCCTATGGATCTCTAACTATACCCCCATGGACGACACCAGGATCTGCAGGAGCCCATACGATTCAAAAGACGGACATTATCTGTGCAGGTGGACAATGGTTTTTCGAGGTTACCCGTTAGCTTGTTATAATCGACTACAGCTCATTGTTGATGAAAAGTCTGCAATAAACCACAAATGTGTAAAGCCAGGCTCATTGTGTGATCATCGTAAAGGCTGCTTCGAGTAGTTGCTGCTTTATTGACATTATTTGTGCATAATATGCTGCTTGTATTCAGTGAATTTTCCCGTTAGCTTATCGCGGCTAGCTTGTTAGCTCCGGGAGAAAACCACTCGGCTACGAGTCACTGTAGATGAAAAGTGAGCAATAAACTACGAAATCAACAAGCCAGGCTCCGTGTGTGATCGTCATAAAGGCTGCTTCAAGCAGTTGCCTGTTTTAGTGACGTTTTCAATGCATAATATGCTGCTTGTATTCAGTGAATTTTCCCGTTAGCTTATCGCGGCTAGCTTGTTAGCTCCGGGAGAAAACCACTCGGCTATGACCCATTGTAGATGAAATGTGAGCAATAAACGTCCAAATCAACAAGCCAGGCTCCGTGTGTGATCATTGTTAAACGGTTCTTTATGTGTGTGGTGGTTTTATTGACTTTATGTGTGCATATCTCTCGTTTTCACGTGATGACTCGAGGTTTAGCTTAGCATTAGCTTTCTCCGGAGGCTCTGTGCATCATCAAGGCCCAGCGCAGAACCAGCCGCTGAAATAAGCGTTCTTGTCACCGGTTTTAATCCTGGGTGTTTCGGTAACAGAAACACTGATGTGTGTCTTTGTAAAAGTCTGCTGTGGCTCCGGTTCACAACACATGAAGCTAAACCTCCATGATGACTCTGTTTACGTCTTAGGGCTGGACACTGCGGGGAGGGGGTTCCGCTGAGGGGCAGTGGTTGGTTACTCGGCTGGTGACGAAAGGTCAGAGGCGGATCCTGGAGGTCGAGGGCGTTCCCTGAAGGAATCAGGCGTTTTATCCGCCATCAGAGTTTTTACAGATTACTCGAAAATACGTGAATGTGCCAAGGCAACACTTCAGGCATGGTTTTAATGAGGGAATGACTTAATAACATGATGTAAAGCTTGAAAAAGTCGATTTTGCATAATACCCCCCCTTTAATATCCTCAACTGAAGTGAAAATAAATCAAAGTGAATCGTGAATCGACCTGGGTCCTTGTGAAGAGAATCACATTGATTTGGGAAATCCGAATCGATACCCAGACCTAGAAGCCACTAAATTAAAATGTTAGTTGTTGTCCAGATGTATCCCTGGCTTTCCTAACATTTTGTACACTGCAAAAAGTATTCTTGAAATAAGTGACATGTGTTTCTGATTTCAAGAAACCTGATCATGGGGCAAGACATTTACGCTTAAATAAGATAAAACAAGGTTTACAATAGACTAAGGCCATGTCCACACAGCAGAATATCCCACAAACTGAAGGTATTTTCCTACAAACTGGCCTTTCATCCACACCAAACCAGAGTTTTCTGTCGATAAAAAATAAGGTTTCTAAAACCTCCGGCCAACGTGAAGATTTAAGAAGTGTGGACATAAATAACCGGAGTATTCGGCCGTACGTCAGCGTGGATGCCATCGGCTGTGTCCGATCAAAACTGTGTTTATTTTAACGACTGTTCAAGCATTTTTGGCCATAGCTTCAATTCTGGTGAAGGAGGTGAAGAAGCACTGTAGTCCGATGTCTCATTATCCGAACATGTCCCATTGAGTAGGGCTTGAAAAACAAAATTAGGTTCAGGCAAGAGTCCACTGACCTTAAAGGGATATTTCAGGATTTTTGACATAGGGCCTCATTTTCTAGTTATCCAGAGTGTTGCTGATTTATGGAGATATTTTTTTTTTTGTAATTTAAGCAGTTCTTATATTTGAAGAGTTTTGAGGTGCTAGGCTAGTGCAAGGCTAGCACATTTCTATGGTATCAGCTAGCCTGCATTAAAACCAGTCTGACCCGCTCCACAGTGCAGCTGAGGCAAATCACTTATAACACCAGACTAACCATATAAATGTCCGTGTTGATAGAATGATTTTTTGAATAAAACTGACCTTGCATCACATGAATGATCGCATATTGAGGGACTATTTTCTAGCAGATCACTCCGCCACCGCGTAGCTTTTCATCCACGAAGCTGATGCTGCTCAAATATAAGTTATTTTAAATGCAAAATGGTCAAAATCACTCTATGGACAAACATTTATATGGTTAGTCTGGTGTTATAAGTGATTTGCCTCAGGTGCTCTGTGGAGCGGGTCAGACTGTCTTTAATGCAGGCTAGCTGATACCATAGAAATGCGCTAGCCTAGCACTAGCGAAACCGCATGGATTACAAAAATATCTCCAGAAATCAGCAACACTCTGGATAACTAGAAAATGTGACACTATGTCAAAAATCCTGAATTATCCCTTTAAGGTTAGGGCCAGTGGTTGCATATGGGTTTCTAATCCACAACACAACTGTGTTAGAGATGTCGGGCTAATGCCACCTCTGCTCAAATGGTGCATTTTCGGAATAATGAAACATCGGACTAATAGGGCGTCGGACCAATTGCATGGCACCCTGCTGGAGAACACTGAGAGGAAGTCGTCCTCACAGTCCTCGCTGCTGCCATTGTTGGAGTTATTATGTTCATGGTCAGTTTACTGTCATTTCAAGAAAGTTGCTTGTTTGCAGAACTCTTTATCTGACGGAAAATTACACACAAAAAAATGGCAAATGCATTTTTGTCATGGTGTAGCCTATGTTGTCTTGTTATTGTTAGGCAGGTCTGTAGGGTGGATTTATAAATGCTATGTGTGGACTAGGCCTAATGCAGGACAAACAAATGCCATTCCACTACCAGCAAAATCAGGTGTAAGGCCACGGGAAACTGATTTGGCTCAATAAAGATCGATCTATTTCTGACTTTGTTTGTAGAAAAGTACTGTGAGGTAAAACATACTGTTAGAAGTCTGAACTTTCTCCAGTAAATGCCTCTTACATTCACTTACTGCCCACCTCCGCCTCCTCACGCTGCGCTCCTGTCTGATCCGCTGCCAGTTCTTGCCTTTTCCTGGCCTGTGGCACAGTTACACCGCCACTTCCCCCGCTCTCCTGCCCCCTGCGCTCTCCCTCTCACCTCGTTCTGTCCGTTTTGAGCTTGTCCCGAGGAAATGTGTCAGAGTTCTGCAGCCCTCTCGCCCGGCCCCGCGTCCTGCCCGCGCTCTCCCCTTCCTCCCCCTCTGCCTTCCCGCCCTTTCATGTTTACTGGACATTTTGCTCGACAAACAGCGGCTACAGAAAAGCACACAGCCCTCTGGACCGCCGGCGCGCTCCTAGGGGCGCCTCTTTGTTGATTTATTGGTGGAAAAAAAGCAGAGAGAATGCGAGACTAGGGCACTTGAAGAGGCCTCGGCGGCGTGGAGTGGAGACGGGGCCCTTCGGCGCTAGCGTTAGCGCGTCTTTCATCTCTGTGTTTCGTGAATGCGCCGCGCGGCTCCCAGTTGGACCCTCAGTGAATGAAAGCAGATAACCACAGCCGAATTTCCCCCCGGATCTCATTGACTGGCACCAGGCAGGATTCCCCAAAACAACTGCACAGACCACTACTGTAAGGGAGAAAATTTAGGCAAGAAAGAGAGACCAGAGCAGAGCAAGAGAAAAAGGACTGACAGTGTGAAGGCAGCCACAGCCAACAGCATGCTTTATTTGAGTAATAGACTTGACACACTGACATGACAGTACTTTTTCTGTCCCAGACTCTAAATAGAAATACTTAACCAAAGTGAAATCAAGACAAATTCAGCATGAAACCAGGGACGAGATGCGGACGAGAAGCAGGATTAAACTAGGCAAAGACTCGATCAGTGGTGGCGTGTCGTCCGAACACGGAGTTGCCATTTTTGAGGTACTTTTATTCATCGATAAACACTCAAATGTTTTGCTTTTATAAATGAGTTAATGTGGTAGAGGATTTCTACCCTATTTTACATTAAGTTTTGAGCAAACAAAATGTTCAACCTGATCATTTAAAGGGGCTGGAAGCAAGTTCGCCATTTTATACTCACTACTGCCACCTCAGGCCATATGTGTAACTGCACCTTCTATTTTAAGCTCGTGCATGACGGCAATTCGGGCCGAAGTGACACATTTTTGAGTGACAGTACAGGATTATAGAGGCAGTTGTGGTGAACAGGTCTGAGCTCATTCTACACATTAGGACATGGCTGGAACATGTAGGGGGAGGAAAATACTTAATTTTAACATTTTTAAACTCCTTATAGTCCCTTTAAGGGCCTACCTAACCAACCTGAAAACTAGTTAGAGACTAGATGGAGAAGATCTTTATTTATATAGCGCCTTTCGCAGACATGCTAACAAAGCGCTTTACAAGAGAGAATTCACTTCATACTCGGTGTTGGTAAGCTACAACTTCAGTTCAGCTTCAGTTTCCCCTGGAGAAGACTGACAGAAGCGCTGTCGCGACTGAATACATCTGCGCCAACAATCCCTCTGACCATCACTATGCATTCACGCACACACATCATCCTGCCCTATTGTACATGTTTTTAGTGATTGTGGAAACCGGAGTAAATAAAAAAAACAGCATCGCACACTCAAGTAGCCGATGTCCAGTTTTTAATCAAGATGATAACGTGTCGGCATAGCCTTCATCAGATCATTCTTTTTTCATCTTAGAACCACAGTGTGGTCTGGTGTCACCTCGGGGTCCCCCCAGAACAGCTGGAGGAGGTGTGCGTGGATCGGGAAGTCTGGGCATCTCTGCTGAGACTGCTGCCCCCGCGACCCGTCCCCAGATAAAGCGGAAGAAGACGGATGGATGGATGGATGGATGGATGGATGGATGGATGGATGGAGAACCACAGTGTGTGGGGAAACCTATGCACAGGGAGAACATGCAAACTCCACACACAAAGGCCCCGTCCAGGTGGGAATCGATCCCGGGACCTTCTTGCCGTGAAGCGAGAGCGCAAACTGTTACGCCACCGTGCTGCCCAGACTAGACTAGATGAAGACCCGAGTTTCCGCTGGTCACGTAAATGTCTTCGAGACGTCCCCTGTGGATAAGGCGAGTCTCCAGGTCGCCTCGGTGAAAAGGAACAGGTTCGATTTCAGCGGAGACTGTGTGGAAACTTGAAAAAGTCTCCATGTGGTCTATGCCGTCTCAACAGTTGTGTCGTGAACACTCTTTGTCGTCTCCAACCTGTGTGATGTTTTTGTGACGTTCCTGCAAAGTCTCCAAGACCTGTCGGACACCACAGAACCTCACAGAAACACAGGTTGAGGACAACAGTGTTTGTAACGTTGCCACAGCTGCTTGAGACCGCCAAGACCTTTCGGAGACCACGCAGAGACTCCGCTGAAATCAAACCTGATGGTTTTCACCGAGACCACCTGGAGACTCGCCTTACTGCCTGGGAATCGGAGACATCTCTGTGACTAGCGGCTACTCTCGCCTTCAGGACGTTTTTGTTCCCCGGTGAGCTGCTTTTACGAAATAAAAGTATGGTCGGACATGTAGAGACGAGATCATAATTCAGCAAAAGAAAAAACGATATTAAGTTTCCATATAATTCTTCGCACTATGTGTAGATGTTTAAGATTAAATCAGTTGTTTAGTGCTATGAAAAAAAAATGGATTCGACTCATCAAACATATGTAGAAATGTAGAATTCGGGACTTTATCGGATTAGACTCTGGTAACTCCAGAGCAATTTGTTGGAGATCCCTGCACTAAAGACTCTTCAATTCACAGTACAAATGTCCAATTAACAATAGATTTTCCCCATCTCCATTAAGTTTCCAGTATTAGAAACCGAGCCCTTCGACAAAAACAATCTGTTGACATGGAAATACCGTCACAGAACTATTCCCCGGCACAAAATGTCCGATTTCCTCATCTCTAAACTCTCCATTAGCTTGTGCCTCGTCTGATTCAGTCCAATTTCATGATTGTCGCGACGCCCGCTGACGCCGTCCTCCTCTGCGTCTGCTCGGGGGAAAAAAAACAAAAAACCTTCGCCCCAGTCCCCACTTCCATAACCGCGGATACAGATTTACCAAGCGCCCCATCCCGTCTCCGCCTCGGCTCGCTCATTTACGCCGCGTTAATGTGCTAAATGCCCACAACAAAAAACCCGGGGATGCATCACCATTTCCTCCCCACCCCTTTCGCCGTCGGGACTCAGGCAAAACGCAGAAATTAGAGACGACCAGATGTGATAGAATGGCGTTTATCACAGGTAGTCGCTTGTTGTTTTGGAGAACGGGGGGGGGAAGAAAAGGTAAAATCAAAACCTCATTGGAAGTAATTGGGATTCGCTGACGGGTGGCCACGGCTAATCATTTGATCGCGTTAGAAGGCATTGCCAGGAGAGTGCCCGAGTAAACAGGTCGGTGAGAGTGCCTTGGGTTTTTTCTCTTTTTTTTTTTTTTTTTTGCCGAAGTGGCGGTGTGTGTGTGCGTCCGCGAACCTTGTGCGTCCTCTCTTTCTCTATAAAAGCAATTTGCCCCATGCCCGGCTGCGGCGCGGAGCAGATGCTACCGTTGTAAATGATGATGCGAGAGGCAGTAATAGGGAGTTGATAAACAGAGAATTACTGCTGGAGGTCTGGGGCTGGAGGGGGGCTGTGGGGGAGGGAGAGATGGAGAGACAGAGGAGAGGAGTAAATGTCATTAGGAAGTGAATAAACAATGGGCTTCGCTTCCTTCTGCGTTTGGTCAATTGGCCCCTTTTTCGAAGAGTGGTTTTCTAGTGTCTTCTTTCATGTTCGGAGCCTAAACCGGTGTTTGGGTTTTGGTTTTCTCTGATCCGTCTAAACAAAGATCGCAGAGGTATCGCCATTTCTGGACGACGACCAGATAAATCATCAATTAAGAAATTCATTAAGAATGGATCAAAAGGCCTGCTGTGAGCGTTTGGGTGATATTCATGAACTTACACAGCGACGGATTAGGTTGCTCTGCCCTTGGGGAGATTTGTCCTCTGCATTTGTCCCATCCTTCATTGCCAAGGGAGCAGTGGGTGATCGAAATAAAACCCCAATAAACCTTTCATACCACGTTAAGGTTAAGGTGTTCTTTATTGTCCCTGTAGGGAAATTTGTCCTCTGCATTTGACCCATTCTTCGATGCTGCTGGGGCGACCTGTCGGAGCAGGAGCCATCTCCAGATGTAGAGCCAGGCTGTTGGTCAGTATCACCTGGCTGGAGGATTCACCTATTGTACAAGTTTTCAGTGGTTGGGGAAACCGGAGTACCCGGAAAAAACGCACACATTTTATCTGTTGGCGCCTTTCTTAACACTCAAGGTCACCTTACAGTTAAAAGAGGGTTATAGCGATCAAGAAACAAGAACAAGAAAGACAGAAGGGAACAGAAAGACACAGAAAAGGCACCGTCCAGGTGGGTATTGAACCTGGGACCTTCTTGCTGTGAAGCACAAGTGCTAAAAAAAAAAGGGCTCAAAAGGAGGGGTAGAGAATTGTAAGTTATAAGTAACTTCTTTCTACTCCTTTTGAGCAGCGCTTCTTATGTTGTGAATAATCTGTATGCTATTCTGTATGTTATAGGTATACTATACCTGTATGCATCTGTTCCTCAAATGGTAAATGGTCCCAACTTATAAAGCGCTTTTCCACCTACATTAGGCACTCAAAGCGCTTTACAGCAAGGATCCACTCACACATTCATACTCTCATTCATACACCAATGTACGCAGACTGGGGGCAATGTGGGTGAAGTGTCTTGCCCAAGGACACAACGACAGTGTGCACCTTCTGGAGGTGGGATTCGAATCCCCGACCTTCCGATCATGAGATGACCCACTCTACCATCTGCGACACTGTCGCCCCAAATAAACTAAACTAAACACTGCCTACTGTAACTACAGGCTGATTTCTGACCACTGAATCTAAACCCGAACTTTACCTGGAGTCGATCAAAGCAGAGCTGGCACGGTGGAGTCTGAATTTCTAGGCGTAAATTTCTTCTTCTGTGACACTGAAGAGGCACCAAGAGCCCCCACACCTGCACCCCAGAGGAGGCGTCACAAGAGGAGCTACAGGAGACAAGGAGGAGAGGACGAGGAGATGGCGAAAGACTGTTGGGGAGCGGAGGGAGCTGTGCAGGAGGAAGAGGAAGGAGGAGGTGGAGCTGGCCAGTGCAGGACACCACGCTCTGAAACATGGACAAACCCAGGAGGCGGCGCACCGTTTCAGAGGATCACAGGAGACTGAAGGTTTCCTCTGGGTGCTACGGTTTCCTCTACCTCCAAAAGCATGCAGGTCAGGTCGGCCCACAGTGGCTGCGCGGCTCAGGACTAACACCTGAACACTATTTCGTTTTACAACCGCACAACTGACAAATAAAGCACTTACTTACAACAGCAGAGACATTTGTTTGTGATGAAAGAGAAAATGAAATGTCAGGACTGACTCCATGTTACAAAGTTCTCTCATCACAAACATACTTCCTGCTGTGTTCAGGAGTGGACGGACCATATGTCTGTTCTGGAAGAGCTCACCCCTTGATCTCCTGCTGAGCTTAAATCCTTTAATTGCAAAGTTGAAACACTCGCCAGAGCTTCACGATAACTGCACGAGTTGTTTGTTTATTTGCTTTGATGAAACTGCTGAACAGGGAGCTAAAGGATGGTGGTGGGAGATGCTTAAGGTGCAGTTGTGGGAAAATCAGCAAGTGAAACTACTGGATATTTAGCTGTTTTAGATCTATATTGGATTTTCTAACCATCAAAGTGTAAAATAGTGGTTAAGACACCTAATCGTTAAAGAGGCGGCACCAATGAGAGGAATAGTGATGGAGGTTTCAGTGAAAGTTCTTCTGTGACCCACTATTGCAGCGGTAGGCGAGTTTGCTCGGTGGAGGGCCGGTTTTCTTCATCGTCAAAAGACCAAGGACCGGACCCTCCAATTGAAGCAATTGACTTTCTACATATGTCCGTGTTGTACATCATATACGCTGAGGAAAATTTTCATCTTAAATTAGATAAATTACTTAAAATCGCTTGAATAAAGAGTCGGTTTGAACTAATCTAAGATCAGTTAAAAACGCTTATGCCAATCGAACAAATAGAAATCCCACTGGAAATCAAACAAATTAACTTTTACTGTAAAAAATATTTATTTATCACTTGGAATTATAGAAAATAATCTGAATTAAGAAAAAACTTGAACAAAACGTGCTTGTTCCATTGGCAAGAACAGGTTTTATCTGTACCAAATCTACTCAAACTTTAGATTTAATCTCATAATTCAAGTAGATTTAAGTAATTTCTTCCTTTAGATGATTATTCTTTTAGGATTATGGCCTAAAAGGGTGCTCTGCTAAGACATTATAAGGAATTGACAGTATTTTTCACATTTCTAGAGTACTTTAACAGGCATTTGAGCTCTGATTTGGGTCGTAATGTTTCTCAAAATCATCTCGAGGGCCAGAGTTTGATGATGGAGGGCCGGTTTTGGCCCCCGGGCCTGACGTTGCCTATCCCTGCACTATTGTGTCCCGACTGACCAAATTACAAACCACCGCTTCGGTCCTACAGCGTGAAACATGTTCGCGCTGCAAGATAAAAGTTAGTTTAATGTCATCCCTCTCCAGTCTCCTCACTAAACCTCACAAATAAACATTAAAAAAAAAAAGCAGATTTGCAGAATTGGCAGCGCTGCGGTCCCCCTTCAGGACATGTCCTGTCACAACAAATGTCTCGCTCTCAGAAAAGTCTCTCCCCCTCCCCGCTCTCTCCCTCCTCTGATAAAACCGTCTCCGAACATGAGCCGCGCCGGATATTTGCATCAAAATGAGTCGGACTAAACCTGGATTTTGAGCGCAGTCCTGTCGCGTTTGTCATGTTTCCCCCCCCGATCCGTTTATTGTGACGAATAATCTGCCACATTACCATGCCTTATACGTTACAGACGCCGCGGGAAAATAAGCCTGTATAGATAAATAGCAGTTATGAATATGGATATGTTTTATGCGCGGATCATGTTGCTGCCGCCGCTGCCCGGATTTGTCCGCACAATAAAACCGCATAAAGAGGTGGACCCAGCGGTAATGTAAAAGTGAAGTTGAGTCCAAGAATCCGAGCACCTATTCAAAGTCACATTCCGGGTGCACATGCCAAACACGAGGGCGTTTTCTAACAGCCCGGTGGATTATTCCGACTCGTAATGCCGCTACTGCAGGTTCCCACAAACCCAGTGTTCAAAAATGAGGTCCATCTGTTTTCGGCACGGTGGCGCAGTGGTTAGTGCTCGTGCTTCACAGCTAGAAGGCCCGGGTTGGATTTCCACCAGGGACGAGGCCTTTCTGTGTGGAGTTTACATGTTCTTGAGGCAACTTCTGTTGTGATATTGGGCTATACAAAAAACATTCTCTCTGTGTCTGCGTAGGTTTCCTCCGGGTCCAGTAAAAAATGTACAATAGGTCAGGATGAATGAGAGTGTGTTTGCGAGAGCACATGGGGGACGATGGATGGAAATTAGCCCAAGGCGACAATCCGGCGTGGCGTGTTTACATGCATGAGACCCATGTGTTCATTAATATGCACTGTACTGTGGGGCTGAGACAACTAATCGATTAATCGACGACTAATCGATTGTTGAAATAGTCGACAACTATTTTAGTAATCGATTAATCGTTGTCTGGTTCACACAGACTCAAATAGAGCAAAAGTTACATGAAAATGTAGTATTTTTGATGAAGACCTACTTTGTTTTTATAGTTAGGGTCTGTAGTGTTTTGTAAATTTCTTGAATATCTGTCTGTGTCTCATCCAATCAGAAAGCAGAATTAGCCTCCAACAAACACTCACTTTAAGTTTACTCCATCAATATGTCCTTAAGCTGTGTCACTTTTTCACAATTTTCCTACACAATTCACAGTGAAGTGATTTATCGATTAATCAGAAAAATAGTCGTTAGATTATCCATCCATCCATTTTCTTCCACTTTTCCGTTGCCATTGGAGCTGCCCAAATCACATTGCACCAGGCCCCTATGGCTCCTCCTGCTGGTGGTGGGTCCATAGAAGGACGGCCTCATGATTCAAACCGGGCCTGTTGGTCTCTCATAAGGGCAATGTCGTTGTTAGATTAATCGATTAAAAATAATCGTTAGTTGCAGCCATACTGTCCTGGCCAATTAAACCAATAAATTAATAAAGTAAAGGGTCAGCAGTCTTAGCAGAGATGCCCAAACTTCCCGATCCGCGCACAGTCGCACACCTTCTCCAGCTGTTCTGGGAGGGGCCCCGAGGTGGCACCAGGCCAGCTCTGAGACATAGTCCCACCAGCGTGTCCTGGGCCTTATACGAGGCCTTGTCCTAATAGGCCTGGAACACCTCCTGAGGGAGGCGACCAGGAGGCATCCGGAACAGATGACCTAGCCACCTCAGCTGCTCCTTTCGACGTGAAGGAGCAGTGACTCTACTCCGAGCTCGTCCCGGGTAACTGAGCTTCACCCGATCTGGAAGGGCGCGCCCAGCCACCCTGCGAAGGAAACTCATTTTGGAGGTGCTGATCCTCATCCCGGCAGCTACACACTCCCCAGATCGTGCTGAAAAATGTGATTAAATATATAAATATTGTGGTTAAAACACTAATTTCATCATGGGAATACATAGTGATATAAAGTATGTAAATACAAGTTCATAAATATGCTGATGAATGTTGTTAAAAATCATTTAGAAAGACGTGATTAAAGTATTTTTCTTTGCCATGCTGAGCTGCATCATTAGCCAATAAGGTCAAGTGTCCTTCCCCAACCTGCTGGAGCTCCTCAGAGACACTGGAGACACAGACTGACCTTGTGCCTGTGGTGGGGAAGCTACACAGAGGCTGATCTTGAGAGTCCGAAGGCTGTGAACCCTCGCGAGCTGGGAAACCCCGTGCTGCGCGTGAAGCATAGCAGGGTCAGGTTTTTGGAGTTTTTGGACTGGATTCAAGAGTCAGGATTTCCGGATCTGGATTGCGAGCCGAAGCCTGAAGCGAACAAGCTGGAACTGTGTTTCTGACCCGGCTGGTTACAATGTCAACCAAACACTAAAAGACTGAAACGAACATTCAGAGACTAAAACAAACACTGAAAGCACTAAAAAAGACCAAACAAAGACTTCAGTACAATTTGGGTTTTTTATTTTATTCGGTTTTAGAAGCGAGCTCTATTTTTGTATATAATGTGGACAGTTCTACTTTAAAATTTGCGAGTAAATGTAACTTCCTGTTACGTGTCCTGTGTCGTTGCAGACCCTATAGGAGGATCCATAGCTCATTCCTCCCTGTCCCTGTTTACATGTTATGGCCAATAGAAGTATGATAACATGTAATTGTTTGGGTGGTGTTAGTCTAAGCTGACAGTGTTTACACGTTTGTGTGATTTTAACAAAGATCAGGAGGCCACATTTTATTTCAACCTGAAAAGACACAGAATGTGTTAAGGAACTTTTATTGATCGTGAATCATGATTTGGGCTCAGATCCCGGTGGAAGATTGAAGTAATGATATGGAATAGATGGCATTGATGGATGATAGCCAGAGTCTTCCCCGGAGCCCGGACACTGGTGGTGATAGGCTGAGACCCGGGAGAGCCAGTTGATGACATCAAGGAGAGGAGGGGCGGAGGAGGGGCGCAGCACGGCTGGGAAATGGCCGAGTGATGGACCGGGGAGCTTAAGAAGGGGATCCTGGGCGATGAGTGGCTGAAGCAGCATGAGCAGCTGCGATGATTGGCTGACGTGAAGGTGCGGCCTTTCAGAGCGTCTCGTCAGGTGCTGCTTCTGTTCTTCACTTCTGTGATTCTCAGTGTCCTGCAATACTGTAGCGCTGTGTGGTACCGCGGTCTCTCTGTCACTGCCAAATCTGGACTGAGACGCTTGATTAAAATCTGCTCAAAGATTGTAGGACAGCCCCTGGATGGACTGTACGAGGCCGCCTACCATAACAACACACTGCAGCTGGCAAAAAACATCACCTCTGACCCCAGAACCCAGAATGTGTGCTGTTGCCATCAGGGCGGCGGGACCGTGTGCCACACTTCAGTAAGGTCAGATTGAAGAACTCCTTTGTTCATCTGTCCATCCTGAAAGTAAATGAGGAGAGCTTAAGTCATAAATCAAAGTGTGTCATGGCGAGTGGACAATAGTTTATAATGTCTTTGTGAATTGTCTTATGTCTTGTCTGTATTTTGTGTTGATACGGAGCAGCTGAACTGTAACACAAATTTCAGATCCTCGCATCTGACAATAAAGTATCTATCTATCTATTGAGCTGGGGCCGTGATTATATGATGAATGAAGGCTGCAGGTACATCTTCCAGGTTGAATTTGCTCTGAAGCTTCATGACCAATTTAGGCAGAAACGTAAGAAATTCCATTTTTCCTCCCGCCGTATTTGTAGCACTTTTCACATGACACAAGTCAAAGGGCTGGGTATCAACTCAAAAATAGTAATACTGTATATATTTTTAGGGACCATTGAACAAGTCCCTGAGTAGACTTTTCCTTCAGTCATGTCAATCCTTAAAGTATTATTTGGCTGTTTCTTCTTCAAGATACTGGCGCTATTTGATTAAGAGTCCTCCACAACCCAACACGTCTTTGGTGATAAAGCATCCTTTCCATGCACCGAAATTATTATTATTTTTAAGTAAGCCTCCAAATGTCAAACTACGAATTGCTAAAGTTGTCAAACAAGCTGCTTAACCAAATACCACCACTGTTTCCTGATACTTATCACTATTTCATCAATTTTCTCCTCATCTTGGGCCACGTTTAACACTCCATCTTGCATCTAAATGTGTTTATCTCTTTCTTTTTTTTTTTTTTTACAGATCTGGAGAAAATGAGGTGTTTCCCCAGCGGAGAGTGTTACAGCTGAGGGGAGTCCCACACCTCATCTCATCCTGCAGTAAAAAAAAAAAAAAACAACATCCTGGTTTTAAAATATGCCTCTCCAAATGCACGTACGCTGCGAATATGACTGTGGCCTCCGTCGCCACAATGCAGCGGCAGTGACACGAGGATGGCGCGTTGTTTCCGTTGCGTTTTAAATCAAAGCCCGGTCGGATGTTAAAAGAAGATGGAGGGCAGGCGAGGAGCGAGGCTGCGTTATGGAGCTAATCTCAGAACCGGAGTCTGGGGGGAATTATAAAACAGGGACGCGCCGTGGATGTGATTTTTAAAATAACAAAATCCATCGCGGTGTTGATGTTGGTGATGTCCCAGCACAACAGTATCCTCCTTGTTTTACAGCTTTTTATCATATTTACAGTGATGAGGCGTCAACAGAGCTCAGTGTGGGGGGGGGATATAGTTTGATATGTGAATGTTAATCTGCAAAAAAAAAAAGAGACAGTGATAGTTTTTACTTGATTCATCCTGGGTTTCTGAAAGCAACTACTATTCAACAACTCACACTCATTCATGGGTAAAGTACCTTCTTCCGATTCCCGGATTGTGTGGGGTTTCTTTGTCGAGTTTGTTTGGGTGGATGGAAAATAACAAGGGTGGTTTGGAAATTAATCTCCAAACAGAAAATCTCCGAATGTTAAACAAGATCTCTATTTGGAAGTGATTGGATTCACAAACCTGCCACATTCATCTAAACATCTGGACGTCCTTTCATCTGACCAACATCAGTTACATCATTCTTCTGTCTCCACTTTTGGACGCCTTTGTCGGAGTCGGACTGGCCGTATGTCCATCCCGGAAGAGCACAGCAGGGCCACTGGCTCTAGGGCCGGTCTGGTCTCTCAGTTTTCCTCCTTAACCTCTTATCCCCCGCCTTAACCGAGCTTTAACTGAATCTGAAAGCTTTAAAGTAAAGCGAAACAACAACAGAAACACAAAAAGTGACGGAAAAACGTGACAAAAATACACTGAAAAGCCACACAAAAAAGTCATGAAAAAACAACAAAGAACATGACAATAATACGGCGACGTGACAAAAAGTTTCAATCACTTTTGTAGGTCTTAGCTTTCAAATCAGGCGTTACACAGTTTCTCTTCGGTTAAGAAGCGTTCACATTTTGGTGAAGCCGAACTGGAGAGAATGCACTCGGTTAATATGTCTTTGTGGAAGTGTTATTTACGCTAATTTGGGTCGGGCTGGTCAGAGTCCAGGGCCGTTTTTCAGTCCCAGTCCGTCCCGTGTCTCATCTGCCCGTCCCCATCGGTCCACAACCTGGGTGTCATCCTGGATTCCACCTGTTCCTTTGAACAACACACATACGCTCAATAACAAAGTCAGCCTTCTTTCACCTCGGGAACACCTCACGCCTCCGCCACTCACTTCCGGACTCAGAAGCAGAAACACTCATTCACGCCTTCATAACCTCACGACTGGACGACTGCAATGGAGTCCTGTCCGGGATCCCCTGAAAAGCTCCTGGACAGGCTCCAATACATCCAAAACTCACACATCACTCCCACTCTCATCCATAATAATAATGCATCGGTTTTATATAGAGACACTCAAAGACGCTTTACATTGCACTATTCGTCCACTCCATACTCAGTGGTGGTAAGCTATTATTGTAGCCACAGCTGTCCTGGGGTAGACTGACAGAAGCGAGGCAACCAGTCTCACTCACTTACTCACTCACGCACTACATTCGCAAGGCTTCCTGGTGTTTCCCAAACGGTCTCCCATCCAAGTCCTGCCAGGCCCTTCCCTGCTGAGCTCCCGAGGTCTGACGGGATTTGGGCAGAGCAAAGGCGGTGAGGCCACATCTACATCTACATCTACATCCATCTACTGTGGCTTCCTGTAAAATATCACATTCAGTACGAAATCCTTCCCCTGACCTGCAAATCCCTCCACTCCCCGGCCCCTCAGTACCTGTCTGACCTCATCCACACCTACACTCCGGCCCGGTCGCTTCGCTCCTCCTCCTCAGCTCAACTCACTGTTCCCCACTTTAAAAATCCAAGAGATTATAGTTATTATGTGACCTGAGCTCATACGTGCAGGAAGAGAAGATCCTGAAGTTTTTTTGGTTTCATTTGGATCGGTCCAGCCGTTACAGAGATATTGACCTCTTACCCCCCGCTTTAACTGAGCGCATTTTGGTTTTACCCAAATCTAAAAGCTTCTCGGAGCTCACAGCCTATATGCTAGTCCAAGGCCTCATTTGAAAGCTAAGACCTACAAGTAAGTGAGTTTTTTGAGTCGCTTTTTCAACATACTTTAGTCGTATTTTCTGTCGCTTTTCCATTGTGTTATTGTCGCTTTTCTGGCCTGTTTTTTGTCGCTCTTTTGCCGCTTTTTCGTCACTTTTTGGTTGCGTTTTCATCCTCGTTTTCGTCGCCAGTTTGACGCCAAGAAGCTTTTAGATTTGGGTAAAGCCAAACCGGAGAAAATCTGCTTGGTTCTGGTGGATCTTTGGTTGTTTTTTTTCCAGGCTTATTCTCCAGTAGGAGTGCAACAGCGGGAGCTAGCGTTAGCATATGTAGCACAGTAGCGTGAAGCAAACGTTAGCATTATGGTTAGCATTCTCCATTATTTATGTAACTATGGGCTGTTGAACCACTTTGCTCTTCTCCATGGCGCCGTATCTTTATTTAGAAGAAAATATATTCTTCATTCAGCATTTGTTAAAGGGCCTTGTTTAGCATTTTGTTCGCTTTTGTTCAGAAGCTCAGTGAACGTAATGGGAGGTTTTGTGGAGCTCAGGTTTGACCCTAAGGCGTCACTGCTTTACCCGCCCTGGTGCTTCGATGAGGTTAGAACCAGCGACCCTCAATTTTCAATCCAATAATACTTGAACAACAACAACCTTTTTGTCTTCTATATATATATATTTAAATTATATTCAATTATAAAGTTACAGAAACCTTTAATTTGATCAAACTTTCCCAAATCTAAAAGAGTTGTTCGACGCATCAAAATAAGCAAAAGTTTAAACAAGTGGTGAAAGTAATTTAGTTTATTTCCCAAATCCCTTCACCTCAATAAGCCGCTTAAAATGTTAGAGCTAAAGTTTGAGAAAATGACATTTAGTTTGAGGGCGACGTGTAATTTTGATATTCACATGAGATGATCGGCAAAACAAAGTGGAGGCAGGACGGGGATTAAGAGGACACGGAGAGCCTGAGGTGAAAACACACTTTGCTTTTCATCCAGCGGTCAATTTTTTTTTAGATTTGTGACTATTTCTCTCCCATAACATCTTACTTGTAATTTTGTCAACCTCACAGGGCCCGTTTTCTCTAAAAAGGTTCTTATTTCACTCTTGAAACGACATCTGCACTTCAGTAGATCCTACCAGGGGTGTGTGGGACAAAATTGGGTTGGGAATCACCGATCTACAGCAAAAGTTTCCAACAGATACCTCTAATTTTAAATGCTTTCCCAGTTCACCTTCAAAACACTGTCACATGGGCTCAAAACAAGCAGAAACTGTCGCGGGGTCAGCTCCGGTGATGCGCCGGTGTCACTCAGCCCCGGCTCGGTTCGCCGGGGGCCCCTCCGAAGGCGCCCGAAAGTTCACCCGGAGCGGCGGAGAAAGCGGCTTGTTTACCGCCAAAACTTTAGCGCTGTGCGGCGGAGAGGCTGACAGAGGGTCCCAGGCGGCGGACGACAACAAACAAGGTCCCAGGAGGATGGTGGGGCTGCGGGAGAGCGAGGCGGAGGGAGGGAGGGCGGAGGGGGGTGTGTGTGGAGGCTTAGATGTCAGGGGCTTTATGTAACCTACTCCGGCGCTGTGCGAGTCTGACCCTCTGCTCACAAACACGGGGGGAACACGCCGCTCCGAACAACCACATCCACACTGGAGGAGGACGGGGCAGAGCCGGCGCCTTTTTAAATATGCATCACAAAAGAGGAGGAATTTTTTTTTTTTCCCATACACTTTCTTATTTATAGATATCAGCAATAGCACGGTGCAGTATCTGATTACCGGCTCCAAACAAGTAAAGGGGAGGGGTATTATGCACAAAAATATCGTTCTCTCATAAAAAAAAACACAACATACAGTACCTGGAGCCACTCGCGCATCTTTGAGTGATCTCTCCCAGTGGCTGTTCCGAGCAGCAGGATAGATACAGACGGCATCTCTGGAATTGCCCATATATGGTCAATTTTAAAAACAGTTAAGGGGGAAAACAATTTTGAAAAAATGTATATTTTCTCTAATTATTCAAAAACTACTGTAACAAATGCTGAAGTATGAACATAGTTTCTACAAAATAATGATACAAAGACATGAGGAGGAGCAAAGTGGTTCAACAGCCCATAAATACATGAATAACAGAGAATGCTAACTTGATGCTACATGTTAGCATCGGGCTAATGCTAACGGTTAGCTCGCGCTAGCTACAACTGCCGTTTTTTCACTTCTACTGAAAAATCTGCTGCGAGAAAATATCCATATGGGCCCAATTTACACTTGACTTTATTTGTGTGTGATAAATAAGTTGATATTCCACCAGAAAATGGCAAAAAAGAGTGAAAATTGTGTTTCTCTAAAGATTCTATTTTCCTCCTCTGCGAAGCCATGCCCCCTTCTATGACGAGATGCCGTCTGTATCTATGGCAACAGATCCTCCTGAGGTCCAGCGTGTCCAGGAAATGGCGTCACCTCTCCATCTGTGAAGCTGCATGTTAGCATCCCATCCAATACCGCAGGGTTTTTTTTTAAACTGGGGTCTGACGCAGTGCAACTCCGGGGGTGCCGTGGGAAAAGTGATGATTCATATGCCAAATCCAAATAGGGCTAATTTATCAAAAAAATATTTTGCTTTATGAGGGGGTTGCACAGTGAGCAGCTGTGGGTTTTGCTCGTTCCTGTGGAAAGATTGAAACGGTTGAGAGTTTAACATCTCCCTGAGTTTTTGTTTGGCTTAACCTCTTAACTCCCGCCTGAACCGAGAGCATTTTCTCCAGTTTCTCCAGCTTTACCCAAATCCTGTAGGCCAGTATAACACCTCATTTGAAAGCTAAGATCTACAAAACTCATCTAAATGGATCTTTTTCCTCACGTCATCAGATTTTATTCCATCTTTTTGTAATTTTTTTGTCAATTTTTGTCACATTTTTGTAATTTTTTTGTAATTTTTTTGTCACATTTTTGCATCAGTTTTTCATCATTTTTTTGTCAATTTTTGTCACATTTTTGTCATTTTTCGGTCAATTTTTTGTCATTTTTTGTCACATTTTTGTCATTTTTTTGTCACATCGTCATCATTGTTTTGGTCTCAGCTCTGTCGCTATTTTCAGACCTTTTTTCCAGAAGCTTTTGGATTGGGGTAAAGCCAAACTGGAGGAAATGTGCTCGGTTCAGGTGGGAGTTAAGGGGTTAAAGCAGCACTATGTAACTCATGCCCCTGGAGGCCATAAGCGTAACCGCAGGTGTCGTAGCAAGTTGCGATTGTCTGTGAGAGTAAATACTACGCTGACAGAAAAGGTGAAGGGACAGAGGGATATTGTGCATCCAATTACACAAAGGAGATATTGTTTTCACTCAAACTTGGCTGTAAATACTGTTTAAAGTGGCGCTAGCTTTGCCTGTTAGCCTGTTAGCTTCTTCTTTGTGATTCCATGAGTGTGTGTTGGTGACTCCGACCCGATGGCAGTCAAGTTGCAATTGTGGTTTTCAGCCCAGAGACACCAGGGGGCGATAAAAGACCCCCCCCAATCATCACATTAACACTTGTATTACCCCCAGAGGAACTACGGAAAGGATTTATTAAGGTAAACAAGTTACTTAGTGCTGCTTTAAATCGGTCCATGGGCGGCTGAGAAACATCCTGTTAAAGTCTTTAATCCAGGATAGGCTATTTAAATGTGCACATGATAATTAATGACAGTTAAGTTTCACTTGACCCCTCACCAGCCCAGCAGAGCCCACGTTCTGCCCAACACCACCTGCTCCAGGGGCTCAGGTCACATTACAAACAGTGGGGTGATCGTGCCTTTGCTGTGGCAGGTCCACAACTCGGGAACTCGTTGCCGCTTGAGTTACGTGCCGTCACAGACCTGCCCCTGTTCAAAATTGAAGACCCACCTGTTTAAAGGAACAGGCCACCGTTTTTCCATACTGAGACGAGTTGATGCGTACCTGTCTGGTCTTGGTCGCTTCTAACTTCACCCCCGTTTGGAGCCATAGGAATACACTGGGAGAGGCCAAATGCTAACAACATCTTTGGTCGTTGTGCGTGACTGAGGGCACACACAAAGACCAGACAGGTCCCCATCAACCCGTCTAAGCTCGGGTAAGAACATATCTCAGTATGGAAAAGCGGTGGCCTGTTCCTTTAAAAGGGCATTCGACACATAGTTCTTTGGCAACTGTTGTGAATGTGATAATTGTCTGTTTAATGACATTGTGTGCCTTTTAAATTGTATTTTTTATTTGTCAACTTTGGGTGTTGTAAAGCTCTTTAGAAATAAAGCTAATTCCCATAACTTCTGTGCATGAGAGAGAGAGCGAGGAGAAGCAGGGCCAAAACTTTAAGTAATGTACAGTCCCACCCACACTGAATGGTTCCGACGCCCATGGGGAACAACCAGGAAGTACAACTACTGGATATTTAGTTTCAGCTGTTTTAAACCAATATCGTATTCTCTAACCAATTAAGTGTAAAATTGTGATACAATATGACCAAATACCTGCAAAAAGCATCATACGACCTCTTTAAGGGAATTCAACAAAAAAAAACCTGATTGAATGATTTCCCTGTAAACTCCATATCCGAAACAGCTCAGGCCAAATGACCCTCTCATGATCACTTCTAAGCTCGAAATTCATACAAAAACAAAAGCTTTGCCATGTTCCCCACATTCCCCTGCCCTCAATAAAACCTTTTTTTTTTCTGTGAAGTTAACCACCAGTTTGCTGCCAAAGGGGTGCATCCACGCGGGCATTAGCGTCGGAAAAGCGGAGACGGTTTGGCGGCCATCTTAGCGGAGCGGCGGCCAGGAGCGTTTCCTATAAACCCCGCGGAATAAATCGGGCTTATTTTGAGACGTGGCCAGTCGCGGATCAGGCGCTTGGATCGGCCGACGTGGAAGCGTAGCCAAACGTTTAGCACTTCAGGTGTGTCCAAATCCGTGTCCCCCCCCCCCTGCGTTTCCATGGGGATAAATGTCATTAGTGAGAGACGGCTGCACTGCAAAGAAGATAATGACAACGACCTGGAAGTTAACATTTAGCTGATCAGTTCTGAGGCGGACTTCATTGATCCACAAGGGAAAATGTCTTGTCATAGTGGCCCAGTTATAGTAATTTAATCTCTAATAATCAGGTTAAATATGAAAAATATATACACATTTTCAAATATAATCTCAATATATGATTATTTATTTATTTATTATTACAGTTACAGTAAATACAAAAGATGCAATAGACCCTTTAACTGCTGACATCATCAGTGACCTCAGCTGGAGGCAGGAAGTGATCAAGAGAAATAAGATCAAACTAAAAGCGATTAATGTGGAAGAACAAGAGGAACGACATTTGAGACGATAAAATAAGGTTTTTCTGATATTTCCATCCATCCATTTTCTTCCGCTTTGTCCTTGGCCGGGTCGCGGGGGCAGCAGTCTCAGCAGAGATGTCCAAACTTCCCGATCCACACACACCTCCTCCAGCTGTTCTGGGGGGACCCCGAGGCGACACCAGGCCAGCTCGGAGACATAGTCCCTCCAGCGTGTCCTGGGTCTTCCACGAGGCCTTATCCCACTAGGACATGCCTGGAACACCTCCCGCGGGAGGCGACCCGATATTTCCAACAACGGAGAATGCGAACATAATGCTACATGTTAGCATCGTGCTAACGCTACCTAGTGCTAGCTACGACTACCGTTTGTCCGCTTCTACTGAACAATCTGCTGTGAATAAACGTCCATATGGACCTGATTTAGACTTGACTTTATTTGTATGTGATAAATAAGTTTATATTTCACCAGAAAATGGCTAAAAAGAGTGAAAAATTGTGTTTCCCAAAAGATTCTGTTTTCCCCCTTGGCGAGGCCACGCCCCCTTCTATGACACAATGCCGTTTGTATCTATAGATCATAAATATCACACAGAGCAAATGAACAGTGGAGAATCTACATGACACCGAACAACCAAAGCTTAAAAGCATTATTTTCCATACCCCAGCATTGCCATTTATGTTTTATAATATTGAGTAATAACTATGTAAGTACCCCTCCTGGAGCCGCCACCTTAACGTGGTGGAGGGGTTTGAGCGCCTGAATGATCCCGGGAGCTCTGTTGTCGGGGGCTTCGTGCCCCTGGTAGGGTCTCCCAGGACAAACAGGTCCTAGGTGACGGGTCAGACAAAGAGCGGGTCAGAAGATCCTTATGAGAGACCAACAGGCCCGGTTAGAACCATGAGGCCGTCCTCCCGTGGACCCACCACCTGCAGGAGGAGCCATAGGGGCTGGTGCAATGTGATTTGGGCAGCTCCAACAGCTGCCCCCACGACCCGGCAACGGACAAGTGGAAGAAAATGGATGGATGGATTTTAAACATGTTGTAATCCAGTACCTTGTTAAATATCCCACGTTCGTGTTTTATTGAAGCGTATGGTTCCTCTGATCCGAATGCCTGGGCTCGGGAAAGGCATTTCAAACCACAGCTGCTGATCCGATCGTCATGAATACTTCCTCTTTCTCCCTTATAGGTAGTTCTGTTGTTCCAAATTCAGATAATCAATAAATTATTCCTGAATGTGTGTTTGGACTCCTCCTGCCTCCTGAGATTTACCTGGAAGTGGACTGTGGAGCTTGATCCGGCTAGACCCTGCTGGAGAAAAAAACTTTAGTTATTTTTGTCGGGGAGGAACAGAGTGGCGGGCCCTCATATTGATACAACAGGCATCTTTGTAAAAAAACATATATGGTCATGTTCGAAGCAGCCAGAGGGGGATTTATTATTTACTACATGAAGATACAGAGACATGGAGAAATGCAAAGTGGTTCAACAGCCCATAAATGGACAATAATAAAAACATCTCGACCGGACAAACTCAACTGTAGTCAATACCCATCAACATATAACAAAATAAACGACTATCAGCCGACAACTTTGCTTGAAATAATGAACAAATACAGTACAACCTTTTCTTCTCTTTGCAGTGTCGAACCAAAGCTCTGAACTGTGGAAAGGGTGAGTCAGAGCTGGGGGAGAGACGGCGAGGAGGAGAGGCTGGTGTTGGATCCACGGACCAGACAAATCCTCTTAGCCAAAAGAGGAGCGAGCGGAGGAAATGTACAGGCTTTTCGGTGGCAGCTTAAGTCGGCCATTGTGGCTCGGCTCTAAGACTTCCTGTGTCGCCGGAGCTAAGGTAAATAAATGGGCACCGGGGTGGGGGGGGGGGACTGGAGGAGAGGACACAGGAGGCAGAGGGATCGGGTGGCTCTGGGATGGACAAAGTGAACTGGAGATGACGCCTGCAGAGAGAAAGACGAGGTCACGGCGGACTCGTTTAACATTAATGGAGGAAACTAATTTCTCTTCAATAGAATGGACGATCACCAAATGGCGGAGGAGATGGAGAGTTTGTCACTGAGTGTAAGTCCAAGTCGATCATGGGGTCATGGGGTCGAGTCGAGTCATAGCTTTTGTCAAGTCCCGCTTCAGTCGGCATTCATTCTTCTTTACAAAATGTGTATATTGCACATTTTCAGGAAGATTAAAACCACTCTGCATAACATTGAAAAATACCTTTAGACAAAACAAACATGTGCTCTCCTAAAACCTTACTGCACCTTTACTGTGAAGCACTTTGAAGTACCGCCTTGCCTATAATCCAAAATGTTACTCAAACTACTTGCTCAAAAAAATGGGAACTACACAGAATTTAGGGTAGTGTTAGCCTGGTCTCACCATACCCTCATACTCATTCCGTACAGAGGGTCTGGATCTTCACAATTGAGCTCCATTTTCAGGTGTGTTCAGTGACTTTAAAGGGACTATACAGGGTATGAAAATGTTAAAACTAAGTATTTTCCTCCCCCTACTTGCTCCAGCCATAATGTGTATGAGCTCAGACCTGTTCACCACAACTGATTCTAAAATCCTGTTACTTCTGGTCTGAATTGCCGTCATGCACGAGCTTAATATGGAGACTGCAGTTACGCCTAAGACCTGAGGTGGCAGTAATGAGTATAAAAATGACCAAATTGCATCTTCTAGTCCCTTTAAAGTTCGAAACGATTTTATCTGATTTCACCCAATCCCTAGCATTTGGTTGTGTGAGTGAAGCAGTTTTCATGGGGACCTGCAATTTCAATTTCTGAATATTTGGGAGCCGAGCTGCCTTTACTTTTGTATCCGCCGCCATTGCCAAACTACAACCAGCAAATCCGGCGCAAATGCTTGACGTCTCCTACAAGCCCCGCCTCCCCCGCAGGGAAATGATAATTGACTGGAGTTTATGGATGGCAAAGGCCAGGCTCGGGTGGAGTCAAACTTTTATAAAAACCTTATGCATTTCGTTTTTAAAGGAACAGGCCACCGTTTTTCCATACTGAGATATGTTCTTACCTGAGCTTAGACGAGTTGATGTGTACCTGTCTGGTCTTTGTGCGTGCGCTCAGTCACGCACAACAACCAAAGGTGTTGTTAGCATTTGGCCCCTCCCAGTATATTCCTGTAGCTCCAAACGGGGGTGATGTTGGAAGCTACCACGCTCTTCCACAGGCACGAACAAAGACCAGACAGGAATATATTAAGTCGTCTAAGCTCAGGCAAGAACATATCTCAGTATGGAAGAACTGTGTGCCCTCAGTCATGCAAAAAGACCAAAGATGTTGTTAGCATTTGGCCTCTCCCAGTATATTCCTATGGCTCCAAATGGGCTGAAGTTAGAAGCGACCAAGCTCTTCTGTATAAACTGGTCTAAGCTCGGATAAGAACATATCTCAGCATGGAAAAAGGGCCTGTTCCTTTAAGTCTAATCAATATTCAATTGTCACACCAAACAAAAGGATTTTAAGGCCATCAAAGTGATTTGAAAGCTGAGCTGCTTCACCTTTTCACTCACTGTTGAAATCATTTCGATCTGTCCAAAGAAACACACATTTCCTCCTGCCTTTTCCCTTTATGTAAACACAAATCCTTCTGCAATTACACTCAAATGAATAATAAATATGAGGTTACAACAAGAGTCCTCCTTTTGGACCATCGGTCAAGCAAATATTGCGATTCCCACCCCTGTCTACTCCTCTGTGCTCTGAATCTCATCAGAATGTTTCGATATCGCGTGAACATAACCCATTATCCAGCCCTGGCGGTCGGTGTACGGCGCTTGTCAACACGAGTTAGCCTCACGTCTTCATCTCCCTCATCAAAACTCGTCTGTTTGTGTTTTTCTACATCAACATGTGTAGCTCCCGGCTCCGAGCGGGGAGACAGTCAGACCATCACCATCATTCCACTGTAATCACTGTATCTGACATATCCTTATTACAAACATATTCATATCACAAACCCGCGTTTACCCGACACGCGCGGCGCCCAGAGAGGAGCAGGGGGGGGGGGGGGTAATGCACAGCGACATTAAACTGTCCCAGATGGACAATCAGCTCCGGGGGAGGGGGGGGGGGGGCGTGTGGATGGGTCTCCATTTTAGAGGCTTTAGTGGATCCAGTCTGTTTTGGATTGTAAAAAAAAAATGTCTTAAACTGGAGACGCAGTGATGACGATGAAGTTTCCAAAAAGAAAAACCCCGTAGTTTATGAATAAGAATGTGTGTGTTTTGATAGAACTGTGTAATAGAAACAGAGGGGAAAGTAAAGGAGGGTTACTAAAAGGTTGAGAACACATAAAATAAAAATATTGGTGTTTCATTTACTTCTGGAGGGCTGCCATTTTGTTTTCTCTAACTTGTGAAAGAGTGTGAGTTTTCCTGCTGGCATTATTGCAATTTTATATTAAAAAGAGCCAGTTTTGAACGGATCCCAAAGACTCGGGCCCCAGAAAAGAGCCGTAAATCCCATCACTATATTGCATAAAACATTTATTTACCTATAGGACTACTTTTGTCATCTACAGGCTTATATACAACAGCTATAAACACTTTAAAGGGACTATACAGAGTTTAAAAATGTTAAAATTATGTTTTCCTCCCCCTACATGTTCCAGTCATGTCCTAATGTGTAGAATGAGCTCAGACCTGTTCACCACAACTGCCTCTAAAATCCTGCACTGTCACTCAAAAAGCTTAAAATAGAACCTGCAGTTACGCGTAAGACCTGAGGTGGCAGTAGTGAGTATGAAATGGCCAACTTGCATCTGTCTTTAACATGGGAGAATAATGCCTTAGTGTTATATAGAACTTTTCCAGACATACATTATTCATTCACCCCGTACTTGGGTGTTGGTAAGATATGGAATCCCATATGTGCACGCTGTTGTTGTGTCCATTGGCAAGACACTTCACCTCCAGTGTCTGACTCAGGTGTGAATGGGTTAGAGGTTCCTTTGAGTGTCTAATGAAGGTGTAAAAGCTCTATATAAATGTGACCTCTGACCTCGAGTCCTGACAAGAACCAGGAAGTACGACCATTTTAGTCCAGTGCTCCGGTCTCTGCACTGGCTTCCTGTCACTCAGAGAATAGAATTTAAAACAAGTCTTTTCATGGTTTAGCACCGAAGTCCAACTCTGACATGTTACAGCCGCATGAACCATCTCGGGCCCTGAGAACTTCAGGAAGGGGTCTCATGGTGGTTCCCAGAGTCAGGACTAAACACGCTGAGGCTAAAGCGAAACTCATGAGGATGTGAGACAGGCCTCAACTCTTACAATGTTCAAATCCAGGCTCAAAACAGTTCTTTTTACCAGTGCTTATGAAAACTGAAAGTATTTGATCTGCACTCTTGCCTTTTACTGTAATTCATTATTTTTTATGTCGATGTTTTATTGATTTTCTCTGCTTTCTCGTACTTTCATGCAACTGTGAAGCACTTTGAATTGCCTTGTGTATGAGTTGTGCTCTACAAATAAACTTGCCTTGGGCGAGAGACGGACGGAAGCGAGGCTGCCAATCTCCAACCACCACTGACCACTGACCACTCACCCCGTCTTCCTGGTGATCCCAAACAGTCTCCCATCCAAGCACCAACCAGGCTCTTCTCTGCTCAGCTTCTGAGATCTGATGGGATCGGGTTTGGTTTTGTACTATGCTGTGGGTTGGTATTCACATCACCAATAGTGTTGGTTCTGAGGTACAGCTCATGGGTACAGCTAATGTGGATCCTAATGAATATAGAATATAGAATATAGCCTACATGGGGTTGAAATGTACAGGTTAGAGACCAGAAAATCAACTAAAACTAAAATACTTCATTTAAGGCGAGACACTGCAGGTGAATAGGGGGAAAACATTAAATTTACAGATATCTATTTGAAACTGTTGCTGTCGATCACTGGCATAAATGTGAGAAAAAAATACATTGCAAGTTTTCTGTCATTTAATCTTTTCATATAAGAACAAGGTGTTTTATGCCTAAAAATGCCCCAAATTTCCCATCTTTTCGGCCATGAAATCTGAATAATGGATAGAGCTACATTCAAATGTATGGTTTCATTTTATTGATAAATGACTTACCAAGACTTTTTCAGAGGGGATTTTGGATGTCTTGTTTAGTTTTAAAGGAGCTGTATCATGCTATTTTAGCCATTCCAAAGTTAAGTACAGGCATTTATATGACATATTGTACCTCTACCATTATGGAGCACTTATTTTTGTGATAAATATAAGTGTTTTCTGGAGGTATTTTTCAAACCCGGAAGACAAAACGCTTCGATTCAGTTAACTCCGCCCCCGAAATAATGAAAATGCTGTTTTACAAATTAAAATCAGGCCGTAAGCATAGAATTAAGACATTACATTACAGACGTCGAGCACTTCCGTTCCGCTGTGTCGACACAACTGAACACTCAGTCGTTCACCAGGAGAGGGAGGAGCAGCTGCTCAGAGAGCAGGATTCAGGAGGATTACTGAGAGCTGCGTGAATGAAGCCACAAACCACTCTTGGGGTGTTTTTGATAAGGAAATAGCATAACAACATGGCTAAAAGCTCCAAAAAGTCGATTTTGCATGATATAGGACCTTTAAAATAATCTGTTTTTTAGTGGAAAAATGTGTAAAAAATTTAAAAATTTTGACATTCAGAACTCAATAAATGGGGCTAGGAATTAGATAATAAAAAATCCCTCTGAAAAAATCTTCAGTTGTTCAGTCCAAGGCTGGACGACTGACGTGGACATAATGTCGCCACAATGACAGAAAAATGTGTTTTGAGAAAAAGGCCCTTGAAATTGCATTGTCCCATATAAGTCTATGGGGGAACATTGAATCAGCGCAATATTTAAACATGTTATTGTGAAGATTAGGCATATTTTTTGTTTCCGGGTAAAAGCTTATATGTTCAGAGACCAATTTGGCCCAAAACCTGAAAACGGAAACAATTGAGTTTTGCCTGTAGTGTCTCCCCTTAAAGGGGGTTGATGCAAGTTGCAGTTGCCATTTTTTACTCACTACTGCCACCTCAGGTCAGACGTGTAACTGCAGCTTCTATATTAAGCATATTGCATGACGGCACTTCAGACCGAATTAACACCTTTTCAAGTGACAGTGCAGGATTTTAGAGGCAGTTGTGGTGAACAGGTCTGAGCTCATTCTACACATTAGGACATGGCTGGAACCTGTAGGGGGAGGAAAATACTTAGTTTTAACATTTTTAAACTCTGTATAGTCCCTTTAGGTCAAACCGTGAGAACTACGTGAAGACTCATTCATTGGGAGGATTGATGACACGGACAAATTGTCAACGCAAAGGGCCGTTTTATAACCATTATAACTTCTATTAACACAACATTGTTTCCCATCAGTCCCTCTCTCTCGGTCCTCAGCGTTTGTCTGCCGCCGTCCTCCCAATAATTACTCATTTATCCGCCGTAGACACATCTCCTCTCACGCTCCTCTCCTCCTCTCTCCATTTCTCTCTATTACCGCGAGTGCTATGTTTACCATAACCTGCGTGCTTGTTAATTATAAATCACCACTGCCTCCGTTAATTGGTGCCTCCTCTCCGTTTGGACGAGGCGCGGAATAAATTCACGTATGGCTTTATTAAGTGGCACTTTTACGCCGCGTTCTTGACACAACAAAGCCGGCGATAAAAGCGTAAGGAGGAGGAGAGGGAGACGGCGGTAATAAGCACTTTACAACAGCGGCGCGCATGTACCGTAAGTCTGATGGTAATGGTGCAGAGTAAATTAACACCGGCGTTGGCGGCGCAAACGTATGGACAGGGCTTAATTGAGTTTGCGTTGGCCAGAGGATGAGAGCTGTGAGCCAGGGGTAATGGATCAAAGGCATGAATGGGTAATGAAGAATCTATTAGACTTGGAGCGTACCGTGCGCCCGAGGTGAGGCAATTCACAGCAATGACCAGGGCCCCGTGGTTCTCAAGCTGTGGATCGCAAGCACACTCTTTTATTTGCTTTAATTAGACGCAGTGTTGTGTATGGGACGGGTCTAAATTAATTACAATTGGCAAGGCTTCGTAGTTCAGTTCAGCTTCGTCAGTTGTCACTTCAGCCACGTTAATGCTCGATGAGACTGAGCTGAGGGTCTGATCTTCTGCAGGGCCTCATGTGGGACGCAGTCAGACCGGCATTTTGAGTTTCCTAAAAGATCTTGAGCGTTATGGAACAAAAAAGTCAAGTGAAAGACACAAAAAAATGTCACCAGCACTGAGCCAAGGCACTGAACAATCCTCAACCAACATCGAGGCCGTGACTGCAGCCATCCAAAGTCAGAACTTTTCTTTTTTTTTTGCCTTTGCCAAAAAGTGTAAATACCTGCCAGAAAATGACAATGAAGTACTTGCACAAATCTGGCCTTTTAAAGGGAGGTCGACCCATTAGTCCGACATCTCATTAGTCCAAAAATGTCCCATTGAGTACGGGTTGAAAAATAAAATTAGGTTCAGGCAAGAGTCCACTGACCTTAAGTTTCAAGTTTCAAGTTTAATGGTTTTGTATAGCCCAATATCACAACAGAAGTCGCCTCACAGGGCTGCAACAAACATCAAGGCAATAAAACAGAGCAATAAATATATCAATTAAAAGTTCAGGGGGGCTCATTCTACACATTAGGACATGGCTGGGACATGTAAGGGGAGGAAAATACCAGTGGTTGTATATGGCTCTAATCCACAACACTACTGGGATAGAGAGATTTCGGACTAATGGCACCTCTGCTCAATGGTACATTTTCGTAATAATGAGACGTCGGACTAATGGGGCGTCGAACTGTGGTACTAAACTTTTCATCAGCAGCAAAAACAGACTATTTCTTTTTTTTGTCTCACTCCCATATTGAAGTTCTACTTGGAATTTTAAGATCCAACAATGAAAAATGTGATTTTTTTTGCTATTTTTAAACTGGTCTTAAAGGAACAGGCCACCGTTTTCACATACTGAGATATGTTCTTACCTGAGCTTAGACGAGTTGATGCGTACCTGTTTGGTCTTTGTGCGTGCCCTCAGTCACGCAAAACGACCAAAGATCTGGTTAGCATTTGGCCTCCCAATGTATTCCTTTAGCTCCAAACTGGGGTGAAGTTTGAAGCAACCAAGCTCTTCCACGGGCACAAAGACCAGACAGGTACGCATCAACTCGTCTAAGCTCAGGTAAGAACATATCTCAGTATGTATAAACGATGGCCTGTTCCTTTAAACTTTCACTGCACCAGGTATGAAGCTCAAGAAAAAATGTACAATAGGCCAGGATGACAGATGTGTGTGAGTGAATGTATGGTGTTGGTCAGAGGTACCGTTGGCGCAGACGTGTGCAGTCGCGACAGCGCTTCTGTCAGTCTCCCCCAGGGGAATCTGAAGCTACAAACATAGTTTACCACCACCGAGTGTGGAGTGAATGTAAAAGTGTCTCATGTAAAACGCTTTGTGACCATGTCTGTGAAAGGCACTTTAAGATTTCATAGAGCACGTCTCGTCTAAAACCTCTAGAAACACAAGCTCAGGCCCAGAATGTTTCAGTGTAGAGCTGCATTCAGCTTAAAAACCACTGAATCATAATATGATGGGGAGAAAACCATGAACCATGATATCGCCCCGCCCTAATTTAGATGCAAGACGGCACACAGGTGTTCACAGTTGCTGCATTAACATAATCTGTAGTCCATCCATCCATCCATCCATCCATCCATCCATCCATCTTCTTCCACTTGTCCGTTGCCGGGTCGTGGCCTTATGGCTCCCCCTGCAGGTGGTGAGTCCACAGAAGGACGGCCTTATGGTTCTAACCAGGCCTGTTGGTCTCATATGGAGCTTCTGAACCGCTCTTTGTCTGACCCGTCACCTAGGACCTGTTTGCCATGGGAGACCCTACCAGGGGCACGAAGCCCCCGACAACAGAGCTCCAAGGATCATTCAGGTGCTCAAACCCCTCCACCACGTTTAGGTGGCGGTTCCAGGAGGGGATAATCTGTAGTAGTAAAGAAAATAAATCGGATGCATTTCTACTCGTAAAATAAGCCAAAAATATTGGTAATATCATTCATTCATTCAAGCTTTATTAAGGATATAGAATCCTGGTCCATAGTATTAATATCATATGATTTTACTACAGAACTTTAGCTAAATATCAACAAAAACATGGTCCCATTGAACCTATTTGTTCAATTGTAATTGGTACGGTGTAAGTGCCTGTTGTAAATACATGTGCTCATTTCCAGTCCCTCTTCTCTCTTTTCTCTGAGGCAAACTGGCTGCACTGCACTCTGCCCAATCCAAGGCGTACAGTATTTTTCTGTTTGAAAGTGAAGTGTCCATTTCCCTCCTAACCCTGGGTTCACCGCGGCGCAGCAGGTCTTTGAAGCCCGTCTCTCGAGGGTTAATATCTACAAAGTGGACTCTCGTTTCCTTTCTCCGCTCCTTTAAGGTCCTCGTCGGGTCCTCAGCCACTTGGCCCTCCTCCTGAACCCTCTCCGCCGCCTCCGACTCGGCCTAAATTGGCAGGGTCGCAGGGGGGGGGGGGGGGGGGAGCCACACTCCAGCTCTGCCTCTCACACCGCCTCAGACCTGAAAGCTCTTTCAACTCCAACACGGCTGTTCAGGAACAACCGTTGTTCGACAGACTCGCCACCGGCTCGGCTTTATTCAGGCAACTCACGGGCAGCTAAAGGAAGTGGACGTCCATCTTTTCACAACAGGAATATTTGTGTGTACCCAAATATAATATAAACATGTTGACATCAAATATTGTGTTTATAATAACGCATAAGTCAAAATTAATTAACATTTTACATGACTTCAAAGGGTCGCCGGATTCAATGGACCAGTTTGGAAATAAACATAAATGGTCTCCCTTCAGCTTCCTTTATTATTATGTCCCCAATTAAGTCCGGGTTGGTGCTTTTGCAGCTCGGAACTCTGAAGGGTCTGAGCTTTCAAATTAGGAAAGTCATGTCCACATATTAAGAAACCAAAGTCCCCAAATGCAGATTAAGGTTTGTTGATCCCTGTAGGGAGATCTGTCCTCTGCTTTTGCCCCATCCTTAGATACTCATTATTATGGGTTTTGGTCATAATCACCAATAGCTGGAGGATTATTATGAACCAGAGCACCTGGATGAAGCCTGCACAGACACATGGAGAACATGCAAACTCTACAGAAAGACCTGATCCGGCCCAGTTTTAGTCCTTTCCTTTGTCCCTGAATTCTGTGGAGTCTTTCTTTCTTTAAACAGGCCTTTCAAAGCCAATAGACTCTTGTCATTATGGCAAGTTTACACATTTTTGTTGGTTTTCTCTTGAAAGCACTTTGTGGCGAGCCTGGGAGTACCCAGACTGCTGTGTGCAGCAGTCTGGGGACCATGGCCGAAATCTTTGCATGGATTTGGGACCAATCACAGAACGAGGAGGGACGGCAGCACTTTTTGACATACGGAAGCTTGTAGTTTGTTGACGATCGTAAACCACACCTCTCCTACCAGGAAATGAATTGGTGGCCACAGACTAAATATAACTTCTCTCCATTAAAAGTCACTTAGCGCTTAACACTTAAAGAGACTAGATGCAAGTTAGTCATTTTATACTCACCACTGCCACCTCTGGTCATACGTGTAACTGCACCTTCTATATTAAGCTCGTGCATGACGGCACTTCGGACCCAAATTAACACCTTTCTGAGTGACAGTGCAGGATTTTAGAGGCAGTTGTGGTGAACAGGTCTGAGCTCATTCTACACATTAGGACATGGCTGGAACATGTAGGGGGAGGAAAATACTTAATTTGAACATTTTTATCTCTGAAAAGTCCCTTTAGAGTCACTGAACACAGAGTAAGTAACAGTAATTCATTAGCTTTAATTCAAAGTCGGTCATGATTACTATTCGCTGTAATGATGGGATTTACGGCTCTTTACTGGGAGCCGAGTCTTTGGGATCGGTTCATCTCAAAGAGCCAAAACACTGGCTCCTTTTAACGTAACATTTTAATAATGCAAGCCAGATAACTCGTAATATCTAAGATGTGATCGACAAAAGGCACGCTTTTCAATTTAAATAATTTAAAATTAAAATGGGACTGATTTTTTTTGTTGAGATCCGTTTCGAAGTGTTAAACCGCCTGAAAAGAGCCGTTCAAAAGAGCCGACCGGTCATTAACGTTACATCACTAATTGGCTGATTTTTGGCAGCCATCAGGAGGCAGTCTGACAGAGACGTGGCTCCCGTTCTGCGCCTGTAGCCACTCCAACATCCATGACCGGTCTCAATGATATACCAACTTACATGCAACTTACAAATCATCAACACAAATTGAAGGGTGTGAGATTTGAAATGGTAACTTTCCGATAATAGGACGACGCCAATTCCATTTACTGATAAATTCATTATAATTCTTAATAAGTGTGTTTTACTTCCTTTCTTTCTAATGTGTTGAAATTAAAATTATAAATGCTTTTTTTGGGTACCTCACAGGTATTAAAGAGAAATTAAATTCTTGCAGCTTTGCCTTGCAGAAATTTGGGATCATTTCAAATCTGAAATTGGCAAGATTCGGCGCCGGTTTTTGGACAATCTTTCAGGGTTTGGCTTCAGGGACAGTTTGGCAAAATGCAGTGGAGGTGTTTAGCCAGTTCATTTGCATCTAAATGGAAATTAATAATGTAGTTAACCTGAGCTAATAAGAGGCTGTGAAGTCTCCTATACCGCTCAACAACTGAAGGAATCCAAGGATTCAATTATGAGTTATATTGGTACTGATGACGCAATTGTTAAATATCAAAATCAGTGTTGTCACGTGACCTGACCAGTAGAGAGCTGTGTCGTCAACAGAATGAGTGAAGTTCAAGAGACAGTTTAATATTGGTGGAGAAGTGATCGTCAGATGTGTTTGATTTAACATGGATTTTACAGGAATGAAGGAAGCCAGATTGGATTATTGCCTTTTTGCCTGAGAGAGGAAGCAAAAACATTAACAGCTAAGGCTAAAGGTCAGAGCTAATGTTAGCGACTTTTCAGATGGTTATTCATGAAAACAGACGATAAAAAACATCTCTTTTCATTAATTTGTGTTTAGTTCAAATGTCTGTCTCTGTCTAAACGTAGAAAGTACTTGCAGGTGAGCGCTTCAATTGGCTCCACAGCCAAACATGTCAAAACCATGGCCCATATTAACATAAACAAACTCAAAGTAATGGTGGTTTAAGTCACTGACAACAGTCATGGTGCTGGATTGAACAAAACTATAACAGGAAACCTGTTGGAACCCCTGAATCCACCCCTTCTCCTGATCTTAATGAGGAAATAGATTTTTCCCCCTTTTTATAACTGAATCCTCTGTTCACTACGCAGCCCTGCGTTTGTTCTCATGTGTAGGTTTCGATGCTATTGGCAGTGTTGGGTACCGTGGTTTTAAAAGTAACTCGTTACTTTGCTCGTTACTCCTTGTTACGTTACTGCGCTACTTTATTATGAAGGTAACGCGTTAGAGACTCATGCATTACCCATAATACACTATATATAGATATCATTGTTTTCCGATGAGGAACGCTCCGTTTCACAAACTTGGTCGTCAGAAACACAGCTCAGCTGAGACAGATGAAGATAAAGACACAATAATGAGCATGTCTGCCCAGGGTGAATAAAAAGTAACGCTGCGGTGGATCAAAAAATATACGGCATTACGTTACTATCTAGTTGTAGGTAGGAACATAAGGAAAAAGTAGTTTTGTAAGTTTTGTAACTCGTTACATCCAACTCTGGTTATTGGTAAGATTTTCCTCTGGTGCTGATGGTCCTGCTTTCTGTTTTGTGTTTCTGTTATTATTGCCTCAGTCGTTTCTTGCACATACATTTAAATATTGTCTACTTGGTGTATTGCTTGACTTGACTCCACTAGCCGTCGTGATATCTGGTGTTTGTTCACTGCCCTGATGAAGACACGTGTCCGTGTTAACAAAGGACGTTATACAGTGAGCCTCGGACCTCCTGCTTTCCTCCACAGTTAGGTTTAGTTTAGTTTCTGCTCTCGTATACAGTACCTTCTCTGTGTTTTCTTCTCTGACTCTCGCAGTGCATTGTGGTCTATATCAACCCATGTAGTGATTGTCGTTGCATGGTGGAAAAACTTATGTGCATTACATCTTCCTCTCTGGACATGAGCATCACTACAAAATGGCGGGACCGCGACATAGTGCACTATAGGACATTCTGACACAGCCAAGGGTTCACTTTGAGCTAACAGCATGCTAACAATGAACACACTTTGACAGAACAGCAGAACAGGTCTGGGGATGATTTTTAAAGTTTGGAAATGTGTTAGACAGTGATGTGCTTCACCTATACAGCAGTAAAATAAAGATTGGAGCAGAAGGACTAGTGACCAAAGTCAACAGAACTACTCAAAACTGTTTTACTGAACACTAAACCAGCGACGAGCCTGCTTTAAATTCACAAAAAGAGACAAGATCAGCCGATTATGTCAGTTTACCCGGAAAGATCTGTCTTCCATTTCCAGTCCGAAAGTGAAAACCTGAAGTAAAAACGTCCGGTTTCCCTGCCGTCCCTCTCGGCTCCGCTCTCCCCTCGTCAGTATGAAGAGCATGATTGCGGGACGGGGCCGTGGCTGAACCGCCGGCAGAGGTTAAGCCTGTGTGCACAGCTAAATGACAGAGTGCGCATTAATATGAAACCCATCCAATTATCACTAATGGAGCAGCGGCGTGAGACCGGAGACCCGCGCGCCACATGTCAAATGACCAATTTACCGTTCACATCATCATTCTCGTTTATAATAAGGCATTAGAGCGACTGTAATATTTGCATATGCAGTATTATCAGTGACAGCGTTATGTTAACATGAAGGCGCTGGGCTGGATAATGGACTGGGGGTGTAGAGCCGAGTGTTGTAGGCCTCGGTTAGTCGGCAATCATTACTGACACGCGGTATTTAGGAACTTTTCTTTGGGATTGGTTGCAAGAAGTGGATGTAAAACAGTTCCGCGCAAACAAAACGTTGAACCTGCGGGCGACTTACTGTGAGGGAAAAGCTTTGTGCTGAAATAACTAGGGGAAAAGGGAAGCAGTTCTTCTTAATCTTGTCACACTCCACAAATTACGATTGTATATTATTCTGTGTATCAGTTTTCTTGGCCTGGACCCTGGTTTCGCCTCTGGAGCTGGTCACCACAGCAGGGATGGGTCAAATGCAGAGGATGGACTTCCCTAATAAATCACACAGCACCATTTTGGCCATCTGCGACGAACGGTCGCTGTCGTACGATGTGTATATGGTCATGTTTGAAAACAGTTAAAGTATTATGCAAAATCGACTTTTTCAAGCTTTACATCATGTTATTATGTCACTCCCTCATTAAAAACATGCCTGAAGTGTTGCCTTGGCACATTCACGTATTTTTGAGTAATCTGTACAAACTCTGATGGCGGCCATTTTAGGGATAGGTTTGCCTGAGTCCTCCTAGGAACGCCCCCACCTCCTGGAGACGCCTCCGAGCTTTCGTTTCCTTTAACAAATGCTGTATTATGAATATAGTTTTAAACGAAATAAAGATACAAAGACATGGAGAGGAGCAAAGTGGTTCAGCAGCCCATAAATACATTAAAACCGGAGAATGCTAACTTGATGCTACATGTTTGCTAGCGCTTGCTACAACTGCCATTTTTTCACTTCTGCAGAACAATCCGCTGTGAATAAACATCCATATGGACCTGATTTAGACTTGACTTTATTTGTATGTGATAAATAAGTTCATATTACACCAGAAAATGGCTAAAAAGAGGGAAAAAATGTGTTTCCCAAAAGATTCTATTTCCCCCTCGGCGAAGCCACGCCCCCTTCTATGACGAGATGCCGCCTGTATCTATCTGTCATGAAAAGATCAGATTCAGGTCTCTTCAGCCTCAGTCTGATTGTAGCCTAATGTCAGAGTGCTATATGTTATCTTATCTTATATGATCAATATTCAGGTGTGGGAGTTTATAAGTTTGACTTCTTCCCACTCCCTTTCGAGCAAACTGTAAATATTTCTTTGCTGTTGTTAATTATTCCTGTAGGTGCGTTTTCCCACACTAATTATTCGTGAAAATACGGCACTAGATGTTCAAGTCGATGCCTAGAATGAATAAATACATTACAATACAATTAAAGACAATTGTTTTTTAAGACGTCTACAAAGTTCCTGGGAAAGAAATACTTAATATTTCCTCGATGGTTCAGTGCAGGTTCCCCGAGTGTCTGCAGTGAAATGCCGCCGTGGCTCCGCTCTGGCCCCGGCGCGTGGCAGCTCTGACCCCCCCCGCGCCGCGCCTCCTGTGCCCCGGCCACGCTTCACTTTGAGGGGGTCGAGTCAGCGCCTGGCAGCTGGTCTCGGAGCTCCGCAGACTCACCCAAACGAAAGGCCAAAAGAGTGGAGGGTCTCCCCGGGGCCGTCAGGGAGCCGCTGGGGCGCGAGGCGAGAGGGCTCTGGAGGAGGCGAGACGGGGTAACCTTGACCGCGCATGTGTCCAGATGTGTCTGACGGGATCTGCAGCCGCTCTCTTAAAGTGGCAATGCGTCGCTTTCGTAAGAGGGGGCAGGTTTTTCTTTGAAAAGATCGTGATTTTTCTGGGGCTGTTCTTATTTTGACCTAATAGTGAACGGAAATCCATTTTACTCTCTTATGAGTAAATCCAAAATAATCACAGACATTTCAAAAATACGCCTGTCTTACCTTAGTACACTTAGTTTAACATACTTTCTTTTTGGGCTGTAGGCTTTATTGGACAGGAAGAGACATTCAGCAAATTGTTAAAACCCACAACGCTGGAGTCAATGAACAGAACGGCTGCTCTTGATTATTTGCTGCTTATCTTGAATAGTTTAGATTTGCTTTATTTCCTTAATGTAAAGGTGGTATCGAGCTTTTTACCTTGATACAATGTTGTTCTCTCATGTTTCGACACGCTTACGCATCTTTGAGCAATCAGCTGCGTTTTCTGCCTTTTCCTGCAAACAGCATGTGTAGTTTCTGTGTTCCTCATTGATTTACTGTACACTATTGCTCAGTGGATTTCTTTTACTGCAGGGAGTCCATACAGCTTGTTTTAAAAGTAAACAGCTAAAGGTATTGGAGACCTACACATTTCTTCTGAAATACTGAAGAAGCAACAAGAGCCCCCACAGCTGCAGCACAGTGGAGGCGTCACATGAGGAGCTACAGGAAACAAAAAAGGGACAAGATGCCTATATTTACAAACACTTGATTGCACATCATTTTTTTCTGCACCCCCCTGACTGTTCTTTAGAGCTGCTGTAACAAGTGAATGTCTCCATTGTGAGATCAACAAAGTCCTCTCCAGTCCTACAAATGTACAAGAAGAGGTGAAAGACTCTTGGGTGCCGCGCCATTGGTTCGACAACCCATTAGTCCGACGTTGGTCTGGACCAACGGGACTTCAGACCAATGGGCCTGGTTTTTTCTGACTATAGAGATGTCTGACTAATGGCACCCCTACTCAATGGGACATTTTCCGACTGTTGTGGAGCAGAGCAAGCTGCGCAGAAGGAAGGGGAAGGAGGAGCTGACCAGTGCAGGACACCACGCTTTGAAACAGGGACAAACCCAGGGGACGGTGCATCGTTTCAGAGGATCAGTGAAGGCAGTACCCCGGTTTCCCCGACCTCCAAAAACATGCTGCTCAGGTCGGCCCACAGGGGCTCAGGACTAACCCAACACCTGAACGTAAATAAAGCTCTTACTTGAATCTTCCACAGGCTATATAGCTCTGCGGCGACATCTCAGAGAAAGGTAGTAACAAGAACTCCTACATATCCAGAAAACGCTTTCCTTAACTCTCAATCCCATGCTAATCTTAAAGGGACTATAAGGAGTTTAAAAATGTTAAAATTAAGTATCTTCCCCCTACATGTTCCAGCCATGTCCTAATGTGTAGAATGAGCTCAGACCTGTTCACCACAACTGCCTCTAAAATCCTGTACGGTCACTCAAAAATGTGTCACTTCGGCCCGAATTGCCGTCATGCACGAGCTTAATATAGAAGGTGCAGTTACACATATGGCCTGAGGTGGCAGTAGTGAGTATAAAATGGCGAACTTGCTTCCAGCCCCTTTAATCCTGTCATATAACATATAATATAATAATAATTACAATAAAATAATATTGTATCTGTTCTGAGCTGTTCTGCTTAAACCTTAGGCTGAGCAGAAGCTGTGAATTGAAACTGAAAGTTAGTTTTCTTAAAAGGGGGGGTATTATGCAAAATCGACTTTTTCAAGCTCTACATGATGTTTTTATGTGTCAGTTTGCCTGAGTCCTCCTAGGAACGCCCCCACCTCCTGGAGACGCCTCCGAGCTTTCGTCACCAGCCGAGTAACCAACCACTGCTCCTCAGCAGAACCCCCTCCCCACTGATGCCACAGACAGCGTGTGGAGGGGGCGTGTCTGAAAGGGTCAGAGGTTCTTAGGGCGCACTCACACTTGTCCATCCGAACCGCGCCCAAGCGCTGGAAGCCCCTTCTGCGCGCTTCGTTTGTGTAGTGTGAGTGCAATCAATCCATGCCCGAGTCGGACTCGGTTCCGGACTTTGGCCGCTTAGAGGAGGGGGGCCAGAGCGTGGCTCGGTTGCTCGTGTTTGCGCACAAGCGGCTGTTGTATGGGCGGGTGCATTTGTCACGTAAAACAGTGAGAAAAGGCTGTATTTATCAAACAGAGCAGCGGCTGCCTCGCTCTCGTCTCCCCGGCCCCCGACCGCTTCTCTCCCGGGCGGCTCCCCGGACCCCCGGCCACATAGGCCTACCGCTCGTCTCCCTGACCGCTCACGCCCTGGCCGCTTCACGCACGTCTCGGGCTGACTTTACGGGGAGCGGCCTGCGCTTCTCCCGCCCTGTGTCCGAGCTTCTCTGCTACTGTACCCGGTTTGGCCGCAGGCTTTAGTCGGACAGATCAAACCTGCGGGTGCATTTAGATCGCTTGTGATTTTGGTGCGTTCGTGTTAAGTGCTTTGTCGTAACATAAAGCGTAGACTTCCAGAAGTTTGCCAACATAAAGCTGTTTAACCAGTGGCCGAAGCAGCAAAGAATGACATAAACTGTGCATCATATCTTCTGCTCTTGCAGTCTTTTTTGAAGGCTGTATATGACTCCAAAGAAAGGCTCAGAGGAAATAAAATGTCTCTGTAAGGCCATACCGCCTTGGCTATGCTTGATGCTGTCAGATCTCTGAATCAGGGAAGGGCCTGGCCCGTACTTGGACGGGAGAGCGTTTGGTAAGTGACTGAGTGACTGGTGGTCGGAGGGGCCAATGGCACAGACTGGTTGCCCCGCTTCCGTCAGTTTACCCAGGGCAGCTGTGGCTACAATAGTAGCTTACCACCACCAATATGGCATGAATAAATCATGCAATGTAAAGCGACTTTGAGTTTCCAGAAAAGTGCTATATGAAAAAAGGGGAGAAAAAGAAAAAAAGTCTTTTTGATTTAGGTAGCTCACATGTATTCTTTAAGCTTCAAACACCAACTATCTACACATCAAACCATCATTAGTCTTTTGCTCGATGACCAGTGTGTTTTTGCTTCTCTCTTGTTGCTCTTGCAGATGAAGTGCCTCCACAGCTTGGATCAAAGGCGTTCATAAAGACACCAAGGGTCTATTATGATTTAATATGCGTCAAATAAACAGAGTGGCTCGAGCTCTGCGTGTGTGTGCGCTAGCTTCCTGTTAGCATGTGTACACCAGCGTTGCATTAGCGTGTGTGTGTGTGTTAGCATGTGCGTTAGCTCGGGGCCAGCAGCACAAACGGCCTGTTATTGAGCCGCGAAGAGCCTCGCTGATAAATTCAAACTGGTTGTGTAATTGTCTCGCTCGTCTGAATACAAATCCCTCCGCTTATGATTCACCGCGTTTATTTTTTTTTATTTCCTCGGGCCGCGTCGCCTTTTATTAGCCGTGCACTCAGAGGCGAAGATTTAATTTCGACGAGAGGGAGGGGACGGGAGGGGGGGACAAACAGCGGCGATGGCCTGATGATGATTATTATTGAGAATGCGATACAACAGCGGCTGAAATAAAATCTATAGCGCATTAAAGTGACAGATTAGGGGGGGCGCCGGTCCATTTACAAGTGTTAAGACATCAGCGGCTAATGCCCTGCAACGCTGCGTCCACTCAGAGATGGAGGAGCAGCGAGGGAGGGGGGCAGACACTAAGTAGCCTCTAGTGGAGATAGATGGGCGGTGCTCTAACACAGAAGGTGGACGTCTGTAATGGAGATATGGACAAATATAAATAAAGGCAAAGGGCAGTTCTGAGGGTGAGGGAAAGCATACATAAAATAATTGTAGCGGCTTTGATATGGATTTCATGCTCAATTCCTAAAGTGTAGTTTTAACAGGAACCAGATCACGTTAACTATGGACTATAAACGTGTTATAATGTGGCTCCCTCCTGTGTAAGACTCTCCTTCCCAAGAGCTCAAATCACTCGTCCATTACCTGCTGAAGTTGTCTCTCAGATGTGTTTAAGCCTTAACCGAGTGCATTTTCTCTAGTTCAGTTTCACGCAAATCCATAAGGTCACAGCCTATAGGCCAGAGTAATGCCTCATTTAAAAGCTAAGACCTACAAAACTCATCTAAATGGATCGTCACTTTGACATTTTTTACCAATTTTTTTGTGATGCTAATTTATCACTTTTTTGTCACATTTTCGCCACATTTTTGTTACTTTTTGGTTACATTTTTGTCACTTTTTGGTCACTTTTTTGTTAAATTTGTGCCACTTTCAGGTCACTTTTGTACATTTTTTGTCACTGTTTCGTCACTTTTCCATCTAATTTTTGTAATTTTTTATTGTTTTTTCGTCACTTTTTTGTCACTTTTCCGTCACTTTTTCATCACTTTTTGGTCACTTTTTTGTCACAATTTGTCACTCTTTTGTCACTTTTTTGTCACATTTTTGTCACTTTTTCCATCACATTTTTGTCACTTTTTTTAATCACATTTTTGTCACTTTTCATCACATTTTTTCACTCTTTTGTCACTTTTTCATCACATTTTTGTCACTTTTTTTATCACATTTTTATCTCTTTTCCATCACATTTTTTCACTCTTTTGTCACTTTTTGTCACTTTTCCATAACATTTAGGTCACTTTTCCATCACATTTTTTCACTCTTTTGTCACTTTTTTGTCACATTTTGTCACTCTTGTCACTTTTTTGTCACTTTTTCCATCACATTTTTGTCACTTTTTGTCACTTTTCCATCACATTTTTGTCACTTTTCCATCACATTTTTGTCACTTTTCCATCACATTTTTGTCACTTTTCCATCACATTTTTGTCACTTTTTCATCAAATTTTTGTCACTTTTTCCATCACATTTTTGTCACTTTTCCATCACATTTTTGTCACTTTTTCATCAAATTTTTGTCACTTTTTCCATCACATTTTTGTAATTTTTTCATCAAATTTCGATTCACTTTCTTGTCACATGTGTGATGCATTTTCATCCTTGTTTTCGTCTCATTTTTGTCACTATTTTGACGGCTTTTAGGTTTGGGTAAAGCCAAACTGGAGAAAAGGTGCTCGGTTCAGGTGGGGGTTAAGAGCAGTTTTACCACAGTATCATATCAGCCCGTACTTCCCCAGTCTACAGTCTGTTTGGCCTGTTTTTTATCCAGCTGTAACATAAGACACTGTAAACGCGTGGAAAGTCAGTGTCAGTGTATTTCCTTCATGTACATCGTAGTAATTGTAGTGTGATCAGTGCATCAGTGGCTTATTCTTCCTCTTCATTCACCGAAACCACTCACTTAACTGTCAATCATCTCACAAAACCATATTTTATTAATCGCTTTGAAGGAGTCCCACCGATTGTCGCTTGTCATCTCGTCCACTTCTCCATTCTTCAAAAAACCGGCTCGCAACCCGACATCCGCGAGGTTCTGACCTCTCAAAAACGTAGGAATTATCTCCGTCATAATCCGCACACATCGCCAAAGGAGCCCGAGAGGCAATTGAAGCGAGCGTTTGAAGCAGATGACAATAGACAAGCCTGAATGGCGCGCGCTAAATGCCGCGGTAACAATGGCAGGACACGGAGAGGAGAGGAAATTAGCTGTAATGGTGTAATGGCGGCGCCTCTTTGGTCTGACGGGCGAGGGGGAGGTTCAAGCCGCGTCGATTTGGATCTCGGCACCCGTAACAGGATCTCTGGACCGGGCCGGAGGTTCTGGGGCCTCGTCGCGATGGCCCTGTGGATGTTTACGTCTCATTCAGTGGAGCGCGGATCTAATCAGAGAGAGAGACAGAAGAAGAGGGAGATGATGAGCTGTGATGAAGACATTACAGCCAAAGTATAGAGGCGTCGTTCACAGCCTGACTGAGAAGACAAAACTACAAAAGAAAAGGTCTTTGATTCACTGTGGCGTTCTTTCAATAAGCTTCTGCAATTTCAGTCCTGCATTTGTTTTTCACCAAGATCTTGCATGGATTGTGGGAGGGTGTGACCACTATGTAAAGCCTTCTCCAGCACATCCCAAAGATTGTCATCGTCTAATGGTCCATAGCACCTTCTCTCTGCCCAACCCCGTCAGATCTCCGAAGCTAACCAGGCAGGGTCGGGTTGGTTCTTGGATGGGAGACCATTTGGGAACAGCAGGAAGCCTGACTGACTTTATTTACGTATTTATAAATACATATAAAGACCCTCCTGGAACCGCCACCTGAACATAGTGGAGGGGTTTGAGCACCAGAATGATCCTGGGAGCTCTGTTGTCGGGGGCTTCATACCTCAGGTAGGGTCCTCCATGGCAAACAGGTCCTTTAGATGACGGGTCAGACAAAGAGCGGTTCAGAAGCCCCTTATGAGAGACCAACAGGCCCGGTTAGAATTGTGAGGCCGTCCTTCTGGATGGATGGATGGATGGATGGATGGATGGATGGATGGATATAAAGACAGTCTGGAGGTCTTGTGGTAGTAGGACGTTATTTCCATATCAAGACTCGAGGTGGGGCTAAAGATCGCAGTTTGAACGAGAGCAAACCAATCAAACACAAAGCGACCTAAGTTTTGCGGTTACATCCTCCGCCATGATTGTTTGTAGTCCACATGTGCAGTGGAGTAAATGTTCCGGTGAAAGCCCTCAGAGCAGCTTCTTGCTTTAAGGACATGTCCAGCTCATTTAAAACAGAAGAACGGGCACTGGTATAAGACTGTTGTGTCACGGTCCTCATCTTCACTGTTTTGGTTACAACCCGGAAGAGCACTGGTGTTTGATGGGAAATCCCAGCGCTGACGCACTGTTTAGTCCCGCCTACCGTGCTATGATTGGCTCGTCCTGGATTTGCCGGAGTCAACGCGATTCAAATCACACAATTCCAGACTGTATCCCCATGTATCTCTTAACATGGAGGATCAGTCAGGCTGTTACCAAGTTTCTCAAAGTGCCACACAAGTCATTATTCACTCACTCCTCACTCACATTCTGATTCATTCTGGCATTCTCTTACATGTTTTTAGTGGTGGGGTAAACCGGAGTACCCAGAGGAAACCTTTCACAGACATGAGAAGAACATGCAAACTCCACAGAGAGGCCCCGTCCAGGTGGGAATCGAACACGAGACCTTCTAGCTGTGAAGCATGCAGTGTTCTTACTATTTTATTATTATCATCAGGAAAGCACTCGTTCACAATGTGGGCCTGATGAATCCTGGCATCTTGGAATATGCCCATATCTGGGAAGAAGACATCCATGGATGGAATAACCTGGTCATTCTTTGGGCTCATAGTGTTACTGAACCGAGACCAGACCAACTGCAGCCCCAGATCAGAACAGAACAGTTCCATCCAGGTGTAACTCACTCAGGCCTTGTATTTTCTACACCATTTCAGTTGATTCATCTCAGAAGGTGTTGGTAAAGTAATAAAACTGACTATTGACTATTTATGGCTCTTCACTGGAAGCCAAATCTTCGGGATCCGTTCATTTCATACGTTTTTATATCATTCGTTTTATGACGGCAGCCAGATAACTCACATTAACCAAGCCTTGTTTCACTCTGACTGCCCTTCCAAGTAATCCACTTAGGCAGAAAGTATGGACAAGCCCTCATTTATCTTCATCCCCCTTTGGTCCATGAGTTCCTCTTCCCTTTTTATGTTTCAGTGCTTCTGCTTTGAGTTCATCCTCGTCTTTTTGGGTGAATAGTCGACTCTTTTCAAAAGTCAAAACGAGAGTTAGTTCCCTCCGTAGTTGTCTTATTGCCGCAGTAACAGTCCACATCTGACAAAATTGAGTCAGCCATCTTGTATTGTCGTTGCAATATAAAAGCTATATATGCCCCCTTTATTAAATGCAATATGGAGAAAATTACAGTAAGTATTTCTTTGCCCTGCCTGGAATCTCGTCGGGGTGTCTCATTACCGGCGTACACATCGCCTCGAGATTATAACAGGTGCCTCGCCCCGCGCTGTCCTCCTCTATAACAGACTCATTTCTCCTGCGCTGTCTCCCGGAGTCTCCCACCTCTGCTCCATACGCCCACTCTCCTCCCTGCAGAGAGAGGCCCGGGTACAGCGGCTGCTGAGCGGGCACCGGGAGGCCGCGGCGGGGACCACACCTGCATCATTACCTGGTTCAGATCTCTGCGGGAGGGGGGTGCACACACGCTCACAGGGGGGGGGCAGCGACTGCGAGGGGGACCGGGAGCCGAAAGACGACCGAGGCTGGAATCCTGGAAGACGCCAGCAAAGGTGGTAATGGAAATGTGTTTTAAACAGAGTCAAATCAAGCATCAATGTCATTAGAGTTGTTTTTATTGTTTCTTTGCAGGGTGTGGTGCATCATCAGTGTCTCCTGGTCCAGGTGTTGTTGCCCTGCTTTGACTACAGGTAAGTCCCATAGATGCTTTATTTGATTAAAACTCCCGAATGTGCGCTCTCAACATAAATCCTCTGGGTTTCCAGGGGGATTTAAAAGTAATTAAATGAATTGTACCAAAACCAAGGCCTTAAATATCATTAGAAAGCCTTCAATTGGATTCAAACTAGCATTAAAAACAAATGATGACATTGCTCCAAGATTTCTACAGTGCAAGTTCATCAAAACTATAATATGTGTCTTTTTCTCCCAGAGGTGAAAGGTTGTAGACGGCTGCTCCAAACCAATGGCCTCGGGTACCACAGTTCTGTGACCACCGTGCAGGGGGCCGGCATTGCTGCGGTACCTCCATCTAGTGGTGGCAGAAAAAGCTAGTTTTGCTCTAGAAAGCATTGCTCTCCAATAATGTTAAAATAATGTTAAACTTTCTGCTGTTAGATAGAGGACTTTGTTAATCCATCATGGACTCTCACTCGAACGATTGGCATTAATGTAAAAGGGGAGGAGTCTTCTATCTATATATTATGTCTGTGCCCCAAACCCAGGGGTCTCAGTAGGCCAAACCCGCCAAAAAATCTCTGGAAGACCACACAAAATCCACGGACATACAGCACGGGAAGAATTTCTAATGTATTTTACCCTGTTTTCACTCCACTCCTCTGATGACGAGGAATCTTCCCTTTTTCCCTCTCACTGAAAAAGCTGCTCTGAGGGTCTTGGATTTGAGACAGTTGCATACATAGAGTGGTTCATCTTATGATTGGAAGGTTGGGGGTTCGTTGTATCCTTGGGCAAGACACCTCACCTCCAGTGTCTGCGTACATTGGTGTATGAATGTGACTGGTTCCTTGCTGTAAAGCGCCTTGAGTGCCTAACGTAGGTGGGAAAGCGGTATATGAGTCGAGACCATTTACCATTTTGTCACGTGACATAGCGATGTATGTCAAGACCGAAATACCCTAATTGCACAGAAAACCCTGCTCTTGGACAGTGGGTCTCAACTGTTGTGTGGTCGAACCATTTTCCAGGGGTTGCAAGCTTTTCTCAGGTTCTCACGTCTTTCATAATCCCAGCTGGAGTCTATTAAATTGACCATTTGCAGAGTTGTTTTGATAATCACTGCAGGTTTTTGTAGTTGATTTAATGCCGTTCCCCCGATCAGGGAGTTAGGGCTAGGGTTAGGGATTTAGGGTTTGGAATGGCAAATGTGACTTAAGTTAATAATAATAATAATAATACATTGGTTTTATATAGCGCTTTTCTGGACACTCAAAGACGCTTTACATTGCACTATTCGTTCACTCCATACTTGGTGGTGGTAAGCTACTATTGTAGCCACAGCTGCCCTGGGGTAGACTGACGGAAGCGAGGCAACCAGTCTGCGCCATCGTCCCCTCCGACCACCACCAACCACTCACTCACTCACTACATTCGCTAGGCTTCCTGGTGTTCCCAAACGGTCTCCCATCCAAGTACCGACCAGGCCCTTCCCTGCTTAGCTTCCAAGGTCTGACGGGATTGGGCAGAGCAGAGGCGGTATGACCACAATGCTTCACTCACACAGTTCTCACACATGTGTTTAGAAACTAGAAGGTCTTGGCTTTCAAATGAGGCATCATACTGGCATATAGGTTGTAAGCTCTCCGGTCAAAACGCTTTGAGATTTGGATATGCATAATTGCTAAACCTAACCCTACGGTGGCAGGGAACAGGTTAACGCTCAGGCTCTTACTGGAAAAAGCATTTATCCCCAAGATCTGTAGTTCTGCTGCTCCTGTCCATGTTTTTGGGAGTTAATACCTTCAACACTGTGAGGTTGGAACAATGTGCATTTGATTCCTGGCCGGCTCTCCCTTCTGTAAAAGCTGTAAAGGACTTTAGTGTGTGTGTGTGTGCGTGTGGAACATCCTCACAATGGCGCTGCTTTTTGAACAAGCCTCTTCTGGCGTCATTTGGACGGCTACCGCGTCGCCTTTGGATGTTTGTAATTCAATTGAACATCATTTTCTCCACACTGGCACCATTGTCATCCAGCCCCGGCGCTCCTGTACTCCCAGCCCACAGACAGTGAAGCGCTCTGGGCCAGTCCGTCCTCCGCTCTCCATTACCCCGACAGCTATGTCCATAAAGGATTATCCCCTCTCTCGGCTTCCAAGTATACCCCCCCCCCCCCCAGCCGCCCCCTGCACTCACTCTCTCTCTCTCTGTCTCTCTCTCTCCGATCCCAGCCAAGGCCTCCTCCGCTGGGCTTCAACTCCGGCCAGAGCTCCCGTCCCTCTCATCGCGGAGCCGCAGCTGCTGGAGATGTTGTCCCTAATTAACAAGGGATTAAGCCATCATCGCGGCTTGTATTACAATTCCTGCATGGATTGGTGAAACGTTAGCGGAGGGGGGGGGGGGGGGGGGGGGGTGGGGGGCGGCCGCGGCGGGGGCTTGGAACGGGCAGCGAAATGGGAAAACCCGAGGATCCAGAGGAATTTAGCTTGTCAGTAAATTACTCTTGACCCACGCGGCGAAGGGGGAGTCTATCGGAGAGGGAGGGGGGGGGGGGGGGGGTGAAAAAACGCCTGCCAATTACTCCGACGCATCGCTGCCAAAAGTTTTATTGGGCTCGGGCGGGGGCAGCTCGGAGGGCGCGATTTTAATGGCCTTTTCACATATTATTTGGTGTCAGTGTGTGCGCGGCGGATGGAGTGTTTGCATCGGGAGGATATTGACATAATGATGATGAGAATTTCGCGGAGGTTTGGAGTGAGGAGTTATTTTAAGGCGCGCAGTGTTTTATTACATTGTTGGAAGATGAGTTCTGTTGGGGCTTTGTCTATCGCTGACTGACACATTTCTGTCAATCACTCCGAGGGAACCGTCGGATAACGCTTTTCTGTAGGTTCGGAGCAGAAGTTGGACTCGAGTTTTTCCCATTCGAGGCGTTCAACTCTTGAACTCTTGAACTCGCAGAGACGGCGAGTTTCTTGAAGCTAATAAAAACTGAAATAGTACAAACAATCTGAGCGTGATTGTTCATAATAAAGGTTTCTCAAAGTCGTCAGTTTGACCGGGTTTCATCTCTCAGAGACAGACAGATTATTGATTTCCTTGGTCTGATCAGAAGACAAACGAGAGCTTACTCAAACACAAAGAGTATTTATTGGCATTTCATTCGATAGTTTTAAAAACTGCTCAAGATCTAAAATAGTGCAATAATTCCATCTCGTCGCATCTCCATTGGGTCCTGTAATACCTTTACTTAAAGGAACAGGCCATCGTTTTTCCACACTGTAATATGTTCGTACCTGACCTTAGACGAGTTGATGTGTACCTGTCTGGTCTTTGTGTGTGTGCTAAGACACGCAAAACAATCAAAGATGTTGTTAGCATTTGGCCTCTCCCAGTGTATTCCTATGGCTCCAAACGGGGTGAAGTTAGAAGCGACAACGCTCTTCCACGGGCACAAAGATCAGACAGGTACGTATCAACTCGTCTAAGCTCAGGTATAGGTTTAAGACACACAAGAAGGAAACCATATGTTTATATATGCACGTACTGTCCATGTACAGGTGTATATAAATATAGCAATGATGGTTCTATATGGGGCAGCATCAGACGGCAGCAACAACCTGTCACCATTCCATTCCATATTTAAGAATGTACTGTAAGACAGTATTCCAAACCTGTTTCTGTACCAAAGACTATGTAAACTTATTTCCTATGTTTGTACCTTAATTGTACCATAATGAGCTGGTCTCAGAGAACAAACCGGAATGTAAAAGAACGGCAGTTGTAAAGTTTGTAAATAGGTTTAAAGGGGTCGGCATAAATAAGCATTGTTTGCTTCAGCCTACTCCCTTTTGGGCATTATTGTGTTTCTTTTCTTTTGTAACAACTTGGAACTTGAAATTGCTCAAATAAACTAAACTAAACTAAAAAAAAAAACTAAAGGTAAGAACATATCTAAGAATGGAAAAACGATGGCCTATTCCTTTAAAGGGACTATACATTCCTCCCCCTACTTGCTCCAGCCATGTCCTAATGTGTAGAATGAGCTCAGACCTGTTCACTGTCACTCAATAAGTTGTTAGTTCGGGTCCAAAGTGTCGTCATGCACAAGCTTTATATAGAACCTGCAGTTAAGCACAAGGCCAGAGGCGGCAGTAGTGAGTATAAAATTGACCAACTTGCATCTAGTCCCTTTAAGCAAAGTACGAAATGCAAGTTTTTGTTGGATTAGTTTATGGGTCTGATTTTCCGCCTGGTGTAAGGACAGCGTTGCTCCAAATGTGTCATGATTCGTCTTTTGTTCATGTTTTCTTGTGTTTGGTCTTGTCCTGTGTTTTATTTTGACATGTGTTCTGTCCTTGTGATTTTGCTTTGCTTCCCTCGTTACCTGCCTGCCCCGCCCTGATGTGTTTCACCTGTGCCCCGTTTCCTCTTGTATTTATACCCCTGTGTTTCCCTTGTCCTTTGTCGAGTCATTGTCTATGTCAGCCCCGGTCTGTTTTAGTTTTGTCTCTGGATTTTGTTATTTTGGTTTCCGTCATTAAACATCACCAGTTTTGTTGCAGTCCTGCATTTTGGGTTTTTACTTTCTTCGTATTACCTCACACCATGACAGAATGACGCGACCACTTCTATACCCAGCGGACTGCCTTTTGGCAGCTGAGGACCCTGACCCCTGTTCCTGCTCCGTCCCGGAGCCACCGCTGGACATCTACCTCCGTCCAGGGTGGCTGTCCCCTTCTTCCCGCCCTGAGCCACTGCCAGACCCCGACCTCCGTCCGAGGTGGGCCCCTTCTGTTCCGGAGCCACCGCTGGACACTTTCTCCGTCCAGGGTGGGCTTCTCTTGTCCTGGGGCCACCATCGGACCGAGACCTCCGTCTGGGGTGGGCTCCTCCTGTCCGTGCCCCAGGTCCACTGCGGGACCTTGTTCTGTCCTGGGTGGGCCCTTCCCACTCCAGTCTCTCAGCTGCCTCCAGTGCCTGCACCTATCCCTGAGCCACTGCCAGACCCCGACCTCCGTCTGAGGTGGGCCCCTTCCGTTCCGGAGCTACCGCTGGACACTTTCTCCGTCCAGGGTGGGCTTCTCTTGTCCTGGGGCCACCATATGACTGAGACCTCCGTCTGGGGTGGGTTCCCCCTGTTTGTTCCCCTGAGCCACTGCCGGACACTGACCTCGGTTTGAGGTGGGCCCCTTCTGTCCCGGAGCCACCGCTGAACATTATTCTCCGTCCAGGGTGGGCTCCATCTGTTCTGGGGCCACCATCGGACCGAACCTCCGTCCGGGGTGGGCTCCTCCTGTGTCATGTCCCTCTTGTTGCTTCCCTGATTTGGACTCTGTTCCCTCCTCCGGACCCCCTCCACCCTCCCGGGGCTGTTTATATCGTGGGACGTCTGGGAGCCGTCCCTTGGTGGGGGGGTACTGTCATGATTCGTCTTTTGTTCATGTTTTCTTGTGTTTGGTCTTGTCCTGTGTTTTATTTTGACATGTGTTCTGTCCTTGTGATTTTGCTTTGCTTCCCTCGTTACCTGCCTGCCCCGCCATGATGTGTTTCACCTGTGCCCCGTTTCCTCTTGTATTTATACCCCTGTGTTTCCCTTGTCCTTTGTCGCGTCATTGTCTATGTCAGCCCCGGTCTGTTTTAGTTTTGTCTCTGGATTTTGTTATTTTGGTTTCCGTCATTAAACATCACCAGTTTTGTTGCAGTCCTGCATTTTGGGTTTTTACTTTCTTCGTACCACCTCACACCATGACAAAATGTGACAGTCATCTTGCCTCTGCACAGCTGTGCTGTGTTCCTGTATCACTAGCAAGAGGGCGTCGCTGATAAAAAAGAAACGTCGACTGAGGTGTGGTTTATTATAAATAGCACTGAGCGCTGCGCTCATTTTGCAGCCTCACACTCTTTTCCTCATGCAGTTTTCCATTCAGCAACTAGATTCATCACTGGAGACGGTTATAGGACCCACCACTGTGATCTTTATGCTAACGTGGGAGGGAGCAGCACTGTCTGCTGTTTATTTACAAAGCTCGTCTTGGTGTCCTTCCTGATTATTTGTTAAATCTTATAAATGTCTGGTCAAATGCTGACCAGCTGAGGTCTCAGGACATGTTGACTCTTGAGTTACACTAAGTAAAGACAGAATGAGGGAACGAGGCCTTTTGCTAAAACCTTTTGTGTGGATAATCTTTTGACCTTTTATCAGCTTAAGTCCCTTGTAAAGTCCCTTGGAACAAGCCTTGGATACAGCCAGTGATGATTTTGCAGCGATGTTTGGAGAGAGAGAACTGAACCAAAATCTCAATTCAAACTCCAGACCCTGTAGGTGGTACTGGGGGTTCTTCGGGTGGTGCTCAGGACCATCTGTAACTGAAGAATGTGTTCATTTTAAGGAGACACACGACAGGTGAAGACATTGATTTTTCGCTGCGTGATCAATGTTGAGACACTAACCAACATCCAAAAGCAAATCTTTCTATGAAGACCCAGTTTAGTCCGGTTTTGACCTTGATAGACCTGTCCTGGCGTTACCTGGATGGTCAAATATTTAAAGATGGGGTATTATGCTTTTTTCAATCACGTAGCACCAGTCTACAGCACACTACAATGATGACCTTCTGTTGGTCTGTAAATGCAGTAAATTAGAATAACTGCCTTGTATAAAATTGCTCTCTCAAAATGGCTGTAGTGAATGTCTTGAAATAGGCCTCTGTCTCTTTAAGAACCTCTGACCCTTTCAGACACGCCCCCTCCACACGCTGTCTGTGGCATCAGTGGGGAGGGGGTTCTGCTGAGGAGCAGTGGTTGGTTACTCGGCTGGTGACGAAAGCTCGGAGGCGTCTCCAGGAGGTGGGGGCGTTCCTAGGAGGACTCAGGCAAACCTATCCCTAAAATGGCCGCCATCAGAGTTTTTACAGATTACTCAAAAATACGTGAATGTGCCAAGGCAACACTTCAGGAATGTTTTTAATGAGGGAGTGACAGAATAACATGATGTAAAGCTTGAAAAAGTCCATTTTGCATAATACCCCCCCTTTAATATTTTATGAAATGGTATTTGGTGTGAAAGTTGTGATATTTTTCCTCAGTTGCTGAGTCTCAGAATCCGCCCTGCACTGGGGTGAGACACAGATACAGTGGGTTTCAAATGAGATTAAAGGCATTACCCAAAATATCCTTATCCCGGACTTATCCCCAATTTGTCACAACCTAGCGATGGCCCTAATTACCACAGCAGTAACTTGTACAGTAATTATAATACTCCTCTGGTCCCTGTGTTTGTGTTAGTTTGTCTGAACCCACTCGTCTCCCAATCACCTTTCGACCATTTATTGTTTTTAATGCTCTGTCAAAAGGCCGGGCCGCAGTCCAGGTTAAGCCCTCTTTTTACGGAAGGGGATCTAAACTTTAAACGTGAGCCGGTCTTGCTTCTGCGCTACAGACCGTCCAGGCTAACGACCGCTTTCTGCTGATGTAAGGCGACGCAACCCTCGCACAACACAAAGCAACGGCGCCAAACGCATGACGGATCGGGCCAGTGTCCGGAGAGCGGAGCAGTCTGGGGGAAGAGTTGCAGAGCGGTTTCATGAAGCGCGGCCGATAATGGATGAAGAGGCGGGCTAACGATCGGAGGAGGTGCGGAGACGGCGGGCACTGACGGTGAGCGGAGAGGACAGGGGAGATGTGACGGAGACAAACAAGAAGAAACAAGGCGGCGGTGATGAGGGCCGGTACTTCAAACACCAGCGGCTTTAAATAGACTTGGGATAGTTTTGTTATATGTTCGCAGGGTTTTACTCCTACACGGGCGTTAAAGGTTGCATCACACCTCTATGTTTCACAGGCAAGAGGACTTTAGAGGCAAAACGAATTGAACTTGCTTTTTGGCCACGTCAATACGTTGTGTGTCGTAAATTTGGCCTCATTCACACCGATTGTAGTGGTGTTTACTTTCACACATCTTGCAATATCTAGATTTAGTTGTATGATGGACAAACTCCGGACGTGTATCAGCGTTTTCAAGGCCGTAAACCACCACTGGACCTGTTCTGGACCTGTGTTTATCACGATGCCGTCAGCTAGTTAGGTATAAAAGGGTGGCTTAGGGTTCAGTTTGCCTGGCCTGTCAGTCCTGACACTCCTCCTTTCTGTTTAAAAGAAGAACCGTCTGGGCGGCTGCTCGATTTTACTCAAATCGGTCCAATCACGCACCAAGAGATCTGTCACCTGTCGCCAACCATGCACTCTTCCAAAACATTAAAGATGGCGGAGCGGCGACCACTGTTTTCTTCTGCTCTTTCGTCTGTTTTAAATCATTTGGAAAATTTTAAATCCCTAAAACTGGAGCAAGAAACGGAAGTGTTCCTCGAAAAAAGGACGTTTTTGGAAAGGCTTCCTGCCGCTTGTTACTGCGACGTATCTAGCGTTACTCTGATTGGTTGATGCCGTCTGAAAGTCACGCCCACCGGGAAGGGATCATGCTTGCTCCCAGACTAGAATGTCTTCAAAATATCTATGAAAAAGCCAGGCAAGGGTTCAGTATCGGTATTGGCCAGAGCCTGGGGCCCCCAACAGTTCAGGGCCCCCATGAACGAGCCCATTGTCCATAGACCTGCATTCAATGTTTGATATTCACAGTCTTCCTAATGACTTTGTTGTTGCAGTAACAGCATCTGTCCACCAACGCTCTCTGGCGCTGTTTATCCCCATCCTGCTGTTGCTTTAGTGAGTCATGGTTCCCTTATGTTAAATTATAATGAGCAGGGACTGTCTTTCCACTCACGGCTCCACCAGATTATATATATATATATATATTCTAACAGTAAAACCAGTTTATTGTATCACCCCTCATGACCTAAAGAACCTCATCCTTCTGTTCTGAGGGAAACGTTTGCAGAGAACTGCATTATTGGAGTTGTCAGGTGACCCGCTCCTGCAGAACACAGGGCGGCACAGTGGTAGTAGAAGTAGTAGTTTTCCCCTCCTCTTTCTTTAACACAAATATTTACATTATTTCTGTTTAATATACTGTTCTATGTCCTACCTCATGTGTGTTGTACTGCGTTACCGTCTTACGTCTCCTTTGCACCTTTGTAAACATGCACTTCTCGCAATAGAAAAAGAACATAGAACACACGGTGGCCACCAGAGGGCCCCCTACTGACATCCTTCCTTGGGGCCCCTTGCTTCCCTTGCTGCGCCACTGAATTTGTTTCATATGTGCTGAGAGAAGATGGCCAAGAAAAGCCGAATTTTAAACTTGGTTTATGATTAAAATCACTGTTATCAAAAAATGAAACACTTTTGTCTTTTGAACCAAAGTGTGTTAATTAAATCTGTCAAACCATTGAGCTCAAGTTCTAGATTTGCCTCAACAAACAAAATTGAATTTCATAAAACTGTAAAATAAATCATGTGATGGCTCTGTGTGGATTGAACCATGATCAACTGTTGTTCTGAATCAATGGCCGCTGGCTGCCCTGCTTTTTGACCACGAACGCGGGGGCTGCCATTGCTCCGCCATTGCTGTAGTACCTCCATATCGCCACTAGGCCCCCATTGAAAAGCATTGGAGTTTAGACACCTTAAAAACAACTTTAACACCTGGTTTCAATGTTTTCAAACCTAGACTAGGCTAGATATTCCTCCTGAGATAACGCTGGGTTAATCACAATATATGAAACCAGGCTGGTTTTCATAATATGATTTTTTTAAATCTCGTACTTAATGAGGCTCGGACTGTTAGCATTGGAGCAGCGCGAGCTACACGTCACGCAAGGGCCGAGTCTACGGTGAAGATCCCGCCCGTATGTCCTTTTTAGAAACATGCTTCGTCAGAGCTGGGGAGGGGGAGTCTGTAAATCCTCCATGAATTCCCCCACGGCCGTGGTCATTATCGTAAACGGGGAGGAGTGAGCATAAGACGTCCATTTTTTTTACAGTCTATGTTCTGAATTCTCAAAATTGCTCCTTTTTTGTTCATGTCACAGTGCCATCTAGTGCCTTGGCTGTTTGCAACACCTGCACATTATATATATCAATACGAAAGTCTTGATCATTAATCACCTTCTAAGACAAAAGCATCAATTCAAAACCCAATCACACCCCCATCATCATTGATCCTCACACATTCACAACATGGTACAGTCGCTATAGAGGCATTAAAACACCGGTCTAAGCCAGTGCACATTTAAATATAGATATCGGAGCTTTCTCTCTCCTGGTCACTCACTCAGATCCTTCTTTTATGGCCTTGTCTTTCGGTGTTTTCATTTTTTTTTTTTCCTTCTGCACAATTCGACCGTAACTGCCCGGCTCTATCTGCCTCCATCTCTCCCTCTGATATACATAGCAATGACCCTTGTCTGGCAGCGGAGGCACCATGCTGCGAATCCCATCTAAGCAGAAAAACAAGCCCGAGATTGTTATGCAAATGAACTACAAGTGTGTGTGAGCGAGAGAGAGAGGGAGAGGCAGAGGAGGAAATGAAAATAGCTGGTTTGTGTCCTAATGCATGGAGGCTGCGAGACGAGCGTATCAAAAAGAAAAAAGGAATAAAAAAAGAAAAAAACACAAGGGGAAGACGAAGGGGCCTAGGAGTCAGGAGGGGGGGAGGACAGAGGGGACGAGGATGTAGCGTTTCAGTGCATGTTTACACCAATAATGCACTCCCCCGCTGCATGTGTGACTGTGTGTGGCTGGCGCAAAAGACACAGATGTTTTCAAGGGTTTGACTGCGTACAGGAGATACAGTAGAACGTAATGGGGGTGCGGAGATCGTGAGTGTAAAGGCTAATGGGATTGTGGGAATGTGTAGGATATCGTATGGGGGTCTCAAATGGTTTGTTGATTCGGGTGTGAGTGGATCACAGATGAAGCCTGGGCTCGGCTCCTCGAGACGCCGGGGTGGTTGGAGATGTCAGGTTTTTGTGTCATCAGACTTTCTATCCGGATTCTCTCCAAATAAGACAAATAATTGGTGACATCTCCCAGGTATTCAGTCTTCGGAGGGCCAGATCTCTTGAAAATACAATGACTTAAACTTCATTAAATGAGCAAAGATGGCGGTGATCAAAAGCAAACGTTGATGCGATGGCTGTTTTTTGAACTTCGGAGGAGAAGATGAACTCTCTTCCTTTCATCCCCCTCACATGAAACATAGAAAGAATGAGACATTGATGCTGCAAGCTTTCTCTTCATTGTATACCTCTAGTTACTATTACTATTACTATTATTATTAGATCAATAAAGTCTTATCTTATCTCAGCAAACGGTAACCCTGTGGAGAGCGCTGACACGCCTTTCTTATTGCCCTGGTCCGACTTTAATCCTTCATTTTGAACCTGTCCGTTTAAGTATTTGTTTCAATCTGCAAAGGCCAACATCTGCTCAGGAAGCTTAAGAGTTTAAATATGAACAAAGACATTCTTAAAGTTGTCTACAGGTCCATGATTATCAAATCCATCCCTCATCCTGGTACAATTTTCTTACAGTTAAACACAAAATAAAACTGTCCCGGATCATAAAACAGGCCGGCAAAATCACAGGTTCTCCACAGACCCCTCTCTCTGACCTCTTCCAGGAAAGCCACCCTGATCACTGCCGACCCCGGCCATCCTCTGCATCCACAATTCCTACTGCTCCCCTCAGGCGGAAGATACAAGGTCCCACTAGCAAATAAAAACACTCACAAAAAAAAAAATCATTCATTCCATCTGCAATAAAGATCGCGAACAAGCACCTTGCCTGGGTCTGCCGTACTATTCCCTGTCCATTCCACGCAGCCAAGTTAGTCTGGTCACGGAGCAATCGGAGCAGTTTGAACAGGCACAATTCTCGACTACTTCATCCATCGGGAAGAATCGGGATTTTTAAGGATTTTAATGATGTATTTGTACATGTAATGATGATTTGTAATATTTTAAATGTAGTATTTCATGGACCCCAGGAAGAATAGTCTTTACTATTGTATGGTAAAGACTAATGGGGATCCATTAATAAACAAATAAACAAACAAATTGTAGCCTCTATGTCTTAACCTGAGCTCCTGATCCTTAACCTTGCATGGGGTCAGCTGTTAGATCTCTATGCAGTTAGTGAACTTTTGCTTCAGGACCGTCCTTACCCAGGGGAAGAGGAAGTGACATCACCAACAGCTGCTGTTCTTCTTCTTTAAGGTTATTGGCAGACAACAGGCAAACAAAAGCACATGTCGCCACCTACTGTATGGCATATGCAGCAACATAGTGTCCGAATAAAGACATTTAAGGAGGAAAAAAAAAAGAAATATCCAGATGATTTGGCGTTAGACCTCTTACCAATCTGCTCGTTTCGGAAGGGGCCCATGTGTGTCCAGACCCACCTTCTTTTTGTTTGTACAACATGTGTGTAAATTGGTCTGTTTGCTTTTTTTTTTTTATGATTGAATGCCTTTTAAGTCGTGTCAGAGATTTATTTCTGCCTCTATTGTGACAGACCATAAAGATCTTTTCTATATGTATCTATCCAATCTGATACTCTCAAAAGTCCTGGATTGGCTACCGATGCCAATACTGAATACCGGATCAAGAAGTCCCTAGTCACCACAGTAGAATTCATTGCTGCCCAGCTCCTCAGTATTAAACTATAGGATGTTTATATCGTTGTGATGTACACAACAATCATCACAAGGAAAGCAGGTTTATGGGTTAACCTGCTTTCCTTGTAAATCTCCTCCTCTTTGGGGCAAATGTTCTCTTTGGTGACTGCAGATGGAAATTAACTATAAGAGCTAAAGTCTAGTACATGCTGATTAATGCTTGAGTGTAAAGTTATATCCAGTTTCACTGACTTACCGTCACTATGACACTACAGGTCAGTATTCAATTATAACATTTTATCGCCATCTTTGCAGATTTCTAGTTACTTTGGACTCTTGTGAGCGTCCCTCCCAATAACCAGCATCTGTTTCTGGCTGGTTCGGTCTTTCCCGTTGAGACCCGGTCTAATGTGTTTGTATTGGTGCGTTACACTAATCCCTGTGTCCCAGTCCCACAGAGCGCCGTCGGACACCCCCAAAACTAATCACACCATTTATGAGCAACGGACTCTACAGTTTAAAGCCGTGTGAGCAGCGGGCCGAGGATCCCAAACATAATTAGGACTGTGTTCTTTATGAGCACGGATTAAAGGAACAAAAAAACCCGGACGTTCACGCTGTGCGCCCCTCAATGCGATCACGGGCAGGACGCTTCAGCTTTGAGGAATGTGGAATTATTTGATTTGACATTATGGAACTTGTTGGCAATGGTTTTCAAAACTATTCCGGCATTGAAAGGACTGTTTTTACTCATTGTCTCCCAGTTGTTTCTCCTTTGTAAGAATGAGGAAAGATTTAGAAAGTAGTCATCAAGAATTCGGGCGTTCTGCTCTCCCAAAAAAAAAAAAATCATCCTGTGGTCAAGAAATGGCACTGTTTGTCACCAAATGCACTTCCTTTTGTTAGCATTTTGCGTTTGGACCGGAGCTGCATTTTGAAAGGATGCCTCATGCCTTAAAAATAACTACTCTTTTGTGGATAACTAGTCCCTTTTTGCTACTGTCATGTCGGGATTGTGTCGTGTATGGATCTTACCCCTATGGTCTACACCAGGATCTCCCCAGTATAGCAGCCCATACGCTTAAATAGAGGCACCTTTGTGCTAGTGGCTAGGCTAAGTTAGCCCAGTTATCTTTCTACAATTGCCTACAGCTCATTGTTTTATTAAAAGTTTGCTATAAACCACAAATGCATCAAGCCAAACTCAGTGTGTGAACATCTTAAAGTCTGCTTTATGAAGTTACTGGCTTTATTGATGTTATTAGTGCATAATAATTCTTTTCACCGGATTGTTGCGAGCTCGCTGCAGGATGCTAAGCAGCTAGTTAGCTCCGGTGCTAACCGCTCTGCTACGGTCAATTGTAGATTAAATGTGAGCAGTAAACTACAAAATCAACACGCCCAGCTGAGTGTGTGATCATACTAAAGGCTGCTGTATGTAGTATGTAGTGCAGGTGTCTCCAACCTTTTAACCCATGAGCTACTTTTACACCACAAGAACATAGGAGAGCTACTCATGCTTCAAAAACATTTGTTTAAACTGCTATTTGGGTGGACTTCACCCTGGAGAATAAGTAGCCAAGAGTTTAGTCAATTAGTTAAGTTTAGTCCTTATACTGTACAGTATTTACCTAACTGTTTGCAGATTGTGTCAGCATGTAGAAAATGCATCTAAAATTTTAGTTTTCATGCGTATAGAGATGTTGAAAGAGTTGAAGGCGAGCTACCTAGAAAGGCCTGGAGAGCTACTGGTTGGAGATCCCTGATGTAGTGCATAAAAGGCCATGTGTAGTCACTCGATCGATGTGAGCTAGTAAGTTTAGTTAGCAGCTTACCCCGGGTGTTAATCATTCGGCTACAGACTCATGAATTGACATGGCTGGATGTTCTCACTAGCTAATCAGAGGACAGGGACAGCTCACAGACACCGGGGGCAACGATTAGCCATCCCGGGCCGCCTTCGAGGCTCTGGGCCGGGTGGGAGACTGTAGAGCGGTGTGTGGCTGAATGTCCGGTAAAGGCAGGAGGGCGAGCGGGGAGACACAAGCGCCAAATGTAGGGAGTCAGAGCAGTCGAAGTCTGATGGATCAATATCAGCTACACAACTTTTTTAGAAGAAGACGAAGGCGAGCAGAACGAATGCGCCGACAGACAAAGCTGGAAGTTGTGATGGTAACAATTACCCATGATGCAACGCAAAAGTCGCTATTTTATGTTTTATGTACATGGTCAATATAACAATAAACACAATCTCCAGACTTTACTAAAGGAAAGTCTTTACTGGAACCAACAAAACCAGTGTAATCTGTGACTAAAGTCCAAGAAAAAGGAAACTCCGCTGAGCCGTCTGCACTTCTCCCCGTGAAGGTAAAATGGCCCAAACAAACGGCCCGTAGCTGCAGGTCGTGGGGGGGGTCGGCCGTAAAAACAACCATAGATCTGTAATAACGAGAGCGGCCGCTGCGACTCCTGCCTGTTTTAATTTATCTACAAAAGCAGCTCACGGGGCGACGGGGCAGGTCTGCTAATATCTACACTCCCACGCGCTATTACGGGTCATTACCACGCCACGGGGAGGGCCGGAGCAGAGGCGAGAGAGGAGGGGAAGAAAGAGCAGAGGAGAGATGGGAGTCCCCCGTGAAGGCCGGTCTCGCCGCGCCGTTTGTTTAAAGAGTCATTAAAATCAAAGGCCCGCAATCAGCTTAATCAAGAGACATTTATTAAAGCATCAGCCGCGGTTATCAGCGTTAAGAGACGCGGAAGAGACGCCAGAGACGAGACTGTACACAGGATTACACACAAGATTTACAGCGTGGATGTCCATAATGTGTAGTTCAATCATTTGATTTTTCTGTCCCTGTGTGTCTGTGTGTTCTTGTAATTACGACATTGTGAGGACCAGTTTGAGTCTTTGAACCAACAGTTGAGTCTTTGAACCAACAGAGTGAGGACATTTTTGTAAAGTGAGGACATTTTGGGTGGTCCTCACTTGTTTGAAGGACTGTTTGAGGGTCAATATGTGGTTTTAGGATTAGGGTTAGAATTGGATTTAGATTAGGGTTAGGATTAAAGTTAGGGTTAGGGTCTGGGTAATGCATTATGTCTATGAGTGTCCTCAATAAGATAGAAGTACAAGATTATGTGTGTGTGTGTGTGTGTGTGTGTGTGTGTGTGTGTGTGTGTGTGTGTGTGTGTGTGTGTGTGTGTGTGTGTGTGTGTGTGTGTGTGTGTGTGTGTGTGTGTGTGTGTGTGTGTGTGTGTGTGTGTGTGTGTGTTCTTGTAATTACGACATTGTGGACCAGTTTGAGTTTTTAACCAACAGAGTGAGAAAAAAAATGTTTTTTTTCCCTCTTTGTGGCTGTTTTCTGGGGGAATATAAACTTATTTATTTCACACAAATAAAGTCAAGTCTAAATCGGGCCCATATGTAAGTTTTTGTACTGGATGGACCAGCAGCCGCAGTTAGCATGTAGCATGATGCTAACATGAAGCATATATGGGCACCCAAATATGGTCAAAACGCCATACGTTGCTCCGTTGTTACAACGTCTCTTTTACTAAACGATGACATCACAGCTCCAGAGTGGTGTCTGTGATCCATAATCTACTGACCTTATAATGAGTTTTCCACATGGATCTATGATGGTTTGACTCCGCTCCTCTTTGCTCCACTGCCGTCCACAAGCCACAGGTGACGAGTAGAAAAACACGAGTCAGTCTGTGTTTTTGGACTGACAGTGAAAAAAACAGGTTTTTCTGTTTTTACGTCTGAAGAATAAACTCTCCTCCTCGTCTCTTCTGTAGATCCTAAATCCTTGAATGTGTTTCATTTTCACTGTTTACAATGTAATACATACGCCTCTACATTTTGTTCTATCATCTGTGTTAGCGTCACAGCGCCTCACACAGGCCTGGAAGATGAATTACACCGCTTTCACAGACCTGAGTCGACCCATGTGGACGCACACATTTACTGAGCTGCTTCATGATTACAAAGAAAGTTTCTGAAAACATAAGCGTTTTGTCTTCGTGTGGATAAAGCCAAAGTTGTCCAGTAACCACCAAATGTGATGATAAGATCCCACAGCATCAGCAAAATCCATGTACAAGATATATAAATGGACACATATTTACAAAGTACCAGATGTAATGCCTTTCAATTACATTTAAGATTATAACTTAATTACTGTAATACTTGTCCAAACACAAAGTCCAAACCACATCATTAAAGTAGACTTTCCCACAAACCGTCCCGACACGTATCACACAGACCCCGTCCTCTCCCCCGCAGAAAGCCGCAGAAGCTACACTCCGCCATCACCGCGCCGCTCAATTCAATTTACCTCGGCGGAGTGGGGGGTGTTTTATTAGGTTAATGAGCCGGCCCCCGGTGGGAAACCATAAGAAACGAACGCGGCGCTGTGGCTACGGGCTGAAGACGCCGAGGCGCGGGGGGGGGGAGCGGTGATCTGTCAACATAAAGCAGCTACGAGACTCTGACAGGTACAAGCCATTTACTGTCAATTAACGTGGCTGCGAACGCACGCGGCAAACGATGCGGTAATGGCTGTTTAAGGGAGATATTATTGGCGTGAAGATTTTATGAATTGAATCAGGGAGACGGGACTTTTGCTCCGCTGCCTGGTCGCTGAATGGGTCCAAATTTTCAAAGGGCATTGGATTCACACTGGCATTAAATCACCTGATCATTTCATGTTTTAGTCATCTCCGACAGTGAACTGAATCTCGATTTCAAAACTAAACGTTCTTTATTCGTCCACTCGTCTCCGGTTTGCTCCGCTCTCTCAGGTTGCTTCGCTGGACCCTCCCTGCGGACGTAAGGAAGGCGACGCAGATTGCTCAGCGGTCCGAAACGACATGCCTCTGGGACTAAACCGCGGGCCAGACGGGGAGGATCGATCGGAGCGGACAGGTGTGGACACAAACTCGTGTCTCGTCTAATGGGACAGAGCGCGGGACGAGGGACGGCGAGCGGCGGTGAACTTCATGGTCAAAGGGAGGCACACGGTGGCTGCATGAAGGTCCTGACAATCACTTTATGTCCCTGAGCCTTGAGATTGTTTATAGGTCAACTTAAGGCGAGACACGACTGGTGAAAACATCGATTTTTCACACAGTGGTCTTAAAGTGACTAGATGCAAGTTGGTAATTATATACTCAATACTGCCACCTCAGGTCTTACGTGTAACTGCAGGTTCTATATTAAGCTTGTGCATGACGGCACTTCCGGCCCCGAATTAACACCATTTTGAGTGACAGTGGTTAGCAGTAGTTGTGAACAGGTCTGAGCTCATTCTACACATTAGGACATTACGGGAACATGTAGGGGGAGGAAAATACTTAATTTTAAAAATTTTAAGCTCCGTATATACCCTTTAACGTCTTATTTTTCCTGTCAGAGTATAAAAAAGACGAAACATATCCTTAATGCTCATTGTATAATGTTCTGTCGTTAGCGAGGCGGAGATATCCTGGAAGTAGCGACAACATTGCCGTCTTTCCCTGGTGCATTCATTCACAAATATTGACATATTTTACATCCACGTGTCCTGAAGGGTCCCCGAGATGACGCTATAATCCAAATATGGTTCTTTTTTCTTCCTCGACTGATTTATTTTAAAATAAGGCGAAATGACTGAAATTTCTGGACTGTAAGCCGCTACTTTTTTCCCACCCTTTGAACCTTGTGGTTTGTACAACAGTGCGTCTACTTTACAGATGTCATACTGAATTAAACACATTTATTTTGCAGTAGAAGCCACATTAGCTATAGCACGGGCGGGCATCCTGCTGCAGTAAACACAGCGGACAGAGGTGGAGTATCAAAAGCCACCATGAGTCCAGCTCAGAGCAACTTCGAACACGGGAAACGGCCAAACTCCCGAGGAGGAGTCGCTGTGCGGGCAGTGCTTTGGCTTCACTGAACACACACGTTTAAAGGAACAGGCCACCGTTTTTCCATACCGAGATATGTTCTTACCTGAGCTTAGACGAGTTTGACTGGTCTTTGTGCCCGTGAAAGAGCGTGGTAGCTTCTAACTTCAACCCGTTTGAAGCTATAGGAATACATTGGGTGAGGCCAAATGCTACTCGTCTAAGCTCAGGTAAGAACATGTATCGGTATGGAAAAAATATTATATTATAATAACTATTCCTTTAAATAATAATATAAGCTCATTGAAGTTCGTAACACACTTTAATAAAAGTGGATGTACCTGTAGGTCCCGTTCTCTAAGTAAATTTGACCGCGCACGAAGAGAAAAGTCCAGTATTTCCAGTGCTGATGGTGCTTGGAACAGTGTACAGCGGCGACTAATAAACCAGTGCGGTTTAATGTAAAAAAAAATATATATATAAATATGTTTGTTTTGTTGGTGCAGCTTATATTCAGGTGTGCTCAATAGTCCGGAATTGACGGTAGATTCTTTTTACAGATCTTTTTGCTTTTCACTTTCACATTTGAAAAAAAACATGGGTCAATCCATTTTTTTGATTTTGTCGCTGAAAATATCGGCAATTTATGTCAGTGATCTAAAGCAGAAGTTCCAAATTGATAACACTAAAAAAAAAAATGTTTCTCCCTGTTCACCTGCAGCGTCTTGCCTTAAATACTGTGTGAAAATATTCATATGATTGATAATATTATGAAATGCAGTTATGTCTAAACCACCACAGCACCACACCAGTGACCACAGCAGCAACGCAAAGACAAAACTAACAAACACATAGATATTTCTTTGCTAACTTTCTAATCAGTGTTGTGCTGCATCTGATCATTAGTGATGGGTCTGTAACGAACGAGTCATGTTTTACAATCGCATTAAAGGAACAGGCCACCATTTTTACATTCTGAGATATGTTCTTACCTGAGCTTAGACGAGTTGATCTGTACCTGTCTGGTCTTTGTGCCCGTGGAAGAGCGTGGTAGCTTTCAACTTTCCCCCCCGTTTGGAGCTATAGGAATGCATTGGGAGAGGCCAAATGCTAACAACATCTATGGTCATTGTGCGTGACTGAGAGAACCCACAACGGCAAGGCAGGTACGCATCAACTCGTCTAAGCTCAGGTAAGAACATATCTCAGTATGTAAAAACGGTGGCCTGTTCCTTTAAATGTAAAACCGGTTAATCTTGACATCCCAAGTAGAGAACGAGCACATCCGCTCTTTTCATTCTCAACAGAACTCTCCCCATTTTGTTCAAGTGTCAAATCAAGTCAAAGCAAAGCCGAAGCATCCCTCCACAACTGCTGAAGTTTCTTCCGAAAGTTTGTGTGCGTTTTGTGGCTTCAGCACCACGGACAGCTCCCCGCTCCCCGCTCCCCGTCAGCTCTTTACGTTGGGACAGATCATTTAGACAAGGATCATCTCCGTATTGTCCTTAATCCTGTTCATTTAACTGGGCTCGTCTTATTCAAATACAGCCCCGGTGTGTAACGTGGAAGGGGCTAAATGGCTCAGCCGCGCTTTTACGTGTTTCCTTTTGTCACTTTTCCGCAGCCTTTACGGTAAGAAAGTGGCGTCGAAAACGAAGAGCGTTTAGTGGGAAATGTAATAAATGCTTTAAAATGTCAAACAAAAGCGGCGTTCCCGTTTGACGTGAGACGGAGTGAAGGGTAATTTGTTCTCCGCGGGGTTCCTCCGTCACTCCGCGTCGGTTTCGCTCAGTGATATTTAATAAATGCTGATCAGATTTGCGCCACGCGGATTCCAGGGTAGAAAGACGCGCTGACAGAAAAGTGCATTAAAAGTTTCTTGATTAAAACACTAGACTTAAAATATCAATCATCGAGTGCATTCGGAAACTGTCGAACAATTCAGCGGAGGCTCGCGGCGTGTCAAAGTCAGCGGAAGCTTACTAATGTTTTTCTACATAAGAGTGTGTTTTGTGAATGTAACTCTTGAAACTTTTGGGTGACGAAGGTTCTCAAAGCCATCACCTGCACTGGGGCGTTAATGATAGTGGAGGGGTTTCCAGACGTTTTTACCTGGCGAGCTACTTTTACATAAAAAAAAGAATACATATACTGTATACAGCAGGAACCATATGTTTACATGCACTTTATAAAAAGACACATTTGCATTTTTTTCTCACTGTCCCGGATAAAACCAGAATTAAGTTTTATATTTTTTTAGGTCACTAGAATTTTTGTAATTATTTCTATTTGTCAAATTCCAGAAGAATGTGAGATAGAATTTTCTACACAATTCTATTTATTGCTTTTTACAAAACCAAAACGTTTACATGCATTTCATTAAAGGGACACTGTGTAACATTTTGGACTATACTGTTGCCATCAGTGCAAAACATGCTCCTATTGACCAGCTCAACACAGAAAATGACATTTATAGACCACCTCCTAGACCTTTTCAGCTCTGCCCATAAATTTTCAGCTGGATTGAGATCAGGACGGTGTTTTCCTTCAGCCACTTTGTAACCAGTATTGACCATTTGACCAACGGATCCAGTTCCAGGTCCTCCTCATCACTTTCAAAGCCCTCCATAATGTGGCCCCTCCAGACCTCACCGACCTCCTCCACCACCACACTCCATCTCGCTCCCTCCGCTCCTCCAACGCCGACCTCCTGTCCCTCCCCTGTAAGACCAAGCGCCGAACCTGGGGAGACAGAGCCTTCACCATCGCCGCCCCCACACTCCGGAACTCACTGTCCCAGCCGCTCCGTGCCTGTTCTGACCTCCTCACCTTCAAGAGAGAACTCAAAACCCACCTCTTTAAAAAGGCTTTTAATGTCGAGTAACTGCCCTCTATTTTAATGAGCTCATTTTATGTGTGATTTTATTCTTGTTTTCTGTAAAGCGTCTTTGAGTGTCTTGAAAAGCGCTGTACAAATGAAATGTATTATTAGTATTTATTATTATTTGCTTTGGGTCATTGTCCATTTGGAAGACTCATCTTAAAGGAATAGGCCACCGTTTTTACATACTAAGATATGTTCTTACCTCACTTTAGCCGAGTTAATATATCCCCGTCTGGTCTTTGTCCGTGCGCTCTGTCAGGCAAACGGAGCACATACGCAGCCTCTCCCACATGTCACATAGCTCCAAAAGAGCTCACGATAGAAGCTACCAAGCTCTTCCACGTGTTCCCTATTTAAATAGTTAAAAGTTACGTGAAGTGTTTTCATGCGAAGTATATTTACACAGAAATGTAACATGTCGATTTTATAAGCAAATAAAAAGGGGGACTATATTGTGAGGCGTAATGATACGAGGAGCAAAACATCCGCGCAGTAACTCCTAAAGACTTCCCCCGCTCACTTCTGTCAATAACCTTTAGGAGTTTAGTGCACCAGCCCCTCCCACTGCATGATGACATCATCATCTGGGCTTTCCAAAAAAAGTGTGTAAACTTCCGACTTTGTAAAAAGTAACAAAAACATTTCTAAAAAAAAATCTGTCTCCCATTCTTCAGGCATTTGACAAATAGAAATATTGAAAAAAATTCAAATTGACCTAAAAAAAAAAAAAAAAACTATCATGAATGTTATCGTTAACTCGTGATTCATCACAAATTAATTTGACAATTGTTATCTAATCTGTCCCAAATGTCCCATACATTAAATTTTAATACTCTTATCCATCCATCCATTTGCTTCCACTTTTCCGTTTCCGGGTTGTGGGGGCAGCTGTTGGTGCTGCCCAAATCACACTGCACCAGCCCCTTATGGCTCCTCCTGCAGGTGGTGGGTCCACAGAAGGACGGCCTCACGATGAACCGGGCCTGTTGGTCTCTCATAAGGAGCTTCTGAACCGCTCTTTGTCTGACCCGTCACCTATGGGACCTGTTTGCCATGGGAGACCCTACCAGGGGAACGCAGCCCCCGACAACATCGCTCCCGGGATCATTCAGGCGCTCAAACCCCTCCACCACATTAAGGTGGCGGTTCCAGGAGGGGAGTACTCTTATCGGGTAACTGAAATACCCCTCCTGGAACCGCCACCTTAACGTGGTGGAGGGGTTTGAGCCCGAATGATCCTGGGAGCTCTGTTGCCGGGGCTTCGTGCAGGTTCTAGGTGACGGGTCAGACAGAGCGGTTCAGAAGCCCCTTATGAGAGACCAACAGGCCCGGTTAATCGTGAGGCCGTCCTTCTGTGGACCCACCACCTGCAGGAGGAGCCATAAGGGGCTGGTGCTATGTGATTTGGGCAACTCGAACGGTTGACCCCATGACCCGGCAACGGACAAGTGGATGAATGGTAACTCAAATATAGCCTATGACAAACTTCGAGTGTGGGCGGGTCAGATTAGGAGGCACAGAATTATTTCCTTACACACACACACACGCACGCACACACACACATATCGTTGTGATTAGGCTTCTGTTCGTGTGGTGCATTTCACTGGTGTCCCCCTTGTGTTGTTACAAATCAATGAGAGACAGTCAGAGAGAGAGAGAGAGTGGGTGTGTGTGGTGGTGGTGGGGGGTTGGGGGGGTTTAAAGTGAGAGAAAAACAGGCAAAACAGAGAGAGAGAGAGACGGGACAGGGAGGTATTTCCAAAGGGTCAAGGCTTTGGTCCAATGAATATTTCATTGGGGAATCTCTTTTGCAGCGCAGACACAATGCACCGTCTGCGCTTCAAAGCCTGTGAATGGACTGTGTCTTTGGACATATTTTATTCAAATCTACTGAATAAAAATCCACAAGACAAGTTTTCTGTAGCCACCTCTCCAGCACTAATACACGATCGAGTGTGTTTGATTGTGTTCATCACGTGGTTGAATTGAGCGGGGTTTTTTTGGCAGAGCTTTTTTTTTGTCAAAGAATAGGCTGTTTGTAGCTTATTTTTTCTTCTAAAAAAAATCTAATATTTTAATGACAAACCCTCAGATGTAAGGCCGTCAGAGGTGCTCCTTCTCTGGGAAAGGCAGGAGCAGTTCCGCATCACTAAAGGAGCGTAGTGACCTTGCAAATTCCGTGTTTTGGTTGATTTTTGTATGACTTTGGGGCAGGTTCGGCTGCTTATACCCGGACAATCTGCTTCTGATAATGTAAAGAGGAGAAGCTTCATGCACTAAACCCCAAACCCTGTCAACCTGTCTCTAAAGGACAAACCATACAATACCAAAGGTGATCAAAAGTACTTTAAAAAAGACTAAACAGTTCGCAGAATAGAACTTGTAAACCCAAAGACTCTTGCCTCTGCCCCTGGGTTGCCCCATAATCACTCCGTTCCTCCCTCTCTGCGCCGCGATCATCTTTTTAAATTTATTTTGATTGATTCGCGTCAGGGTTAACTATGCTTTGGGCCGCGGTCGATAAATAAAGGTCGATACTTTAATGTTTTCCTGTGAAGCGTTATTAAAAAATAGATTGGCTGTAAAGAGGCTGAATTTACGAGGGCCCGCGCTCACTCCCAATGCATGTCAACTGGAATTTAATTGAACAACATTGGAGCCAGAGATTAGACCGGGGAGCGGCGGGAGGCTATAGGGCAGACAGGAGAAGGAGAAACTTCAGGTGGAGACATGTAGTGGACGAAGGCTGTGCTGTCTGCTTTAGTCATGTATGGCATGTCATATCATTTCTGTGGTTTCTCTAACACGTTATAAGAAATGATGTTGCAGGGTTGTGGACATTTCTGCAGCTATTAGTGAAGTGAGTGTGGTGGAACAGTGGAACAGAGTGTATGTACAGAATGAAAGACTCTTAAACTCATCTGGTGACCTGAAGGCCCAGGCTGCAGGTGAACAACACCCAATGATCTCACCACCATCAGTGCTGCAAAGGTAAGACTGTTTCTTTACATTAGGGGACTCTGTTGCTAATCAGTATGAACCTGGAATGATAAAATTGTGCCCCCACGTGTTTCCTCCTGGACAGTAACATCAGGGCTTCCTATCTTTTACATTCACGATGAGCAGGTCCCAAACAAATGAAGAGACAGCTCAGGATTTCATAAAGGACAGCGAGCAAAAGTTCGGATGTGGGAGCTGGTTAAAAACATTGGTAAGACGCAACGACTATACTGTAGGAAACCTCCATGTGCGTAACGGTGGGTGTTTTTGTCTTGAGGCTAATGGCTAACACAAAATAAACATTAACACTAGTGCAAAGTTTTGAACGCGCCTCGGCCTGTGAGTGGTTTAAATGTGATTGAGTTCTTTACATGTTATATTGTCATGATCTAGGCTTTAGCTCTAGCCTTTAGCTCTAGCCTTTAGCTCTAGCCTTTAGCTTTAGCCTTTAGCTTTAGCCTGTAGCTCTAACCTTTAGCTGTCACAATAAAGCTGCCAACAACTTACCTGCTATTAAGCACTGACCTTATAATAAGCCGAATGCCCATCTCAGGTCGCCCGTTGCATTATGGGTACTGGAATTTCTTTTGGCTACTAAACAATATTGATAGTTAGCGTAAAGCAACGAAGAAAACTCTGATATGGACCGTTTTAACCGCTGGAAAGTTGATGATTTAAAGTGTTTTTGTCGTTGTTGTTAAGCTTGTTACAATATTAACTTAAAGTTTTAAAGACAGAAACAGAGACAACTGAACGACCGTTCATTTGTAGAGATGCTTCAAAAGTGACACCAGTCCTTGTTCACATAGTTGGAACAACTAGAGAACAACAGAAATGTTTTTCTCACATTTCTGCCCCTTGAAGGCGACTGCTGGACTGCAGGGTCTGAAACTGTGGCCTCATGTCGCCGACATTCAGGACATTTGAACTGGAATGAGAAATAAAAACATAGAATCCTTCTTTTTTTTGTCAATAAGGAAGTGGACAGTAAACGAAATCTTTGTTTTAATTGTGAGCAGAGAGCCACATACACATACAGGCTATGCCTCTAAACTTGAATAAATGTTTCCAAACAGCATTAAATCAGGACGAGTGTGTTGCACAATCAGGACCTGTGTCTTTAAAAAGCACATTCAGACGTTTGTGAGTCACTGGACACGCCTCGTCCCAAACCAGGAAACTCAGATCAGCCTGAACCGTCTCTGTGAGAGCTGAGCAGGCTGAGCAGGCTGGACTGAGGTGAGTGTGAAGGGTTTCTCACATAAATCATGTTTAAAAAGAGCTGAGAGTTACAGATCACAGAGTCAGAGAACAGGAAGTGAGATCGCGTTAAAGGAGCGACTCTGACACGTGTTTTATGCTGAAACAGGAAAGGACTTAAACTGTGTGAAACAAAATATAAAACCATGTGGGAGAAAATGGCAGAAAAACTAAATGAAACATTTGCTGCTTAAAGATATACTTATTTTAACTTGACTAAGAATACAGATACGTCATTATAATTTTACTCATGTCGAAGTAAAAAAGCACCGTCTAACAAAACTACTCTAAGAAGTACACGCTCTTCAAAAAGTTACTCAAGTACATGTACATAAAATGTGCTCGGTTGAGGTGGAGGTGAACAGATTAAGTAAACGCTGTGAACATAAGAAGATGATGATGTCGTGTCTTTGCAGGATCTATTTTCTCCCAGTCTAGTGTTTCTGTAGATGAGCCAGGTCTCTCTTAATACACTGGCTGCTGTGTACTTAAGTAATTATAATAATTATAGTAATTGTGGTGTGACCGTTTTATTTGTGTTATTTTTACTGTATTGAATGTCTTATTTCTTTATGGTTGTTTACTTTTTTGTAAAGCTGTTTTTCCGCCCTGGTAAATACAACCCAGGTGGAACAGCTTCCTGTAAAAAGGCGGCCTGGCCTGCCAGACTACTTTTTCAAAGATTTTTCAAAGATATGCCTGAGAGTGAACATTATCTCCAGATTTCTCGGTGGGCGTGATGGACAGACAGGACTAACCACTTAGAGAAATGCTGGATGTGTCGCAGGGTCAAGTGGCAGGAAGTCTTCTGAAAAACACCTTTTTTCACGAGGAATGCTTCTATCGATTATTTTTACGCTTAATCGAGTAATCTCTTGGCTGTGAATGGTGTAGGAAAACTACTTTTTTTTAATCACATATAGCTTAAGTGACGCTGCTTGAAGATGTGTTGATGGAGTAAACTAAAGGGAAATGTTTGTTGGAGGCTCTATTCATTAAATTTACAATGAACAAAATGTACACAGACCCTAACTATATAATCAAAGTAGGATTTCATCAAAAATACTGCATTTTTATGTCATTTTTGCTCCATTTTAGCCTGTGTGAACCAAAAAATGATTAATCGATTACCAAAATATAATCGAATAGTCGTCGATTAATCGATTAGTCGTTTCAGCCCTAAACGCTTCCAGCTCTGTTTTTGCTCCGGTTTTAGGGATTATATATTTTCCACGGTTCTTCTTTTGAACAGAAAGGAGGAGCGTCTGGCGGGCCACAATATTCGACAGAAACGGCCAATTGCTATTTCATTGAACAACTTAAACTAGCAATTGACAAAGGCTGATTAGTCGGAGCGGTTTTCTTAGATTTGAAAAAAGCTTTTGACGTACTCAATCATGATGTGCTTTTACAGAAACTATCCCAGTTGAACTTTGACAATACAACATTACATGTGGTCACACAGCCTTTGCGATGCCCAATCCCGTCAGACCTTGGAAGCTAAGCAGGGAAGGGCCTGGTCGGTACTTGGATGGGAGACCGTTTGGTAACACCAGGAAGCCTAGCGAATGTAGTGTGTGAGTGAGTGGTTGGTGGTGGTCGGAGGGGCCGATGGCGCAGACTGGTTGCCTCGCTTCCGTCAGTCTACCCCAGGGCAGCTGTGGCTACAATAGTAACTTACCACCACCGAGTATGGAGTGAATGAATAATGCAATGTAAAGCGTCTTTGAGTGTCCAGAAAAGTGCTATATAAAACCAATGCATTATTATTATTATTATTACAGTGGTTCAAGACTTATTTGGAACATACAACAATGTGTAATGATTAATAATGAAAAGTCACCCCTCACAACACTGAAAACAGGTGTCCCCCAGGGATCAATTCTTGGGCCTCTCCTTTTTGCACTGTACATAAATAATTTACCAAACATCTGCCCGGGCGCAGGTTTCCAAATGTATGCAGACAATACAGTTGTTTCTGTGAGTGGCAAAAGTGTTGAAGCCATTACTGCGCAGTTGCAGCGACACCTTAAAGAGGGGGTATTATGCTTTTTTCAATCACATAGCACCAGTCTATATCACACTACAATGATGACCAAACCTCCTGTTGGTCTGTAAATGTAGTAAATTAGAATAACTGCCTTGCATAAAATGTCTCTCTCAAAATGGCTGTAGTGAATGTCTTGAAATCGGCCTCTGTCTCTTTAAGAACCTCTGACCCTTTCCGACACGCCCCCTCCACACGCTGTCTGTGGCATCAGTGGGGAGGGGGTTCTGCTGAGGAGCAGTGGTTGGTTACTCGGCTGGTGACGAAAGCTCGGAGGCGTCTCCAGGAGGTGGGGGCGTTCCTAGGAGGACTCAGGCAAACTTATCCCTAAAATGGCCGCCATCAGAGTTTTTACAGATTACTCAAAAATACGTGAATGTGCCAAGGCAACACTTCAGGCATGTTTTTAATGAGGGAGTGACATAATAACATGATGTAAAGCTTGAAAAAGTCCATTTTGCATAATACCCCCCCTTTAACTCTGTGTCAGTGTGGTTTCAAAACTCAGGACTAACACTAAATCTGAGTAAGACAGTGTCAGTTTGTTTTGCTTCCAGATTACACCCCGTGGAAGAACTGCATCTGACAATTAACGGTCAGGACGTTGCCCAGGTTAAAGAAGTTAAATATCTGGGCCTTCTCTTCGACTCCCATTTATCATTTGAAAATCATTTCAAAAAGATCACAAGAACAGCCAAATCAAACGTGTTCAGTTTTTTAGAATCATACAGGGCTGTTTACTATTTCATGCAGCAAATGTATTTATGCATGCAATGATTTTCTCTCATCTTAGTTACTGCTTAACCTCCTGGTCACAGGCAACAGCCACAACAGTCAGGCCTTTAAGACTGATTTACAATAGAGCATTAAACATTTTAGATAAAACATCTGTCAGAACGCACCATTGTGGAGGATTGCAGAGGTTAAACTTTCTTGACTTTGAAAATTTTATTAAATTCTGCTACTTAAAATTAATGTATAAATGTCTGCACAGACTCATAGTTCCACTTGAATCAGTGGCTCCATCACACGAGGAGCTGCTGATGGAAATGTGAAAGTACCCGTTAGAAACAAGACCTTTGGACAGTCAGCTTTTACCGTCCAGGAGCCAAACTCTGGAACTCTTTGCCTCCTGAGCTGAAACAGGACTTAGAACTGGGGGCTTTTAAAAATGAACTAAAACATACTTTAAAAAGAGATCAAGTCTGCAATCATTTGTAGTTTGCAGACAATGCACTTCCTTTGTGTAATGTCAGGATTAATTAATTAACGTTACTGTAAATGTATTTTTGTACTTTCTGTGTGCATTTGAAAAGCTCTTCTTGGGACGGACATTGCTAATTAGCCTTGGCTCTAAATGTTGTAGTGTGTAACATGTTCATTGTTCACACATGTCCCTATCAAATAAATGAATTAATAAAATAAATAAATAAAAAGGAGATGATCAGAGATTTAAAAGGATATTGTGACCATCGCCATGGCAACAATAACTGATGTATCTCTAGATGACATTATATTACCATTATGTATACAGTATGTCATACAAAGGCCCTACAGCACTTCATTACTCCTGTCAAAAGGCAGTACTACCCGCCTCTTGATACGACGTCGCCATAGTGATGGCAACTCTGGCGGCCATTTTGTGCTTGTCTTTTTGAACCGAGTGCAAAGTAAACCAACAGGAAACACTGCTCATTTTTGTATCCTCTAAAACATAAATCTGCTCATTTCATGTTTTTTTTTCTCAATACTGACTGAACTTATGTTGATTGTAGACAGAAAATGAATGTTATAATTAATGTTATATAATTAAATTTGATTACATCACATTACACAAAGTTTATCTGTTCTAATGTCAGATTGACATTACTCCTTCACAAACAATCCTTTACATTGTCAAAGCTTAGACTGAAAGAAGAAAACAGACAGAATTCGATCGACATTTAGCTCAAGAACTGGAGACGGTGAATTCCCAAACCTGCAGCGACAAACTGAAGTCAAACCTTTCATTGAATTGAAAGATTTGACTTTGTTTTAACAAAACTGCATCACTGCAGAAGGAGCCGAGAGAAGACAGACATTGTGGAGACTTTCTCCATCTCCAAACCTTTTCGTAACGACTTTCACTCAATCTGACCCGTCCTTTTGTTACTTTTAATGTTAATGTTTCTAATTTTCACATTTTCAGATCTCTTTCTGACATGGAGTCCAGACTGGAGCATGAGCTGAGCTGTCCCATCTGCCGGGAGCTCTTCAGAGATCCTGTTCTTCTGACCTGCAGCCACAGCTTCTGTAAGGTCTGTCTGGACCACTGGTGGGGGAACAAACCACAGAAGACCTGTCCAGTCTGTAAAAGAAGGTCCTCCCGGAGAAATCCTCCAACCAACCTGGTCCTGAAGAACCTGGTGGAGACGTTCACAGAGGAGAAAGGGCAGACTGCTCCAGCTGCAGTGCAAACAATGGTGTTGTATGGTGATTGTGTAACTTTGAGCTGCTGCTCTGTTTCAAAACTAATTCCAGTAAGACTTTCTAATAATGGTACATGAGTTCATCCATGATTTTCATGAACTTATGTATGAATTAATGCATGATTTCATGATATATTCATGCATTACTCAATCATGACTTCCCAGGAACAAACATGATCACATGTTGGTAATGGATGACCTAATCCATGAATTAAACGTGTAACTACTGTAATGAATGTGCATGAAAATCTTAATATTTCATCATGATCATGAGGTTCACATCAGAATACCATGAATTCATGCAGTAGTCCTGAAGAAGAAGCAATGATTACTGGATTGTTTCCTCATTTTTTGTGTGGAAAAAACAATGAGAAAACTTTTATTACAAATTATTACAAGTACAGCATAACCAAAAAAGATCTCCAGAGCTGGTCTTTAACAGGTTAAAAGGTTTGGGATAATGCACCACTTTAGTTGAGGGACATCATAATTATGTTGTATTAAGGATTTGCAAATGATAATTTCATGATTGCCATAGATTTTATCCTATAAAGTTATATTTTGTGCTCTTGTTCATAATTTGCATTACATTTCCTCCATATGAGTCATGATGTTCATTATGATCCTCATCATCATGATTGGTTGATCATTTTATTGTCATTTTATTGCTGTTTTAGTGAATTCATGTTATTCTTATGTGATCCTCATGATCCTGATTATTATTAAGACTCATGTACATTCATTACAGTAGTTAGACGTTAAATTCAGGGATGAATTCATCGATGAAATAACATGTGATCATGTTTGTTCCTGAGAAGTCTTGATTTAGTAATGCATGAATGTATCATGAAATCATGCATGAACTCGTTATTATACCCATTATTATAAAGTGTTACCCACATTCCTCCGCTGAGAGATTAATAAAGGAAACTAAGTAAAATCTAGCCTGGTGAGACCAGAATGATACCCCTCTAGATTGTTTTATACAGAGGGATATCAGTCTGGAACATCAGAAGGCTCAAAACGAGCCTGTGTTATCAGGTTGAAATATTTGCGTCACATGTTTTCACGAGCAGCGTCACTCACGGGACACAGGAGTCCCTCAAAACTAAACTACAAATGCCGCTCGAGAGAAAGAAAGAGCGTGTCTCCAATCAGTAAATGACCAAAAACACATCGACAGTAGGTGAGTTTCCAGATTCATAATCCTGCTCGAATATTAGCATAAAACTGCTAATAACGCTACATCAACGGGTATCGCCCTTCGCTGATTGGTTCACTCCGCTTCCTGCTTGTTTGCATATGTACGGCTGTGAGAAATGGAGTTGACGCTGCGGCAAACTAACATCTCCATCTCCACATCAGCCCCTGTGCAGCCCTCACACTGAGAAGCTGCAGCTCTTCTGTCTGGACCTTGAAGAGCCGACCAGGCTAAGGCCCATCGAGGAGGCAGCCTCAGACCTGAGAGAGCAGCTGAGGAGAAACATCGAACCTCTACAGGACAAACTGAAGGTGAGCGAGGTCAGAAGAACGTGTCCAAAGAGCTCTGTCCGAGCAGACTCCTGAAGCCTTTAGCCCAGAGGAACCTCAACATGCCCTGCTACAGAAGTCTGACTCTTATAACTGTGATGTTTCTCCTCAGGTCCTGGATGAGAGCAGAGCACAGTTTGACGATGCAGCGGATCATATCTCGGACCAGGCCAAACAAACACAGGCACAGATCAGAGCGGAGTTTGAGAAACTGCACCAGTTTCTGAGGGACGAGGAAGAGTCCAGGATGAAGGCTCTGAAGGAGGAAGAGGAGCAGAAAATCCAGAGCATGAAGGACAAGATGGCCGCTGTGAGCAAAGACATGGAGGCCGTGTCCAAGACCATCTCAGAGACGGAGGAGCAGCTGAGAGAGGCAGACGCCTCCTTCCTGCTCCAGTACCAGACTGCAGAGGAGAAGGTGCAGCGCTGCCTCCTGCTCGAGGAGCTGAAGATGGAACAAGGAGCTCTGATAGACCAGGTCAAACATCTGGGCAACCTGGGCTTCAACATCTGGATGAACATGATGAAACTGGTGCAGTTCTTCCCCGTGGTTCTGGATCCAAACGTTGCCGCCGCTGATCTCATTCTGTCTGAAGATCTGACCTCAGTGTGGGCAGGAGAGAGGCAGAAGGTCCCAGAGAACCCAGAGCGGCGAAGAGAATCCTCTGTACTTGGATCAGAAACGTTTGTCTCTGGGACTCACAGCTGGGAAGTGGAGGTGGGGGGCGATCAGGACTGGTCTGTGGGTGTGATTGGATATGTTCAGAGAGAAGTGGACACGGAGTTTGAAGTTTGGTTATTACAATTCACTGATGGCAAATACTCCGTCGTTTTTACTTCAGGCCCATTTAAACCTCTCTCCGTGAAGAACCTGCAGAGGCTTCGGGTGATGCTGGACTTTGACATAAATACACTGACCTTCACTGACCCCGACACAAACACGGTCCTGCACATGGTCACAGAGTCTTTCACTAAGATCATTCCATTTTTACGCACATATGACGTTCCTCTGAAGATCTTACCAAAGAACATCACTGTGAACGTGTAGAATATACTAGAGGTCGACCGATATGGGATTTTCTCAGGCCAATGCCGATTTTTGGGGATTTTTATTGGACGATCCCGATATGCAGAGCCGATATTTTTCCAAATGGTTGGTCTATAATCCTGTGTATGAAACGGTAAGCTGTGTCAGTATTGAACTGTAACTGCAGGGGGCGCTGTATTAGGGGCATCGGACTGATTTAATCAAAACATTCCTGTTTAGTCGGTACTAGAGATGCACCGATCCATGTTTTCTGCTTCCAATACCGATACTGGGGGTTTGAGTATCTTTCCATAATAACCAATACCAAGACCTTTGTTAAAAGTGTCTTTCTCTGAGGGAAAAGTGAATCTGGTCATTACAAATATGTCAGATCAGTTATTTCATAAACTAAAATACAAACACTTGGCCACTCCGGCAGTGGACGATTGTATTGTATTTCTTTCCATGATCCAATCATAGTTTCTGTTCCAGCCTTGATTAGTTGCCGCTAGCTTTAGCTTTAGCATACTGTTGCTAGTCACGGCATTTAGCGTAGCGATCAGAACACAATTGCGGAGGTTAAAACTAACTCAGGCTTGAATTCTCCAGGTTCTCTCCTTCAAAATGATATGCAGCTTGTCCACATTCACTGAGGTTTAGTGAAACTTGTGTTTAAAGGGACTAGATGCAAGTTTGCCATTTTTATACTCACTACTGCCATCTCAGGTCATACATGTAACTGCACCTTCTATATTAAGCTTGTTCATGACGGCACTTCGGACCTGAATTACTTTTTTGAGTGACAGTTCATGATTTTAGAGGCAGTTGTGGCCATGGCTGGAACATGTAGGGGGAGGAAAGTACATTATTTTAACATTTTTAAACTCTGTATAGTCCCTTTAACAATCGTATGGGAGAACTTGTTTTAAAGCCATGAATTCACTCTTTCCAATGCAAAAAACACAAGTTTCCATCACTTTCGGTCCCTGAGATATCAGCTGTCATCTGCGGTAGATCGGGCGATATTGCAAAATGCCCAAATATCGGCCCAATATATCGGTTGACCTCTAGAATGTACAGCTCCATGGGACTGTCCTCTCCTTTTTTCTTAGCTTTCCTGTCAATTTTGCACTGGCCCTGCTGAGCCATGTTATTGCCATGTGCAACTACAGTTGAAATGTTGATTGTTATTGACTCAATTATTATGTATACTGCTGTCAATGTCAAACTTTGCGTAAATAAAAGGGGACATTTTCTTTGGATAAAATAGGGCTCAAAGGGCTTCCACTAAAACTGTTAATCCCTGTCATGTCACTGTCGATCTGTTTTGCTCTATACATATTTTTACGTTTAACTGGACCAGGACCAAACATTATTCTGTGTTCTCTTTGAGTGTGGGTTTTCTTCCTATTTTAAAGTTTTAGTCTCTCCTGTCTGAGTCAATGGAACAAAACAATAAAGACTTTTTGTATATTCCACAAAGACTTCATTACCTCGTCATTAATCAGGACCCAGACTTTTGTTTCTTAATGTTGATGTTTCATAACAGTTTCTTCAAGTTGTCAGATTTGTGAATCCAATCACTGTCAAATAATGATCAGGGAAAACATTTGGACATTATTCTTTTTGTAAATTTCCTTCAAAAACTGCTTCTCTCCCGTAGAGTTGTATTGGCACCTGCTCCGACTACAATAGAAATCTAGAGTGTTCAAACAAATCATGTTTGAATGCAATAAGTGACTTCTTTCCAAAGTTTAACCATCAAACATACTCTAAAAATACTGCAGAAGACAGGAAATCACATTTTCAGATAGTCGAAATGTTCGGCTTGTTGCTTTTTGTTGGTAATAAGAATTAGAATGACTGACAGGATGCAGAGAAACAAGAGAAACATGACTAAAAACACATTATTAACATATTAAAAATATGAATATCTGATGGACTAATACAAAATGAATAAATTATAATATGCTAAAATGAACATGAGTCAAACATTATCATGTGTTTAAAACATGTTTCTGATATACATGCACAATGCTTTGTTTCATTGTACATTTTCGCAGGGCCGTAAAGATGAAGGGGGCTAACTGGGCATTTGCTGAGAGGCCCCAATTTGAAGGGGGCCCCCAGAAGAAAAAACAATCATATATCACCTATATCATGCAAAATGATGTTGTAATGCTATTTCCTTATCAAAAACACCACCAAAGTGATTTTTGGCCTCATTCATGCAGTTCTCAGTAATCCTCCTGAATCCTGCTCTCTGAGCAGCTGCTCCGCCCTCTGCTGGAAAACCACTGAGTTGCTCCACAGTGACGTCAGAAAGGAACGGAAGAGCTCGACGTCTGTAATGTAATGCCTTACAGCCTGATTTTTAATTTGTAAAACAGATTTAAATAAATAAAAAAAGACATTAAAAAAAAGAAAGCGCCCAACTGCCCCTGCAGAGAAAACAAACATCTGAGCATCTGAACAGATGTCATGTTTGGACTGGAAGTTGTGAAGAAAGAGGTCTTTCTAACCTACTCTGGACGCCTGTTCTTTTTTCTTACCAAACAATAATGTCACGGAGAAAAGCACGTTTGGCTACGAGGACAGGACTTTATTCAACCTTCCTAAAGAAGAGGCCACTCGCCACAAGTTGGAATTTCTCTCTGGGATTCGATGACTTTCACCAAAATAGTGTGTCCGTCACTTGCTGGATGTTTGGTGAACCTTCGCCAGAACCAAAGTGGATTAAATTTTATAACCAAGGCGAGTCCCATTATTGTAAACACCCGATGGAGCGGCCGGTGAGTCAATCAAAACGCATGTTAGCATGTGTGTTAGCTTGTGTGTTAGCTTGTGTGTTAGCCATTAATGAAGCTGTGTTGCAGATGTCAACTATAACTGCATCGCGAAGTACCTTCACTTTTTGCTGTGTATTTATATTCCTACCGTTGCATGGACAGAGAGAAGAGGCGGAGTTAACTGAATCCAAGCGTGTTGTCTTCCGGGTTTGAAAAATACCCCCAGAAAATACTTACATTTATCACAAAAATGAGTACTCCATAGTGGTCGAGGTATAATATATCATATACATACTTGTACTTTACTTTGGAATGGCTAAAATAGCAGGATACTGATCCTTTAACACCAGCAAATGGACCAAAATATTATAAAATATTATCTATGATCTAAAATGCACCAGAATGCAGGAAATTACATCAAAAAATAAACAATTTAAAAAAAAATAAACAATAGAAATCTAAAAAAAATGGCCTCACCTTTAGAAAACCCCATATCGTTCGACCTCTCCTTACTTTCTTCCTCATTCTTCCCTTGAAAGTTTTCTGTCTCAAACTTTTAATTCCAAACTTCACACTCCGCACTCCCCCCTCTATTTCAAACTCGGCTCAAAGTGGGAACATGCTTCGTACCCGTGTGTGTCCGTGTCTTTGTCACTGTGGAAATGTCAGACACCGCTTTAGAGAAACTTAAACATTCTCCCCAAAAGGTCGCCCCAATCACGGTAATGTCCCCCCCCTCTCTCCACACCAATCCACCTGTAACGGCGCAGCCTTAATGCCACGCTCCGGTTAAATCCTCGCGTTACGCTCGGCTGTGGAAAAATGAGTCTCCGCGATGCGATTTGTCGGCTGTTTTGTCAGAAATAGGCTGGTTCTCCGGCCTGCTGGATCGCTGTTGTCCCGCGGGAGCTCCGCGCGGCAAACGCTCGACATATTTAGACCGCGAAGGTGCGTGTAAAGTCATTAATATCTGCGAGGAGCGGAGAGATGCTAACGGGATGCTAGCAGGGGGCGCCGTGGTGTTTGGTGGAGGTGGTTTGGCTTCTCTTCGCGGACAGGCTTTTTGCAGGAACACGGTGGAGAAATGAAAGAGGAGGAAGATTAAAGAGGTCGGTCATAGCCGGGTGTGGGCTCTGTTGTCTTTTCTGATGTTTACGATCTGCATAATATTGCACAAAATGGAGACCAGAGCATTGTTTTGGTGTAATATTGTGAAAATCTGCCCTGACAAAGACAGGTGGACTTGATTCATTTTTATTCAATGAAATAACTTGCTTTTGACATTATTATTTTCAATAAGAATTTGGCTAGTTGGGCAGAATTCAAATCCTTTCCGTAGTCCCTCTGGGGGTGGTGCAAGTGTTTATGCTATGATTGGGGGGTCTTTCATCTCCACCTGGTGTCTCTGGCCAGAAAACCACAATTGCAGCTTGACTGCCACCGGACCGGAGCCACCAATACACACTAATGGAATCACGAAGAAGAAGCTAACAGGCTAATGGGCAAAGCTAACTGCGGGCTACATTCAGTTTTGAAGGTTTTAGCTTTCAAATGAGGCATTACACTGGCCTATAGTTTGTAAACTCCAGTCGAGAAGCTTTTAGATTAATACCGAACTGAAGAATATGTGCTTGGTTAAGGCAGGGGTTAGGAGGTTAAAGGTGAATTATGTAAGTGGCTGTATGGGCGGTGACCATTTCCTTTCTCTTCTATCACAGCAGCCTCTGACGCTCCTGGATCAGTGTTCCTGGTTGTAAAACCCTGCAAAGACCCGCCTGTCCTGTCCTGCTCTGAGATTCCTGAAGGTAATTGATTTTTTAACTCATTAATTATCTGTGGGAGTAAATATTACACTGACAGAAAAGGCAAAGGGAGAGAGGGATATTGTGCATCCAATTACACAATGGAGATCTTTTTTTTTCACTCAAGCCTGGTTGTAAATACTGTTTAAGTGGCGCTAGCCCGCAGTTAGCTTTGCCCGTTAGCCTGTTAGCTTCTTCTGCGTGAGTCTATTAGTGTGTATTGGTGACTCCGACCCGGTGGCAGTCAATTTGCAATTGTGGTTTTCTGGCCAGAGACACCAGGGGGAGATGAAAGACCCCCAATCATCCCATAAACACTTGTATTACCCCCACAGGGACTACAGAAAGGATTTATTAAGGTAAACAAGTCACTTAGTATTGCTTTAACCACTGCCTTTTCTCCAATTCTATTCAGCTTTACCCAAATCCAAAAGGTCACTGCCTATAGGCCAGTGTAACACCTCATTTGAAAGCTAAGACCTACAAAACTGATCTAAATGGATCTTTTTCTTGCAGTGTCGTCACTTTTTAAAATATTTTTGTGGAGTTTTCATCACTTTTGTGCTGCTCTCTTTTACCTTTTTCATTGCTTCTTTGTCTCGTTTTTGTCGCAATTTTCACACTTTGACACTTTTGACACAAGAAGCTTGAAGATTTGGGTAAAGCCAAACCGGAGAACATGTTCAGGCAGTGGTTAAGAGGTTCAAACTAATGACTAAAAAGCGTATCTCGTTTTCAGACATGAGGAAGTTCTGAACTCTTTTTTTTGTTCTTTTTTCTGACTTTTCTGAAACTCTCAAAGCAAAGTCGCCTCTGACTTTAGTCGTCCGTGAAGGGCTTTGCAAACTTGTTCCCCGAGTGCGTCCACTTTAACAAACAGCGAGTTGTTATTAAAATAGACCAGATGACACCGGCCCCGTCCCTTATGCAAATGCGAGCGGATACATTACTGTAGTGCGGAGATAAGCGCGTCCAGAGCCCCTCTCACCTCCAGCGCGCCGATATTTTTAGCCCCGGCGAGAACCGCGCTATCGCATTAGCCCTGTACTTATCGCCGGCTCGGATTGTGGAATACGACACTTGACTCTCGCGCGGCGGAGGTGAGCAGATAATGGCCTTTTGAATCTGTATTCGCTCCCAACGGCACTCGGAGGTGAGCGCCGGACTCCTGCGGCGCGGGGCGAGGGCGAGAGCGTAAACAGGACTCTGACACTCCAGGGCTATTTCGGGCGGATGAGTGTTGTGTTCGACTGCGTACGGAAAGTTTTATCACGTTGCAGGGCTGCGGTGCGAGGCAGGACCTTCCATAATTGTTTTCATTATATAAATATCAGTGACTGTGTTGAGCTGGGCATTAGGATCATGTTTTATGTTCATTGTGTCGACTTGTGTGAATAACTTTCAAGGTTCATTTATTCAGACACTGGGATTAGAGATGTTGAAGTCTGCAGGACGTCCTCAGAAGTGTCGCCCACATGCAGTGAAACTGTTCTGGCCAGTCTGACGGTCCCGACAGGTCCATCCGACTGGCCACGCCCCCTGCCGCCCGGTGGTGTCCGGATCGATAGGAAGCGTTGTCTCTGGAGTAGGGTGTCCCAGGCCTGCCAACACTTTATTAGTTGTGATTTGGGGAGGGGGGGGGGGGGATTCACTACTGACACACAAGTTCACTTCCAGCCCATATGAACTATACTGTGAAGCCATCCATCCATCCATTTTCTTCCACTTTTCCGTTGCCAGGTCATCACATTGCACCAGCCCCTAATGGCTCCTCCTGCAGGTGGTGGGTCCACAGAAGGACGGCCTCACGATTAACCGGGCCTGTTGGTCTCTTATAGGGATCTTCTGAACCGCTCTTTGTCTGACCCGTCACCTATAGGACCTGTTTGCCCTGGGAGACCCTACCAGGGCCACGAAGCCCCCGACAACAGAGCTCCAGGATCATTCGGGTGCTCAAACCCCTCCACCGCGTTAAGGTGGCGGTTCCAGGAGGAGATACTGTGAAGCCTTGTGGATGAAATGTGCTCTACAAATAAACTTGCCTTGCCTTTATTCAGAGAAGAATAACGAGGTCATCGGGTTTTACTTGTCTTACATTTAAAAGTTGCAGAATTTGCGGACAACCGGCCTTACCTTAGACATAGTGATGAAACCGTCTCAATGTTTTGTTTTTTCCACAAATAAACGTAAAGCCCAAAAGACTCACTCCATTCTATATGGACAATACATTGAACCAATTTAAACTGAACCAAATTTCTGCTCCTCCTTTGAGAGAGTGAGTGTGTGATAGTTTCCTGAAGAGGGACTGGTTTGAAGATGTTCGTGAAATAGTGATTGCATAAGTTGTATTTTATGTCCTTTTATGTATGACATCCACAGGGACTGCGTGTGGACCATTTTAAATATATTTTGTACATGATGATCAAGTAAATAATGATAAAAGAAAAGAAAAATCCATCACCAGAACTATCCTGTCGCCATTTTGTGTAACGTCGTCCATTACGTGACAGAGGCTGTGCAGACTTTTCTCCCCCAGTTCTGGAGACAGCGCTCATTCTTTGGGTGTGGGGAGGACGTGTCCCGGGGCGACATGTCTGTCCTCTCTCACGCCTGTCACAACAAAACAGGATTCTGAGGGAAAAGACACAAATCCTCCTCAAATCCACCTAAACGCCACGAGCTACGAGCTAACTCCCATTGGTTTAAACAGGCAAAGTGCGGTTTACAAAGGCGCAGCGGCGCGGTTAGCTTCGCCGCTAATCCTGGCTATTTATAAACGCAGCCTTTAGCATCGACTGCAGCAGGCGGCGGTCTGATCTCATCCACGTATTTGCATTTGGCTATTTGAGAAGATTAGATTGAAACTATAAAAGAACACAAGTGAAAGCTTTTTGCTCTAAAGTCAAAGCTGAATGCACGGAAAATGATTTGTTTCTGAGATTTTTATTCACAAACATGTTTTTCAGAGTGTAAATATCAGTATTAATACTTAATTTCTAAAACATCTACAAAAAGCTTCCCTCATCCTTTGTTTCTCATTTAAAAGCAGCTAAAAAGTGATTGACTTTATTGTTCAGTCAGTGAATTCATTTACACTCAATTATACAATACGTCCAAACCATTTTCCTGAACTTAAAGAGTAACTAAACACCAAATCCACTTTTTTTCTGCTGATAAACGGTCTAAATGGTTGTTGAATAGAGTTAGCTACATGTCCCAGTCAATATGTTGACATTTGGTGCAAACTTTTTCAAAATCTCACTTTTGTGTCTAAAACCGCAGGGTTAGCGCCCCTACTGGTTTCACGCATCAACTAAATTTGATTTTTTGCGGTTGGAGGAGAGACTGTCCACGGCGTCCACAAAACGTCATCAGTTCTGCCCGTGGTTCTGCCTCTGTGCCTCTGTGGCCCCGCCCACACACGCCTCCACCTCTGTCACGTAGCAACCAGGACACGCGTAGCGCAGTCAAACCAGTAGATGGCGCCCCTGCGATGCTCACACTTCGGCTGAGGTGGTGTAGAAAAGCTACAGTGCGATGCTCTCTCTGTTCGCAGTCACTGACAGCGAGCGAGTCGTCTACCGGCAGCTATTTTTTTTTTTTTTCGTAGGATAGTTGCTACATCATGCAATGAGAATGTACCAACTATCCTACGAAAAAATAAACCTTGCGCACAGTGGTGACAGCGGTGACAGCCGTCTGTCAGTCCAGTCAGATCTAGGGGCTTGGTCTGAGACTGTCAACAGAGCAGACCCCGCCTACACACTCACCCCCCTCGTCTCCCCCAAAGCCTCCGAGACCACCCCTTTCTCAGCAATTTTTGACTTTAGTTTGTGGGTGGGGAAAGGCTCTGCCACGCCCATTTAGTTGCACTTTAAGGGATATTTCAGGATTTTGGACAAAGGGCTTCATTTCCTAGTTATCCAGAGTGTTGCTGATTTCTGGAGATATTCTTTTTTATTATTCATGCAGTCCATATATTTGAAGAGTTTAGTGGTGCTATGCTAGAGTTTAGTGGTGCTATGCTAGTGCTAGGCTAGTGCATGTCTATAGTAACTAGTAGCCTGCATTAAAAACCTCTTCAAAATCATGGGCTCGTCCTCCAAATGTTGCCATATCTTATTTGTAGAAGCTCCTTTGTGAATTACATGTGTAGTAATGCGGCCGCAGATAAACAAACTACTGTAGATCCGGTAACCGAGCAGATCACTCCGCCGCTGCGTAGCTACAACCAGGAAGCTGATGCTGCTCAAATATAAGTTATTTTAAATGCAAAATGGTTAAATTTCAAAAACAGACATTTATATGGTTAGTCTGGTGTGATAAGTGATTTGCCTCAGGTGCGCTGTGCTTGGGTCAGACTGTTTTTAATGCAGGCTACTAGTTACCATAGACATGCACTAGCCTAGCACTAGCCTAGCACCACTAAACTCTTCAAATATAAGGACTGCATGAATTACAAAAAAAAAAAAAAATCTCCAGAAATCAACAAAACTCTGGATAACAAAGAAATGAGGCCCTATGTCAAAAATTCTGAAATATCCCTTCGACCTTTCGATTCCCACCTGGACGGGGCCTTTCTGTGTGGAGTTTGCATGTTCTCCCCGTGTCTGTGTAGGTTTCCTCCAGGTACTCCTTAACCTACAACTAAAAACATGAAGGTGAATCCTCCAGCCTTGTGTTCCTCACCATCAGCCTGGCTCTACACCTGGAGATGGATGTCCGGACACCCCAGCGGCATTGGAAAGATGGGTCAAATGCACAGAACAAACACACCTTCACTTCAAACTTCAAGCTTATTTTTAAAGGTAACTGAGTGCGATGAGATTTTTTTGATTACTGACATTGAAACAGAAAATGAAGACCCTTAACCTTTCAAGCCCCGCCTTAATCAAGCACGTTTTCTCCAGTTTGGCTTTACCCAAATCTAAAAGGTTACAGCCTATAGGCCCGTGACTCAAATTCAAATTCAAATTCACTTTATTTATCCGTTAGGAACTTCATTTGCAGGAGAAGTGCCAGTACGGGCCTGATAAAAACAATACATCCACAGACATTCAACAACATACAGCAATAATAAATACATTAAAAAACAACATAGTGGGCCCTTGATAGACCAAGGTCCACACAGTCATTTATTCACTCTTTTAGTCAGTCATTTATTACTCATTTGAAAGCTAAGACCTGCAAAACTGATCTAAACGGATCTTTTCCCTCATGTCACTTTTTTTGAATGCGTTTTAATACTAATTTTCATCTTCCTTTTTTGTCGCTTTTTCATAGGATTTTGTCACATTTTGATCATGTTTTTGTCCGTTTTTACTGTGTATTCAGCTTCATTTGTTGCTCTTTTGTGGCTTTTTTGTTGCGTTTCATCTTCATTTCCATCTTGACGCTTTTTTCCAGAAGCTTTTATTCGGGTAAAGCTAAACTGGAGAAACTCTGCTCGGTTAAGGCGGGGCTTGAGAGACTAATAAACGTTTTCGTGTTTGCCCTTCATGTGTTTTCCTGTTATATCCTTTAGTTTTGTACCATCCTTTAGAAAAAGTCACTTTAATTTGAGCGTATAGTACATTACAAACACAGGCCTGTAGGATTCTCCACACTCTCCTCTCCACTGTACTCTGCCCTCACACCTCTCCTTTCTTCCCGCTCTCGTCGCCTCATTCCAAATCCCATTCGGAGACGTCTTCCTCTCTCAAATGTAACAACGCCTAGAGTAAGAAAAAAAAAATCCTATTTAGCGGAGTTTGTGTTTGGGTGTCACGCGAGCCGAGGTTATTTGGGAGAAGCGGCGCTCCTATCAGGCTCTCCGCGGGGCGCCTGCATTAGCTGTAATGTCAGACACAGTTTAGCCCACGCCAGGCAAATGAAGCGCGCAGAATTACCACTCCAGCCGCGCCCGGCCTTTTATGATTCTATTTGTTTATCTCTCCGCGCGCGCTTCTCCTCTTTCTCTTTAATTTTATTGGCCCCCGTTAGCGAGCGGGGTTAGCCAGATAAACTTCTCGCCCCGCTCGCGACCCCGCCGCTCAGATGTTTGGGCAGGTGTGAGCGTTTGGGGCACAGACGACGTGAGAGGAACAGATTTTTTAGGAGGACATTGTGGAGAAAGAAGCCACTAATATAATGGTATAGCCTAAATAATAGTTACTTTTACTCTTCACTTATACCGAACACCGATACAAGTACAAGGCATTTTCTTCAACAGACTTTGAATAGACGGTTTAGACTGACTTCATCACAGCAGATTGGTTTGTAATTAGTTAATTTACTCATTTACATTTCCTTGAGTAAAGTAGGCGACACTTTTTATTTAGATTTTACAGCAACACTTTATTTTACACTACCCTTGATACATTGTACATAACTAAATTTAGTACAATGTTATGGGCTTTGTGACAATGTGTAATAAGTTGTACCTATGGGCTAGATACACAGTGAAATAATATGTATTTGTAGTTTGTAGGTACATAATGTAATGAGACATAACTCTAACCTCATAACCTTAAGCCCTAACCATAAGGGTCTCGTGTCCTTTTACAGTATGTACTTACAAAGTACTAATACAAGTTGGCAGAAGAGAGACTGGCTGTGCGTGTCAAAAGCAGTCAAAAAAGGTATGGAGGCACTCCGGAGTAGCAAAAATTAAAAATCCTTTATTAGTGCATGGACAAATAGGTTAAAAAACGCCAACGTGTTTCGACAGCTATGTCTTCATCAGGGCGATCTTAGAAGATAGTAAGATCGCCCTGATGAAGACATAGCTGTCGAAAGGAAGAGCACCCGCGAGTCTACCACAACTTATTACACCTATGGGACCTTAGCGGCGCTCATTTTCTATTTTTCTTTTACAAATACAAGTTATTCCATTGTGTACGTACTACATAGGTACAAGTTATTACAGATTGTTACAGAGCACATTACATTGTACTAAATTTAATTACGTACAATGCATCAAGGTAGTGTAAAATAAAGTGATACCGATTTTTCTTTCAATATTATCTTTAATTTTAAATGCACTGTCCATAGACAGAACAGCTCATGTCCAAAAGCTCCTCAAAGCTTGTGCTTTATTCATGTATCTATTTTTATTAAACTATAGTATTGAAATGTTACTTATTACTGCAGATAAATAGTTTCTTTTCATCTTTACTTCAGCTCCGTGTGGATTTTCTCGTGTGTTTATAGTAACTTATCCAGTAGCTTCAGTGTTTTCATAGTTTTGCTGCAGCTCATTCTCCCTCAATATGGACATGCTGGATCTCTTTATTTTGGATTTTCTGATGATTTTTTTTTCAGATATATAAGCCCCTGGGCATAAAACGGCGTACGAATCGCCAGAACTGTTAGCCGCGAGTTAGCGGCTAGTTAGCAACATTAGCAACACTAGCAACATTAGCCTGTATGTTGTAAACACTGCAGACGCTGCAGCACTAACAACATTTAGCTCTAGTTAAATCCAGCGCAGACTCTGGTTTAGGGAGTGTCGTCTGGAATAAAGTCAGCTCTATGTGGAATATTGGATTTATACTAAACTATTCTCCAGTTTGTTGTTATTTTCTCTCCTCAGTGGAGCTGCGTCCTGTAGGAGCACCGGACACATGGCAGGAGGTATTGGTTTCTGGTATCGGGACCTCATGAATAACAAGTATGAGTACAAGCGTGTGGTATCGGCCCAATACCCGATACTGGTATTGGTATCGGTGCATTAAATTGTCATTAAATATTCATGTGTTGGAAATTATGACATTGCTTAACAATTTTTACTGTATAAGTTTATTGAAAATACCAAAATGATGGTCTGACTCTAAAACATATTCAGTTGTAGTTCTGGCTGAAATTGACCACGTTTCTGCTCAAACATTGGCTGTTGTGTCCAACATGCTTTGGAATATTTCCCCCAGTGCCTCAAAATTTGACTAATCCCTCGTAATTCTACTTTGAATACTTTGTCAGGATTTAACACTGTCTGACCAAAAACTCTTATCGACTTTACCCACATCTAAGAGGTTACCATCTACAGGCCAGAGCAACGCCTCATTTGAAAGCTAAGACCTCCAAAACTGACCTAGAAGATTTTTTTCCTCGCATTGTTGCCGAATTTTGCTTCATTGCTTTTTGGTTGCATTTTTGAAGCTCTTTCGTGACTTTTTTTTCCACCCTCGTTTTCGTCCCAATTTTTGCTGGTATTCTGACACTTTTTTTTCAAGAAGCTTTTAGATTTGGGTAAAGCCAAACCTGGACAAAAAAGTGCTCTGTCCAGGTATGAGTTAAGAGGCTGACCGGCTCATAGTATTTGTTTTTTTGCAGCTTTAGCTTTGATCACAGCACATTAGCCGTGGCATTGTTTCAATAAACTTAGATCCAGTGTCGAAAGATGGATGATGGGAGAGCGTGACCACTGCACAAAGCCTTCTCCAGCACATCCCAAAGACTCTCAAATCTGCACTCTGAACTGCTCTTTCACAATGTGAGGCCGATGAATCCTGGCATTGTCATCTTGGAATATGCAATAACAAATCCACAGATGGAATAACCTGGTCTTTTTTTTTTTTTTGGACGGATTGTTAACTGTGTCACTGTGCCATGTTTTTTCTTTCATTTTAGCTTGTTTTCTCCCCCGTGTTGTCTCTAAATTCCACAGCCTTTCCCCGTGTCTCTCTCCCCCCTCGCCCTCCCTCTCCTCTCCAGTTTCAGCATTTGCCGAGATTTAGCAGATTAAAGTCCTCATCCGTCAAAAAGTGCGGCCCCCCCGCAGCGACCTGAAATCAGAACATCTCCTCCAGGCTCCATTCTGCAAACCGCCAGCGTCTCAGGACATTAGCACTGTTCTCTATCAGCGCCGACATCAAACTCCGCATTATCGGGTCGGCTAATGTCGCCTTTCAACGTGCCGCTAATTCCATCCGCCAGAGGAGAGCGGAGAGAGGGGGCGAGGAGCGCTACGAGATCTGGTAAGAAAAGAGAGAGAGAAGAGAAGAAGAAAAAAAAAAAAAAAGACAAATCGGATTACAATGGGTTTACACGGAGATGGCATCGCGCCGGTTAATAGTTTATCAGCGCAATTTTGGGGGGGACAATGTTTTGGTCGCGCGAACAAATCGTTATGCGAGCGAATTAAAAGGATGCGGCGAAATGATATGATGACAGAGGAAGCGTTAATAGCAAATTGTGTTTTGTGGTGTCCTTGGGCAAGACGCTGATTGTAAGAGGCGGTGATCAGAGAGAAGAGTCAGCGGTGTCTTTAGATCCACTTCCACAGCGCACTGGCGATAAAACCGAGTGTTTGGCTTCATAATTGACTGACGCATTTTAATTTATGAAAGTAAAATGGTTTGCTGTATTTGGTCCTGGTGGAGTAAGACCTGAGTAAGACGTTTAGCCCTTGGATAAGTCCTGGTTTACACCTTTTTTAGCTCCTGAATATTCCCGTTTTAAAGGCCCTATACAGTGAAATGGTGAGTGCATATCTTTTACATAAAACACTTACCTCACCACATATGCCTTTCCACCCTTCTATGGATGTTCACTGGAGAATCAGATTCCCAGATGATGGTGAAAGACTGTTGTGGAGTGGAGGGAGCTGCAGGAGTTGGAGGAAGGAGGAGCTGACTAGTGCAGGACACCATGCTCTGAAACAGGGACAAACCCAGGAGCGGCTCAGGACTAACCCAACACCTGAATGCAATGCTCTTATACAACTGCGCAATGACAAATAAACTTATTTGAGATGCACTGATTCTACCCCTCATGGAACCGGCGCCTTAACGTGGTGGAGGGGTTTGAGCGCCCGAATGATCCTGGAGCTCTGTTGTTCGTGCCCCTGGTAGGGTCTCCCATGGCAGACAGGTCCTAGGTGACGGGTCAGACAAAGAGAGGTTCAGAAGCCCCTTATGAGAGACCAACAGGCCCGGTTAATCGTGAGGCCGTCCCCTCCCGTGGACCCACCACCTGCAGGAGGAGCCGTGAGGGGCTGGTGCAATGTCGGACAAGTGGAAGAAGATGGATGGATGATTCCTAACTTTCCAAACCCATTTTCTTTACGGGGATGAGTTTAAAGGCACAACTTTGATGAAGCTACACTGTCACATTAACGTCAGTAACTGTAGCTGTTAGATCTAGGACTAGTGTGATCATATTAGTCCAGTCTCTACTTCCTTGCATGTTTCTCTCTCTGTGTCTGGGTTTCTACCGAGATCTCTCCTATCCCCCATCAATGAAAACATGCACAATAGGTTAACCCTCCAGCTTTACACTGGGAGGTGAGTTCCCGGGCAGCACACGTGGTCTAATTATCTAAAATGCAGAGGACACATTTCATTACGGTTGTTGTATAATGACAAATAAAGCACCTTCACCATCTCGGGCTCTGAGAGTGACCTCCTCCATCCCAGAGTCAGAACTAAACATGGTGATGCTGTGCTTCATTTTTACGCAGCTAAAATCTGGAACAGACTTCCAGAAGATGTGAGACAAGCCTCGACTCTGACAATGTTGAAATCTTGCCTGTCAAACGACGTGCTTTTTCAAAGACATGCAGTCTGGGAGCGAGCGTGATCTCAGCGAGTTCCCGTGGGCGTGATTGACAGACGGGATCAACCAATTAGAGAAACGCAGGAACAAGTGAAGCCTTTTCAAATATGTCCTTTTTCACGAAGAACGCTTCCAACACTGTTTCCTGCTCCGGTTTTAGGGATTTAATATTTTCCAAATTATTAACAGACAAAACAGCCGAAGAAAACAGTGTATCATCTTTAAAGGGACTAAAGGGGGTTTAAAAATGTTAAAATTATTTATTTTCCTCCCCCTACATGTTTCAGCTTTGTCTTAATGTGTAGAATGAGTGTAGAATGTGGCTGTCCTTTGCCAGTGTACAATGTTTAAAGGGACTGTACAGAGTATAGTATAGTAGTTAAATGTTCAAATTAAATATTTTCCTCCCCTACATGTTCCAACAATGTCCTTAAGTGTAGAATGAGCCCAGACCTGTTCACCACAACTGCCTCTAAAATCCTGCACTGTCACTCATGCACAAGCTAAATATAGAAGGTGCAGTTGCACATATGGCCTGAGGTGGCAGTAGTGAGTACAAAATGGCTAACTTGCATCCAGCCCCTTTAAAGTTTTGAAGAGTGCCGTGAGTGGTCCGATACGGGTAAAATCGTGAAATGATTGGCTTTTGAACAGAAAGGAGGAGCGTCTGGCTGGTTTTTAAGTTTGTAAGTTTAGTTTATTTAATCAGGACAATGTGCAGTTACATTAAAAAGATGGCTGCACCAGATTTAACACTATGCTACTTTCCATCTGTAGTCCTACACAATTCAAACTACACAATTACAGGCAAGTTCAAATCCAGGCTGAAAACAGTTCTGTCACACCCTGAGATCAATAAAGGATCATCTTATTTTATCTGTTCATCTGCATGTATTACACTGACTTTTTCTATCTCCACTGGTCACTTTTAATAAATTCATAAATACATTGATGTTTTATTTGTCGTCTTGTAATTTAATGAAGCTGCGAAACACTTTGAATTGCCTTGTGCATGAATGGTGCTCTCCAAATAAACTTACCTAATTATAAACTCACCTCACCACTGCAGCCTGCACATCGGTAAACTGGTCTGCACATGTGCACAGTCTTGCCCTGGTGTTGGTTCATTCTCAAACCCGTTCTTGGTGCATCACTTGTCACATCACTTCAGACGCAGCCTCTACTACAAAGAAAGTCAGGTATAGGTCCTTCAAATCCTGGGTTTGGTCTACATTACTCCTGTTTTTTCCCCCCCCATTCAGGCCAGACCCAAACCTTAAACAACCATGAGCTAAACCTCCAGAACAAAACAATTAGTTCTTCAACTCAAATCCACTTGTAAACTCAGTCTGTAAATCCTCCTCCGTGTGAAACGTGGCGTCGCTCATTGATTCCGCCTCCTGTATATTTTCCCCCTCGCCTTTTTCCCTTGTCTATTGTCTTTTCCCGTGTAGTTTGTACCCGGCCGCTGGTTGCTGTGGTTAATGTCATTATTGCGCCCGGTTATCTCCGCTCTCCATAAACAGCGGCGACAGAAGCCGGCTCCACCGTCCGCACTTGAACTGGCTCCGCGGGCTGTTGCGGATTAGCAGCCTAGCGACCTGCGATTGTCTGCGCCGCGCCGTTAATTCCTCCCTCCGAAGTCCTCTTGTTCTCCGTGTCTGCGCCCTGATAAACAGAGAGATGAGAGGGGAAAGGGCCACGAGTCGGTGCTGTTAACTTTCCTTTACTTGTTTTCGTGTCTGTGCATTCGGTGGTGATTAAAGCAGATGATCTAAAGCTGTTCAAACTTCAATGTTCCACTAACAACACATATGCACTGAAAATGACTCATTCTACTGCATAGTATTTACCACCTGTGCTGGTTAGTCAGAAAAGACGAGGTTTTTGAGAGTAAAAGTCCACAGTTCCATCCATCCATCCATTTTCTTCCACTTTTCCATTGCCGGCTCGCTGTTGGAGCTGCCCAAATCACATTGCACCAGCCCCTTATTGCTCCTCCTGCAGGTGGTGGGTCCACAGAAGGACGACCCCATGATAAACCGGGCCAGTTGGTCTCTCATAAGGAGCTTCTGAACCGCTCTTTGACCTGCTTGCCATGGGAGACCCTACCAGGGGCACGAAGCCCCCGACCACATAGCTCCTAGCATCATTGGGGTGCTCAAACCCCTCCACCACGTTAAGGTGGTGGTTCCAGGAGGGGAAAAGTCCACAGTTCATGTCAGAAATCCTTCAAACCGTATTATCCAAGTCCATTTTTTAAGGTGTTTTTGATACAAGTATAGTCACCATTGCTTTTCATGTATTACTGAACCTTCTGCAGTCGCCCCGAGCCACTAGGGCAGGGGTGTTTGCGTGTTATAGGACCGATTTTCTTCATATTCAAAAAAATCAAGGGCCAAACCCTCCAATCGTAGGCAGAAGTAAAGCATAATTTCCTATTTGAGCTCACCCACCCACTGCCAGTCACGTGTCTGGATCCGACGTAAAATATCCCATTGAGTTTTAGCATCGATTTTTCGCAGATGGTTTACAAGAAAGAAAACACTCAATACATGAAAATGCGGCAAAATTAGTTTATAACTTTTCAATCTCTCCCAGTGTATTCCTGAAGCTCCAAACGGGGTGAAGTTGGAAGCGACCACGCCCTTCCACACGCACAAAGACCAGACAGGTACGGATCAACTCGTCTAAGCTCAGGTAAGAACAGATCGCAGGATGGAAAATCGGTGGCGTGTTCCTTTAAAAAAAACTGATGCAACAAAAGGGATATTTGATGCAGACACGTGACCGCAACTGGGTGGGACTGTTGAGCTTTATGATGCCAGTGTTATGCATATGGCATGTATAGCCTAAATGGGTGTTCTGCTAAGAAACAATTAAAAGGAATTGACCGTATTTTTCACATTTAGAGCACTTGATCTCTGGTTTGTTTAGTAATATTCCTCAAAATCCTTTTTTTTTATTATTTTTTTTATTGTCTCCATAGGGAAAGTTGTCCCCTGCCCAGAAATCCATCTCCTGATATAGGGCCAGGCTGATCAGAATCACCTGGCTGAAAGATTCACTACTTCCACATGACCCACAATGCTTTGCGCCTTGGGGGGCAGCTACGACCTGGATGCCTCTGAATGCGAGTGAAGCTACAGCCAAACAATGATGAAAAACAACTTCTGCTGTGCTCGTAATTGCTCCAACAATCAAAAACGTAATCCGGAACTACAAAGAACTGCACACGAGGTTAACGAGAGCTTTTTCCCCCGATCGACTTTTCAAAATCAACAGATAAAAAGGTACAGATTTTTTTTGTTTTCCAAGCTTTAGTCTCGCGGGATTGTATATTTCTTTTAAAGGGGCTAGATGCAAGTTAGCCATTTTATACTCACTACTGCCACCTCAGGTCATACGTGTAACTGCACCTTCTATATTAAGCTCGTGCATGACGGCACTTCAGACCCGAATTAACACCTTTCTGAGTGACAGTGCAGGAATTTAGAGGCAGTTGTGGTGAACAGGTCTGAGCTCATTCTACACATTAGGACATTGTTGGAACATGTAGGGGGAGGAAAATACATCATTTTGACATTTTTAAACTCTGTAAACTCAGTCCCTTTAAGATATTTGGAATATACTATTAGTCTCTTCGATGACAGCTCGCAACGCCATATTGTTTACAGCAGCGAACCCCCCCCACTATGATATTGTGCAAGTAGCAAATGACAATAAAGGGACTCTGATTCTGATTCCCTTATGGACCAGAGGTTCCATGATGGAGGGCCGGTTTTGGCCCTCGAGCCTGACGTTGCCTACCCCTGCACTAAAGGGTGTTATTTCCCCCCCCACCATGACGACCACAGAGAAGCACTTTCCTCACCCACTGATTGGGCAGCGCGGCCGCTTCAACCCGAGCTAAATCCAAACACATCAAAACCACTGAGGCCAAACGCCGAGCTCCGAGTCTCCAGAATCCGGTCTCTGACATCTGCACTCGTCACTACCAACAACCAAGAGGAAAAGAAGCGAGAGACGGTGCAGGGAAAGGGAGATGCAAACAAGTTTGTGACACTTTGCTACAAGAAAAGGAAACTTCCTCGTCCTCACGTTGTCAAGACAAATTCGCTGCTTGAGGTGCAGAAAGTGTCAACACGGCCGTCTTTCTCTCGAGTCCAAAAATATTCACGACTTTGTGTCATGCATCGTTGCTTTCCCCACTCTCCCCTTTACATAAAACTTATTCCTGTAACAAATGCCCCTCGCCCGCTGTGCCCGCTGCGCGCTCCAAACACGATTATTAATATGGCTCTACATCACTTCTGAGAGGGCAATATACAATGTGCCATTAATATTAGCTGCTATCTGTCTGCGGCGCGGCCTATTGACTTGTGCGTGATTTGCATTCGTTGGACGCGTCATTTATTCTGGCTCCGATGTGATGTCCGCGAGTGGCGCACGCCGACGCGCCGCGTGTTAAATTGATATGTAAGAGAATGGGCCATTAGCTTTTTCATTAATGTGACTCAATAATGTGTGGTGAGGGGCGTGTGGCGTGAGGAGGGCTTCCCCGAGATACGAGCGTGACCAGGAGGCGAGGGAGAGGGAGGAGAAGGCTGTGCGTAAATTAAACAGTTGCATTGTGAGTAATGTGTTGATGGTCATGTTTGAGAGCGCTGATCACGTAATAGTTCTGGCCAGAGAGAAGAATGATGTGAGGGATGTAAAGAGACCATATAGTAAGAAACAAAAAGCATTCTTTGAACAGAAATGGTGATTTGAGATTTTGCATGTTCATAGGTATTCACACTTTGCTGTGACTCTCAAAACTGAGTTCAGGTGCTTCCTTTTTCACTGATCGTCGTTGAGATGTTTATACAATGTGACTGGAGTTCACCTGTGCTAAATGAAATGGATTGGACTTGATTTGGAAAGACACACACCTCTCTGACAGATGCATGTCAGAGCAGAAACTGAAGCCCTGAAGTCAAAGGAACTGTCTTGCATAGATTGTATTGAGACACAGATCTGGGGACCGGGACAGAAAAACTGTTGGAGCATTGAAGGTCCCGAAGAGCACAGTGACCTCCATCATTCGTTAATTTAATAAGTTCAGAACCATCAGGACTCTGGCCTGCCAAACTACATGCTTTTTCACAGATATAAGACATATCGTCTGGGAGCGAGCATGATCTCAGTGATTTCCCAGTGGGCGTGATTGACAGATGGCAACAACCAATTAGAGCAGTGGTGTCTAAAGTGGGGGTCGGGACCCCTCGGGGGGTTGCGAGGCCTTGGGTGGGGGTCCCCAGATGATTTCAGGATGAAACAAAAATAAAAATACTGTTCGTAGTACATTTTTTGTGTGTAAATCAGCCTATAACTAATGTAACCTGTTCAATTATTCAAAATAACCTGTTTAGATACATATTAACTTGATTATAAAATGTTTTTATACCCTAAAGTAGCGTAAGAGACAATAACTTTATACAATGGGGGTCCCCGAGTTGTTTACACGTCAATTTTGGGGTCCCAGCCAAAGAAGTTTGAGAACTGTTGCAGTAACAAGCGCGCGGCAGAAAGCCTTTCCAAAAACGTCCTTATTTACGAGGAACGCTTCGAACGCTGCTTCTTGCTTGCTCCGTTTTTAGGGATTTTATATTTTCCAAATGATTTAAAACAGACGAAAGAACAGAAGAAAACAGTGTATCAGTCGCCGCGCCGCCATCTTTAATGTTTTGGAAGAGTGTGTGGTGGTGACAGGTGACGGCTTCCGTCTCTTGGTGCGTGATTGGACCGATGTGGGTCAAACGGTGAAATGATCGGCTGTGAACCGCCGCCCAGACGGTTCTTCATTTGAACATAAAGGAGGAGTGTCTGGCAGGTTAGGGGGGAGAAGGGCCTTGGTCAGGGAGGTGACCAGGAACCCATTACTCTGAGTAAATGGGAGAACCTTACAGACCATTATTACCATTACCATCTCTGCATCACTGCACCATAAAGGCCTTTATGGTGCAGTGATGCAGAGACTGCTGTCCTTTGCCAGTGTACATTGTTTAACGGGACTATACGGAGTTTAAAAAGATGTAGAATGAGCCCAGACCTGTTCACCACAACTGCCTGTCACTCAAAGAGTTGTTACTTCAGGTCCGAAGTGCCGTCATGCATTAGCTTAATATAGAAGGTGCAGTTACACGTATGACCTGAGGTGGCAGTAGTGAGTATAACATGGCGAACTTGCATCTAGTCTCTTTAAATATCTATCTTCGATGAACATATAGAAACATCTGAATCTATCAAAAATGTATTTAATGTACATTTAACAGTAAATAATCAGAAAAAGACAGTATTTAATTTGGAGATCGGCAGCCTCACATCTGTCAGTGTATCCCGGGTTTGGCCGTCGAAGCTCACGCCAATCGTACAGTCACTGAATAATGTATGAAACTGTAAAGCGACTGTGCGCCTGGAAAAGCGCTGTATAAGACCAAATGCATCGCTCTCCTTATTGTACTGTAACTGTTACTTCATAAAGACACAAAAGCCCTCCTGCTCTCATTGTCATTATCGCTGAACACGACTCCGGGAGCGGCACTTTCTGATTCTGAAATGAAGCACCACCCGCTGCTCCCTCTCACTCCTCCGTCTGTCTCCTGTTCCTCTGCTTCCTCTCATTATCTCCCTTCCTTTTTACCTGCTCATTCCGCCAGAGCGATGGGCACTATCGCAGCACGCCGCTTTCTCCGCCTGCCGCTGCCCGCTAAGCTAATATCATTAATCAATACAGGCCCACATTGTCTTTGGAGAAGAATCTGAGCTTCCCACTGGTGCAAAGGTGTACGATGCGAAAGAAATGAAAATGTGCACGAGTTAAATGTGCCTAAAGGTAGAGCTCTCGCTGGTTTGAAACAGACGGATGTTACAACACAGTTCAGACTGAGTTAACTTAAGTCATCGCTGAGCTTTAACTAATGGATGCCTGGAATAACTTTGGACTTGATTAAGTAAATCAACTTCAACATGATTTCACTCCCTGAACAAAATAATAAGTGACTGTTCTGATCTGGGGTCATTGCAGTTGTTCAGGTCTAGGTTCAGCAACAAAGAATGAGATCATCTGATGACCTGAACATCCGGAATGACCATCAATGGATTTCTTCTTCTCTGAGATATTCCGAGATATTCCAAAGGATTCATGGAGCTCACATAGATCGGCCGCCACACTGCAAAAAGTAATTAACTAGATCAGTATAAACATCTCAATTTGAGCATAATAATCCAAATTTTAGTTGTTTTGACGAGTTAAGAAGTTCTTGGGCATTTGTCCTGGATCATTTCACTTGTTCTGAGATGTTTCTGACTCGTTTCGATACATTTCGTCCTTATTTCAGGTCATTTTCTTTGCCAATGGGGTAAGAAAATTGTTCTTATCTCATTGGCAATTTTACTTTCTTATTTCAAGCGAGATGTACCTTAGAACTGGTCTGAAATGTCCTCAAACAAGCAAAGTAAACTAGGTCTGATCAGGAAAAGTGTCTAAATGAGTGAAAACCGACAAAAACAGGATACATTTAGTCAATTCAAGTCATTTAAGCCAATACTTGATATTTACTTTTTGCAGTGCAGAGAGAGCCTTGCACAGTGGTCACACTCTCCCATCATCAATACAAGATCTTGGCAATAAAAGAATGCAACAGCCGATCTTCTGACATTACAGAAAATGAGTGAAACAGCGCCACAGCTAATGTGCTGTGATAATACATTAGAGCGTGACAGGCAGTGTAAATAAAAATCATGTGATTCATTTATCATACAACTCTGTGCTAAGCAGAGAACATGCTAATTGTCCTGTTATTCCTAATTAAGGCCTACTGGCCACAAAAAGATTTAGAGAAAGCGATCCAGGCCTTCATCACTTCAAGGTTGGATTATTGTAACTTCCTTTACACAGGGCTGGAGCTGAAATCCCTCCAGCGCCTGCAGGGAGTCCAAAACACTGCAGCCCGCCTGCTGACCGGCACAAGAAAACAGCACATTACTCCCATTATGTCTTTACATTGGCTACCAGTTCCCTTTAGAATCAATTTTAAAAGTCTGCTGATTGTTTTTAAATGCCTAAATTCGCTGGCACCTCAGTATCTGTCAGAGCTGCTGCAGCTCGACTGTCCTTCCAGAGCTCTGAGGTCTGACCAGCTCCTTTTGTCTGTTCCTGAATCCAAACATGTGTCCAGAGGTGACCGAGCCGTCTCAGCAGCCACTTTGGAACAGCCTCCCTCTACTTGCCTGGCCTGCCAAACTACATGCTTTTTCATAGATATTTCAAAGACATATAGACTGGGAGCAGCATGATCTCAATGATTTCCCGGGGGGCGTGATTGACAGACGGCATCAACCAATCAGAGCAACTCTAGATACGTCACAGCAACAAGCGGCAGGAAGCCTTTCCAAAAACGGCCTTATTTACGAGGAACGCTTCGAACGCTGTTTCTTGCTCCAGTTTTAAGGATTAAAAGGGATTTTTTTCAAATGATTTAAAACAGGCGAAAAAGCAGAAGAAAACATCGTATCACTCGCCGCGCACGCCATCTCTGTTGTTTTGGCAGAGTGTGGTGACGGCTTCCGCCTCCTGGGGGAATGAAGTCCCGCCTCTCTGTGCGTGATTGGACCGATGTGGGTAAAATGGTGAAATGATTGGCTGCGAGGAGCTGTCCAGACGGTTCTTCTATTGAACAGAAAGGAGGAGTGTCTGACAGGCCAGGCAATCCCTCTACATGTGCTCGGCTCAGTCTATAGAGGAGTTCAAAACCAAATTAAAAACTCACCTTTTTGCTTTGGCCTTCGGTTCTAGACCAGACACAGTTTGTTCCTTTATATATTACCTGTGTTTAAGTTTTGTTGTGTTTATTGTACATACTGTTACTGTACTTGTTCAGCACTTTGGTCGACTAAGGTTGTTTTTAAAGAGGGGGTATTATGCTTTTTTCAGTCACATAGCACCAGTCTATATCACACTACAATGATGCCGAAACCTTCTGTTGGTCTGTAAATGCAGTAAATTAGAATAACTGCCTTGTATAAAATGTCTCTGTCAAAATGTCTGTAGTGAATGTCTTGAAATAGGCCTCTGTCTCTTTAAGAACCTCTGAGCCTTTAGACACGCCCCCTCCACACGCTGTCTGTGGCATCAGTGGGGAGGGGGTTCTGCTGAGGAGCAGTGGTTGGTTACTCGGCTGGTGACGAAAGCTCGGAGGCGTCTCCAGGAGGTGGGGGCGTTCCTAGGAGGACTCAGGCAAAGCTATCCCTAAAATGGCCGCCATCAGAGTTTTTACAGATTACTCAAAAATATGTGAATGTGCCAAGGCAACACTTCAGGCATGTTTTTAATGAGGGAGTGACAGAATAACATGATGGAAAGCTTGAAAAAGTCGATTTTGCATAATACCCCCCCTTTAAATGTGCTTTTTAAATAAAGTTGACATTGACATTCCTCTAAACGCAGTCTTTATTTGTAATGTTGTTGACCTGTGCAGGACACCACGCTCTGAAACCCAGGAGGTGATGCACCGTTTCCGAGGATCAGAGGAGACTGAAGGCAGTATAGCTTTTTCCCCGACCTCCAAAAACATGCGGTCAGGTTGCCCCACAATGGCAGCGCGGCTCAGTCACAGCGGCTCAGGACTAACACCTGAACACAATTCCGTTGTTTGATTGTACAATGACACATAAACGACTTATAGGATGCAAATGGTGCTGGGTCTTTAGGACAGGTCTAGATCTTCTAGGTCAGGGGTGTCCAAAGTGCGGCCCGGGGGCCAAATGCGGCCCTCAGACCAATTTATGGTGGCCCTCGGCCTCTTGCTGTATCAGTACACATCACCAGAGATGGACCTTTTTATCTGAAATGTAATCATTCTATACAATTCTAACCTAACAACTAACATTTTACTGTTAGACAGAGCTGGCATGAAGGTTTTAACTTTAAAGAGAGGTATGGGGCACAATTTAAACCTCTGCTAGTCGAAGGTTTTGCGGCACTAACTACCGATCTACGGCCCTTCACCCAGTGTACGCTTCAATATGTGGCCCCTCATGAAAAAAGTTTGGACACCCCTGTTCTAGGTCATGTAGTTTCAGTGGAGGGGCAGATATATTTCACAAAATTCTACTCACTGCAAACGTCCCTGTATGAATGGGAAGTTGTGGCGACAGTCGAGGCTTATTCTGAGTTTAGGAAGTGAATTAGAAATGTCCAACTGCAGCACTTTAAGAAGCTTATTAAGTGCGTTTTGAAGACAATTTAAATTAGCAGATGTTCCGAGGAAGAATCTGGAAAAGATTTCTGAAGTGTAATGAGACGAGTCAACACTCTGCGCAGACAAACAGTCAAAACAATTCTCTAACTCCGTATTTTCCGCACGTTTCTCCCACCTCCACTCCTCCACGCTTTTTTTTTTCCAAGATGGCTGACTTAATGACGAGCACGGGAGAAGTTTTTCCAACAAATTTCATGGGGCACGATCCAAAGATAATAGCTTTTCAGCCCCAATGACAATCCAATTACTGTGCCAATCACGGCCCAGGGCGGCTGTCTAATTATGAGGGGCTGCGGCAGACGGAGAAAACACAGCTGTAGGTAAAACCAACGCCACAAATTAGGCCAGTTTCTCAGAGCGGCTTCATTTGGGGATTGATGGAAAAGAGAAAAGACTAATTTCAACAGAAAGTGGAATTTGAGCAAAGTTTGAAGATTAGGAGGATTGTGTGGATTGTTTGCATTCGAAGTAGCGAGTCAGAGTTAGTTCACTTCTGTTACTAATGTCTGAACCTTTGCCACATTTGAAGATGACACTGGGGTTAAACCTGTGGGAGTCTTTATTAGGTTAGTGAGGAGAAGCTATTGTGCCTGTTTTAGGTTGACGGTTCTTTCGTTGTTCCTACAGCAGTTGGTTCAGCCCAAAGAATGAGATCAGCTGAACGTCCTGAATGACGAAGGTAATTCCATCAGTGGATTTCTTCCTCCCTGATGGCACTGGCGTATTCCAAGATGACAAGGACTCATTGTGAAAGAGTGGTTTAGGGAGCATGAGATGGATTGACCACCACAGAGTCCAGATCTTAACCCCTATGAGGATCTTTGGGATGTGCTGGAGAAGGCTTTGCACAGTGGTCACACTCTCCCATCATTAATAGAAGATATTGGTGAAAAATGAACGCAACACTGGGCTGGGTATTGTAAAAAGAAAAAAAAAAAAAAAAAAAACATTCCGATGCCAGTACTTTAACAATACTTGGTTTACAATACTGACACCTGAATGATCTTTTTTTTTTTGATCTAGAACGAGAAAGCAGAACAATAAAGTTTAAAAGAGACAATTTATTTTAAATGTGTATCCTTTATTTGAGCCGGTGTAACACGCCAGAGTATACCCCCGATTTGGACTATACCCGGGGTTAAAGGGGCCTTTATACACCAGGGTATATTAGAGCCCAGGCTATTTCATATCCCCCCAGGCCAGATTATACCCCCAATTATAACAGTTATGTTAAGTGATATAGCAAGAGTTATACAGAAGTTTAGGGTGATAGAGTGGGTTGTCCTTTAACCGGAGGTTGGCAGTTAAAGTCCACGCTCCTGCAGGTACAGGCTGTTGTTATGTCTTTGGGCAAGACACTTTCTCTGAGCCATATCACAAATGTCACCTGATTGTTTTAAATAGCACGTATCTGTTTTTGCATGCATTTTTCTTTCTTCTCCTTAATGGTTATTTAGTGAGAACATACCAATAACAATAACCACTTTGAGAACAATAAATCTGAACATCTGTTCAGATTGTGAAAAGTTAGACAGGTATATTCTGGCACAGGTGGGCATAGTCTACCCTAGGCTATTTTATACCCCCGGGTATAGTTTGGCTTGGGACAAACTATACCCGGGTTTAATCTGGGCGGGGGTTAATTTGGCCTGTTACACCTGTACAACTAAGTCACTTCCTTAAATGCTGTCCCTGGATCCAACAGCATCAACACTTACCACTACAACACTAAAGATATATACTTTTTCAATACCTGCTTTCAATACTTCTATTTTTTCCGATATCATACCCAGCCCTATGTGGAGTGAATGAATAATGACTACTATGTAGCACTTTGAGGAACTTGTGCCACAGGCTTGTAAAGTGCAATACACGTGTAAGCCGTTGTTATTAATGAAGCTACAGTCACGTTGGGGCTTTGACCAAATCACAGTTTATTATTATTCATTTATTGGAAACATTTTCTCTGTTATACACGACATGACCCGCCGTGGGAGCTGAATTTCGGCCTGTGACCCAAAATGAGTTTGACACCCCTGGTTTAATGGTACCCGCCCCTGCTTCCCAAAAGGCCAGGTTGTGATGTACTCGCAGTAGTGGCAGTTCAATGTCGGTCAGAAATATCCGAAAGAGGCCGACAGCTTCTACGGCTCCGAAAAAGTCAGGAAACAACATTATTTATTCACTCAAAAGTCAGTGAGTGTTAATCACCAGTTTACTCCAATCAGAACAACATGTCGGGGCGTTCAGCGAGTCTTGGGTGGCCTGGCCCGGCGCGGCGGGGACCGGTTTTTGGCGCGGGGGGCCAGGCGGTTTTCAAAAATAGACGCGTGTACGACCGGAGCGGTGGCTAACAAACAAACTGGCAGCATCAATAACACAAGCATTAAACATTCATGGGCTTTTCGCAGACGCATCTGCCACAAGCAGGCTGTGGCCCCAGGGAGGGGGGGGGGAGCGAGGGGGGGGTACTACCAACGGAGACAGAAAGTCCTGGTTCAGGCGTGATTTAGTGCGAGGTTAGAACTGGCTCAGGCCGCACTGGAAAAAGGGCCATCTCAGATCAGATAAAAGACTTAAAACGCTTGAATTAAGGCTCTTTATGTTGAGTTTGAGTCGATGTGAACTCACATAAGAGGAGATAAAATGTGAACGACGATGGAACAAGCCTGAATCCCACGTGACTAGGGCTGGGTACCGAAAAAAAAGGTTTAGGGCTGGACGATATGGACAAAATTTAATATCTCAATATTCATACCAGATATCTCGATATCGATTCGATATTGCTTTTTTGATTTGAATGTTGTGAATGTTCATATCTGGATATGATAATGATGTATTTTTATTTTGCAATATTGATATCTTGAATGTTCATATCTTGATATTGATACGATATATCTTTCAATTCAGCCCGAGGTACGGCTGGTATCAGAATGGTAAAATGGTAAATGGTCTCAACTTATATAGCGCTTTTCCACCTACATTAGGCACTCAAAGCGCTTTACAGCAAGGATCCACTCACCCATTCATACACCAATGTACGCAGACACTGGGGGCAATGTGGGTGAAGTGTCTTGCCCAAGGACACAACGACAGTGTACACTTCCAGGAGGTGGGATGCCAAAAAGAAATATGGGATGCCAAAAAGAAATATAAAATCTTTTGATGCTGTTTGGTCATCAAAACTTAAAGAACAGAAACATGTTTAAAAAAATGAAAGAAAAAAAAAAGGGGGGGGGGGAATTTGGAAAAATCGTGGAAAATGTTGGGCAAAATTGGGGAAAAACATTTGGGGAAAAAAAATAATTTTGGGAAAATTTGGGAAAAACAGATCAAACAATTGGGGAAAAAATAAGAAAAACTTGAAAAGTGGGTAACACTTTATATTAAGGTGCTCATTAAGTATTAATAAGGTGTTAATAAGCATTAATAATATGCTTGTAAAGTATTATTACACTGCTTATTATACTTTTATCTGTTAACATACTAATAGGCCATTAATAATCTGCTTATTCATAACCAACTCTAACCCTAACTTCAACCCTAACCCTAAAATGATTACTAATGGCTATTCATTCTTCCTCCTTCATCACACCTTAATCTAAAGCGATACGGAAAAGTGTTTTTCTGCCCTTTTGTCGTTAAAGGAAGTTTCTTGGTTGTTTCACCTCAAACAAATGGTTCTATTGTGTATGTCAATCATTTAACATAGGTATTGAAAAAAGAATCGTATCGAAAACCAAGTATCGCTGAAGTACCGGTATCGGAAAAGAATTAACGGTACGCAGCCCTACACTTAACATTTAAACTTATGTCTTTGTCAATTGAAACGATACGAAATAATCTGATTTAAGAAAATAATGGCTCCTTCCACAGGCAATTAAAGTTTTATATCTCATCTAAGACGAGACCAAATCTACTCAAACTTCAAAAATCATTATCTGGATTAGATTAAATGCCTGAAATTGAGGATAATAATTTAAATGTGAGTTGTTTTGATTCGAGCTCGATTGTTTCACTTGTTCTGAGATGTTTCTGACTCAATTCAATACATTTTGTCTTTATTTGAAGATGATTTATCTGCCAATGGGGAAAGAGAATTGCTCTGGTAGTTCTACTTTCTTATTTCAGGATAGACGACCTTAAAACAAGTCTGAAATGTCATCAAACAAGCAGAGTAAACTTGGTTCCATCAGGAGAAAAGTCCAAATGAGTGAAAATCGTTCAAAACAAGATTAATATTCTCAAGTCACATCATTTAAACCCATTTAGTTTTTGTAGAGTGCGTTTTTGGCATAGTTTTAAAATGTTCCTGATGCTTTTGTGGCTTTGAAAATATAGTTTGGGGAATTAAAAAGCATTCAGTTTGATTTGCTCCTACTTGAATAAACCCTGCGACAGAAAAGTGCTATGAACAGGAAGAAAATAAAAACCTGTTGGTCGCACTGGTTCAGGCTGTGGCTTTAGGAATACATGCATTGGAGTCACGATTGCAAGAAAATGTGAAATAAAGTGAACAAAACCAAGATAATTAACCCGTCCTGGGTTAATTATCAGAATCTGAATGCACAAAGTATCAATGTCAATCAGAACAGTGCAAAGAGTCTGATGACAGAGGGGTTTCTGCAGGGATTTAAAGGTCCTATATCATGCAACATCGACTTTATGGAGCTTTTAACCATGTTGTTTTGCTATTTCCTTATCATAAACACCCCCAGAGTGTTTTTTGGCTTCATTCACGCAGTTCTCAGCAATCCTCCTGAATCCTGCTCCGCCCTCTCCTGGAAAACCACTGAGTTGTGACACTAGTGTCAAACAGGAAGAGCCCAACGTCTGTAAAGTAATGCCTTATGGCCTGATTTTAATTTATAAAATAGCTTTTGTCATTATTTCTGTTGTAAGAAAGAAATAAAGGAAAGAAAGCGTCTGAACAGATGTCATGTTTGCACTGAAAGTTGTGAAGAAGGAGCTCTTTCTAACCTACTCTGGACACAGTTTCTTTTTTCTTACCTAACGATAATGTCACAGAGAAAAGCGTGTTTGGCTTCGAGAGGACATACTTTTTTCAACCTTCCTAAAGAACAGGCCACTCGCCAGAAGTTGGAATTTCTTTTTGGGATTTGGTGACTTCTGTGACTGTCTCTGATGGATGTTTGGTGAACCTTCGCCAGAATCACAGTGGATTAACTTTTATAACCAACACGAGTCCCATATTGTAAACACTCGATGGAGCGGCCAGCGTGTGTGTTAGCGTGTGTGCTAGCATGTGTGTTAGCCATTTATGAAGCCGTGTTGCAGATCTTAACTCCTTATAACTGCATTGTGAAGTAACTTCACTTATTGTTGTGATATTTATATTTCCTACTGCTAAAAATGCATGGGATTCGGAGAGAGGGGGCGGAGTTACCTGAATCAAAGCATCGTGCGATCTGGATTTGCAAAATACCCCCAAAAAATACTTCTATTTATCACAAAAAATAGTACTCCATAGTGGTAGAGGTACAATATATCATATACTGTAAATGCCTAGTTTACTTTGGGACGGCTAAAATAGCAGGATTCAGATCCTTTAAAAGTCAATACATTAATTGTGTCAAACGTTGGGCCCTAAATGTCTTCAAAAGCATTTTATTTGATTCAAACGGTCATTAAATCAAAAGAGTATTTAAAAATAATGACATTGATGGGTCATATTTACTGCATAGTTTTGTCCCCCAAAAAAATGATGACACTAAACCCATTAAGCTGTGGTTTTGGATGAAATTGTACATATTTTATCCCTAAAAGTTGCACATTGTGTCAATTTTCTTGTGAATATCAAAATCTCCCCTCATTGCTGCCTCATAGAATGTTTGCAAATATTAAAAAAGTAAATATGCATAGATTTATTTTTTTACTTCGTGCCACTGAAAGTCTTGTATTTCATTCAAATTACATCAAAAGCGTTGAATTAGACACACTTTGCTGCAGACTTGGTTGAGTCTGTAGAGCACGCGGCACAGATGAAGTCCAAATGGAAAGAGAGTCGGTTTTAGCTCTGGTTCAGTTCTTCTTCAGTCCTGATTCAGTCCAGACCTGGTGGCCTCTGGGAGCGGCGCGTTGGAGGGAAACTGCTGGAGAAAACCAACCCTGAATAAAAGAAGAGGAACCAGCGGCAGAAGTGTGGGCGTGTGTCGGACGAAAATACCCGCTCCGTGACGACATGGAGGAAGTTTTAAGCCAGATATCATAGTTTATGCCATCTATACCATCTGACAAACTGGGTTCTGAACGTCTGACAACCCAACGCTGTGGAACTCTGGCGCCGGGAGGTTGTCTTTTTTGTGAAATGGGCCACACAAGCGGGACAAAGTAAGTTTTCGAAAGTTTAGCTTCGCTGCTCCCATCCTCATTTCTGACAATTAGAGGTCTGTTCCTGCTCCTTGTCCTTGTTTCAGATTGTGACGGAAACCTGAGCATTTGGAGGAAAGCCACCGAAACACGAGAACCACTCTGGTCGCGTTGGAAACGGGTCATATTCGCTTCATACGTCGAGATGACCTCCGTGAAGTTTTTTTGTCGTAATGAAAATGGGTTTTGTCCTGCTTTAGTCTATTGTAAACTCAGACATAAGTGGGAAAAACACAGTGCATTTAATGAAGGTCTCTGATTCGATTCTAGGACGGGATGTGGAGTTTGCATGTTCGCCCCATGTCTGCGTAGGTTTCCTCCAAGTACTACTAAAAAACAGCCAAGTGTTTCTGACCATCAGCCTGGCTCCACATCTGGAGATGGGTCCCCGAGCGCTTGCCTAAAAGCCGACTGCCCAGTGCTCCTACAGGTCGGCCCAGCGGCAATGAGGATCGGTCAAATGCAGAGAAAAAATGTATCTACGATGATAAATAAAGTAAGGGATGTTAGAAAAAATGTGTTAGGGATGTTAGGAATAAGCTTAGATCACAATCTCTAATGCAGGGGTCACCAACGTGGTGTCTACTTGCCTAGTTGCCCTTGAGACTTTTTCTAAGGTGTAAAACACTTCATTTAAAAATACAGTTATGTATGTTCTTGTGACTCAGTACAAGTTAAAAATAAAGCTGTTTTGATATGATATGGGGTCAATATCCTAGTTTCTCCACTCTCTCAGTCGTCCACTTATTCTCCAGGACGACTCATCCCCAGTCGTCCACTCTCTCCCAGTCGTCCACTCTCTCCCAGTCGTCCACTCTCCCAGTCGTCCACTCTCTCCCAGTCGTCCACCCTCTCTCAGTCGTCCACCCTCTCCCAGTCGTCCACCCTCTCTCAGTCGTCCACTCCCCCCAAGTCGTCCACCCTCTCTCAGTCGTCCACTCTCTCCCAGTCGTCCACTCCCTCCGAGTCGTCCACTCCCCCCAAGTCGTCCACTCCCCCCAAGTCGTCCACTCTCTCCCAGTCGTCCACCCTCTCTCAGTCGTCCACCCTCTCTCAGTTGTCCACCCTCTCCCAGTCGTCCACCCTCTCTCAGTCGTCCACCCTCTCCCAGTTGTCCACTCCCTCCGAGTCGTCCACTCCCCCCAAGTCGTCCACTCTCTCCAAGTCGTCCACTCTCTCAGTCGTCCACTTACTCTCCAGGACGACTCATTCCCAGTCGTCCACTCTCTCCCAGTTGTCCACTTCCTCCGAGTCGTCCACTCCCCCACAGTCGTCCACTCTTTCTCAGTCGTCCACTCCCCCCAAGTCGTCCACTCTCTCTCAGTCGTCCACTCTCTCAGTCGTCCTCTCTCTCCCAGTCGTCCACTCTCTCCAAGTCGTCCACTCTCTCCCAGTCGTCCACTCTCTCCAAGTCGTCCACTCTCTCTCAGTCGTCCACTCTCTCAGTCGTCCACTCTCTCTCAGTCGTCCACTCTCTCTCAGTCGTCCACTCTCTCAGTCGTCCTCTCTCTCCCAGTCGTCCACTCTCTCCCAGTCGTCCACTCTCTCTCAGTCGTCCACTCTCTCTCAGTCGTCCACTCTCTCAGTCGTCCACTCTCTCCCAGTCGTCCACTCTCTCCAAGTCGTCCACTCTCTCCCAGTCGTCCACTCTCTCCCAGTCGTCCACTCTCCCAGTCGTCCACTCTCTCTGTCGTCCACTCTCCCAGTCGTCCACTCTCCCAGTCGTCCTCTTTCCCCTGTGGGCTCTCGCTCTTCCCTCACAGGCCCGAGTTTGGCACCGCCGGACTGACACGTTTAACTGCTCCTCTGTAATTTGTGTTGATTGACCCTGGGGGCTGCTGCCTATTAGCCACTGTCACGCGCTTTGATAGATCCCTTTAGCATTAGCGTCCGCGCGGATTACGGCGCATTATTTATGAACGGTGTCAGGCCAGTCATAAACATACAGCATAAAACCTGCGCTAATGTGCCGCTAACGAAACCCCCGGACATGGACTATTTTATGAAGAGGAATAAGTCACGGAATGGACGCGGAGAAGGTTAGCCGCTGCTCATTTGGGAGATGCAAATGCAGCAGTCAGAGTCTTTCTGATTTCCGTTCATTTTTCACATTAATTTCTCCTCTCGTGACCTTCAGGGGTGTCTGTGTGAGTGGCAGCCATGTTGGATTCCCTTTCACAGAGATGGCAGTTTGGCTGAAAAGGTCCTTTGTGACTGTTCACCGCAGACTGAAGAGTGAGACGCGGCGGAGGGAGGTTAATGAACAGACTTCCTTCATTTGATATAAAAAGCTTTGCAGCGGCTGCAAATGCACTTTCAGCATCGGGTGAAAAAAAAGAACTTTATCGCGTTTAGTTTTTACATGTTTCTGCCAATGTTTCCCCTTTGAGCCATTTACGCCCTGAAATAACTTTGAGGTAACTCCGGCATTTTGTCCGACTAGAGGCTAACTTTATGTGAACAACCTGCTCCTAACCTTAAGCGCATTTTCTCCAATTCGGCTTTACCCAAATCTAAAAGCTTCTTCACTGGAGAGCAACGGTGTAATGTCTCATTTGAGAGTTAAAGGGATACTTCAGGATTTTTAACATAGGGCCTCATTTCTTTGTTATCCAGAGTTTTGTTGATTTCTGGAGATTTCTTCTTTTTTGTTTTTTGTCATTCATGCAGTCCTTATATTTGAAGAGTTTAGTGGTGCTAAGCTAGTGCTAGGCTAATGCATGTCTATGGTAACTAGTAGCCTGCATTAAAAACTGAGGCAAATCACTTATAACACCAGGCTACCCATATAAATGTCTTTGTTGACTGAATAATTAGAATATTTTTTGAAATATAACTATAACAACTTATATTCGAGTTGCATCAGCTTCCTGGTTGTAGCTACGCAGCGGCGGAGTGATCTGCTCGGTGGCCGGATCTACAGTAGTTTGTTTACCTGCGGCCGCATTACTACAAATTGAATTCACAAAGAAGCTTTTCTACAAATCAGATATGGAGGACGAGCCCATGATTTTGAAGAGGTTTTTTATGCAGGCTACTAGTTACCATAGAGATTCACTAGCCTAGCACTAGCCTAGCACCACTAAACTCTTCAAATACAAGGACTGCATGAATAATATATATATATATATATATATATATATATATATATATATATATATATATATATATATACATCTCCAGAAATCAACAACACTCAGGATAACTAGGAAATGAGGCCCTATGTGAAAAATCCTGAAATATCCTTTTAAGACCTACAAAACTGACTTTTTTTGGTCACAGCACTTTAGTCACATTTTTCTCATGTTTTTGTTGCCTTTTGTGACCGATATACTTTCGATGTGCCGTGATCACACAGGGGGTATTTATTAGCTAATAAGAGGATCTAATCTCTGTAGAGAAATGAGTTCTCTGCATTTGACCCATCCTCAGTATTCTTATTTTAGGAGATTTTAAATTTGGGTTGTTTGCAAGTTCTGCCATAATAATCAAAATGATGACAAATAAAGGCTACATATGTCACTTTGCATGTAATGAGTCTGACATATATTAGTTATACAGTTTAAGTTGAATAACAGAAGTGAAGGCACTTCATCCATCAGACTAACAACACAGATTGGATTTTCATGATATTCTAATTATATAACGAGCACCTGTACTGTTATGTGCTTCAAAGCAATCTGGTTGCTGTTCTTTCTTGAATGACAATGACAATTAATTCATATTTTCGTCACTTTTTTGTTGCTTTTTTGTTGCGTTTTCATCGCAATTATGATGCTTTTTTTCAAAGGGACAATACAGAGTTTAAAAATGTTAAAATTAAGTATTTTCCTCCCCCTACATGTTCAGCCATGTCCTAATGTAGAATGAGCCCAGACCTGTTCATCACAACTGCCTCTAAAATCCTGCACTGTCACTCAGAAAGGTGTTTATTCGGGTCTGAAGTGCCGTCATGAATGAGCTTAATGTAGAACCTGCAGTTACACGTATGACCTGAGGAGGCAGTAGTGAGCATAAAATGGCCAACTTGCATCTAGCCCCTTTAAGTTTTTAGATTTGGGTAATGCCATGGAGAAAATGTGCTTGGTTCAGATTGACATGACATACATTTTTGCTGCTGATCCACTCAATGTTTAGTTTTGAAAAAAGTTGTGCGTGTTTGTGTGATGTGTTGCCGCGTTGTTAATTCATGTATTTTTCGCCAAGAATCATTTTGGTTCTGTCCGAACGGTGAAGGCAGGAGCGGCACAAAAAAACGTGAGAGTTCATCTTGCTGGCAAGGTAAACCTGCTCTTGTCATTATGTAAAGCAGGGGTAGGCAACGTGAGGCCCGGGGGCCAAAACCGGCCCTCTATCATCTATCCCAAATCAGAGATCAAATGCCTGTTAAAGTATTCTAGAAATGTGAAAAATACTGTCAATTCCTAAAAATGTCTTAGCAGAGCACCCTTTTAGGCCATAATCCTAAAAGAATACTCATCTATATGTAGAAATTACTTAAATCTACTTGAATTAAGAGATTAAATCTAAAGTTTGGAGTTGCCGTAGATTTGGTCTGGCCTTAGAGCAGATAAAACCTATTCTTGCCAATGGAACAAGCAAGTTTTTTCTTAATTCAGATACATTTTTTGTATAAAATCAAGTGAATAATAAATAATGATAACTGATTTAACTGATAACTGATTTCCAGTGGGATTCCTCCATGTCTCCTCCACAACAACAGAACTTCAGCAGCTCCTCCTCTTCGCACTTGTCTTCGATGATAATCAATTCATACAAAAGTGTCAGACTGAAATAGTAATCACGCCTCCGCAAAGTTGACTCCCATCAAATTTACATATCAAATTGTTTGGGTTGTTTCTGTTGAGAAAGATAGGCATGAGTTGGGACCAGAACGAACAAGTGAAACGTCGCCCGGTTCCTCTGTGTAAATCACATATAGGGCCATTAATAATTGTAAAGGCTTTAAGTCGCCGTATCAATGAAGACGTCAAACCGTAGCTTCCGCCATGCTTGGTGTGGGCGTGCATTTGGCCTGCTCACTGCTTTATTACAGATATCCTCTGTGTCTTATTCAGGCTAAAATAGACCAAAACATAATCTGCCTATTACAAGAATCAAATATAGAAGAGTCCTTTAGCGTGACATGTGCTGCACTGATGAGAAACATCATTTCATTTGGGCCAAACGCAGCTGAATGGAGGATTTGCAGTTTATCTCGTAACGCGCTAATCCAGAAACATGTACAATACAGTCACAAATAGGCCTAATACTAATGGCTAAATATATACAGACCGCACGGTTAAAAGCGGAGAGTGAATAGGGTGAGGTGGATATGGGTCTCAGCGAATTTGGACGGTCTTTAAAACAACCTTTTCTCCACAGCACTCAGGCCTTCTTCAACACTACGTCTTTGCTAGAACTTTACAGAGAAGAGAAAACCCCTTATAAAGGTCTCTTGTTTATTCCCTTAGGTTTAAAGGAATAGGCCACCGTTTTTCCATACTGAGATACCGTAAATGCTCTAATACAGGCCGGGGCCTTTATTTACTCAAGGGCATCTAGGACCAGGCTTTTAATGGAACCAGGCCACAATTAGAGACAGGCCTTTATTTCTATTTGAGCAAAACGGACGACCAGGAAAACGAAGAAAAACGAGATTTGTGTCCATTTGCACCTAAAATATTAGGTTCATTTATTAATTAACATTTCAAACCCTCTCCCAGCGGCTGGAACATTGACGCCTTTTATTTTGTCGGGACAACAGGAAGTGTTTTGTTGCTGTTAGCTTTGACATCAGTGTCACTGCAGGTTTCTGTTTCGTTTTTACCGCGGACTTGGATTATTTGTTGTTATCTTGTGTAAAAGGCGAGTTTAGACGGAGCGTTTGTGTTTGTGATCGATCATGAGACTGACCCGAGAGAAGACGAGACGCTTGCGCTGATGGGAGGAGTTATTTTGAGGCGTGGGACTGACCTGCACACGGAGCAGCTGGACGTGCTTTGAAGACGCGATGGTGACTTTATTAAAACCCTGGAGGGTCATAAACATTTGTTGCCCTGTTTCCACAAATAGTCACAGGAGGTTTGAAAAGTAGCTAAATCTGTGTCAAAGTTACGCTCGGATCAGCTCCTCCGCAGCGTCCCCCTCGGCCCGGGTTCCCGTTTGTTTACTTCCTGCACGTGAGTTTTCATTTACACCAGTATGAGACAAATTCCTAACATGGGGAATATTTCTACTGTTATAGTTTCTAATAAAAGCCCCGGCCTGTTTTAGAGACCTGCTTTAATTTGCCTCCGCCAGCCGCGAACCCGGCCTCTGTCAGAGACCCGGCCTCTAATGGAATACAGGCCAGTATTAGAGAATTTACGGTGCGTTCTTACCTGAGCTTAGACGAGTTGATGCGTACCTGTCTGGTCTTTACGTGTGTGCTCAGTCACGCTAAAAGACCAAGGATGTTGTTAGCATTTAGCTTCTCCTCCTCCATGTGGTCGAACGGGGGAAGTTAGAAACGACCAAGCTCTTCCATATGTCCCCTTTTTAAATACGGTTACGTGAGTGGATCCAAGATCCAAGTATAGTTACGCAAAATTAAACATGTCGATTTTATAAGCAGATAAAAAGCGGTACTATTTTGTCAGGCGTAGTAACACCTTATGAGCACTTCGACGTCCGTGCAGTAAAGTGAAGATATTACTCACTTTTTTCTTGAGTTTCTGTCACTTTTTTGTGGCGTTTTCATCAGGTTTTAGTCGTGTTTTTGTCGCTTGTTTATTGTGTTTTGGTTCCGTTTCTGACATGTTTTTGTCGCTCTTTTGTTGGGTTTTCATCCTTGTTTTTGTCGCTCTTTGGACGCTTTTTTTTAAGAAGCTTTTAGATTTGGGTAAAGCCAAACTGGAGACAATATGCTCGGTTCAGGTGGGGGTTAAGAGGTTAAGTAAGGGACAATGTATAGAATGCTGATCATCAAAAAAAAGTAGGTACTTATTTTCCCGATAATGATCAGCGTTCTGCACATTATTTCTTTTCAACTTATAAATGGCTTATCCAAAAAAAATCCAAACTCCAATCTGGAAAAAGTCTTTGTAACTAATACATCAAAACCATGAATAAAATCATAAATTCAAACCTGGCTCTGTCTGTTACTTAGATTTTGTCGCTGAAAATAAAACCAATTTTGGCCATTTTTATGCATAAATGTCTTATTTTTACACGAAAACGTAAAATGACAGAAATCTTGCAATGCATTTTTTTCTCATACTTAAATGAGTAATGTTCAGCAAAAGTTTCAAATTGATATCTGTAATTGAATTTGTTTTCCCTATTCACCCGCAGCTTCTCTCACTGCAAGTTACTTTCACCTTTTGACGGTTCCTTTAACAAAGTATTTCACTCAAACTGGTTTTGTTCTTTTGAAATTGAGTTACATTCACATTTATCGGATTAAAGTATTTCCTGTCCGCCTAATATCGGTCTGCACAGAAAAAATGACTGTGCGACACTGCGTCCTACCTCCTCAGTTACTCACCAGAAAGGATTCATTTCATTAAGTCGTCACATTGTGTGGATCATAATAACTTCTCTGGTTTTTGTATCAAAGACGAGGGAAAAAAAATAAAGCTCAAAACTGGATCTTAATTTGTCCGTCCATTGGGAAAAACATCTCCTTTTTCATCAGCGTCTCGGTGTCTAACAAGATCGGGTCTCGCTTTGGCTGAAAACACGGAATAAAAGCAGCGTTGATGTAATTAAATATGCATTAAAGCTCCAGTGAGTTTGTGCCTGATCAAAAGCGAGCGGGTTTTGTTTTTCTGAGAGATTGTCTCGCAAAGTTTCAGCCGCTTTGGACGGAGTCGAGGGAAGTTGCGGAGAGGGGGTTGGGGAAAGTGCGGTGGACTTTTGGGGTCGTGGAAATGTTACAAACTGCTCGTCCATCTTCTATCTCCTGCTTTTTCATTTTTTAAGGATGCGTGTGATAGAATGAAAGTTCTTCAAAAGTGGGGATTTTGTTCGTGTCCCACGGGTTCAAATCCCAGACGATCGTTACGGTGATAAGTGGCTAACGTGAGCGCTTACCTTTACCTCGAGCTGTTAAAGGGCCTATATCATGCAAAATCGACTTTTTGGAGCTTTTAAACATGTTGTTTTGCTATTTCCTTCTCAAAAACACCCCCAGAGTGTTTTTAGCTTCATTCATGCAGTTCTCAGTAATCCTCCTGAATCCTGCTCTCTGAGCAGCTGCTCCGCCCTCTGCTGGAAAACCACTGAGTTGTGACATTTTTTATGTTTGCACTGAAAGCTGTGAAGAAGGAGCTCTTTCTAACCTACTCTGGACACGCCTGTTCTTTTTCATACCTAACGATAATGTCATGGAGAAAAGCGCTTGTGGGTTTGGGAGGACAGGATATTTGGAAGGTTATTCAACCTTCCTAAAGAAGAGGCCTCTCGCCAGAAGTTAGAATTTCTTTCTGGGATTCAGCCAAAATAGTGTTTTTCTGTGACTGTCTCTGATGGATGTTTGGTGAACCTTCACCAGAGTCAAAGTGGATTAACTTTTATAACCAGCGATGATGGAGCGGCCAGAGTGGTGGTGAGTCAAATTGTGTGTTAGCGTGTGTGTGTTAGCATGTGTGTTAGCGTGTGTGTTAGCATGTGGGTTTATCGTGTGTGTTAGTCATTTATGAAGCTGTGTTGCAGATGTCAGTTCCTTATAACTGCATTGTGAAATAACTTCACTTTTTGCTCTGATGTTTATATTTCTACTACTGCTAAAGTTGCGAATGATCCTGGAGCTCTGTGGTCGGGGGCTTCGTGCCCCTGTAGGGTCTCCCATGGTAAACAGGTCCTATAGGTGACCGGTCAAACAAAGAGTGGTTCAGAAGCTCTTTATGAGAGACCAACAGGCCCGGTTAGAACCATGAGGCCGTCATACCTTGGACCCACCACCTGCAGGAGGAGCCATAGGAACAGGTGCAGTGTGATTTGGGCAGCCCCAACAGCTGCCTCCACAACCCGGCAATGGACAAGTGGAAGAAGGTATGTCTTTGCTGTGTTTTTGGTTCATTGGATTTTTTGTGTTTTTGTGAAGTTTGGTGGATTTTTTTGCTGCAGAAAGTCCATAACGGTCCTGAGAAAAGCAGCTTTGGTTTTAAAGTGAACAAACAGCTAGCTTATGAGCTAAAGACATTTGAGGCGGACAGAAACACTGAAGAGGCACCAGGAGCCCCCCCACCTGCAACACAGGAGGCGTCACAAGAGGAGCTACAGGAAACAAGGAAGGGACAAACAAGGAGAAGATGGTGAAGACGAGGGAGGGAGCTGCACAGGAGGAAGGAGGACGTGGAGAAGCTGACCAGTGCAGGACACCACGCTCTGAAACAGGGACAAACCCAGGAGGTGCTGCACCATTTCAGAGGATCAAAGGAGACTGAAGGCAGCCAAGTTTCCTCCGGGTGCTACGGTTTCCACGAGTTATTCCCATCGCTGCCTGCAGAGGGAGCTCCAGGGGAACTCCTGATGCTGAGGTACTAAAACAAGGCCTTCACATTTCGTGTCCTTTAGGGAATCAGCTGATAAGACGTGTTGTTTGAACCCAAAATTTAGATTTACGGCCCACGAAAAACATTTATCTGCGACAAAATTCAAATCTTTTCGGCAGATTGCGAATGCGTTTCAATTATCGTTTCCTTCGGCTTCTTTTTTAAAACTTCTTTGTGATTTATTTCTCCTCGGCAGATGTTAAATCGCTCGTTCTGTCAGACTTTTCATCATAGTTCCGACCGCTCTAACTTAGATTTATTCACGTAAATCTTTCTCCCTTTGTCCCGAAACCAATTTGATCCATCAACTCTCCGCCTCAGAACCACTTTTTTTTTTTTTTTTTTCCTCGAATCGTCGCGTCTTTTGTCTCACTCCTTAAGACGAGTCCTTTTTTTTTTCTTTTTCTTTTTTTTCCAAACGCGGGTAAGAGGCCATTAGCGCCGCGGCCCTATTCATCTGTCTCTATCAAACACTGGGGAGCTCAAACTAAACAGGTTTTAAATGGTCCAAATGTCAATTAGCCAGAAAAAAAAATCGTTATTAGCTTTATTACTCAAATTAACAGTTACCCTCGGTCGTTTAATTCACGACTGGGGCTTAAAAGCGAACAATCTCTCTCCTTTTTTCCCCGGCGATGTCCCTTTGGAGTCCGTCGGAGTGATTTTAGAGGTATTATATTCATGAGGGGCCGGCGTAATTGGATTAGATTGGTTCCAGAATGTAGCAATTTATATTATAATATGCCATTACTTGGAATACTGCTTTTAATTAATTAGGCTGGGATTTTTTTTTTTTCAGGCGGCTGCGGATGGAGAGGAGAAGCGGGGCGCAGGAGGAGGCGGGTCCCGCGGCGCAGAGATGGAGCGAGATCGGGTACGAGCGCACCTGAACGTGTGACGTGGGGTCAGGCGGGAGGGGGCGCTGTGGAGAGAGAGGGAGGGTTCAGTCACCTGCGGATTATGACTCGCCATATGTCTCGGTTTTTAAAGCGTTCCAGGTTCTATGTTTCTACGTCTCCATGTGAAGAATAACCATCTTTAAGGAAACCTGTCAGAGGATGTTAAAAGTGGATTTGAACGTGTGCTCAAATCCAGAAAGAGGCAGGAGCACATGTGACAAAGACGACGACCGAAGTACGAATGGAGCAAAACCAACACAGAGGTGTTTGGCCTCTAGGAAAATGTAAAAACAATAGCAGAGACAAGAAAAGTTCACCTTACAACAAAAGTCACTTCCATTACAACACCGTTCACTGTGGCGTTGTTTCAATGAGCTTCAAAACACCCAGTGTTCTATTCATTTTTCACAAACAATGGGTGAGTGTGACCACAGGGCAAAACTTTATGGTATAAAGCTAAAGGGGGGCCCAAACTTTTTGTCTCCGAGGGCCAAAATACATGCTACATTAAAACAAATGTTAACTGGAAAAAAGCCAAGTTTTAGTAGAACAAACTATTGCAGCAATATAGTGCAAAATATAAATAAATAATATTTTATATATAGAAATAAAAATAAATAACACCTGTACCTGCAGTACCTACAGTGACTTTACCTCATTCATTTGTTAACATTTGAAAATGTGATATAGATCATTTTGTGCCTTTGTTTACGTCAACAACCGTTGCAATAAAAGTTGGAAAAATGGGAAAGTTGCTGCTACAACGCTCTGTGATTGATAAACACCAAGACACCACAACAGTGTTTCCTTAACTTGGTGGCCAAAAAGTGTACTGCATCCTTATTTACCATTGAGAATGAATGGGAGAAAGTTAGTATTAACCAGATGCAGCGCAAAAGTAGTTCGCCCCCTCTGGCGGGCCAACGTAATTGTTCAGGCCCCACTTTGGGCGCCCCTGCTTTATGCTAATAATAAAGGCTTACACTTGTATTGCGCTAGTGCCACACTGTGGTCATTATTCATTAACGCCGCACTCAGTGGTGGTCAGTTGCCTTAGTAATAGTGATGTCCTGATCGTCTTTTTTGACACTTCATGCCGGCCGACACCGATCCGTCTTTTTGTACTATTAAAATTGTATATAATACATATCATTAGCCTATATATATTAATAATATATTAATAATATTTTAAGCTATATATAATTCTATTACAGGACTTTCTATAAAGCTGCAAGAGGTTTAGATTTAGCCTTGAAGGTGGAGTTTGAAGGTAATGTTGGGTAATATAAAGGCTAAAATGGTCATTTTGCATTAAAACAAAAACTGTTTTATAATTGCAGCATTTAAACCCCTTCACAAAACAACAACAGCAGATATAGTTTCAGCTCCATCTGCTTCTACAGGCCATTCAGGTTTGTCTAAAGACAGAAGCACTAGGAGCACATGGCTAATTATTATGCACGACCTAAACGAGGCTCTGCAAATGTAACAACCAGGAGCTTTTCTCTGGCATTATCATGTTTTAGCAGCTGCAGAGGGTCCTCAGTGCAGGTTCAGGTGTTAGCGGCAGGTTAGTGATGGTAGACTAGCTTAGCGATAGCATTGTGGGTGCGGCCCTGGACACTCTTCTGATGGTAATATTGTTGATTATTGTTCCTGGTGAAACTCTTGGATTCTTCGACAGGATATAGTTTGACTTTATTATTATACAGGCTGATATTCGAGGTGTAACTTTAGACCAAATGAAGGCCATATTAAGTGTCTGCTCTCCTCATTGAGTAAAGTTCAGCCGCTCCACGTCTGTCACTCTGAACCGCCTTTAATAACACGGTAATCCTCCGTCGACTATTGCAAATTAATATCATTTTCGGATCATTTCCATATGCAAATATCATTTAATCGAGTAAATTAAAGGGAATGTGATGCCTCAGGGTTAAAGCCAGTGCAGGAGGGAGATGACTGTGATGATCAGAGCTGCACCTAGAGTTTATCCTGTCTGGTATTTGGTTCGTTTTTTTCCACCTTTCTTACTGCTTTACCACCACATCATTGTTTTCATTACCCTCTTTTTAGGGTTGGTTAATATGGCAAAAAATGTCCCCTCATTATTTATTAATTTTTGAATATTAAGAACGCCTTAATGCAATGTAAATTAATGTTTTAAAAAGACACAAGCCATGCTGACAAACCGATGGTGCAGTGATAAATGCAGCTTGAGTCGTGGTTTATGGACTTAACCTCTTTACCCATCGCCTTAACCGAGTACATTTCCTCCAGTTTGGCTTCACCCAAATGTAAATCACCTAACTGATCTAAAATGATCTTTTTAGTTTGCATTGTTGCTGTGTTGTTGTCGCTTTTATCACGTTCTTTTTCATCTAATTTTGCGCTTTTGCAGATTTTTTATTGCTTTTTTGTCGCATTTTCATCACAGATATAATATAATAAAGATGAGCGGGTCTCCTTCAGCCCCATTCATTGTAAAGGTTTCCGAATCCTGTGTGAACCTTAATGGCCGCTCTATCTCCTCCTACGCAGCCTGTTCCATGAAAAGGCAAAAAAGGCGGGAAGCCCTGCACTCCTGGTGTGGGCAAAGTCAGTGTCCAGAAGAAGGAGTTTTTTTTTTTATCTAGTACTATATGGATGATGTCACTTCCTGTTGTTTCTGCTGCTGGGTAAGGACAGCCGGATTGTGCAAATGCAGCTGAAGCTCTAGTTCCCAACTGCACAGGGAGCTAACAGTTGAACTTATCACGTGACAAGGGGATAGGAGCTCAGGAGATCAGGACATACTGTAGTCGATTTCTGGAGATTTTTTTTTTTTTAATTCACGCAGTCCTTATATTTGAAGAGTTTAGTGGCGCTAGGCTAGTGCTAGGCTAGTGCATGTCTATGGTAACTAGTAGCCTGCATTAAAACCAGTCTGACCCAAGCACAGTGCACCTGAGGCAAATCACTTATAACCCCAGACCACACATATAAACATCTGTGTTGACTGAATAATTTTTTAAATATAACCATTTTGCATTTTAAAGAACTTATATTTGAGCAGCATCAGCTTCCTGGTTGTAGCTACGCAGCGGCGGAGTGATCTGCTCGGTTACCGGATCTACAGTAGTTAGTTTACCTGCGGCCACATTACTACATGTGGAATTCACAAAGGAGCTTTCTACAAATCAGATATGGCAACGTTTGGAGGACGAGCCCATGATTTCGAAGAGGTTTTTAATGCCGGCGACTAGTTACCATAGACATGCGCTAGCCTAGCATTAGCCTAGCGACACTAAACTCTTCATATATAAGGACTGCATGAATTAAATAAAAAATATCTCCAGAAATCAACTGCACTCTGGATAACTAGGAAATGAGGCCATATGTCAAAAATCCTGAAATATCCCTTTAAAGCAGTACTAAGTAACTCTTCCCCCTAGAGGCCATAAGCGCAACTGCAGGTGTAGTAGCAAGTTACGATTTTTTTACTTATTAATTGTCTTGGAGAGTAAAAACTACGCTGATAGGAAAGGCGAAGGGAGGGAGGGTTACTGTGCATCCAATTATACAATGGAAATATTTTTTTTCACTCAAACTTGGCTGTAAATACTGTTTAAAGTGACGTTAGCCCGCAGTTAGCTTTGCCCGTTAGCATGTTAGCTTCTTCTTCGTGATTCCATTAGTGTGTATTGCTTTCTCCGGACCGGTGGCAGTCAAGTTGCAAACATGGTTTTCTGGCCAGAGACACCAGGGGGACATGAAAGACCCTCCAATCATCCCATAAACACTTGTATTACCCCCACAGGGACTACCGGGAGGATTTATTAAGGTAAACACGTTACTTAGTACTGCTTTAAGTCAAAAGCATTATTATTTTCAAAGTACAGCGATATATTGCAAAACTATGTCCCGGCCCTTAGTTATAATTCCGTGTACGTTGTTGTCCTCCTGCGCCGAGCCGAGCGCCCCAAACCTCCATTTTGGCTGCTTCTTATCTGTCGTCACGGCGATGAGCAGCGACAATGAAATTGGACACAACACGAGGTCGCGCGCGCAAAACGCCACGCTCCGAATTAAACAGGCAGCGCGTCAATTAGAGCCGTGAAACGCACTTAGGCCCGACGCAGAGCGGCGAGGGAGGGACGAGTGTTTACACAAGACGGGGAGAGAGACAGAGCGTCACGGGTGAGGAGGGGGGGCTGTGGAAACAATCAGACGTGAGATAGTTTGGAGTTATACAGGTAAAAGCTAATGTACCTCGTCAGCGCTTCGTTCTGTACTTCCTGATTACTATTACATCATTGGTAAAACCCCAAAACTGTCCTCCACATTTTTAAAGCCTGGAATCCAACATTATTTCGGTTCTGAGACGTTGTGCTGAACCTGCAAACCACGCCGTGAATCGAAACAGAATGTGAGTTTTTAAATAAGGAGCTACCAGCAGGAGGCGCCCCAGTCAAAGTCTTCTTGCTACTATGTACAGAGAAGTAATTTTCAATGATAAACCCTAACCCACTTAAAATACTAATGCTGAGGCTCCAAAATAATGAATGAAGCAGCGACCGAAAAACACAATCGCCTCAGAAATGGACTGAATTGCGCTGTAATATTTCTATTGTATTATTTTTTCGACTTTTTTTTTCATGTAGTTTCCTACTAGGCCTGTCTGTATTGTCCTTGTGTTTTATGTGTCGGTGAGCCAAATATTAATTTTACAATAAAATGGATTCTTTATTATTGGTTTATTTGGTTGGGACAGTGCATGTTAAAGGGGCTAGATGCAAGTTAGCCATTTTATACTCACTACTGCCACCTCAGGTCATACGTGTAACTGAAGCTTCTATATTAAGCTCGTGCATGACGGCACTTCGGACCAGAATTAACACCTTTTTCCGTGACAGCGCAGAATTTTAGAGGCAGTTGTGGTGAACAGGTCTGAGCTCATTCTACACATTAGGACATTGTTGGAACATATAGGGTGAGGAAAATACTTAATTTTAACATTTTTAAACTCTGTATAGTCCCTTTAATGAAGAAGTCACACTGAACCTGGGGCTAATCCGTCGTCTCGCGCTCTCAAACACCCTCTCATTCATCCTGTTCTGTACACTGACTCCAAATCCCACCTGAACCGAGCACATTTTGTCCAGTTTGGTTTTGCCCAAATCTAAAAGCTTCTCGACTGGAGTGTACAACCTATAGGCCAGAGCAGTAGTGATGCGCGGGTTGCGGGTTCCACCGCGGGCCCCGCGGTCTGCCCGCGGTTCGGGTCGGGTCGGGTCGTGAAATTCTCCTTCGATCGCGGGGCGGGTTGGGGCGGGTCAAAAAATGCCGGTCGCGGGCACTGTATGCCTCCGTACGCGCATTCATTGAATTCATTCACAACTTATTCCGTCGTCTTTACAGCAGGTTTTTAGCGTAAATATACGTCGGATTTTCATAAAACAAGCAGCGTTTTGCAGCTTGTGATCCAGAGAACGCGTTTGTGGAGCTCATGTTTGCTATTTTCCACCGTATGTGCGACTGTGTGTGACTTCGCGTTAGGCCGACCTCTGCTCTCTTCCTCTCTCCCTCTTGCCCAGCGCTCTTCGGAGGGAGAGAGAGAGAGAGCGCGCGCGCGCGCGAGGGGCTGACACGCCGGTGCTGTTCATACGGATCATAGTTGTAACGCGTAATTTTTAATGGTTGCGGGTGCGGGTGCGGGTGCGGGGCGGGGCGGGGCGGGCTGTAAAAATAGAACAACGTTGCGGGGCGGGCCGGGTCGGGTTAGAACCTGCTCCAAATGCGGGACCCGCGGGTTGAAAAAAACCCTGACCCGCGCATCACTACAGAGCAGGGGTCCTCAAACCTTTTTTTTTCTAGGGGCCACATTATCGTTCCTGACTGTGACTCCTGACTATAATTGTATGACCCAGACCAACTGTGAAGCAGAGATTACTCGCCTGGCACAGTCGTCCCCACTACTACATCCTCAAGATCAGCACATATTTGTATAGCTGTAGTGGTTTCCAAAAATCGTAATCAAGTCTTCACTTTGTTTTAATTTGAAATACCACAGATGTTCCATTTATTTATTTTTTTCAAATGAAACATCATAATGTGACCAGAGCAATAACTGCTTACACTTGTTTCTCAAAGTACTGTAGTCATTATTTATTCACTCCACATTCTGGTGTTAAGCGTCATTTACCACGTGGCTCTAATGCATTGTTTATATCCTGATTGCCCCCTAGTGGCTGGAATGAGTACACTGGTTATTTAGTACAAAAAATAATCATAACTCTGCACAGGAATGGGCTCGAGACTTACTTTTATTTTTTACATACTCAGGAATTTGTGCTCTACAAGTCAGGGGCCGGATTAAATCACCTGGCAGGCCGGATTTGGCCCGCGGGCTGTAGTTTGAGGACCCCGGGCCAGACTAGTGGCTCATTTGAAAGTGAAGACCTAAAAAACTGATTGCAACTTGTGTTTTTGTCACATTTGTTGTTGTTTTCTTCTCTTTCCCCCTTTACTTTATTATTGTGTTATTGTTGCTTTTCTGGCACATTCTTGTCGCTCTTTTCTCCCATTTTTGTAGTTTTTTTGTAGTGCTTTTGTTGCTTTTTCATCTCTTTTATTGTCCTTGTATCATCGCTTTTCCGTCACTTTTCTGTGACTTTTCTGTTGTTATTGTTGCTTTTCCGGCACGCTTTCGTCTCTCTTTTGCCGTTTTTTTTCCAAGACACCTTTAGATTTGGATAAAGCCAAACTAGATAAAATGTGCTGGATTCAGGTGTGGTTTACGAGGTTTAAAATCCGAACCCAAAGAAACCAAAAACATTGACTGACTTTAATACAAACGTCAATGAACATAACTTGTGTGTACATTAGCTTCACTCTCTCACTCCTCCCACATTCTCCGCTTAAACCCAGTCTCTCTCTCTCCCCCTCCCGCCCGCCCACTCCGCATTTATCACTTCCATTTCATACTCTGAAATAAATGTAGCAGAAACCGCACGGCAGCGTTCATTACACACAAATTTGCATGGACGCCCTGTTTCCGCCGGAGCCGCGTCCCCTGCGTTAGCGCGCGAGTTAGCGAGCGGCGCACGTCCCTTTTATTCCTCCCCTTTTTCCTGCACATTATCGGGACGCCGTGATAAATAGGCCGATCCCTCTTCCCCCGCGTTCTTAAAAGAAAATTCGGCCTTCGTCACAGAGGAGTCTATAAAATCCCGGCGACACGTATCCATCAAGGGGAAGATTGAGGAGCGAATGTGTGTTTTTTTCATCCCGAGAGCTGAAAAATCTGCATCTCGCGGCTTTAGAAGGTCAGAGGCTGCGGCTTTGAAGGTCCTTTATTCAGACTTAAGGACCTGCATCAGGCAAAATCAACTTTTCAGAGCTGTTCACCATGACTTTTTTATTGGTACATGTTTCAGTAATCCTCCATATTCATATACTCAGGGCGGTTTTGGGAGATGTGCCTCTCAATAGCAAAAATCCAGCCAATTAGCCATAATAGGAGCTACAATAGTATAGCGTAGTAGTAATCATAGTCCTGCTTCTGGTTTATACACAGAACAATTTTTAGTTGGTCAATCAGTTGGTCTGCGCTTCTTTCACAGCCTGGTGTTAATATTTGTAGTTAGATTTCCTTAAAGCAGTGTTCGGCGACTGAAATATTTTGTCATAACTTAAGTCAAAGTAATATTTCGCTGACTAAAATTAGACTAAAACTAAATTTACACATTAAGTGCCAGTAACGAAAAAGTCTTTTATTTTCTATGACTTTTTAAATGGTTAAAATCAGTCCAAGGACAGCTGAGAAACATCCTGTTAAAGTCTTCAATCCGAGAACCAGGCTGTTTAAAAGCACACGCCATAAAATGAGATCGAGAACACGCGGTGTTTCAAAACATGTCAACAATGTTTTCGTTGAAAATTGATTTGAAATGGAGATATTTTGGCATTTGCATCTTCATATAAAGTTAGTGTCTGTCCAGAGAGGAGAGAGGAGTTGATCAGTATAAACTTCGTAACGTTCATTGTGTCTACTTGTGTTACAGTATCACTTTTTGGGTTCATTTTGTCAGACACTAGGGTTGGAGATTTTACCAGTCTGTCGGACCTGTTGGGACCGTCAGACTGGTCACGCCTCGGAAGTAAAAACAGCTGATAAGTGACACGTCACCGCACGCCGGTGATACTTCTGATGACGGCCTGCAGATGGCGGCTGAAACATGTAAAGGTAAAAGATTTTCAACATCTCTAACCCTAGTGTCTGACGAAATCAACCCAAAAAGTGAGGAGTTAATCAGAAGGGAGAGTGTTTCATAAAACCCTGTTATCTCCGCTTCTAGAAAAAAATCTGTGATTTTGATCAAACTTAGCCTCTGTTTAGCTTAGATTTCTCAGGAACCGAGGCACGTAGAATTAAACTGTTTTCACCTACTGAGAGCTTAGAGTCTCACCTTTCAAAGCCATAGCCTGTGTCCATAGCTATAACATTGAATATTCTGTGGTGCTACAAATATCATGACAAATGTTCTGGATTGTTGGCACTTTACAGCTAAATCCCCAAAACAACTCTATAGACTAAAACTATGACTAAAATGTCCAGACATTTTCATTTTGACAGTATATCATTTATTTCACTGCCAAAGGAGCAGCTCTGAGCCTTGTTCATGTAGAGAACAAACATAAGGCAAAGGACTATAACTAAATAGGACTTAAATAAACAGTACATTTAGTCTCGACTAAAATTTAAGAGAATTATTTGACTAAATCTTGACTACAACGAAATGACATTTTCGTCAGAAAAGTAAGACTAAAACTAGATGAAAACAAGTTGTAAAAATGAACACTGCTTTGAAGACTGGTTTGACGGGCCCTGTCCAGATCATTGTTGAGCCAAAAACACAGCAGTCTCACACAGTCCTTACACAGAAGCAGGTGCAGCTTGATCTAAAAAGACTTCTTCTCAAAAACAACACCTGCCACTTGCACTGAAGGTGGAGGAACTGTAAATAATTAAAGCTGAAATCTACAGTCTCCTACCATGAACAAGAAATGGAAACCTCATGACATCAGCAGGTGGGAGGAAGTGTTCTGAGTTCTGGAGAGTTCTTTATTTCTACTGGACCTGTGTTGGTAAAAACACTCCAAATGTTGTCATCTCTTGGTCCAGTAGTTATTATTAGTAACTTCTGAACGACCAGGTGTTTTGTTTCTTACATAAATGATGATAAATGTGGACTATTTCCTCAGTGAAATGTTTTAAGGGTTGGTCATTAATTGTTTTTGTGCACAGAAGGTTTTCAAGGCTTCCTCACTGCTATGAACCTCTTCACCGCCGCCTTTTTTTTTTCTCCGGTTCGACCTCACCCAAATCTAAAAGCTGCTTGACGTAAACGAGGATGAAAATGCAGCAAAAAAAGCCAAACAAAACCGCTACAAAAAGCGACAAAAATGAACTCCCGGCCTTGACCCCTCGAATAATCCGTAAAGAAACACCCTCTGACCGCTGTAACTTAGCGCCGCGGCTCGTCTTTTTGCAGAAGCCGGGGGTTTGTGTGAATGCATTTGCGGCTAACGCGTATCCATCAGGCGAGGACAGAGCGGCGCGATGATCCCACCTCAGTGAGTAATTCTTCACCCACGATAATGCACCAAAAGCAGGCTGAAAAATCTGCATTTCCCCTGCCTCAGCTACAACCAGAGGAGAGAGAGAGAAAGAGAGGGAGAGGGGAGGGAGGGAGGGAGGGGGGGAGTGAGGAAGGGAGGCGGGCCACTGATCAAATTCCATCTCCGGGCGCTCATGTAAATAGCCCTCCATCTTGGAAAGCCGATATGCAAAGCAGCCGTCTCCCTGGTGTCAGAATCAGATTAATGTAAACCTAAAAGTGGGAATTACGGCTCTTATCCGGCGCTGCGTACCGGGGCGGAGGGGAGGAGGGGGTGGGTCGTACCGGGAGGGGGAGGTGGGGCGGTGGGGGGGTTTAGCGCCACAGACCCCCCGGGGGAATGTGCCGGCTTCACGTGTACGCGCCGAGGTGAAGGGTAATTTCTTTGATATTCGCCGATGCATTACCGTAAGGTGGAGGCGCGCAGGCAGCCACGGCCCGCTGGCTCTTACCCAACTGTGGGGCGGGGGCTACGGGGAGGGAGGGGTCCGCAGATGGTACGGGGACACGTGCGAGCGGTAAACGACTGCGCTCCGGTATCGATTATGAGGTTTATTTCTTTGGGAATGTCCAAAAAAGAAGATGTGTGTGTGTGTGTGTTCTTGTACTTACGACATTGTGAGGACCAGTGTGAGTTTTTAACCAACAGAGTGAGGACATTTTTGGAAAGTGAGGACATTTTGGATGGTCCTCACTTCTTCAAAGGACTGTTTGAGGGTCAATATGTGGTTTTAGGGTTAGAATTGGGTTTAGATTAGGGTTAAGGTTAATACATTATGTCACTGAGTGGTCCCCGAGATGACGCTATAATACAAATATGGTATTTTTCTCTCTGGGAGGCACCCGTACGAAAGACCGCAGAAATGTGTTGCAAATGTAACAAAACTTTAGGGCTGGTTTTCTCTAAATGAGGTTTTTGTTCCACTCAGGCAACAACATAATAATGCATTGGTTTTATATAGCGCTTTTCTGGACACTCAAAGACGCTTTACATTGTACTATTCGTTCACTCCATACTCGGTGGTAGTAAGCTACTATTGTAGCCACAGCTGCCCTGGGGTAGATTGACGGAAGCGAGGCAACCAGTCTGCACCATCGGCCCCTCCGACCTCCACCAACCACTCACTCACTCACTACATTCGCTAACATAACCACTATAGCAGCTCCTACAGACTCCACACTTTCCAAGCTGGGGCTTAAAGGAACTATAAAAAAAAAGGTAAACCCCTTTTAGTTACATAGACTTTTTGGGTTATCCATACTCAACATCAACAAATCATAATACGGTGCAAACTTCAGGCTGATTTTTTCACAAATGACTACTTTTGCAACTTACTTTTATGGGGCAAAAATTGTTTTATCTACAAAAACAAAAAATGTCTATATCGTAGCTCCTTCAACAAAATTTTTATTTTTTTCGGAGGGATTTTTTATTATCTAATTCCTAGCCTGATTTATTCACCCCAAAAACCAAGGTAAAGTTTGAGTTTTCACAGATTTAGTTTATTCAACAACTAAATAAAATCCAAAATCCCCTCTGAACAAAAAACATACATTTAAAGCTGCATCTATCCATTATTTAGATTTTGGCCATTTTTATGCATATTCTTATCTGCCTCATTCTCATATGAAAACATAAAATGACAAAAAACTTGCAATACATTTTTTCCTCATACTTATGTCAGTAATGTTCAGCAGAAGTTCCAAATGTTTTTGTCACTTAATTTAATAGTTTTCCCTATTTACCTGCTGTGTGTCGCCATTTTAGACTCACTACTGCCACCTCAGATCATATGTGTAACTGCACTTTCTATATTAAGCTCGTGCATGACGGCAATTTGGACCCGAATCAACACCTTTCTGAGTGACAGTGCAGGATTTTAAAGGCAGTTGTGGTGAACAGGTCTGAGCTCATTCTACACATTAGGACAGGGGTAGGTAACGTCAGGCCCGGGGGCCAAATCCGGCCCTCCAGTATAGAAGCTGTCGCCCTCAAGATGATTTTGAGAAATAACTTAACATAAATCAGATCAAAAGCCTGTTAGTGTCTCAACCCCCACCTGAACTGAGCACATTTTCCCCAGTTTGGCTTTACCCAAATGTAAAAGCTTCTTGAAAAAAGTGTCAATATCGCAACGAAACGAGGGTGAAAACGCAACAAAAAGAAAAGAAAAAGAAAGCAATGAAAAAAGTGACAAAAAAGTGACGAAACGCAAGAAATAATTGACAAAAAAAAGCAACAAAGAAGCAAAACATGGACGACAAAAAAATAAAGAAAGAAAGAAAAAACAACAAAAAAATGTATGAAAACACAACAAAAACATGGAATAAAGCAGCGGCAACGCCACAAAAAAGCTACAATCAGTTTTGTGGGTCTTAGCTTAGGCTATAAGCTCCAGAAGCTTTCTGATTTAGGCAAAGCCGAACAGCAGTACTCAAAAATGTGAAACATACAGTCAATTCCTTTACATTTCTTTGCAGACCAGCCACTTCAGTCATACATGACGTACAACATGGCATTTGTTGAAAGTGATGCTTTACTTCGGGCGACAATTGACAATTGGGGGGTTCGGCCCTCGGTCTTTTGACGATGAAGAAAATCGGCCCTCCATGAAGCAAACTTGCCCCTGCATTAGGACATTGTTGGAACATGTAGGGGGAGGAAAACACATACATTTAACATTTTTAAACTCCGTATAGTCCCTTTAACAAGTGCATGCTGTCAGTGCATAACAAGGCGTTTCCCCATTCCCTCCTCTCAGGTGCTTCTGGTCGTCGCGTTACGAGCTCAAAACCCCACAGCCTCGGCGGATGCGAAACGGGGACATAGAGGTCGCTTTATGCTAAGTCTCCTTTGATACGACTCCGTGGAAAGATTTCTTATCTCGTGTGTGTTGGTGGATTCGGGGGGGGAAAGATAGAACGAGTCTGGAGATGTTTGAAGATCCTTTGTTTGCTCGTTGTGGGCTGTACACGGAGCTAATTAATGCTGTTTTCGTTGCTCTCTTAAGTGGGCCAAGGCTAACAGGCTAACTAGCGACGGCTCCCAGGTGGGTTCGCGCGCAACATCGCCTCTGTCCCGCAAAAACAAAGCTGAAGCTAAACCAGGAACACGAGTTTTGATGATGGCAAACTTGTTTTACACAATTATGCAAAACAGCAGGATGTTATTTTCCATCTACAGAGTTCTACAGAGAAGTGATCGCAGTTCTTTCTTGCTTGAGATGAACCTAATTAGTGTAAGACAACGCGTAAATAGACAATATGAAAACAGAACTCCTAAACAAGTGGAGGTTGGATTTCCCCAAAGTGCCTGAGTGGGTTACGCCCTTCATATGGTTTCTATCATCAAACTAAGTGGCTTCGACTATAAGATGTTTACAACTTTGCAACCAAGTTTGTGGCTGTTATTTAAAAGTCCTCCTTAAAGGCTCTATATCTGATTTTTGTTATTACATAATGAAAAAGGGAGGCACTATAATAAAACTTTTGTTGTGTCCAAAGCCATTCATAACCTTTCTAGTATATTTGTAGTATCCAGTTTATCGGCACATTTCACAACACTTTTAAGTTTCGGGGTCACTTTCATGACAATGTGTTTCTTCCCACAAATGTCTGAGTTTACATAATATATTTTCACTACTTGAAGTCAATCGGCTATAGTGCCTTTAAGTTCATTGTGAGTTTGTGAAAAGACACTATATACCATGAGCTAGCAGGCAAAGTGTTTGCATTATTGGGACAGTGATCCTTTAAAGAGGCTAGATACAAGTTGGTCATTTTATGCTCAGACCCGAATTCTCTTTTTGAGTGAAAGAGCAGGATTGTAGAGGCAGTTGTGGTGAATCTTCTACACATTAGGACATGGCTGGAACAAGTAGGGGGAGGAAAATACTTAGTTTTAACATTTTCCCTTTAAGTCAGTAAGTTAGTAAGTAAGTCAGAGCCTTATTGCGTTCAGGTGTTGGGTTAGTCCTGAGCTGTGTTGGGGGAACGTATTAACGTATAAAAATATATTGCTTTTTTCAGTAACTAAGGAATATAACATATTACTTACACAAAATACAGGAATATATTAGTCATTACATTTCAAGTAACTTGAGTTACAAGAGCATTTAAATATATGAATGAAAACCTGCCAAACTCCCCCCAAACAAAATGCAAAGTTCTGCAGTTTCGTGTAGTTGTGAAAGAGAATGAGGAAAAAGCAAAGGAAAAGGAAATATTTGACTGCACTTTTGCTTGGTGGCATTACTACTATACAGTTTATATTTTGCCAAAAGTAACTCAAAAGTAACTCAAAGTAGTTTAACCTGCTACCTGTCGTCCCCCTTGGTCAGTGGGCTAGGGTTAGGGTTAGTTAATTCGGGTTAAGAACAGCAAATGTAAAGTAACACAGGTCACACATATTTTTAGAAACTAGAAGGTCTTGGCTTTCAAATGAGATATCACACTGGCATATAGGCTGCAAGATCTCCAGTCAATACACTTTGAGATTTGGATGAAAATGATTGTTTACCCTAATATAGAATACATTAGACTTTTAAGGTAACTTGCTCAACACTGGTCCTGAGCCTCCAAAAACATGCAGGTCAGGTCGGGATAACAGGAGCACTGCCTTGTGCTCTTTTGAAATGGTGCAGTCTCTGTTTCAGAGCATGGTGTCCTGCACTGGTCAGCTCCTCCACCTCCTCCTCAGTCTTTCACCATCTTCTCCTCGTTTGTCCCTTTTTTGTTTCCTGTAGCTCCTGTGCTGCAGCTGTGGGGGCTCCTGGTACCTCTTCGGTGTTTCAGAAGAAGAGATTTGTAGGTCTCAAACGTGTTTAGCTCAGAAGCTAGCTGTTTGTTTACTTTTCAAAAGCCGCTTCCTTCATGACTCTCTGCAGTAAACAATCTGATGAACTTCACAAAAACAGCAAAGATGTAAAAAAGTATCCAGGAAAACAATGTGGGACACAGAAACTACAAGTGCAGTTCTGCAGGAAAAGGCAAAAACGCTGCTGTACCAAGAGAGCGGGAAGTTGCTGGTTGTTTACGCGTCGTAAATTGTCAAAGTAACACAGAAAGTTGTTAAATGAACTCATAGGAATTGAGATTAAACATGCGTTAGGACTGGGAATGCGTTTAGACACAACAATGAAAGCAAACAAAGTGATATATAAAGTACAAGGCCATTAATATCACTGAAAATCTTCCACAAACAAACATAAAAGGATAAAGCCTCGTCCCAATCGACCCCCACTTGAGCTTTCTGTCACAATGATTAGTTAAAAGTTTGTGTGTGTTCCCGCATTAGAACCACGCTGTGCCCGCCCAGTCGGCCCATGAATCTGCACATGCGGAAGTGCGGAGGCAATGGAAACCAAAAGGCAGCCATTTTGAATGACCGGGGCTTGGTTGGGCTCGGACGGTTCTTGACGACGATGCCTGTGACTCCTGACGCGTAAGACTCATGTTATTCTCACTTCAGCATCTGCTCCTCTCCCTCCCTCCGCATTAGCATACTCGCGCGTTAGCAAACACGCCGTTCACAGCGAGGCCTCACAATAAAGACAAATGGATCTTGGCTTTTTGTTTTTTTCATCACGCGTGGAGCGGCGGAGGTTAGTGCCAGTCTAATAATGATGGAGAATGTGCAGGTGAGGACGGCAATCATGAAAAATACAGCGATACATGAACGACGGAGCAGGTTTCTTTTGTCGGGACCTGAACGTACTGGAACAAAAAGGAGGCGAGACACAACCAGAAAGTCAGTGTTCACAGTGGAATGTACTTTTTGTTTAAGGCAGGTATTGATTTTTCAAACAGTTGTCAAAGTGGAGATTTTTTGCTAGTTTTTCCCGGAACATCATTTTCATATCAGCGTATAAAAACGACAAAGCCTCCCCCGTATGATGCCAATATGGAGAAATGTGTCGCACATGTGCAGACATCACAAAACTTTAGGATTGCTTTTCTCAAAATCAGGTTTTTGCTGCACTCATGCAACAAAATAGACACTTAAAGGGATATTTCAGGATTTTTGACATAGGGCCTCATTAGTTATCCAGAGTGTTGCTGATTTCTGGAGATATTTCTTTTTTTTGTAATTCATGCAGTTCTTATATTTGAAGAGTTTCGTGGCGCTAGGCTAGTGCAAGGCTAGCACATTTCTATGGTATCATATTTATATGGTTAGTCTGGTGCTCTGTGGAGTGTGCCAGACTGTTTTTAATGCAGGCTAGCTGATACCATAGAAATGCGCTAGCCTTGCACTAGCCTAGCGCCACGAAACTCTTCAAATATAAGAACTGCATGAATTAAATAAAAATATATCTCCAGAAATCAGCAACACTCTGGATAACTAATGAGGCCCTATGTCAAAAATCCTGAAATATCCCTTTAACCTCTTAACTCCCACCTGAACCGAGAGGATCTTTTTCCTCACGTCATCAGATTTTTTTTCCATCATTTTTTTGTTGGCTATTCAACTACATTTTTGTAACTATTTTGTCATTTTTTGTAATTTTTTGTCACATTTTTGTCATTTTTTTGTAAAATTTTTATCACATTTTTTTCGTCATTTTTTTTAATCAATTTTTTGTCATTTTTTCATCAAATTTTTTGTAATTTTTTGGTCAATTTTTTGTCATTTTTTGGTAAATTTTTTATCACATTTGTATCACATTTTTGTCACATTTTATCAATTTTTTTTGTCACATTTTATCATTTTTTTTTGTCATTTTTTTGTAAATTTTTTGTGACATTTTTGCCACTTTTTCATCAATTTTTCGTCACTTTTTTGTCAATGTTTTCTCACTTTTTTGTCACATTTCCATAATTGTTTTCGTCTCAGTTTTGTTGCTATTTTCACACCTTTTTTCCAGAAGCTTTTGGACTGGGGTAAAGACAAACTGGAGAAAATGTGTTAAGGGGTTAAGGCGGGTGGTAAGAGGTTAAAAAGTGGGGTTTTAAATTGTTATTGTTCTATAAGGGGCGGCGAGATGCACTGGAATTTCGGAGTAACTGCTTCAAAACATCCATTATTATTTTATTACTAAAGCTTTAAAAATCATTTCATCAGAACTACTTTACATTCCTCTCCTCGTCCATTCATTTCAATACAACTGCATGACTTACCCCCATACATCAGCGCCGCATCTCCACTTTTTCCTCCGCGTGATCGGGAGCGAGGAAGACATATTGGGATTGTCGGTTGCCAAAGACGTACAATGCGCCCGTGATGGCAGAATAATGGCCGCCGCCGCCGCCGCCGCCGCCGACCAAGGACACGCGTCTGAGCAGAGAAAAGGGGAGAAACGGCGAGGATCAGGCCACAAAATAAAGCCGTTTCCGAGGTAATTTTTAAATGAGAACGAGGGTTTGGAGAGCAGTGATTGGCAGTTTGATTGTTCTATTTTGTGCCTGACTGGTCATAGCCCTGTAACATATGAGCGTGCATGTGCCGCAGCTTATTATTGACATCCTTTTAGCGAAAATCTCCTTCAGACTTCAGCACACCTAACGCGCAAAAGGCCATTGTCTGACTATTCATAGCGTTTTCTGGGAGGGGAGAAAATGCATGGAATAAAAAAATCACTTCTGACACCTCTTCGGAAAAACGACTGGTATTTTTATTGTCAGCGCCGGATTTTTTTTTTGCCGGCGTTCTTTGGGCTTGGGAGTTTTAAGGTTCAATTGCTTTTGATGAAAGGGAGAGCAGTTCATTCAAAGGATAAATGTTGAATTCAGAAACTTATTTCCTTGCAAAGTTGGACAAAGATGTAGCTGTAGAATATGAAGATTAAATAGGAGGTTTGCAGATTCTCAAAAAGCTCAGAGCATTGTCGCGAGCAGGTAAGGAAAGCAATAATGGCTCCATCGTTTAAATGGTTTACCGTACAAACTTTGTTCTGAGGTATTTCGGTGAGGTCTGTAAATGCAGGTGCGGATTCAGATTCAGAAAAACCTCATTGATCCCAAAGGGTGAGTCATTTGTAAAAAAAAAAAAAACTCAGAACATTTCTCAAAACACATCACAATCAGCCCCAAGATAAACAATAGTCCTATAACAATAATAAAATAGAGGAACGTGTCTATGTGGGGAGTACGGTGCACACTATCGTCTAGTTCAGGGGTGCCCAAATTTGGCCCACCGAAACAATTCTGTTGGCCCGCCAGAGAGTGACCTATTTTTGAGCTGTGTGTGGTTAACACTAACTCTCTTCCATTCATTCTCAATGGTAAATATGGATGCAGTACACGTTTTGACCACCAGCGTCAAATTGGGGGCGCTGTTTCACTCCTTTCACAAAGTTAAAGCCACACCGCGTAGAATTTTACCCCAAAAATAAAATTGAAATACAAGCTTTGATTTTATGACAAATATTTTTAGCATTGAAAAATACCTCAAACAAACATGTGATTTTGCTGTGAGCGGCTCAGCTCTCCTAATGACATAACTTTACCGGGAGTGGGTGCGTCTCCAGCTCGTTTCCATGGAGATTTCGACTAAGGTCAGTAGAATTTGAGATTTATCCATTCTTTGATTTCTCGCTGCAGTAATAGCATTTTTCTGTGTTGAGCTGGTCATTAGGAGCATGTCTGATGGCAACACTATAGTCCAAAATGTTATGTAGTGTACCTTTAAGGAAATACTGTTGCGGTGTCTTGGTATTTATCAATTACAGAGCGTTGTAGCAGCAACTTTCACAGGTTTCCAACCTTTATTGCGAAAGTTATTGACATCAACAACCGTATATGTTTCAAAATAATCTAATATGGCATTTTCTTTGAGTTAACAAATGAGTTTTTTTTTGTTTTTTTTGTTTTTTTGCACTAAATTGTTACAAATGTTGTTTTGTTATACTAAAATTAGGCTTTTGCCATAGTTACCATTTGTTTTAATATAGCATGTTATTTGCATAGATAGATTCAAATGCAAATGTGGGCGAAAAAATAAAAAGTAAATACAATAAAGTAGCTTTATAATTTGCAGTTATATGTGTTTTTCGTGCTTGACATCGCCGTGTTTTTTTTATTTTTTATTGACCCTAATTTACCCAGGATAGTCCCACTGAGATTAAGAATCTATTTTTCAGGGGAGTCCTGGCCCCAGAGGGGAATCTATTGTACATGTTTTTAGTGGTAGGGTAAACCGGAGTGCCCGGAGGAAACCTACGCAGACACGGGGAGAACATGCAAACTCCACACAGAAAGGCCCCGTTCTGTGTTTGGCCCGCGACTCACAGGCACTTTTTCATTTTGGCCCTCGGAGACAAAAAGTTTGGGCCCCCCTGGTCTAGTTCTTAATTATGATCCAATATTAGTGAAAGTCTGTTCATCACTATTCACATGGTGTCCCCTGTCCCACTCACCCCCTGGGAGAGCCTGTTTCAGATGGTGGGTCATTGGTGTCACAGTCTCAGCCCTGTCCACGGAAAACCTCTGCCTACACGGACTGGACAAGAAGGAATGAAGCTCCAACAAGGACTGGACGTTCTGCGATCTTGGCCCGTGGATCTCTCCTTCTGTGACAAAACCAAAAAGTGACAAAAAGTGACAAAAACGCAACCAAAAAGTGACAAAAATTCAACCAAAAAGTGACAAAAATGTAACCAAAAAGTGACAAAAACGCATCCAAAAAGTGACAAAAACTCAACCAACAAGTGACAAAAACTCAACATAAATGTGACAAAAATTCCACAAAAATGTGACAAAAATTCAACCAAAATGTGACAAAAATTCAACCAAAAAGTGACAAAAATTCAACCAAAATGTGACAAAAATTCAACCAAATAGTGACAAAAACTCAACCAACAAGTGACAAAAACTCAACATAAATGTGACAAAAATTCCACAAAAATGTGACAAAAATTCAACCAAAAAGTGACAAAAATTCAACAAAAAGTGATAAAAATTCAACATAAATGTAACAAAAATTCCACAAAAATGTGACAAAAAATCAACCAAAAAGTAACAAAAACTCAACATAAATGTGACAAAAATTCCACAAAAATGTGACAAAAAATCAACCAAAAAGTAACAAAAACTCAACATAAATGTGACAAAAATTCCACAAAAATGTGACAAAAAATCAACCAAAAAGTGACAAAAAAACAACAAAAAAGTGACAAAAAAACCAACCAAAAAGTGACAAAAAATCAACCAAAAAGTGACAAAAAATCCACAAAAAAGTGACAAAAACTCAACAAAAATGTATCAAAAATTGAAAAAAAATAACAAAAAAATAAAAATAAAAAAAGGTGACACAACACAGCAACAACGCGAGGAAAAAGATCAGTTTTGTGCATCTTAGCTTTAAAATGAAATAGCGAAAGAGGACAGCACGCATTCGGTTTAGGCGGGTGGTAAGAGGTTAATTGTTCAACTCAAATGTGTCAGAAAACTAAATTTCTAACAATATGTGTATTAAGCTCTGTGAAAGCTCTGCTTAAAGCACTCAGCCTGCACTTAAACCCACTTTGACATCAGAGCTGCCCTTCTCTCTCTCTCTATCTCCGCTTTAATTGATCCAAACTGCGTCGGCCATTATCTCCTTATGCAAAACCGCCCGTCGACTCCCTTCAAGATGCATCTCTCAAGTTGGGCCCCGTGCGCTTCCCGTACTTTTATTCCTCTTCATATTACCTCGACGCCAAAAAAAAAAACCTCCCCCCTCCATCCAACCTTTTTCTTATCTCAAACCGTGGAGCCATTTTTGAACCTTAATCAACTATCGCCCCGCAATCTCTGTGTGCACATCTCTGTTGACATTACCGTGGCATTTTTGCGGTGGCAGAGGTAAAAAAAAAAAAAAAAGGATAGTTCAGGCAACATTCAGAGATTCCATATTCATATTAGTCCAGAATTAGCCTGCCTTTTTCCTTCTTCTTCTTTTTTTGAATGTGCTAAATCTAGTTGCGTCGGGAGTCCTCTCTTATCGGGGAAAGCATTCACCGCCATCTAGCCGCCATCCGGGTAATTCTTTTTGACATTTTGCAGATGACAATCGCGACGCCGGCTCCCAACTAGACTTGTCAAATAATGAAGGAATTCGCGGACTAAAATATCAACTGGATTTGTCCGTTATCGCGGCATCTTTGAACCCTCGTCCCTCGCCCCGCAATCGGAGGTTAGCAACGCTAGCGCTAGCTCCTATCTGTGCATAATCGGCCAATGTTCGCCCGGGGGGATTTCGCCTGGACGGTGTTTCATGTGTAAATAAGGCCGAGCGGGACGGTAAACAGGCGTCGGGAGTGGGTGACCGGAGCTAGCGTGTAGCGCTGATTAGCCGCCGGTGTGTTTGGCTAAAGCTAAGTCAACACAAACACGTTATCGTTGTGGATTAGCGACTGGGCTAATCGTGGAGCAGAAAGGACACACTCCTCTGGATTAGACAAGAAGGTTATTGTAGAGGATTAGTAACTGATGATGATACAACGACTTTATGAAATCTGATCTTAGACAAAAAGGACTTAAAAGTGCTTGAATTATCGGGATTTGTTCTGATTTCGAGTAGGTTTGGACTAGTTTATTGCCAATGATTCTAGACAGACTGTAAAAGGTTCATACTGTCTCCTTTGATTAAACTATAACTGTTTGTTCTTTTGGTAAGACAGGAAGGTTTGTTTATCTGCTTTACTAGTTTCAATCACTTCCTGGGAAATGATTGAAACTAGTAAAGCAGATAAACAAACTTTCATACAACGACAGACTTTCTTTGTCTTTGACTTTTTTGTCTCGTTTCAAGTTTTTTCATGTTATTTTAAGCAATGCTTGTTCCATTGGCAATATTTCAAGACAGCCTAAACCAGCATTGTCTCAATTCAAGCACATTTCATGCCATTTTCAGGTTTTGGGCCAATTTGGTCACATACACTTCCACCTGGAAACAAACAAACGTGGGCGGCACGGTGGCGCAGCGGTTGGTGATCGTGCCCCACCTGGACGGGGTCTTTCTGTGTGGAGTTTGCATGTTCTCCCCGTGTCTGTGTAGGTTTCCCCTACCACTAAAAACATGTACAATAGGCCAGGATGAATGAGAGAGTGTTTGAGAGTGTGTAAGGATGGAAATTAGCCCAAGGCTACAATCCGGTGTGGTGTGTTTACATGCATGAGGCCCATGTATGTTCATTAACATCCACTGTCCCGACCAAATAAACCAATAAATAAAATCCATAATCGTCACAATAACATGTTAAATTATTGCATTGATGTATTTGGGAAATCGTAATTTCAAGGGTCAACACCTACAGACTTCAAACTTTCCAGTCTTGGACTTTGCAATATTTTTTGAAGGTTTTTCACAGGAATTTTTTACTGATATTTTCACACAAAAAAGAATGCTTATTTTAAAACTAATCAATAATTAAAAAAAAAACATAAATATAAATCTGGCTCAATCCATTATTTAGAATTTGTCACCAAAAATAGGAATAAAAGGCATAAAAGGCCTTATTTTAGTATAAAACCAGAAATAGACAAAATAGATAAAATACTTTTTTTCCCTCATATTTGTGCCAATGTTCGAGCCTTTCAAAATGTCATTTCAGTCGTTTGGTTTTAATTTCCTTAAGATTGACCTGGCCACCTGGATGACTGAGAATTTACATTAGTTTATAGTAAAGTCAGTTAAATGTTGTGAAGTTAAAAAAAGAGTGAAACGTTGCCACATTCCTCGACTCCCTTCTTGGTCGCACTTTCCGCTCCCCTCCGTGGCCCGCCGGGGTCGATGCTTGCCCCGCCGCAGCTGTCCGTTCCTGGGCAGAGCGGTGAAGGTGGAGGGGTCTGGCGGTGGAAGGGGGGGGTCATTAATTAAACATAGCAGTGTTTTACATAGGTCTCCTCCTCTGTGCCCCCTTCACAGGACTGTCACATCCACAGGAAAAAGCTGCATCCGCTCCCTGATAGCATCGCCGATAACAATTAAGGGCCGACATGTAATTTAGGCCGGAGAGAAATGTCGATAGGCCAGGGAAGGACGGGAATACCAAACACGTGCATGTGCAAGAATGACCGAGGTCGTTTTATGAAGATAGCACATGGAGTTTCTGCAGAAAGAGATTCACAATTATGAAAGTTTGAACAAATGTCAAGTTCATTTGACCCAACCAAGTCTTTTAGGGTTGACGGTTGAGGATAGCTTCTCGTGTTCTTGACTACTGTGGATATTTCAGGTAAGTGGAAGAATTAAAGGTTGAAACCTTCTCTTTAAGTAAGTTTCAGACCCGGTTTAGTCCTTAATCTTTCACAGTAGCTAAAAATAGATCGCTGCAAACATCATTGGGTGTAGAGCGATACCCATTTGGCCCTCAGTGTCTGTGGTCTGAGACGCTTCGATCGTCAGTCTTGGAAGGTTTTCTGCATAAAACATGTTCAAACTCCAAGGAACTGAACACTGTGGAGTAGTCCTACGTCCCAGAATGACGAGCCAACACTAGCAACACTCGCAGATGTGGAGTTATAAAGGAAGCAACAACGATGCAAACAAAAAGCCCCAGTTGAAACTCGACAGCAGACCCACCCAGCGTGGGCAAAAAGGCTTTTAACAGAACGGAGAAAGTTCATCATTACAAGATCCTGCAGCTCCTCTAAAGGGCCTATCGCACCGACCCGGAGACTAGTTGGAGACTAGTTATGGCAACTCGAGATGCAAGGTCACGGAGATGTGTCCGAGATGTCCCCTGGAGCGAGGCTACTGACTCGCACAAATAGAAGGGCCCATATTACTCCCATTCTGAAAGCCCTTCATTGGCCTCCCATCAGTTTTTGTTTCCATTTTAAAATCCTGGTGTTGACCTTCAGAGCCTTGCATGGTCAGGCTCCCTCCTACATTAGAGACTTGTTGTGTCCGTATACCCCCTCTCAGAGGCCGAGGTCTCAGGATCTGAACCTTCTCATGGTCCCTCGTACTCGTTTTAAGACCAGAGGAGATCGCTCCTTCCAGGCGGTCTCGCTGACGCTCTGGAACGATCTTCCTCTTTCCTTGAGCTTACTTGATTGTGTTGATGTTTTTAAAAGCAAACTGAAAACCTACTTGTTTCAGAAAGCGTCTTAAATTCCCGTGGAATAACAGTTGTTTTATGACCACGTTTTGTGACTGTAAATGTAAATGTACTTTGTATTTCTATTTTGTATTTTTGTGAAGCACTTTGTCACTTTTGTCTGTGAAAGGTGCTATATAAATACACATTACTTACTTACCTACTTACAGGTAGTCTCAGTGAAAACGTTGTTCGATTTCAGTGATTCCATGTGTCTCAAGCAGTTGTGTCGTGAATACTATTTGTTTTCCTGTGACGTCCCTGCAATGTCTCCGAGACCTGTTACCAAAGAGATCTCAAGACGTATGAAGACTTGCAACGTTGCCACAACTGCTTGATACCACGAAGGCCTCTAGGACAGCATGCTGGTGTCAGGACGCGCCTCCCTGTACAAAACCATTTCCAAAGCATTTATTTTATTTAAGGGGAGACACTACAGGCAAAACTAAATTTTTTCAGTTTTCAGGTTTTTGGCTAAATTGGTCTCTGAACATATAAACTTTCACCCGGAAACAGAAAATAAACCTAATCTTCACAATAACATGTTTAAATATTGCGTTGATTCAATGTTCCCCCATAGACTTATATGGGACAATGCAATTTCAAGGGACTTTTTCTCAAAACACATTTTTCTGTCATTGTGGCGACACTATGTCCACGTCAGTCGGACCTAAAGACTTCACATTTTCCAGCCTTGGACTGAACAATATTTGGAAGATTTTTTCAGAGGGATTTTGTATTATTTAATCCCTTAAGCCCCATTTATTGAGTTTTGAATGTCAAAAAATAAGGCGAAAATTAAATTTGTACATTTTTTTCCACTAAAACACAGCTTATTTTAAAACTAAACAAGAAATCCAAAATCCCCTCTGAAAAAGTCTTGGTAACTCATTCATCAATAAAATGAAACCATACATTTGAATGTAGCTCTATCCATTATTCAGATTTCGTTGTCGAAAAGATGGGAAATTTGGGGCATTTTTAGGCATAAAACACCTTGTTCTTATATGAAAAGATAAAATGACAGAAAACTTGCCATGTATTTTTTTCTCACATTTATGCCAGTGATCGACAGCAACAGTTTCAAATTGATATCTGTAAATATACATTTTTTCCCTATTCGCCTGCACTGTCTCGCCTTAAGAAATATATAAACTGAAATTAGAGAGTTTGCTGCATATGTAGGCCTTTCTCAGTCACTCATTTGAAGATTTTCATCCATTTAATTTGCTCAGATAACATCCCTTATGACCTGACCCTCTGACCTGACAAAGCTCTGGGCCCCCCTGCAAATCCCAGATGAAACACTGCTCTGCGAGACCTCTCGGAGACCATGCAGAGACTCCGGCGAAATTTAACCTGTTCTTTTTCACAGAGACTACCTGGGGACTTGCCACTAGTCTCCAGGCCGGTGAGATAGGCCCTTAAGTGACACCTGAATGCAAGAGCACACAGAGTTGGCTATTGGATTTGATCTAGACCTGGTGGCACTTGGATTGTGATTTCGACTTGGTCTGAGGCGTTTGAGGACCTGGCAGCCCTTGGTCATTTTGCTGTTGTATTTTAGTGCAATATGTTTCTGCTGCCTGTGATTCAGCGGAAGCTCGTCATAACCAGAGATAACCTGAGTGAATATAATAAGACTTTCAAGGTTTTTTTTTTTCTTTCTGAAACTCATGTACAATAGCTGCAACTTGTTCTTTTTTGCATCCATTGGGTCAGTTCACGTCCAGCCCTCCGCAAAAGCACTTCACCTTCTGAAGTTTTAATTATAAAGTGAGAAAATATTTCATCTTTTGTGCCGTTTCTTCAGATTCTTGACTCTGCGCCTGACTTGCCTTTTGTTCGACGTCGAAAGCTGCATTCAGGCTTGGGTCATTGTCAAAAGCTTGAAAACCAATATCGTTTTTGTATAAATTCTCTCCAAACCGTTTTTTCTTTCGTACATTCCTTGAAAGAAGACTTCGACGAGGGTAAGCCGGCGGAATTAAAAGTTTTAATATTGTTTTGAGCCGGTGTTATAGAAGCAGGTTGTTGAATTCAGTGGATCAAGAGGTTGCTCTGTGAATACGCCTGTCCTTAAATGAATGAATTGTGAGGAACATTCTTTGGGAATCTCTACCAGTCCAGTCGTTTTCAAATGTTGGCCAGACATTCTTTCACTCTCTCTAGGAGTTCTTTAGAGTTACAACTTTATTGAGAACTTTGTAAATATTTGGACGATGTATGAATTCCTGAAGTATCAACGGAAATCTTGGTGAATAAGAGGATGTCGGTCTAGCTGATAAATTCTGTCTGCCCCTTTATTGGCGCAAAATGTTCTGTGAAATAAAGGGCTTTACAACACGAAACAGGGGTGATACATGGGCTTTGGAAATCACAGGATTGTTCCAGATTCTCAATCGATCAAAACACTTCTCCAAGGGCCGAGTGCACCAGCTGGGCCAAAGATCAACCAGGAAAAACGTCACAGAGAGAAAAGGCGAGTCTCGGTGACGTGGAGAAGTCTCCTTGTGGGCTCCGCATGGTCTCCGAGGGGTCTCCTAGAGGTCTACGTGGTCTCAAGAAGTTGTGTCGTGAATACTATCCGACAGGTCTCTGAGACATTGCAGGGACGTTACAGAAACGTCTCACAGGTTGAGGACAACAAATAGTGTTCGCAACATTGCCACAACTGCTCAAAAGGAATAGGCGACCATTTTTAAATACTGAGATATGTTCTTACCATAGCTTAGACGGGTTGATATTGCAAGGGGTCGTAATATCACTACGCCTTGCAATATAGTTCCCCTTGTCATCCGCCTAAAAAATCAACATGTTTAATTTTGTGTAACTATACTTGGATCATGTTGTGTTTTGTGACCATATTGGTAACTAACTTCACCTCAGTTTGGAGCTATGTTGGGAGAGGCTAAATGCTAACACCGTCTGTGTTCTGTTTACGTGACTGAGGGCACGCGTAAAGATCAGACAGCTACATATCTACCCGTCTATTCCTTTAAGACCTCTCGGAGACCATGCGGAATTTTCGCTGAAATGAAACCTGTACATTTTCACCGAGAACTGGAGACTCGCCTTGTTTTCAGGGGACGTATCGATCGGAGACTTCTCTGGCTAGCTCTGGTCTCCTGCTAGTCTCCAAGCTGGTGAGAAAGACCCTGTATGTGCGCGCAATCAGTCCGAAAAGGAAATAAATAGTGAAGTAGTGGCTGGGCGCACCCTTCGAGATCGGGTGAGGATGTCAGTTACCCGGGAGGAGCTCGGAGTAGATTCGTCAAAAGGAGCAGCTGAGGTGGCTAGGGCATCTGTTCCGGATGCCTCCTGGTTGCCTCCCACGGGAGGTGTTCCAGGAATGACCTGTTGGGACAAGGCCTTGTCGAAGGCCCAGGACACGCTGGTGGGACTTTGTCTCAGAGCTGACCTGTCGTCTCGGGATCCCCCCAGAACAGCTGGAGGTGGTGTGTGTGGATCAGGAAGTCTGGGCATCTCTGCAGAGACAGTTTCCCCCGCGACCCGGCCCCGGATAAAGCGGAAGAAAATGGATGGATGGATGGATGGATGGATGGATGGATGGATGGATGGAGGAAATTACACTGAGACCACTGGCTTTGATCCTGGTCTGATTTTCTGACTTTTCAGACCAAACGTTTTTAAGTTGTAGAGATACTGAGTCAAAAATACAGATCCTTTGTCTTTTAAAGTCAGACTCGAACTGTTACTATTATTCACCTTATTCCACTTTCCACTCCTTGCTGCTAAAACATGATGCACAGTAGATTGATTTGTGTAAAATGTCCAATGTTCATTTGCACTAAAGTGGAACGCAGCATAAGACCAATTTTGCAGTTGTTTCCTAGTAACATAGTCCCTTAGTTTATCCATGTATTTGAACTCAAACATACGCATAAAGGAGGGCTACAGCCTAAGTAAAAGAGTAATGGCACAGATAAAGCATGAGTCACGAGCCGTTGTTGTCGGACCTCATCAAAATCTCAGTGTTTCTTTCGCTGGGTTAAGGAGGGACTTTTACTTTGTAAGTGCTCCAGGGCTCCTTAAAGTGATATACTGTATTTTTACTTTTGGAAATCACACCCGCAGGCACATATATTGTAATCCACATGTTTAATGACACCCACCTCTGCACCTGCACCCATGGGACCCGCGGCCGCCGCTTTAGACCCGCTCCGAGTGACCCCCTCCTTTCATCAGTGTGATAAAAGCCGCTCCACATCACACCTCCTCCCTCCCCTCTGCTGCTGCGCTCCGACACACTGCAAAACCATATCTGCATCTTTAGGTAATCCTGCTCAGGTCCTGTTATAAAGCTTTTTATTCCTTTAGCTGGCACTCTACAGCATTGGCCCATCTGACCACCATCAACTTAGGTTTATGTTACTGTTTGTAATGTATATCTGTGCGTGCTTTGGTGCTTTCCTGCCTGTTCTACTGTGAAAACAAATCTCCCTTTGGGGACAATAAACTAAGCTAACTACTCTCTCACGCACTACAGTCACCCATGTCCTCGTCAGAATCAGAATGGATTCTACTGCCATTGAAAGTGAAGGTACATTCACTGATTTAGTGCACTGTGCAGTCCCTGGCAGCCTCCCATCCAGGTAAAAAACCAGGCCCTGGCGGTCCAGTGGTTGAACACGAAGAAGCCCCAGCCTTTCTTTGTGCCTCCCCATGTCTGGATGCCTTTCCTTCTGTTTCCCCATCAACCAAAACCATGCACAATAGGTTAATCCTCCTACTGACAGGTTTCCCCCACGGCATCGAATGATGGGTCAAATGCAGAAGACAAATTTCCCTATAGGGACAATTAAGTGTACCATCTAATCTTCTGAGATCTGATGGGATTTGGCATAGCAAAGGCGATATGGCCAAATGCAGGATTTGCGAGAAGTTCTTCTGCATTTAAAGTCAGGATCTGCTCCTTCTGTGTACGTTTGTCTCTCCACCTACCTGGACGTGGATGCTGGCACACCTGGCTTCAATCACTGATAAGTCTACAGAACAAGGCCCTGTCCATGTGAAGTCAAGCTGAGGACCAAACGCAAAGATATTTTATCAATCCAGTGTATCGTCCATACGAGCCGGCGTTTTGGGAGTCTGTAAATGAACAGTTTCCAAACCAGGTCCCAGAGTGGAAAGATCTCAAAATGCTGTTTACGTGGCGCCATTGTTACAACGTCTCCACAATTTTTACTAAAACAATGACATCACAGCTCCAGAGTCTGTGATCCATAATCTACTGACTTTATAATGAGTTTTCTTTATGGATCTATGATGGTTAGACTCCGCTCCTCTTTGCTCCACTGCCGTCCACAAGCCACAGGTGACAAGTAGAAAAAGTCAGTCTGTGTTTTTGGACTGACAGTAAAAGTCACTGACAGGTTTTTCTGCTTTAGTCTCGTTACGTCTGAAGAATAAACTCTCCTCCTCGTCTCTTCTGTAGATCCTAAATCCATGAATCAGTTTCATTTTCACTGTTTACATTCCACAAAAGTTTGCACATGCGCCTCTACATCTTGTTCTATTATTTTTGTTTGTTTGTTTGTTTGTTAACTTTATTGTCCCCGTAGGGGACAATAAATAAAGCGTCACAGCGCCTCACACAGGCCTGGAAGAAGAATTGACTAAGCTGGATTCATGCTTACAAAGAAAGTTTCTGAAAATATAAGCGTTTTGTCTTTGTGTGGATATAGCCTAAGAAGCCTGGGGATCATCCACTCCTTGCCAGTTCATTGTTACTACAGATAGTGCAAAGTTTGTGGCTCTAAGCTTACTTTGGATTTTTGTGATTTTCGCTCATACTCACCTCCTGTCTTCAGGTCCTGTCTGCCAGCTCCATGCCAGCCTCTGCCAGCCTCTTCCTGTCTGCCTCCCTGACTACTCACCACGTCCATGTCTGCACCCGCCTCCCTATCCCCGACCTGCGCCCTGATCAGCCCTCGCCAACTACTCACCTGAAGTAAACCTTTAAACCTTCGTACTGTGTTCTGGTTTTAGATCCTGTGAAACCGTTACAGTTACATTAAGTCACACAAGTTTATTAACATTCATTGTGTTCACAAAGTAGGAATTTTCTTCGGTACAATCGTGCAACATGAAACATATAACTACAAGGGCATGCATAAAGTAGATTAAAAATAAAATATGATGGAAAAACAACAACAATTTGACACAGATCAACAGCGTGAATGAATTTCTGCTGCACAGAAGAACGGTGTTAGCAACAAATGCTTTGCAGTGGAGGCAATTTGAGCGCTGAAGTGATCCTAAACAGTCTGGCGAAGCTGCTATGATTTCACTGAAACACTGGAACTCTCTGTTTTTTCGCGAGGGAAACACATGAGCAGGTAAACGTAACAGACGGTTTCCTCCTTAAGCCTTACTCGGTTGAAACGTAGACATTCTTTATTTTCTACCCCCCACCCTTCTTTTGCAGTGCATACCTCACGCATGCAAATGTGGGCCCGCGCCGACCCATATTAGCGCTAATGATGGGGGGGCCACAGAGGCGGAAGAGCGCCGTCGCCAAATGAAAGAGAAATCGCAATGAAGCTGACCCACATACAAAGGCCCGACCAGCCGCAAAAGCCAAACCCGCCACAGCACCCTCTGCGTAAGTAGGACACAATGGGGCTGCCAGATTATGCACATCCCCCCCCCCACACTCCCCACTCTTCTGCACGGCGCGGAGAAGGTGAAAAAAAAAAAAAAAAAACAGGGACAGAAATGTGATCGAACGCCCCCTTGGCAACGCGATGGTGGCTCACACAATGAAGACAGGTCCCGGGGAGGAGGAGAGGTGCGGATGTCGAATTAGGAGCACGGAGAGAGGGAGCGGGTGTGTAGGTGAAATGAATAAAGATCTGAGGCATGTATAAGAACATAATAAGGAATACGGAATGAATGGGAATGAAAGGGAAATCTGTGAGGGAGAATCGTGGTTTTGAGGTGGGTCAAAAAAACGGCTCCGAGACCAAAAATATTAGAAAATTCAGAATACCAAAATAAATCCATGGAACGTTTAAGATCCGATGTGTGAAAACAGGTCTTGAATAGAACGTCTCCATAAGAAATTACTAAACACAATCATGTGCCTATTTCCCCCCTATTTTGTTTTTCATGTCCTCTTTCGACATGGGCACGGGATGTGACAAAGAGGATGATTTTCCATACTGTACATCAGGGCGATTCTATCCTCGGATCATGGGACTCTCCCTCGTCCACTCGTGCCTCACAGTTTGTAGGTCCCGGGTTCGATTCCCACCTGGATGGGGCCTTCCTGTGTGGAGTTTTACATGTTCTCCCCGTGTCTGCGTAGGTTAGTGGAAAAACATGTGGAATAGGTTAATCCTCCAGCCAGGTGTTTCTGACCACCAGCCGGGCTCCACATCATGGAGACGATTCGCCAAACAAGATTCAGGAGGGGTCAAAAGCAGAGAACCAATTTCTTTTTTTTGTCATTTTTTAAATCACATTTTTGTCATTTTTTTGTCAAATTTTTATCACATTTTTGTCATTTTTTATCACATTTTTGTCATTTTTTGTCACATTTTTTATCACATTTTTGTCATTTTTTGTCACATTTTTGTCATGTTTTTGTCAATTTTTAGTCAAATTCTTGTGACATTTTTGGGACATTTTTGCCGCTTTTTCATCAATTTTTCATCACTTTTTTGTCACATTTCCATCATTGTTTTCGTCTCAGTTTTGTTGCTATTTTCCACAGTTTTTTTCCAGAAGCTTTTGGACTGGGGTAAAGCCAAACTGGAGAAAATGTGCTCGGTTCAGGTGGGAGTTAAGGGGTTAAATGACTATTAAAGTCATTTAACTTTAATAGTCACTATTAAATGACTCACTTCAATGGCAGTCACTGAACTAGTAGAAAAGATATCAACATCTATTGAGAACAGGGAGTACGCTGTTGGAGTCTTTATTGACCTCAGCCAGGCCTTTGACACAATAGACCATTCATTGCTTTCAAATAAACTTGAAAGGTATGGTGTCAGGGGCCTAGCTCACACTTGGCTAAAAAGTAATCGAAATCAGTACGTACATATTAATAACATCAACTCAAAGGAGGAAAAAATAACCCACGGTGTTCCTCAGGGCTCCGTTTTGGGACCTAAACTATTTATCATGTACATTAATGAAATCACTGAGGTCCTCAACAAATTACAATGTATCCTATTTGCTGATGATACCAGTCTGTGCTGTTCTGGAAAAGATCTTGAGCTGCTTTTGAATACAGTAGATACTGGGCTTAAGATACTTAAAAAATGGTTTGATATAAATAAACTTTCCATAAATTTGCATAAAACTAAATATATTGTATTTGGAAACAAGGAAGTAAACAAACCATGTCAACTCAAAATTGGGGAGGTAGAAATCGAAAGGGTGTATGTAACAAAGTTTTTGGGAATCAATATTGATGATAAGTTAAATTGGAAAGCGCACATAAATACACTAAAGACTAAAATTTCTAAAATTATTGCCATACTATGTAAAATAAAAACCTGTGAATCAAAACGCATTATATATACTGTACAATTCCCTAATCCTTCCATACCTTAGCTATTGTGTGTAAATATGGGGGAAATACCTATAAAACTAATATACAACCTATCTTTTTATTGCAAAAGAAAGCAGTTAGAGTGATCAGCCATGCAGAATATTTGGCTCCAACAAATCCACTTTTTATTAGACTAAATATCTTAAAATTGCATGATCTTGTTGATGTTTACACAGCAGTGGTGATGTACAAAGCCCACAATCTCATGCTCCCTCAGTGTTTACAGGAGATGTTTCAAACTAGAGAATCTCTATACAACCTTAGAGGAACTGATCTGCTACAAAAACCTATGGCGCACAGTAATACTAAGAGGAGGTGTTTATCAGTTAAAGGCGTTGATCTATGGAATGGTTTATCTATTTAACTTAAGGGCTCCAAAACTATTAAAGCATTTAAGAAAATGTATAAATTAAACATGATAGAGAAGTATAGAACACTTGAATTAATGAAAACCATTAGAAAAGAAGTCGATCGTGGATACATAGCATCATTTTTGATTGTTGAAGTTTAAGTTTTGTGCTTTAGTGTTTCCATCGTTGGTATTAGAGAAAGTGTATAATGTGTCATCTTTGGACACAGAGTCACAGGTGTAAAAGGGTTTAGAGGAAGAATAAGTCTTGGCTTCAGCCTAAACCCCTTTCGGTCAGGCATCATTTAGATTAAATTCTTAATGTATGTGGTTTCTTATTGTATAATGTCTAAGATCTTTGGAAAACATGTGATTTAAATGTTCATAATGACCGAAGAAAATAAATTAACTAACTATTCTGCAAAGACATTATCCAATCAAACAAACCTGACAGTATAATTGCTTGAATGCTATGACCTCTAACAATTTCAATGTTTTTTGGACTCATACAATACAAGGAAAAGGTCCCGTTGGAGACTCAAAACTCACATTTCGTACACAAGGCAACTCATTCCGCCTTACAAAAGAAGATAAGGGCCCCCGGGTCGTCTCTTGAGACAGCGTAGACCTCTTGCAGACCTCTCGGAGACCATGCGGAGACTCTGCCTAAATTGTTTTCAAGGAGACCAATGGGCGAAGAAAGCCTTCTCTTTGGTCCTCATGGCGGGGAGCAGACAGTGTTGTAATACCACTTCAAAAGACACAGGATTCTTATGTAGCTTTGGACCTCGTTTGTACGGCTTAGAATTTGTTTTATTTGCCATTGTTAGTGAACAGGTTCATAACTAGGATTTGTTTTAGTTTTTTTTGGTTCAATCGTGCAACATGAAACATAAAACACATAACTTAGATAAATAATCAACTATAAAATCTTGAAACTATAAGAATATAAGGGCATGCACAAGAAGATTAAATTTAAAGCGTTCCTGAGTCTGATGGCAGAGGGAAGAAACTGTTCTTGTGGCGGGAGGTATGTCTCTGAATGGACCGTAGCCTCCTGCCTGAGGGGAGAGGGGTGAATAGTCCGTGTCCAGGGTGAGAAGGGTCGGCTGTGACCCGAGATGTGAGATGTGAACCTACAGCCAATCGTTTATGAGGAAAGACACTCACATCCACAGCTCTCCACCAGTGTGCTGGATCCAAAAACAGTATTGTGACGTTTCGGGGTCCTATAGCCCTTCACCAAGTCTGATCCACTATGAATGGGGCTCAATGGGACCCGCTGAGCTCTATTATTTAGACATATGCTGGAGACTCACCTTATCTCCAGGGGACGTCTCGGAGACCCCTCTGTGTTCAGCGGCAGCTCGAGTCTCCAACTGGTTAAACTACTTACATCTAATCTGGTTTACAGTCTGTTCTTCATAAGATCATATCAGTACAAGACAGGTATGAGGAGTAAATTCTCCGCTGTCACTCTCTTTCAGATTGATAGACCGGTATATAAAGTCTCTCCTCTCTGTGGTGAGCGCAGCAGGTTGTAATTGACCAGTGTTAATCCTAAATAACACGTGTTCCCCTTCCGCCGAGCCGTCCTGAACAAGGTGAGTTGGGCCCGCTCGCTGCATGTGTAACGATTTGTGAGGCTAATGGAGAGTAATGACTTCACACGCTGCAGGCCGCCGCTGCTGCTGACCACAGGCATCTGCACTGCAGCTACGCTCTGTCCAACCGGTCCACACAGACGCACCACAACGGTCCAGAGGGATTATCAAAGAGAGGGTTTGTGCTTCTTGCAGGTGTTTGGTGATAATGTCCTACACATCAATATCACAAACATACACTTTGTTGTTTAGAGCAGGGGTCACGAGATGTTTTCAAGTGTATTTTAGTGAAATTAAGCCAAATATCAAAACACTCAGACATTTGTGAGAAAAACACTGTGCGTCTGATTACAAAGCATTAGTATCAATGACATGAGCTCTGTGGCAGTTACCCTGAAAATGACCCTGCAAGTTGTTAAAAGTGCCAAGTAACTCGTCCCTGAGGAGAATCAAGTTATGACAAATACTGTATGTGAGAAAAGTTAGGAATGAGTTTGGACACAACTAGTATAGTATACACATGCTCTCAAGGAACCGGCCAATAGGTACCTGTAGGGCTGCTCGATTATAGAAAAAATAATAATCATGATTATTTTAGTAATCATTGAAATCCCGATAATTCAAATGATTATTTGTTGCCTTAAAAAAAATCTTATATTATTTAAAAAAAACAACTATGGACTACATTTTCTTTGGACAATAAAAGCATTTTTTTTTTAATACGCTCACGTTTCTAAACTAATCCTACAGGGATACCTGCCCCCTGCTGGCCAGCCCTCACACCTGTCCCACAGAGCCGCGCGGCCTGATGACATCATCACAGGAAATGTGAAGGGAACAGAAACAATCATCTCAGCGGCATGAAATAATAAGAGTTTGTTTGAGCTCCGTTGATCTGCTCCTGAAGAAGAGTTTTAGACTTTTCTACTAAACAAAACCAGTGTCTGAGCAAAGGATGTCGAGGCTTCTACACAGCTGTTCTCCTTTCAGCACAAGATGAGCTCTTAACAGTGGTGTTATCTCAAGAGTTAGGTATAAAAAATATTAGTAGATATTATTTACAGTTCTGTCAGGCTGCGCTGGTGTTTCAGCTGATCAGGCGCGTCACACAAACCGCGCAGGACGGACTTTTTGCGCTTTGGATGGACGAGCGGGAGGGCATCCTTAATAATCGTTTGTTCTCGATTATGCTGTTTTTGTGATCGTCTAGTGTAATAATCGAAATCGTAATCGAATTTCGATTAATTGCACAGCCCTAGGTACCTGTATGTTCTGAAGCAGAAAAACAAGCTTGCTGAAACCCATACTAAACTGCGGAGGCAGGGAAGCAAGAAGTCCGACTAAAGACTAAAAGTCCTCTATTAACATGGACAACGCCAACGTGTTCCCACAAACTGCCCTGAAGAAGACGTGAGGAGCTGGAGATATCCCGGAAGTAACTCAGTAACTCCGACATTCATTCACAACATCTCCACTAGAGTATCTTCAACAAACTCCACACTTGGACTCAGTATGTTGAAGTTTTTTTTTTAGAGGGATTTAGTTTTATATCTAATTCTCAGCCTGATTTATTCAGCTTTGAACACAATAAAACAAGGCGAAATTTGAGTTTTACAGATATTTTTACTTATAAAAACATTTTTGTCATTAATCATATGAACAAAATAACTAATTAAGTGCTTTATTTGTCATTGTACAACAAAATAGTGTCCAGGTGTTAGTCCTGAGCCGCTGTGGGCCAACCTGACCAGCATGTTTCTGGAGGTCGGGGAAACTGGCTGCCTTCAGTCTCCTCTGATCCTCTTGAAACGGTGCAGCGCGGCCTGGGTTTGTCCCTGTTTCAGAGCGTGGTGTCCTGCACTGGTCTTCCTCTTCCTCCTGCGCAGCTCCCTCCGCTCCACAACAGTCTTTCACCATCTTCTGGGAGGAGCTTAAGAGCTTAGCAGTTAATCTGTTTTATTCTCCAGTGAACGTCCATTAGCCAGAACAATAGAAGGAACAGAAGACGTGTGTGGCTTAGCTGCGAGTCTCGCCCGGATACCTCCTCGTTTGTTCCTTTTTTGTTCCCTGTAGCTCCTCTTGTGATGCCTCCACTGTGCTGCAGGTGTGGGGGGCTCTTGGTGCCTCTTCACTGTTTCAGAAGAAGAAACGTGTAGGTCTGAAATGTCTTTAGCTCAAAAGCTAGCTAAAACCTGCTTTCTCCAGGACATTATGGACTGAACACCACAAAAACACGGCAAAGACGCACAAAATCATCCAGTACGACAATGTGGAACACAGAAACCACAAATGCAGTTCGCAGAAAACAGCAAAAAAATGCAGCTGTACCAAGAGAGAGGGGGGTTGCTGCTTGTTTACACACCGTCATGACGATGAAACCATACATCTAAATCAGTCCATCATTTTCTTTACATTTGTATCAGCCATGTTCAGCAAAAGTTTCAATTTGATATCTCCGAATGTATTTTTTGCCCTATACTCACAAATAAAGAGTCTCCGGTAATTCCCCCGCCCCGTCTCTGTTTTGACTCTTCATTAGCAGCAGCTTCATTTTAAAAGCATTTAAAGCGACATTCAGGTTACACCGGGCCCACAGCTGCTCTAACCGTCCATTCCAGAGCCTCCGCCGCTTTGTGAGGGAGTGATAAACGTCTAAACGTCCCTCCGAGCCATTCCAAACGTCCGACTTCAGACGCCGCGCCGGTTTGACTCATTCCCGCTGAACGCTCTCCTCCCCTCGGTCCAATGGGCTCCACATCTGGCGGCGACCCCTCTCCTCCTCCTCCTCCTCCTCCGCCATGTTGTTGTGTTTTTTTGAACTTCCTCTCTCTTTTTTTTTTACGACTCCATCGCTCCTTCAGCCTCCCCTCTCCCCTCTCTCCCTCACACGGCGTAACGACCGCTCCATAAAAACGCCTTTTCGCCGTTTGCGTAGAGCCCCTCGTTCCGCGGCATATGGCGGGTAATCAGGTCCGCAATCAGGGGTCCGCGTACCGCCATTACCCATCTGCGACGCGGGCAGGAAATGAAGCTGCTCGTGGCCCCCGTAGCCATCACCGGCCCGCGCACGCATAAACATCGGGCTCCCTATAGAAAATCCCATATAAGATGAATTACATGTCCTATACTGGCCATAAAGCGCGTGCGGCGGTGATGTATGGAGCAAAGCGGTTTAAAAGCAGTGGCCCTTTTCCTCCTCTGCCCCGAAATGATAATTCAACACAAATATAATGAGTGAAACATATGGGTATTAAACGGCTACTGCGCAGAAAAGCTCCGAAACAGCTCTCTTTATGGCCCTCAGTCAAAACGTGTTTTATGATTTTTAACGCGGCTTTATGACCTCCATCAATCCGTCAGGCTCCGCGGACGCCGTTCAGAGCGGAAATCAATGGACACGTGCGGCGTCAAAAGCTGCGCCGCGGAACAGTTCGGCCGATGAAGAGGAGAGCGTGTAAGCGTTCGTTTCACTAGGTGTTTTTATTGGTGGAAAAATAACTCCTAGAAATAAGGGTTATGTTTTCAGTGAACATATTGAATAAGTAGGTTTGGGTTCATTCCTCCTGGGAGCAGCCTGGGTCGGTAACACTTTACAGCAGGGTTAGGCAAGTTTGCGTCGTGGAGGCCGATTTTCATCATTCCCAAAACACCCAAGGGCCGAACCTCAACGTTGTAGCCTAAATAGTTCTTAGTAAAGAACTATTTTCAGCAAATGCCAATGTTTTACATCAGTTCTCAGGTGGCTTTGGGGCCCACCATTACACTCGGATGACGAGCCGAGGACCCAAATAAAACTGTCATATATCGTATAAAATATTGTATTTTCCACACAAGTTTTTGTTGAACAAGCAGTAGATTTCCCATTAAGACTGACATTATGATCAAAACAACCCAATAACATTCATTTTAACCTCTTAACTCCCACCTGAACGGATCCCATTTTCTTCAGTTTGGTTTTACCCTAATCAAAAAGCTTCTTGGGAAAAAAGCACCAAAACAGCCACAAAAAATGAGAAGAAAACAAGGATGTAAACGCAACAAAAAAGTGACAAAAACTCAACAAAAATGTGATAAAAACTTAACCAAAAAGTGACAAAAATCAAACAAAAAAATGACAAAAACTCAAAAAAATGTTTTACAAAAATGTGACAAAAAAAAAAACATAAGAAAGGTGACACAACACAGCAACAACCCGAGGAAAAAGATCAGTTTTGTGGGTCTTAGCTTTCAAATGAGGTGTTACACAGACCTATGTAATGGCCAAAGAGGACAGAATGCATTTGGTTCAGGCGGGTGGTAAGAGGTTAACAGACACAGTTGAAAATGGTTCCGTGTCCCGACCCAACAGTAGAGAATCACTGTTTAACATTGTAATATAATGTATTATAATTATATGACCAAGCGGGATCTTCTGACAGGACATTAAAATACTGACACTATTTCTCGCATTTTTAGACTTTAACAGGTATTTGATCTCTGATTCGCACAATAATATTTCTCATAATCATCTTGGGGGCCTGAAGTTGTGTGATGAAGGGCCGGATTTGGCCCCCGGGCCTGACGTTGCCTACCCCTGCTTTACAGTAACTCCTTATTTAGGCGTAATAAATTATCAGTTAAAACTAGGGATGGGCACCGTTAAACAGTTTCTACTTGGAACCGACCGAAAAGCTCCAGTCGGGGGCAGTGTCGAAAATTTTCTTAATTCTTTGTCATTTCCCTCCAGACGTCAATATCTGACCCGCAGCGAGTCTTGAAAAAAAAAACTGAACGTGAGCAGATACTGAGCGGCTCCAGCGCAAATGGAGCGGAGCAAAGATATATTTTATAGATGTAACTTATACCGAAGCAAAGCTATAGCTTGCTAAACTTCTGCACAGTAAAGTGAACATTCCTGCGCGGATGTCGAACTACTCCTGGTATTATTACGCCTTACAATATAGTTCCCCTTTTTATCCGCTTAGATATTCCACATTGTTTAATTTTGTGTCATTATACTTAATGGTGTAACACTTCTAGTAAGCATATTTAAATAGGGAAACGTGGAAGAGCTCGGTATCTTCTATCTTCACCTGGTTTGGAGCTATAGAGGAGAGGCTAAATGCTAACGCTGTCTGTGCCGTGTTTACGTGACTGAGGGCACGCGTGAAGACCAGACAGGTACACATGAACTCGTCTAAGCTCAGGTAAGAACATATCTCAGTGTATATAAAAACGGTGGCCTGTTCTTTTAAGCTCGTGCATGACGGCACTTCGGACCAGAAGTAACACCTTTCTGAGTGACAGTGCAGGATTTTAGAGGCAGTTGTGGTGAACAGGTCTGAGCTCATTCTACACATTAGACCGGGGGGGCAATTAAAGCAGTACTAAGTAACGTGATTACCTTAATAAATCCTTTTCGTAGTCCCTGTGGGGGTAATACAAGTGTTTATGGGATGATTGGAGGGTCTTTCATCTCCCCCTGGTGTCTCTGGCCAGAAAACCAGGTTTGCCACCGGTCCGGAGAAAGCCATACACACTAATGGAATCACGAAGAAGAAGCTAACATGCTAACGGGCAAAGCTAACTGCGGGCTAACGTCACTTTAAACAGTATTTACAGCCAAGTTTGAGTGAAAAAAAATATTTCCATTGTATAATTGGATGCACAATATCCCTCTCTCCCTTCGCCTTTCCTGTCAGCGTAGTATTTACTCTCCAAGACAATTAATACGTTAAAAAATCGTAACTTGCTACGACACCTGCAGTTGCGCTTATGGCCTCTAGGGGGAAGAGTTACTTAGTACTGCTTTAATTTTCATAAGGGGCCACATGAGAAGCCTGAATTGAGTCGGAGCCGCACCAAAAATAACTCAAACTTATATCGGGATAATAAGTAAATATATGGGGAGTGTATCGCCGGGTCCATAAACAAAAACAAGTCACACAATGTGTTGTTTATATCCTGATTTCTTGCCCTCTGCTGGACACCTGTGGAATTCTTTCCTTTTATTCTTTCTTCTTATTAATCTGCCCCCTAGTGGCTGGAGTGAGCATTCTGGTAATTAAAAAAAAAATCATAACTCCCCACAGGAATGGGCTAGAGACTTACTCTTTTTTGACATACTAATGAATTCATGCTCTTCAAGTTGTGCGACGGCCTGAATCATCTCGCTGGCCGGATGTGGCCTGCGGGCCATGTTTTGCCCAGGTCTGCCATAGACTATTGCTGGAACATGTAGGGGGAGGAAAAAACATAATTTTAACATTTTTAAACTCCGTATAGTCCCTTTAAGGCGAGATACGGCAGCTGAAAGTATTAATTTTCCACACAGGGCTAGTTTCCTCCTTGAACATCTTAGTTTTCATGTCAGAGACAAACTAGTGAGGTGGAGATAACCCGGAACAACATCGCTTTCCCTCACGCATTCATTCACAAATATTGACATATTTTTCATCCACGTGTCCTGAAGAGTCACGGAGATGACGCTAAAATCCAAATATGGTCATTTTCCTTGTCACACCTTGAGACACAGGAAGAGCGAGGGATTCTTCAGTATCTAAATCCCAGCCTAATTCAATGATTTTTTTTGATGATTTTTTTCCCCACTTATCATTAGCTTATTTCAAAACTATACAAGATCCAAAGTCCCCTCTGAAAACCCAGGAAATTAAACTAAACTCCAGGTCTCTTTCTTCATGAGACCAACATTATGTGACGCGGTTACTATGTAAAAACACTAACCATCTGCACCTTTAATCTCCCTCAGTTTAAAGAGAACGCAGACATTTGAAAGCACTGGGTAATTCCACACGCGTGATATTGTTCTTCATGCATCAGAAACAATCCGGCGTCGCTCTTCCTCTCGCTGTCACTCCTCCCCCGGCGATCTCCGCACAGCGACTGTTTTTCATTTGCGTCTCTTCCAGATGCCGGGGCCGTCCGCTGCTGCGTCCTTGTTCTAATTTGTCCACACATCTGTTTTACAAATGATGATTGACAGAGCTGCCAACAAACGCCCAAATACTCTGAAATAATCTCACAGGGAGCAGACCGGGAGGAGGGGCGCGATCCAAGGCCTTCAGCAGCAGAGCAGCACCGCGGGACCGCCCCACAGCGAGGCGCCCCCGACCCTTTGGAGAATAATAAGATCAGCAGGTTGGAGTTTTGGTGAGAGCACGGAAGATTTTTGTGTCTTTTGGAACTTGTTTAGTTTTTGAAAAGCTAATCATAAGGCAAACAAATGTTGCCTTATTTTTTTGAAATATGTATTTTATTCAAAGCTGAATAAATCAGGCTGAATTAGATTCTTAAAAGTCCCTCAGACAAAAACTTTAAAATATTGTTAAGTCTAACACTGGAAAGCAGGGAGTCTGAGGGCCGTTTTCCATCCTGTGATATGTTCTTACCTCAGCTTAGACGAGTACCTGTCTATGCTAATATGTATTATTTTTATTTATTTATTTAACATGGACATTGCACAGACCAGCGATCACTGATTTGCATCTGTAGTTTAGTCCCTGGACAGAGGCAGAGACAGCAGGTTTACGCAGTGGACAATGAGCGTTTATTACAGAAAAAGCTCCAGCAAAAGGATCAACAAACATTCAAAGGCAATATTTACAGTATTCACACTTACATTTATAATAAATACCCTGATTAACCAGTTAATGCTAATGATCATAAATCAACCACTTCTGTCCAAAGGTAGAGAACCTTAAGTTCCCACAGCAGTCTCCTCTAGAGGCCAGAGGCGTAGCTTGCCGGCAAGGCAGGTAGCTGCCTGGGGGCCCCAACAGTCAGGGGCCCCTGCAGTGAACGCTTGATATTCAGTCTTCCTGATGATTTTGGTGATGCAGTTACATCATCTCCCCACCACTGCTCTCTGGCGCTGTTTATCCCCTTCCTGCTGCTGCTTAACCCCCAGCTCACATTAAATCCGGTTAAGGTCCGGTACGGAATCCGCGAACTTAGAAAGTCATTAAAACCAATGTTGCCGACTCACACTGCTCCGCGAAGTCTGGGTCCGGCTACCGAGGCCCTCCGCTGTCAACGGAGAGAATCCGCAAGAAGTTTTTATTTTTGCCGGACGCCGGAGCCCCAGCGGATCAAGCTGACAGAAAAACTCGAGCCAAGCAGGAAGTCAGGCCTTGTGAGGAAAGAAGATCCGGTGTATTTCAAAATAAAATCGGTCTGCTCGCTACTTATTTGGTCTCGTTTACCACCTGTACAAGCGCGTAAGGTCGTAAATGTAAACATTTATCCATTACCAGTGACATGAGGGCAGTAGTGTGTTAAAGCATCCACTTTTTTTCGTTGTACTGGCAAATGCGGCTTTTGTTTACAAATATACGGGGCTAATCATCACGTAAACTCGCTCCAAGCGGGAAACCCGCGCGCACTTCTGTTCTCGCGAGTGCCGTTTCTGTGCCTGGTGCAGCCTCTGGCGCCGGAGCCACAGTGTCAGCCGGACTCACTGTGAGTGGTAGTTTGGGGCAAACCCGGACTGGATCAGGACCGAACCCGGACCGGACCGAACCCGGACCGTAGTTAATGTGAGCCGGGGGTTAGTGAGTCATGGTTCCGTAATGTTTACTTATAATGTGCAGGGGACAGACTGTTTTACTCATGTTCCACCAGATTATATTTGTAACAATGAAACCAGTTTATTGCAAAAATCTTCATGACCTAAAGAACCTCAGCTTCTGCTCAGAGGGAAACTTATGCAGAGAACTGCATTATCGGAGTTGTCAGGTGACCCACTCCTGCCCAAATGACGTCCTCTCTCCCAGTGTGCAGTACACTGAGCGGCCACCAGAGGGCCGTCTACCGACATTCTGGCTTGGGGCCCCTTGGTACCCATGCTACGCCACTGTCTCCTGCCTCTACACAGGAACATTCTCAGGAGCTGTGGGGCCAAATCAGCTTGAATCCACTGTGGCCTTGTGTCAATAAGCTTCTGCAACACAGGACTCTGTGGAGGCCGATTCATGCGGTAAAATGATGCTTCACTCTTTATTTGTGCGCCCAATGAATCCAGGCATCGTCATCTTGGAACATGTGTGTTCCACCTGAGAAGAAGAAATCCATGGATGGAAGAACCTGGTCATTCAGGATGTTCAGCTGAACTCATTCTTTGGACCTAAATGAGATCTGACCAACTGCAACGGCCCCAGATCACAACATTTAGCTAAATCCTTATGGCCTTTTTTTTGTTTTTTTTGGTCAGGCAGTGTAAGCAGCGTGAGAGTTTTAAAGTATTCACATTTTTGTTATAATGCATAATATACGACTCTTGGACTCTCATATATTTCTCCTTAATTATTCACATTCCCGCACAAACATAGACTTTAACTTTTGAAACAACCTCCGAAGTGCGGAGCATGTTTTCTCCCTCGCTTTACGACGGAGGTCTCGCAGCATATGGCTCGAGTAAACAACGTCCTACTCACTCACGCTCCCCGAGAAAACGCGGCACCAAACGATCCGCTGACCTGCCTTTTCTTCCCACGGATCCGAGCCTCACTCCTGACGGCCGTGATCGCGGGCCAATCACCGCCGGGTCGCGATTAATAAGAAAAAAAAGAGGAAAAAATAACAACAACAACACCCGCGAATAAACAAGTCCAATTTCCCCCCCCCACGCCTGAACGCGGCGGCGCCGACACCGAGCTGAGGAAAGTTCACGCCGGTCGCTGACAATCTCCTAATTGCATTCACTCATTCATGGCGATTTTATTAGCATGTGCCGCCCGTCTTGTGCCCTTCTTCTGTCACTGGAAGCCGGGTCTAATTTCATTATTTTCCACAAGATTTGCTCGCAGAGTGCCGCCATGCTAGGTCCAGATGTTGCCGCTTAAATGAGGGAGCCCCAGCCTGGTGTCAGCGGCGAGTAAACATAATTAAAGAAAGTTTAGCATTGTCTTTGTCTCGCCGCCGCGCGTCGCCTCCTACAAGATCCACTTTCCCAGAAACTTTAGCTCGTTAAGCTAATTTCAATTAACTCCAGCGGCGTTTGAGTGCGTGTGTGTGATGGAGCAGGAGGGCGAGGGATGCGCGGAGAGCAGGGTAAACAGAGGCAAAGTGGCTCCTGGACAGCAAAAAGAAATCAGCATAAAACACAGATGGGTTAATCTGAATGTGGCTCGAACTGTTAAAATAAAGTGTCGGGAAATTACAGCAAACGACCTGCGTTTAGAACGGAGCGGCGGTCCGTCCTTGTTCGAATGTGTCCAGTCAGTGCCTGCAGACTTTCATCACTGAGGAGCTAATAAACGCTAACATATGGGGATATATGATTCCATACTGGAGCTTGAGGGGTTTTTTTTTTTCGTTTTCCCTCGAACTGCAGTTTTCTGGACTGAGATGTCTGATGTTTTTCCCAGGATCTGCTCTAGGTTAGTGCGAGTCTGGCCTCCGGAATGATCCCCCCCTGTCAGTGGCGTGCACAGACATTTTGAGGGGCAGGTGCTCAACCAAGACATCCTTTAGCGAACAAATGCCACGCAAAAAAGTCAGTTTTATACAAATGCCTATTGTGGATCAGTTTATGTGCATGGCTTTCCTAAATGCAGAGCCGTGGGAGCATATTTTAATTAGGGGGTGCCGAAGGAAGAGATTGTCCACCAAATATGTTTTTTTCTGTGCATATTTCCTGTTTATCAATGTTGCTTACAATGTGTAAACTACCCACTAGGGACTGCTGCAGCACCCTCAGCACCCTGGGTTCCCACGGGCTTGTCTAAATGAGATGTAAATGAGCCCTATTGTCACTTTCCAGAGAGGTGAGAACAGCCCAAAAGTTTAGAGGCCGATTCCTCTCTTTCACATATTTCCAGTTCCTAAATTCAATTTGCCAAATCTTCTCCAAACATGATCAGATTTCCACGTGTTACACATTGTTGGAAACTTTGGAGACGACACTTTCACAAGCTCAAAATGCCCCAAAACCGAGTTGTGTCCCCCGTTCCCCTGATGGGTCACATATACTAATGAGGGCCGGACTTTGATTGACCGTCCATTAGCATCAGCATATGCTTTGATCAAGACTATTGTTCTGTCTATTTACATTACTGCCCAATGGTGTGGTCCTGTGCCTCCGAAAGAGATATTGAGACGCTACAGTTAGTGCAAAATGTCTCGCGCTATACAGTGCTCAAAATATACAAATATTCAAAGGTTGCACCAAACTTTAGGCTTGACATTGGTGAAGAATAGACTGCATTTTGGTGCAACCTTTGAATATACAAATATTCAAAGGTTGCACCAAACTTTAGGATGGACATTGGTGAAGAATAGACTGCATTTTGCCCTTCTTTGCTTCTTTAAAAAGATTCTTGTGTTAAAATCCCTGAGGTTTTATATGATGTAATTGTATTCAGTTGCTCCATACATAAGTTTAACACAAGACACACAGTAAATGGTCATTTTACTCTTCCATCGTGTAAAACCCAGACTGGACAGAAGGCTGTTCTGTTCAGAGGAATGAAATCCTGGAACTCTCTGCCTAAAGACATTTCTAACATTGCAGACAGAAACATTAAAAAAAAAAACCTCTGTTGCCACACTGCAACAAAAGAAATATGTTGTAATTGTGTATTTATGTTTTTATGTTGTTGTGATCTGTGATCATTGTATGAAAATGTGATTTTATAATCTGGGCCCCAGGAAGACTAGCCATTGTCAAGGGCTATGGCTAATGAGGATCTTAATAAACAAACATACACATTTTAATTTTTTTGGTACCAGGAACTAAACGTTTGTTCCGATACCATACTGGTGCCCAGCCCTACGTACAAATCATGTAAGCTCATAAAGTATAAGTGTCTTCCGCATGACGTCACGCCAACTGAGTTACTCCATCTTGACGGGATACATGCTAATGAACTCCAGATAAACACACACCAACGTTTCATTTAAAATCTACATTTCAAAACCGCTGAAATGTCTGAAACTTGTTGCGCAGTTGGATGCAAATTAGTGGGTTAGGGTATCAGAATCAGAATTTCTCAATATCTCTGTTCGTTAATCTGTGAAAGAGCGATCTATACAAAAGCTGGGTGTCCAATTCAATGTGTTTTACAGTATTACTAGAGTACTGGTTTAGCGAAGTGGCAAGTAACTTACCTTATCATGACAATGAGAATATCCTTTCTTTTTGGGTGCCATACAGATGTATTCGATACCCATCCTGACTCAAAACATCTGTATCTGTACAGACATGGTGGCGCAGCGGTTAGTGCTCGTGCCTCACAGCTCGAAGGTCCCGGGTTCGATTCCCACCTGGACGGGGCCTTTCTGTGCGGAGTTTGCATGTTCTTCCTGTGTCTGCGTAGGTTAGTGGTAGGTTATAAAAAAAACATGTGCAATAGGTTAATCCTCCAGCCAGGTGTTTCTGACCACCAGCCTGGCTCCACATCATGGAGACGGGTCCCTGAGCGCCGGCCACTGCTGGCAGCTCACTGCTCCTACAGGTCGCCCCATGCGATACTGAGGATGGGTCAAATGCAGAGAACTAATTTCTCTACAGAGATTAATACAGTATCAGATTTTTTTCAGATTATGCAGAAAGGCTTTTATTTGCCTGTGTATGAAGACGGAAAGTCAATCAAGAAACTATGTACTATGTAAATATCGCCAAACTCGAGTGAAGGTATGTTGACCGAGAACTTCACGTCAGTAAATAACTGGGCCGGAAGCGTGTCTGCGTCTGTAATATCCAACAACAACAGTTTGTTTGCATATGGAAGTGCCGCATTTCCTTGCTGCATACAAAATGCTGCATAATTGTGTGGAATCGCGATCGTTTTCTGTTGCATTCGCCATTTTTGTTTCCCTTCAAAATGTTGCGCGCTTGCATTTCTAGTCACGTGACTGGGAGACACCTAAACATTTATGTAACAAAAAAAACATTGCCAATGCAGCTAAATAGCAAAATCTGCAGCTAATCTTCCCGACATTATAAAACCCAGTGTGCGTCCATTCTTTCCCACATCGCCGTCCTCTGCCTCTTGTCCGTCCTCGATCCACCGGAGTTGCACGGGCGGCCGCTGTATCCAAACAGCTCTGACCTGGCGCCCTCTTCGCTCAGAGCTCTGTTTATTAAAATCAGCCCCAATCACCGCCGCATTAGTCCCGTACTCCTCCTGCATGCTAACCACCGCGGCTCCCTCCACCAGCCGCGAGGAAATTAAATCACAGTGTCAGGCGGCTAATAGGCCAACCCCGCGCTCCCCGGCACCGCGCCTGGAAAAAAAAAATACAAGAAAAACTCGAGTAGCAACAATCTATTAGCGGCGATATCAGAGGCGGCGAGCTACACGAGGTCATTACACGATTATGTGAACCGCGCGGGCCGGGCACTGGGCATTTGCATGTGATTATTGAGAGAGCCTTGTGCAGCGATTAGACGGAGCGGAGGAGCCGGAGGGACAGTGGATATGCAAAGCACTAGAGGATGAGTAACAATGGAGGGCAGATAAAGTTGTGGCTTGAGATGAGAATAGTGCAGGAGGAGAGGAGGGGCTGGGTGAGAGTGGAGTAGGAGATGAAAAAGGTCCTATACTATTGGAAACTGCTTCTTGACCAGATTGTAAGTCTGATAATTGGAGCTATAGCTACCTGTGCTATTCAAAACAAAGGTCACACGCTTTAATATTTAGCTTCATTAGCTTTGGTGCTGTTTCTGCAATGTCCAAAGATCCATTGTTGCATTCATTTTTCTCCAAGATCTAGTATTGATGAGTGATGTGACGTTCTTGACCGATCCGGCTCTTTAAGGTGTACGGTTCAAACCGGATCTCAATTGTGAAAAGAGACAGATCTTTTTTTTCAGTCGATTTTACCCAGAAGTCCCCTGAACAAGCCCAACATTGGAGCCAGCCACAAGTGACTATTGCAACTCCAGTCTGAATAAGTCTGGTCTGAGCAAACTGCAGATTCAACCTGAAAAGACTCAGAGACAGAATGTGTTAGAGAAGTTTAATTGAACGTGAATCATGATTAGAGCTCAAACCCTGGCGGAAGATTGAAGTAATGATATGGAAGACATGGCATTGATGGACGATCGCCAGAATCTTCCCCGGAGTCCGGACACTGGTGATGGAAGGACGAGACCCGGGACGGCCAGTTGATGACGATGAGCAAAGCCAAGGAGAGGCCAGGCGGAGGAGGGGCGGAGGAGGGGCGCAGCACGTCTGGGAAATGGCCGAGTGATTGACTGGGGAGCTTAAGAAGGGGATCGATGAGTGGCTGAAGCAGCATGAGGAGCTGCAATGATTGGCTGCCGTGAAGGTGCGGCTTGAGCCGGGGCCGTGATTATGATTGGTAAAGGCTGCCGTTGTTTCGGCGATGAATGGAGGCTGCAGGTACGTCTTCAAGGTTGAATTTGCGCTGAAGCTTCATTTGTCCAAAATTCTGCTGCTAGCCTAACAGGTGCCCCTCAAAGGTCTCATATCCCTCCTGTTTATAGGCTCTCCATTGGCTCCAAGTAAAATTCAGGATTGATTTTAAGATTTTGGTGCTGACTTTCAGAGTCTTAAAGGGACTATACAGAGTTTAAAAATGTTAAAATAAAGCTTGCATCTAGCTCCTTTAAAGGAACAGGCCACTGTTTCTCCATACTGAGATATGTTCTTACCTGAGCTTAGACAAGTTGATGCGTAGCTGTCTGGTCTTTGCGCGTGCCCTCAGTCACGTAAAAAGACCAAGGACGTTGTTAGCATTCAGCCTCTCCCAGCATATTCCTATAGCTCCAAACTGGTGTGAAGTTAGAAGCGACCACGCTGTTTCTTCTTTAAATATTTAAATACAGTTACATGAAAAGTTACACAATCCAAGTCTAGTTATACAAAATAAAACATGTGGATTTTCTAAGCGGATAAAAAGGGCTGCTATAATGTAAGGTGTAATACCTTGGGAGCACTTCGACTTTAATGCACGGACGTCGAAGTGTATTATTACGCCTTACAATAGTATTCATGTTTATTCATGAATAAACATGAATACTGTTTGCAAATAAAAAAAACATTGTATTCATACTTGTTCAAATCAAATATCTCACATTATTCATGTCCAAGTCTAATTTTCATACATATATTGTAGCCTTTATGTGTTTCTTCCTGACTCTTGGATGTTCATCAATATTTTTTTTATTTGCTTTATGCAAAACCTGAAGGATATAGTCAACTGTGTATCTCTATATCTAATGTTATATATAGTTTTCAGAGCCACCTCTTGTAGAATGAACAGCGGCTGTATATATGTTTCCACACAGTAAGTTAAATATGGCATAATCATGGTGTTGTGTAAAGTGAGTAAAGTTTTTTCGGGCGGCATAAGAGACAATAGAAGTGCGTGAACCTGGATCCTTAAAGCTTCGTTCTCCCCTTACGTCCTTCTCCTTTCCCGCTGTCACCTTGTTGCCTGTTGTCGTCCCCTCTCGTCTCGGAAAAGGCACTTGATTGTCGCCGATGCACCGGAGTCTATGGGAACATATGGTCAGACGAGATGTTCCGGGCGCCGCTGCTCCAGATGGTTTTCTCTGATAATGAGAAAGTTCTGCTAAATCAACGTGACCTTCCTCCGTCATTATCTCCAACTGCCCATATCCCTTTCACACACCAACACCTCATTAAGATAAGATTGTATCACTTCTTTTACTTTCTTACTTCACAGTACCGATGGCTGACGGAGTGCAGTTGTGTGTTGTGTACTGCCATTGTGTCCCCATTCGTGCAAACATTAGCCACAGGTTGTGATCACTCTGGCTCTGATCGAAGCTTTTCTGTCTTTGGTTTTAGCACAAATGTAAGTGAGCAAACGCTAGAAAACAGCATATGAGCAGAGAATGGCAGTTATAGCTTCTTTTCCTCAGTTGTGACCAAAACCTTCACTTCTATGACATGTATTTCAAAGGTTATAATGAATCCTAGGTCTGCAGAGTTTATACAGGCAGAAGCAAGTCAAATTCAAGGCCCAAATACTATATTTTAATGCCACAAACACAGAGAAAAAATAAATCAAGCGCATATTTATGTCTTAAGATTTGCAAAAAAATCAGAAGAAGAAAGAGAAACAACTTTTTAGCAAAAATGTGTGTTGTGTCAGTTTCTGCCAAAACTGCAGCTGAATGTTTTAAGGTGCTTCCACACCAAACGCTTTTCTGGCGTCAAAAAGGCGTCTTAAGCCTATAGTTGGACGCTTGTTCTTACTGAAGTCAGAGGCTTGTCACAAATGTCACCGAGCGTCAAGACATCAGCTCAGCATCAGCTCAGAGTGTGTTCATCTTGGAAGTCGCTCCTGAAAACTACCTGCTGTTTGGGACAAACTAGTCTCCCTCTTTTCTACTACCATGTCCTCTGGATCTTTAATGATATCCCCCATGGTCTACGCAAAATCCTCCTGGTATTTAAGCCTAAATCCAGCCCATATGATTTAATATGGGACAAAATGTGCCAGTAGCAAGTGGCTATAGGCCCGGTTAGCACCATTAGCATGTTACAATCACCAACAGCTCATTGTTGATTAAAAGTCTGCAATAAACACAAATGCTGAAGCCCGGCTCAGTGTGTGATCGTCATAAAGCCTGCTCTGTAGTTACGGCTTTCTTTACGTTATTCGTGCATAATGCTTGTTTTCTCGGGAGAAAACCGGAGGTCAATGCGAGTGAACTGAGCTAACAAGCTATGTTTTTCTCCCGTAGCTAATTATAGATGTTGTGAGCAATAAACTACAAAATCAGCTCAGTGTGCGATCATTGTTAAACAGTTCTTTATGTAGATGGTGGTTTTATTGACTTTATTTGTGCATATTTCTCATTTTCATGTGAGGACCGGAGATTTAGCTTGTAGCATAGCTTCCTCCAGTGGTAATGCTACAACAGGCATCATCGATGTCCAAACACATTGCCAGCGCAGATTCAGCCACTGAAATAAGTTTTCTTTTCACCGCTTTTAATACTGGATGTTTAGGTAAAGAAACACTGATGTGTGTTTGTAAAAGTCCCAGAGCTGCTGTAGCTCCGGTTCACAATGAAGCCAATCCTCCGTGACTTGTTTACATCTAAGGGCCGGCACAGCATCTGCCCCGGTGGCTCAGCTACAACGTCACTGTTGGGGTGAATTTCTCCAAAAAGTTCAACATTTCACAACTCTCGTGTCGTGGTCATTATGGTAAACAGGGAGGAGGGAGGAGACGGAGTCTGACAGACGGGAGGGGCGGAGAGACACATCCGATCTGATTACTGGGTTATCTGATTTCTCCAGTTATCCGACTTCTCTGACCATGTAAACGTAGCCAGTCTGCACCTGTTTGAGCTGGGATTCGAACTGCCAACCTTCCAGATTTAACACCGCTCTCCCATCTGTGCCACTCTTTTGTCTCCTGTCTAGGGCTGGGTACCGTTAAACGGTACCTACTTGCCTACTTACTTACCGACCGAAAAGCTCCGGTAGGGGGCGATATCGAAAAACTTTTTTTTTCTGTGCTAATTTTCGGTACTTTTTCTGTCCAAACGTCAATAAATGATCCACAGTGAGTCTGAAAAAGCCTGAACTCATGAGCAGCTTCAGCGCAAATGCCGAAGCAACACAAGGCTGTAACTTACTCACACTTCAGTCATTATCAGAGATGGCAGAGCTGCGGTCTGAGCCAGGACTAAACCAGGACTTACAGTAAACTGGTTAAAAACCAGGACTAAATAAGAAAGTAGACTCTTAGACAAAGAGAAAAGCAGTGACAACACGGTAGTGACAACGAGAAACACATGGGTTTTTTGTGAGGCGCTTTCACTGTCGAACAGCGCAGTGTGTTCAGAAAAGTTTACCTTTCGTAAACGGTCCTGTTGTGGATCTGGTCTGTTCCTGCAGCTCAGGAGGTAATAATGTCCGTTCTCTCTTTTTATCACTGCTTTAGTGGGAATTCTGCTCAAAAAATGAAGTTCCAGGTGACGCTTCTGCTCCTGTTTTCTGATGTGCCGTGTTTGCTTGTTCTCCTGAACGATACTTTTCCTATGCACATTATTTTAACTCAATAATATAACATAGGTATCGAAAAAAGTACCGTTAAGGAAAAAAAGCAGGTATCGTTAAAGTAGTGGTATCGAAAAAAAAACGAACGATACCCAGCCCTACTTCTGTCACGTGTCTTCTTTATCAAAATGTTTCCTGAAAGGCTGATATGATGAGATATGTGGTGTTTAAAGTCGATATAAAGCATAAATAACAACTAAGAAATGCCTGGTTTGATTTAGAAACACGGCGAACCTTAAAGCGGATCCGTCATTGTCAGCTGCTTGTATATTCCTCCTCTCTTTGCGGCTGTGATTTTTCAGCGTCTCCCTCGTCAGGCGCGAGCAGATGCCTTCAGTTAGTCCGTCTGATGGAACACACCCTGCTCTCTTTAAGTATGCGCCTCTCGCGTCGTTCGACACCCTTTACTGCACACGGCTGAGAGGCTGTCAAACACACAACAGCCTCGGCCACTCAATATGCAGATTTATGCAAAACATTAACAAGAAGAATTAAAGGCACAAATGAGGTGGCTACACTTGAATTGTTAAGATTATGAATAATTACCATGAATCTTTTTGCTCCTAATATAACTTGTTTTTGATAAACAAAGCCTTAATTATCGCAATTCTTCCGAGGATTGCGGTGACCTTCATTAATCTTACACAACAAGTCTCCAGCGAGCCCCCGTGCACGCGCTCTCATAGGTTAGCATGCGTGCACCTATAGCGCATATGCTTTAACGCACTGCAGCCTGTAGCAAACACAAGTGGAGCAAGTTTGAGCACAGATGAAAAATCTCATGGCTTTAAAGTCATCATGGTAGAATTAGGCATACAGTGTTCATAGGGTTCTTCATGGATAGATTAGGTCTTAAAAATATAAATAATGTGTCATGTATAAGGCAGGACAGAAAGGAACGAGAGAGTCTAAGGTAAGGATGTAAAAAGTAAACATTTTGGAGCTCTGGACTCCACTTTGGGAAGGACTGAGTGGCTGTACTGGGGCTAGATGCAAGTTTGTCATTTTTATACTCACTACTGCCACCTCAGGTCATATGTGTAACTGCAGCTTCTATATAAAGCTGTCACCTTTTTAAGTGACAGTGCAAGACTACAGACGGTATCTCTGGAATCACCCTTATATGGTCATGTTTCAAAACAGTTAAGGGGGAAAACAATTTGGAGAAAAATCTAAACTTTCTCAAATTATTCAAAAACTACTTTAAAAAATGCTGAATTATGAATATAGTTTTCTACTAAATAAAGATACAAAGACATGGAGAGGAGCAAAGTGGTTCAACAGCCCATAAATACATAAATAATGGAGAATGCTAACATAATGCTACATATTAGCATCGTGCTAATGCTAACGCTAGCTACGACTGCCATTTTTTTTTTCACTTCCACTGAACAATCTGCTGTGAATAAACATCCATATGCAACTGCAATCATGCGTTAGACCTGAGGTGGCAGTAGCGAGTACAAAAAATGACAACTTCCATCGAGTCTCTTGAAGTATTAATAAGGTACTACTCAGCATTAGTAATGTTTAAGGTTAGTGTTAAGGTTAGGATTAGATATCTGTACAATCATATTATTCATGGTCTATAAATTATGAATACTTATTAATACAAAATCGGGTCCATGTGGATGTGTTTTCCCAGCAGATTGTTGGCACTCGTAGCTAATGTTAACATGTGTAGCATGAAGCTAATGTCAGTTTCATGGTTAGCATTCTTTGTTATTCAAGTATTAATGAGCTGTTTAATTTTTTGCCCCTCTCCATGTCTCTATGTCTTTATTTAGAAGAAAATCTATTAGTAGTAAAGTAAAGGGTACAAATTCTACTAATTTAACAACATTCAGGCAGAGATGGGGAATGTTTATAGGGACTCAAATAGGAAAAAGGTTATTGGTGAAAATACTTGAGCACTGAGAGCCACTGCTATGTTTTGCTGTTTTAGGACAAACAATACAAAGACACATAGATTTACTAAGAATACACCCTCACAATTAGTTCAAATCAATCATTTTCTAGATCATCTACAAGCGAATCCGCGAGTTTCGACTTTTGCCACTCAGAGAGACATATTCCGCAGCCGCCCCGTGGAGGTTTCCAGGAGAGCTCCTTGTTTGGTCCCCGTAGATCCGGACGCGGCGGCGCTAAGCCTCGCGGACAGATGCAGGATCACACGCAGCAGGTGACTGAGGGTCCGCCGAGAAAACGCCGCACGGTTTCGCCACTAATTGCGATGAGCTCCTCTCTCCAGTCGCCCCTCGTCTTACCTGTGGACATGAATATTCGAGCGGAGGCGAGGTGAGCCGGATGGAGTGGAGCCCAGAGTGGAAGGTAATTAAAAACACGACGCCGGCGCAGAGAGAGAACAATCTGTATCGTGTTGGGAGAGAACAGTGTGGAAGGATGGCTGTACTGACTTTATTTTATTATTCTACTGTGAGAGTTCCCTCTGTGACCTCAATTCAAGCCTTTTGTGGCTTCAAAACTGGACACTTTATTGGCATTTGGTGTTGAGCGGTTTAAATGGGGCTGAAACAAAAGCTGCTGATGTCAAAGTTCTTTGCAACTGGTGCTTTGTCTTTTCTTCAATGAAGCTTTAGAAACATGAATGCCATGAAACACAGGGTGGTTTTCTCACCGGTGGGCCGAACGTGGCACTCTCACAAGGGTCGAGATTTTTAATGTAGAATTTGATCCAATATGTTGCGTTCGTGAGTCGGTGATGCTGCATTCATGTGAACTGGGAGCTCGTTTTTCTGAGATGTGACGTGATTGTCCCCTGTTGTCGGAAAGTGGGGATTTTGATGGCATCTTCTATCACTGATTAGCGCTAATGAGCGAACCGCTTGAATTTGGCGCAAGCTGAACTTTGGTAATTTCACGTAAATTTTCTCTTATAGTAATAATAATAATGGCTTACACTTGTAATGCGCTTTATAGGCCTGTGTTTCCAAGTTTCTCAAAGCGCTACACCAGGGGTAGGCAACGTCAGGCCCGGGGGCCAAAACCGTCTCTCCATCATCAAACTCTGGCCCTCGAGATGATTTTGAGAAATATTATGACCCAAATCATAAATCAAATGCCTGTTAAAGTACTCTAGAAATGTTACAAATACTGTCAATTCCTTAAAATGTCTTAGCAGAGCACCCTTTTAGGCTATAACCCTATAAGAATACTGTAAGAATACTAAGAAATGACTTAAATCTACTTGAATTAAGAGATTAAATCTAAAGATTGAGTGGATTTGGTCTGGCCTTAAAGCAAATAAAACCTATCCTTGCCGATGGAACAGGCACAAGTTTTTTCTTAATTCAGATTATTTTGTATAATTTCAAGTGAAAAATAAATATTTTTTTTTACAGTAAAAGTTAATTTGTTTGATTTCCAGTGGGATTGGTGTTTTTATCTGATCTGATTAGTTCAAACCAACTCAAATTTAACGTAAAAAAAACCTTTATTCAAGTGATTTTAAGTAATTTGTCTAATTTACGATGGACATTTTTCCAGTATATGATGTACAACACTGGCATATGTAGAAAGTGATGATTTACTTCAATTGCTTTAATTGGAGGGTCCGGCCCTTGGTATTTTGACCGTCCCTCCACCGAGCAAACTTGCCTACCCCTGCGCTACACTGTCGTCATTATTCTTTCACCCTCTACTCTGTGATGGCAAGCCACTGTTGAAGCCACAGCTGCCCTGGGATAGACCAATGGCCGCTGGCTGCTCTGCTTTGTGACGACGACACTAGGGGCCGCCATTGCTGTAGTACCTCCATATAGCCGCTAGTATCCCATTGGAATGTATTGCGCGGTAAAGCCTGGTTTCTAATTTTTTGGAACTTGCTACAGCTAGATATTCCTCCTGTGATAACGCTGGGTTAGTCACAATTAAAGAAACCAGTAAGGCCAAAAGCTAAGTGTGTTGTGTGGGAGGCGAGGCCTAGCTTCATTATGGTTTTCCTCTTTAGCTTCGCCACTTTTCGCCAGTAAGTTCAAATGAATGCAAGTACCTTCATGACGTAAACACGCTTGCTGAAACTCTGCCATGTTGCTGACTTCCTGTCAAGTTTAAAGCAGTACTAAGTAACTCTTGCCCCTAAAAAAAATTGCAACATGCTACGACACCTGCAGTTGTGCTTATGGCCTATAAGCACAACTGCAATTTGTTGACTTATTAATTGTCCGTGAGAGTAAATACTACGCTGACAGAAAAGACAAAGGGACAGAGGGATATTGTACATCCACTTACACAATGGAGATCATTTTTTTACTCAAACTTGGCTGTGAATACTGTTTAAGTGGGGCTAGCCCGCAGTTAGCTTTCCCCGTTAGCCTGTTAGCTTCTTCTGCATGATTCTATTAGTGTGTGTTGGTGACTCCGACCCGATGGCAGTCAAGTTGCAATTGTGGTTTTCTGGCCAGAGACACCAGGGGGAGATGAAAGACCCTCCAATCATCCCATTAACACTTGTATTACCCCCAGAGGGACTACAAAATGATTTATTAAGGTAAAAAAGTTACTTAGCACTGTTTTTAGGCGGACACATGCGCACTAGCACTGTCAGTCTGAACAGCAGCGGGAGAAATGAGATCAGGGAAAAAACATTTGAACATTTTCTGTGTGAGACTTTGCGATGTATCAGCCCTTGCTCTGGCTGAAATTATGACACGACTTTCTAGATTTCTGTGAGCACAACCGACAAAAGTGAGGACATTTGAAAGTGTAGTACTTTCTGCTCCTCTACACTTCAACCTGAAAGGACTCACAGAGACCGAACAGGCATTAGAAAGTTTTATTGAACATATGAATCATTATTGGGGCTCAGACCCCAGAACGATATGAGCTGCATTGAACGCTAGCCAGAATCTTCCCCGGAGCCTGGACACTGGTGGTGGTAGAAGGAAACCCGGGGTGGCCCGTCGATGAGCAGCGCTGAGGAGAGGCCAGGCGGAGAAAGGGGTGGAGGAGGGTCGTAGCACGGCTGGGAACTCTGAGTGATTGACCAGGGGGCTTAAAGAGGGGGTACTATGCTTTTTCAATCACATAGCACCAGTCTATATTACACTACAATGATGACCAAACCTTCTGTTGGTCTGTAAATGCAGTAAATTAGAATAACTGCCATGTATAAAATGTCTCTCTCAAAATGGCTGTAGTGAATGTCTTGAAATAGGCCTCTGTCTCTTTAAGAACCTCTGACCCTTTCCGACACGCCCCCTCCACACGCTGTCTGTGGCATCAGTGGGGAGGGGGTTCTGCTGAGGAGCAGTGGCTGGTTACTCGGCTGGTGACGAAAGCTCGGAGGCGTCTCCAGGAGGTGGGGGCGTTCCTAGGAGGACTCAGGCAAACCTATCCCTAAAATGGCCGCCACCAGAGTTTTTACAGATTACTCAAAAATACGTGAATGTGCCAAGGCAACACTTCAGGCATGTTTTTAATGAGGGAATGACATAATAACATAAAGCTTGAAAAAGTCAATTTTGCATAATACCCCCCTCTTTAAGAAGGAGAGTCTGAAGAGTAGCTGGAGCAGGGACGAGCGCCGCGGTGATTGGCTGACGTGTAGGTCCGGCTTAAGCTGGGTCTGTGATTGGATAATTGAAGAGCTGCCGGTGATGAGGAGATGAATGAATGCAGCTGGTTTGTCTTCCAGGTTGAATTTAAGCATAAGCTTCATTTCTATTAAGTAAATTTGTGCACATGTTTATTCATTCTAAAAACCTAATGGCGGATACTCCAGAACAGTAGGTGGCGCTGTACATATGTACGGTCAAATGCCGCCGACTCACAACAAGGAAGGCGGTTTGTCCCCGTCGTGTTGCCGTACAGAGGGGAGTTCAGGGCGCAATTTTCATGTTTTTGAAGCCACAAAGATGGATTTACTTTCTACTTTAAATACTTGACATTTTCAGTCCCTTCTTTTTGAAAGTATCTGAAGATTTTAGTCATGGACGACTAAATGTGAGTAAAATAACCCTCATGATGAAACGTTTCAGTTGGCAAAGTAAACGCTGCTTTTACCACGTTGAAAAGCAGCAGAATCAAATGGTTTCCTGATTTAGACGCTCTCGTTCGGACACATTTTTTTCAAAGTTTTTTTGTCTTCCCTCCTTCACTGGCTCCATCTCGGGGCAGTATAACTCACTTGGCCGCGGTATTGACGAGCCGAACGGCGTATTGCTCATGTAAAAGAGAACAAAACAAGCCGATGGAGCTTTCTTTTGCTTTACTGCCCTCTGGAAAACATCAATGGCCCGATATCGCCCCGGTTTACATAGAGGAGGCATGGCGGCGTTAAGCCTGTAGACAACAGAGCAGATTTAGCGCCGCGTTTGTACATTTTCTCCGAGCGGATCGATGATGGAGTCAGTTCATTTTCCACAACATCAATACGCAGTACAGTGGGCCGCAAACAGCGAGGAGCGAGGAGGAAGTGGACTGGGAGCAGAACTTTAGAAGCAGGAGGAGGAGAAGGAGGAAGGATTTTGTCGGTCCCAGGAAAACACTGACTTTCGAAAACCCTAACCCAGTGTAACGCCTCATTTGAAAGCTAAGACCAACACAAAACTGAGCTAAACAGTTGTTTTTCCTCACGTTGTTGCCGCGTTGTCATGACTTTTTTCACGTTCTGTTTCATCTCATTTAATTGTGACTTTGTTATTGCGTTGTCGTCACTTTATTGCTGCACTTTCATCACTTTTTTGTCACCGTCTTGTGGCTTCTTGGGTTGGGTTTTCTTTTGACACTTTTTTTCAAGAAGCTTTTTGGAGAAAAAAAATGGAGAAAATGTATTTGGCTCAGGCAGGGGTCAAAGGAGCAGGCCACCTTTTTTCCATGCTGAGATATGTTCTTACCTGAGCTTAGACGAGTTGATGTGTACCTGTCTGGTCTTTTTGTGTGCTCAGTCACGCAAAAAGACCAAAGATGTTGTTAGCAAGGACACAACGACAGTCTGCACCTGCAGGAGCCGGAATTCGAACCCCCGACATTACGATTGTTAGAGAATTAACAATGGTGTTGGAGAGGATGGATGAAAAACAGGCAGCAGTCTGGATGTTTTATACAGGAGAAGTTTATTTACCATCAGTGCGGGACCCGGAGACATGAACTAAAGACATAGCGCTAGTCCTACCATTCAAGTCTGTCTATGCTTCCACAGAAAAGTACCTCTCAGAGCGTCATACTGGCACGCAAGCTTTCAGTGGCTGAGAGTGCCTGAGCACCACAGTCAAGGCTATGACAGAGATAGTACGACTGTACAGCCTGACCCAGTGTGATACATTTAATGTTATCCTCTAACACCGATCATGGGCCACTGTCGCCCCAGTATAGTCCAAAATGTTACGCAGTGTTTGCAGCACATTTTGTACATATTTCTGATGGTTTGCAAAAATATTGCCTCATCATTGTCATCGAGAAAGTTCTTGGGTTGTTCTGGTACCAAGGTGAGTACCTACATCCAGACCTATGTCATACCAAATGCTATGCAGGCAATAAAACCTCTAATAATCATGTTTGTGTATCTTTTTTTCCCTCTGCAGAATCAAGCAGCATAAGTCACAATGCACAGACTTTGTTTAATCTGCATAATGAGCCGTGTGCTGTAGGTTTTGGCATATTTTCACAGGCTTTGTTATTGTTGTTCTCACTTGCTGCGATATTGGACTGGTACTCGGTATCAGTGACTGCTCTGAACCATAGACTCTAGAATTAATAGACAACGTCTCCTCAGTACCTGTACCATAATGACTGAAAGGGAAATCATGGCGGATTTAAGCTCTGACGGAGCATGTTCCTTAATAGGGCATAAGGGCGGGATCTTCATTGTAGACTCCGACCCTCGTGTAGTTCGGTCATAGCTGCACCATTAGCTCTAATGCTAACGGCCTGTCAATCAAAGTCCGACCCTCATCAGTATATTTCTAAAATGTTCCTCACGAAAACCCGCCTGGTCCCTTCAATTGTAGCTAACCCAGTGTTATCACAGGAGCGGTATCCAGCCATAGAAAACAAGCTTTACAGTTGTATAGAACGTGTCTAAAGTGCAATGCTTTCTAATGGAAAACTAGCTTGCTCTGCCGCCCCTAGTCATAAAGCAGTGCAACCATTGTGCTGAACCCAAGTATCGGATAGGGAGGGAAAAGTGCAACAAAAGTTCCCAAAAATATTGAGATATTCATTTTTGCCACTATCGCCTCTCACTAACATATCACTAAATACACTAACTGAGCTTTTACATGCACTTTCACCGGGCTCGATCTGATCATTTCAACACGATTTAGCCGTTTGGAGGTTAGCATGTTGTTTGTAGCTTTCCCCGTGGCTTCACTGTGAACTTGGCCGTCGATTTGAACACAGACATTTGAGCAGCTTGTGATGCGCAATACAAATCTAAGCCCTTATTATCCATAATTGTTTTTTTTTCTCTCTCTCTCTCTCCATTGTGCGTCTCTCTCTTCAGCACCAGGCCGGCCGTATGTCAGCAGCCCGGTCTCCCATGATGCCTTGCCGCCCTGGCGTAGTCGTCTGCTCGCCATATTGTGTTTGGTGCGACCCGGACCTTTCCTAACGAGCCCGGAGTGAAGCGCTTTTGTCGCCGGTTGTTGTCTTTGAGGCGGCTGGCCCTGGCCTCGCGGTGCCCGGCCCGGAGTGTGTTTGTGTGGGCTCGGGTCCCCGGTGCCCCCCCCCCCCCCCCCCCCCCCCCCTCCCCCCCACGTGGACCCTCCAGACGCCACACTCCGCTCCGGGGCCCCGAACAGATGTCCCCCCACTGCTCACATGTCAAACAACACGCGACAAACATGTCCGCCACAACAACAGGCAAACAAAGGCTGCTCAGAGGCTGCTCATGTGACGAGTGCAGTGTTTTATCTACATATTAAGGCAAGTTTGATTTGAGATTCTTCTAACGTCACCTTTTGTGATGGATGTTTTATATTGTCCACTAGCCCGACAGAGATGTAAATGTCTTCAACATTGCATTTGCACCAGCCGGTTCCTTTGCCCATTCATTCACAAATATTGACATGTTTTGTACCCGTATAGTCCTGCGAAAGGAGGCCGAGATGAAGCTGTGATCAAAATACAGTCATTTAGTTTCTGGTAGGACAGCCTCTGCGCATGTGCAGACGTTTAAGGGCCCGTTTTCTCAAAATTAGGTTCACATTAGGTTACATTAATTAGGTCACATTTTGGTACTTTTTTGCTACACTTTCGTCTGTTTTTTGTCACTTTTTGGTTGCTCTTTCATCAGTTTTTCAGTTTTTCAGTCACATTTTTGTTGCTTTTTTGTCACTTTTTTGCTGCACTTTCATCGCTTTTAGTAAATTTCTTGAAAACACTTTTTCAAGAAGCTTTTAGATTTTGGTAATGCCAAACGGGAGAAAATGTGCTCGGCTCAGGCAGGGGTTAAGAGGTTTAAAAAAAGAGGGAAAAGGGTGTGTGGGGGGGATTAACAAAGGAGGAAAAAATGTGCAACAACATCTCCACGTAGCTCCTACAGACTCCAACCTTTTCAGTTTTGTGCATAACAATATTTTGAGGTTTTTATTTTATTGGTTTATTTGGTCGAGACAGTGCATGTTAATGAACACACAATGTGTCTCATGTAAACAAGCCGCTTGGGCTAATTTCCATCCGTCGTCCCACATGCGCACTCTCAAACCCACTCTCATTCATCCTGGCCTATTGTACATGTTTTTAGTGGTAGGGAAAATCAGAGTACCCGGAGGAAACCTACGCAGACACGGGGAGAACATGCAAACTCCACACAGAAAGGCCCCGTCCACGTGGGAATCGAACCCTGGACCTCCTAACTGTGAAGCACAAAGGAGACCTACAAATGTCTTCTTCTGAAACACTGAAGAGGCACCAAGAGTCCTCACACCTGCAGCCGAGTGGAGGCGTCACAGGAGGCGCTACAGGAAACAAAAAAAGGAGGTATTTGGGAAGGACTCACAGATAAGACACACATGCCTTCTGTGACTATTATTCTGGTTAATGGATGTTCACTGGAGAATAAAACAGATTCACTGCAAAGCCCATCCCAGAGGATGGTGAAAGACTGTTGTGGAGCGGAGGGAGCTGCACAGGAGGAGGAGGAGCTCAGGTTTCCTCGACCTATAAGAACATGCTGGTCAGGTTGGCCCAGTCGCAGTAGCTCAGGACTAACACCTGAACACTATTTCGTTGTAAAGTTGTACAATGACAAATAAAGCACTTACTTACTTTTTCCAGGTGGAGTAAATGAATATCTAATTGCTAGCCTGATCAATTGAGCTTTGAACCAAACAGTTACAGATGAGAAGGGCTGTGTAAAAAAATAATAATAATAACACCTACAGACAAGGCCGGATTTATGCAGGGGCTTACAGGGGGTAAGCCCAGGGGCCCAGCAGGCTGAAGGGCCCCTGGACATAAGGGGAAAAAGAGAGTTCTCTCTCTCTCTTTGCAGAGTCCCTCACATGTAAGGCTTATCAGATGACCTCGCACCCAAGACTAAAGCAGGACTAAACCAAGACTAAAGCAGGACTAAACCAAGACTAAACCAAGACTAAAGCAGGTCTAAACCAGGACTAAACAAGGTCTGAGCCTTTTTCTTTGAGTTGACACTGGTAAAAAAAAAAAAGTGCCTATTGGTCTGTTAAAATGCATGAGAATGCACCAAATTGCACAATTAAAATAAAAAAAGATCTGTGTAGGAGGACCCCCAGAGCCCCCTTTTAAATGAGTCCCCCCACCAGTCTGGCAGTAGCAAAGGTTCTTCCGCGAGCGCCACGGAACTCAAATTGGGGTCATTATTTTTATATTTTTAAACTAGTTCTAGAAGTTACTTGTGTATGTTAAAATGTTTAAAATTCATTAATTTATCCTGACATTGTAAAGCGAGAGAAATCAGACAGACATATAGTATATGGGGGGTCCTGAAAAAACTTTAGCCCCAGGGCCCATTTTATTTACATCCGGCCCTGCCTACAGAGTGGAAACATCAAGGAGCAAACAGGAAAGAGGTGGAATCAGGCCGTAATGCTGAAGACGAATTCAAAGTCCATCATTTTTCCTTCTGAGCTAAACCTGAGCAGGATAATCACCCATGTACGTACCTGTGGTCTCACAGAGATGGTTCGAACCTACAGGGCCAGGACTTCGTGCTCTCACGGCGCATGTGTGGCCCTAATTGCCGCCCGTAAAGAATATAACAGGCGGTTGCCAAATTGCTCTTGAAGATGATGAAAGCGCCGCACAAACTTTAGCCCCTGTCTCCGTCAGACGCACCGCTGCTTTGTGATATTTTTACACTTGTCTTTCCCACATCTCTGTCAGTTCAAAGTGCTGCCAGACATCCAACGTTATCCGCAAATAGACACACACAAAAAAAAAGGCCTTAAAATATGAAAACCCGATGTGCAAATCCCCCCTCGCTGAAGCGACGCCACACTGTACGCGCGCACGGGGGAAGCGAGGGCCGTGCGCGCCGGGCGTTTGAAAAGGCGACCTCACAAATGCATTCGGCCCCAAAAATTCATGTAAACAGCGGTAAGTCGCGGAGCTTTTAAAAGGGAAGAGGCGCAGAGAGGATAATGACGAGAGAGCGGATTCAGAACGGGCCCTGCATACAGATGACACGGGTGAGGCAGGAGAGGGGCTATAGGGAACTGTGGCTGCAAATGTAAATCTGTATGAGAGCCTGCACCGCGCTCAGGTCTCACAGGAACCAAGTTTGCAAAAGCTTTAAAGGCCGACCGTCTGGGATGAACTTTTCTTTATTTAAACCATGTCAGTAATGCTGTTTTTCCATCAGAAACGTCCAGAAGTCACGCTTTGTTTTACTTGAGTAATCCTGTAAAAAAACAAAACAATTATTGACCTTTACAGACCAGGATAGTCCCACTGAGATGAAGAATCTCTTTTTCAGGGGAGTCCTGGCTCCAGAGGGAAACCTATTGTACATGTTTTTAGTGGTAGCCGGAGGAAACCTATGCAGACACGGGGAGAACATGCAAACTCCACACAGAAAGGCCCCGTCCAGGTGGGAATCGAACCCGAGGCCTTCTGAAGCACGAAAACTAATGGCTGTTCTACCGTGCCGCCCATATTCAACTCCTCTTTTTTTCCAAACATCTTGTTCCACCTGATGATGTCATTAAGTGGTTCACTCATTCTTCAGGAAGTGCACCAGTGTGTTTTAAAACCCTTACACTTCCATCTGCTTACGTCTGGCTACTTGCTAACAGCTATTTATTGTCCTGGTTGCAAATTAATTTTATTTTTGTCCCAGGATGGGAAAGTCTACATTTGCATATCGACTCCCTGATTGGTCAGATTCGTACTAACGCCTGAAAAACACCTTTTGTAAACTGCCCTATCCTTAGGGTTAGGGCTGAGGTAAAGTTAGGGTTAATTCTATCCTTAAAGGAACAGGCCATCATGTTTATATACTGAGATATGTTCTTACATGAGATTAGACGAGTTTATACGTACCTGTCTGGTCTTTGTGCGTGCCCTCAGTCACGCAAAAAGCCCAAAGATGTTGTTAGCATTTAGACTCTCCCAACATATTCCTATAGCTCCAAACGGGGTGAAGTTAGAAGCGACCAAGCTCTTTCACGGGCACAAAGACCAGACAGGTACGTATCAACTCGTCTAAGCTCAGGTAAGTCGATGGCCTGTTCCTTTAAGGTTAGGATTAGGTATTAGCTACAGTTGGTTTAGATTAGTTTAAGATAGGGTTAGCAGTTAAGGCTCGTGCTTCACAGCAAGAAGGTCCAGGGTACGATTCCCACTGTTTCCGCATAGGTTTCCTCAGCAGTTAAAACATGTACAATAGGCCAAGATGAATGAGGGACCGTTGGCGCAGATACATAGCTTACCACCACCGAGGATGGAGTGAATGTAAAAGTGTCTCATGTAAAGCGCTTTATGACCATGTCTGTGAAAGGCACAATACGAATAAAGTTCTTCTTCGAAAAGTATAAATAAAACTAACTAGAAGAAAGAAAGAAAGAAAGAAAGAAAGAAAGAAAGAAAGAAAGAAAGAAAGAAAGAAAGAAAGAAAGAAAAAGAAAGAAGGTCTTGAATATTGTTTATAGTTTGGTTGGGAAAGTCAGTGCACGTTGATGAACAGACTTGAGACTCATGCATGTAAACCACTGGGCGAGGAAAGCGCTTCTCTTTGGTCCTCATGGCGAGGAGCTGACACTGCTGCGATACCACCCCCTGGTGGCCAGGAGCAACTCCAAAATAAACTTTTTTAATTCCAATGGTCACTTTGCACCTCCCAAAAACAGCTTAAAAGCCTGGCTCCAAAGAGTTTTCTTTTTTCTAACAACTGCTGTGACAACTCTGGGAAGGGTATTTTTAACCACGTTGATTTTGTTCTATGGAGTTGAAATGTTCTAGCATGGGGCTTTGATTGATGGGCTCTGGAGCACTAACCCATTAGTCTCAAAACTTACCATTAAGCAGAGGTGCTATTAGGTGTGCTGTAGGATTTGAGAGCCATATACAAACACTGGCCCCGTACTCATTTTCGGACTAATGGAACATCGGACGAACGGGCCGACCCCCCGCAGCCACCCCACCTCCCACCTGAGGAGTAAACGTTTAGGCGTCTTGACTTAATCCACCAAACGCTCTTTGCTAACCCCCCCCACTCCTGAAAGAAAGATTTCACTGCACATTCCTGACAGGCATTTCCATAACAATTTTCTTATTCCGACGCAGGCGCTGGTCAAGAGCCGCTCGCACCAATCACCTCCCATTGTTGTCCCCGTGTTGTGAGTAATTTGAACTTGCTAACGACTTGACCGCGCCCACCCTTTCCCCCCGATCCTCCGCGTGATGAACTGACTCCTGCGTTTGTATTTACATAAAGCGAAGGTGCGCGGTAACGGAGGAGCGTAATCAAAACCGCTGCCACACATCTCCCCCTCGCTTTATTAGCATGACAAAGAACACAATCATTTCGGATATGCCTGGATGGAGTTTTCATTTACTCCCACTGATTTATTAACAAAAGTGTCAGGAATGCCGCGAGAGCTTCGGGGCCCCGGCCACAGAAAGACAGAGAGGAAAAAAAAAGAGAAAAGAAATTAGAAAAATAATGCAACGCAAATAAAGAAATGTCAGCGCGTGGAGATGGATGAGGCGGGAGGGAAAGTGGAGGAATGAAGGAGGTGAAGAGAGAGGAGTGAGTGAGGAGGGCGTCCGAGTGATTATGACTTCAGAGGAAACAGGACGAGGTTCAGTCAAACACGCCGGGTCATTTAGAAACTGGTGTTAGGATTACAGTGTATTTAAAGGCTCTATTACAAGATTCAGGAAGAAGAAACTTGTTTTCTCGACTGCTGTGTTTGTAGACATATTGAACAGATCCGTTTGTGGAGGCAAAACGAGTTTCTCCAGCTAAACGCAGACAAAACTGAGATTGTTTTTGTCCCACAGACACAAAGACAAAGTGTTATCAGTCACCGTGAGTCTCTCTTTCTAAAACTAAAAAATCAGGTTAGAAATCTAGGAGTAATCATGGACTCAGACCTGACCTTTAACAACCACGTCAAAGCAATAACATCAGCAGCTTTTTACCATCTGAAAAACATTAATTTCAGAGGAGTCAGAACCAGACTTAGAGAGACTTATCCATGTGTTTGTCTCCAGCAGGTTAGATACTGTAACGGCTGCAGAACATCTAGAACCAGGAAATACAACCATTTTAGTCCAGTGCTCCGGTCTCTGCACTGGCTTCCTGTCACTCAGAGAATATACTTTAAAACAGCTCTGCTTGTTACAAGTCTTTCCATGGTTTAGCATCAAAGTACATCTCTGACATGTTAGAGCCGTATGAACCATCTCGGGCCCTGAGAACTTCAGGGAGGGTCTCCTGGTGGTTCCCAGAGTCAGGACTAAACATGGTAAGGCTGCGTTTCAGTTTCATGCAGCTAAAATCTGGAACAGTCTTCACGAGGATGTGAGACAGGCCTCAACTCTGACAATGTTCAAATTTTTTTGCCTTTTATACTATACTTTATATATATATTTTATTGTAATTGATACATTTTATGTTGATGTTTTTATTGATTCTACTTGTTTTCTTGTATTTATGCAACTGTGAAGCACTTTGAATTGCCGTTTGTATGAATTGTGCTCTACAAATAAACTTGCCTTGCCATATCCAACAATATCTCCTTGAGAATACAAACAAGCGTGTTCTAATTAGTACACAATAGAAGTTATTCACAGCTACATGAAATAACACGGAAATAAAATCATAGATAAAAATCAATCCATGAAACATCATCATCAGAAGGCCCTTATGAGAGACTAAAGGTGCTTACACACCAAACGCTTTTCGGGCGTCAAAAACGCGGCTATAGCCCGTAGTTAGACGCTTAGGCTCACCTGAAGTCAGGTGCTTGTCTGTCCATACGTCAGCGTTTGTTCGTAGCTACAACAGTCATCGTTAGCCTCGAGGCCCAAACACATTCCCAGCGCAGATTCAGCCACTGAAATAAGTTTTCTTGTCGCCGCTTTTAATCCTGGGTGTTTAGGTAAAGAAACACTGAAATGTGTCGTTGTAAAAGTCCCAGAGCTGCCGGCATAGAATCTGCCCCGGTGGCTCAGCTACAACGTATGTCACTGTTGGAGAAAGCTCCTGATTGGTCGACGCTCGCGAATTTCTCCAAAAAGTTCAACATTTTCCAACTCGAGCGTCGGCCGCGCTCGACGCTCTGGAGGCGCGTCAAAAGCTTACCACGCGCGGAAAGCTTCAAAACGCGCCGCACAGGAGGCATGTGACTCGCTGCGGGATATTTTGACGCTCCCTGAGGCGCGTCCTCCATGTATTTTCAATGTAAACCTGACGCTTTGCCGCGTTTGGTGTGAACGCACCTTAACAGAGACCCTTCTGTCCATGGACCCTCCACCTGCAGGAGGAACCACGACCCGGCAACGGACAAGTGGAAGAAAATGGACGGATGGATGGATGGATGAAACATCAATACAACCCTTACTTGATAATAATAAATGATAATAAAGATAATGAATAATAATAAAGACACAGCCCCACCATCCCCCCTTGCCCTGAAATACTCTCCCACCCCCATCTCCATCGTGGACTCCTTCCATTTCCTGGGCACCACCATCACCCAGGACCTCACATGGGAGCCAACCATCAGCTCCCTCATCAAGGAGGCCCAGCAGAGGATTTTCTTCCTACGGCAGCTGAGGAAACTTAAGCTGCCGACCAAGATGCTGCTGCAGTTCTACACGACCATCATCGAGTCCATCCTCACCTCCTCCATCACCGTGTGGTTCCCGGTACAACAGACCCGGACAAACAGAGAGCAGCGGATAAGATCTGTGGAGCCAAAGGACATGTACTCCACCCGTCTCACCCATCACACAGTCTCTTCAAGGTCATGCCTTCAGGGAGGAGATTGCGGAATCCACGGGCCATCAGGAAGCTGAACTGCCTACCTTCCCTGACCTCCCTGTGCTTCCACACCTCACCAACATCAAGGACTTGAGAGACACAAACATTCCAAGTCACATGAATTGACAACAAAATATTTTCAATCTTTTGAACTCGTTTTTGTTGACTATTGAGGGTTGGTTCTCAAGAGTATTGCTGGGTTGCAGGTTCTAGAATGTGATGATGTCATCGGACCCAGCGGGGGGCAAGAGCCAGTTTTTCCTATTAATAACATTACACTTTCACAAGTCGTAGCTAAAAAGAAAATATATGAATTTAAAAAATGATCTTTAATATCAGTCACTGGGTCAAAGATCTCTCTGTACAAGACCAAAAATTTCCTCAAAAACAAAATAATTTTTCCTCTATATAACAGTATAGGCCTTTAGAACGCTGTGATGTCACCTGCAACCCAGCAATTGAGCAGAATGAGCACCAGACTTAGAGTTGCCAGATCCTTTCGCTAAAAAACAGTTCCATAATCCCAGCACCTGCAGTCATAAATCTCAGTGATTAAATTCTGGAGAATCATTTCATTTCCCCCCCCCCATTTATTCTTTTATTTCAAGCAGGGAGCACAAACAACAACACAACATGTAAAAATGACGACCAACTCTCATTTAGTGAGATCCTCAGCTTTCAAATATAGTAAAACCCGTGCGTGTGTCCTCATATGTAGCTTAAAGGAACAGGCCACCCTTTTTCCATACTGAGATATGTTCTTACCTGAGCTTAGACGAGTTGATACGTACCTGCTGGTCTTTGTGTCCATGGAAGAGTGTGGTCGCTTCTAACTTCACCCCTGTTTGGAGCTATAGGAATATGCTGGGAAAGGCCAAATGCTAACGTTTTGTGTGACAGAGGGCACGCACAAAGACCAGACAGGTACACATCAACTCGTCTAAGCTCAAGTAAGGACATATCTCAGCCTGTAAGAACGGTGGCCTGTTCCTTTAAGGCCTTCCAACCCAAGTCCCGCTGTTGTTGTAGGGCCTGTTTAGCTTACAAACTTTACTTTTACGGTAATTTCTAAAAATACCCTTTTCCTCTTCTGCTCGGGAGTGACTTTAGAACCACCTCCGAAGCCCCCATTAAAAACAAGCTGCGGCTAATTCCTGTGTCGTCCCTTTGTCCCCCTCTCCTCTGTCTCCATATATCTCTCCGTAACGACCAAAAGCCGAGCGCCGCACCTGGCTCGCTAATTAAACTTATAAATTCTCCCTCGCGGAAGAAAAAAAAAGAAGAAAAAAACGTGCGCTGACCACCACTGATTTATACGTCCGTGCAAATGAGACGGGCCCTTCCACATCCATCAGCGCGGCTCGGTTTTCTTTACGCTCGCCTCGTCCCCTTTGTCGGCGCCCGGGCACTCGGGGTCTGGACTTTGCAGCTTTCTGTCCGAGAGTCGTTTACGGCACGTCCGGGTCCGGGCCTGAAAAAGGCACTAAAGGAGAAGCGGGCGAGGGTAAGTCAAACTCCACAGGCCCAAAGTGGAGGTTGTTTTGAGGCTTTTTCACACTTGTAAAAATATGTGAAGGTATTTTCATTTTGTCTTGATTAAACCCTTTCCCGACAAACCGCACCCATTTCCCTGAATACTGCGTGTTCTGCGTTCCGTGTAGGGCTGGGTAACAGTTGCATTTGTTCTCCGATACCGGCACTTTAACGATACTCAGTTTAAGATACCAATACCTTCAGACCTGAGCTAAAGTATTTGTCATCTAAATCCAGCCATTATGGGTCAACCTGACTGGGGGAAACCTGGCTGCCTTCAGTCTGGTCTGAAATGGTGCCCCGCCTCCTGGGTTTGTCCCTGTTTCAGAGCGTGGTGTCCTGCACTGGTCAGCTCCACCTCCTTCCTCTTCCTCCTGCGCAGCTCCCTCCGCTCCACAACCGTCTTTCACTATCTTCTGGGAAGAGCTTAGCAGTTCATCTGTTTTATTCTCCAGTGAACGTCCACTAGCCAAAACAATAAATGTGTGGCTTAGCAGTGAGTCTTGCCCAGATACCTCCTTGTTTGTCCCTTTTTTGCTTCCTGTAGCTCCCCATTATGATGCCTCCACTGTGCTGCAGGTGCTGTTTACTTTTTAAAAGCTTCTTTTTTCAGGACCTTTATGAACTCTATGAAGTAAAAAAAAATCACCGAACCTCACAAAAACACGGCAACGACATTCAAAAGCATTTATTTGAGCTGAAACTTGTCACTTCCTTTAATGCTGTCTCTGGACCAACAGCATCAAAACTGTATGTTTTATATTTTCAGTACCTGCTTTCGATACTTTTTCTGATACTATGTATGATATACATGCGATATATATCATACCGGTATTGTTTAACGGTACCCCGCCCTGGCCGTGAGTGATAAATGTATTTCAAAAGAGCGTGAATGTGCTCAGTACTTTAACAAAAGCTGATCTTGTAGTTTCAGAAAAAAAACTGTACAACAGAGAGCCTACACAAACATGTCATCAAGTTTGACAAATGTAACATCTTTTTGAGAAATGTGTTTATTTTCTTTTTAATTTGTGCATCAGACTAAAGACGGAAAAAATAATGTTCATTTGTGGCGTCCTGCCCCTCGTGGAACCGCCATCTTAACATGGTGGAGGGGTTTGAGCACCCGAAGGATCCTGGGAGCGATGTTGTCGGTTTGCCGGTAGGGTCTCCCATTGCCAACAGGTCAGCGGTTCAGAAGCCCCTTATGAGAGACCATCAGGCCCGGACACAATCATGAGGCCGTCCTTCTGTGGACCCACCACCTGCAGGCAGGAGGAGCCATAAGGGGATGGTGCAATGTGATTTGGGCATCTCCTACAGCCGCCCCCACGACCCGGCAACGGAAAAGTGGAAGAAAATGGATGGATGGATGGATGGATGGATTGATGTGATGTCCTAAAAAAGGAGTAGGGGGAGTTTTAAAACTTCTGAGTCTAGTACTGTCCATGTACATTATGTCTAAGGATAAAATTGTACTTGCAATTGGCTCCATGTCATTCAAATATTTGGTTGTAGCGCATTTATCTTTGATTACAGCTCGCATTCGCTGTAGCATTGTTTCAATACACGTTTGCAATGTCAAAACATCCAGTATCGCATGAATTTTTCACCAAGACCTTGATTACGTGAGAGTGCGACCACTGTGCAAAGCCTTCTCCAGCACGTCCCAAGGATTCTCAATGGGGTTAAGATCTGGACTCTGTGGTGGCCGATCCATCTCCTGCTCCCTGGACCACTCTTTGATCATGTGAGTCCCACGAAACCTGGCATCTCGGAATATGCTCGTACATCAGGGAAGAAGAAATCCATTGATGGAATAACCTGGTCATTCAGGATGTTCAGGTCGTCAGCTGATCTCACATGGTGTTGTCGACTCCAGATCTGAACAGTTATTTAAAGGCAGGTGGTGGACACTTTCATTTTGGTCGGGCGATGTATCATATGAGCTAAAAGATACAGACACAGAAGTGATTTCTAAAACTGAGCAGGTTGTGCGTGTTCTTCTCCTTCTCACCGTCTTCCTCTTTGGGCGACCCCACGCTCCCCTCTCCTCCCCTGGGCTAAACATGACCCGGGACCCCCCCCTCTCGCTGCCCTCTCTGGTCTAAAACTGGACATGTTGTGTGTGTGATCTCCTCCGCCCCAGGCCCGCGGCGCTCTGGGCGACCCCGCACTCCCCTCTCCTCCCCTGGGCAGACTGTGACCCAGGACCCCCCCCCCTCTCGGAGCACTCGCTGGACCTCAGACCAGACTCTTTGCACACTTAGCGCCTGGCCACGGCTTGTTGCTTTTGGCTCGGCGTTAAGTCTGGCATGTGTCCACTCTCGGGTTCGTGGCTTCAGACCAGCGCTCGGAGGCTGCACTGCAAAACAGATATGGCTACGGGAGATATTAAGATGACTAGGTTTTCGGCCATTTTGATTTTGTCTTGACCATACGCTAAACTTCATCATTATTTCTCAGGGACTGGGCCTACGAACTTGCCATGTTCATCAACCGTAGAGCTTACATTGAGCTTTCATTGACAGAAGCTGAGGTCAGATGCCTCCTGGACCATTACCTGGGAGGTCTTCACAGAGTGTCTGGATATTTCTGCTGAGAATGATGCCTCCATGACCCTGCCTTGGAAAAGTGGGAAGGAAATGATGGATGAATAAGACTGCCACCCCTCAGAATTATTTATATGGTTCTATCTGCCACTCAAAATTTAGTTATTCACTTATTCTTGTTCTTGGCCATAGATATTTACTCATATATTTGTTTAATGAACTTGCAAATTCTAGTTGCTCTGGTAGGAAAACAGTATAAAGTCTCCCTAAATGTACATCCAGAAGGCCAAGAGTTGAAACGGTAGAATCAGCTTTTTTGTCATTGTGTATTGGGGGAAAACTGGCGCAGCAGTTCGACTTAACTTACCTTAACTTAATCTAAGTCTGCTAAGTTCTTATAGCCAGACCTGTGTGTTATTTCGTATCTGACAGCTTCACATGGTGTTTCTGTGTCTGCTCAGCTGATGTGAACAGGTTTCGGTTCTGTCTTCTTGCTTGTAGCAGGAAGACTTCTTCAGAACTGTGTCCCAGGTGTGAGAAAGTTGGCACCACCCGTCGTCCTGGTTCACAGCCTGGGGAGCGCGCTTCCGGATATCGATGACTTCTCTGATCCAGTGCTGGTATTTGTTGCTCTCGGTGCCGACGACATGGGCATAGCACCGATCCATGAGGTGGTTCTCCAAATTGCGGTGGTCTGACATGTGGCAGACATCAGCTGTTCGTCTGGTGCCTCGCGAGAAAGCTTTTGATATTTCCTTTTCACGATCAGTCTTATGTTCTTTGTTCCTGATATTGAACGCTCTACCAGTTTCTCCCACATATGATGGATCAGAGAAGTCATTGAGATCCGGAAGCGTGTTCTCCAGACTGTGAACCGGGACGACGGGGCGTACCAACTTTCTCACACCTGGGACACAGTTCTGAAGAAGTCGGACTGCAGATGGCGCTCCTTGTATCATTACTAGAAGACCTCATGAACCTATTTGGTCTAATTGTAAGACTTGGAGGGCTTGGAGGAGCTCATATGAGATGAGTCTTTTGCAATGTTCCGAGCTCCTCTGAGGCAGCGTGAAGAGGCCAGTTCTTCCAGTGTGGCCAATGAGCAATCGTCCGAGTCAAACCCTCACCCAAACTATCCCCATCACGAAAAAACAAGACTCTCCTTCGAAAGCCCACATTGTTTTGCAGTGTGTGGGGCGGAGGGGCGGGGGGGGGGGGGGGCAGTTGGCAGCGGAGCGAGAAAGCGCCGGGGGCAGTTTGGCCGGAGCACGTGTTTGACAGAGTGGATTACAGCACCTGATGTTGTGAGGCTTAACACATGCAGCCAGAGCACACACAGACGCTCTCACAGGGGCGCGGGGGGGGGACCGTGGGGCGGGCCGCGGCCGAGGGGAACGCTAAAACAGCTAAAACACGGAGTGACACGCCAGACGGGCCCGTTTCACTGATGCAACAGCTTTTGATTTTTACTCCACTCATTGTTTACAGCAGGTCGTGGCAGGAAGAGGTGAAACTTCGACTATATTTAGCTTTCTGGTCTTTCTGTTTCTTTGTTTGAGTGCTGTAGGGATGGGTAACGTGACATTTTATTTTATACCGGTACTTCAACAATACTTGGTTTGCAATACTGATGCCTGAATGATACTTTGTTCAATAGCTAAACTCATATATTTGTCTCTAGAACCAGAACATCGGGAAATAATGTGTTTCCCATGTGTGCTGAGACAGGCTCCAGTAACGGCCTTCATTTGGGTCAGGGATCGTCCAGTGTCTTGCCGGGCGGCCAGTCGGATCCTCGGGCTCAGTGCTGGGGACATGTACTTGGGTTTTCCACTTGACTAACTTGTTTGTTCCATAACCCTCAGGATCTGTCCCACCTCAGCCCGACCACCCTCAAAACCAGAATGTTCTTTTGTTGCATATTGAAGTTCTACATTGAACCTTGTTAAGATCAAACCATGAGACCAGAATGTGATTAATTTTATTTTATTATTTCTCAACTGTACTTTTTGATTGTGAATTTTACATATTTTGCAAAGTTCAGGCTCTGATTGGGATTTACACATTTTTTGCTGACACAGGCTTATAGAAAGAATCCCCATGCTGCTGTGTGCGCTCTAAGCATTTTGAACTCCACATCAGCCTGGGGACCATGGCTGAAATTTTCCCATGGATTTGGGACCAACAACAGAACGAGGAGGGACGACAAGACGATGACACGCTATTCGACATACAGAAGCTTGTAGCTTGTTTATGGATAAAACATGGATCCAACATGACAGCAGCAGACGCGATGCCATCCTTCGATCAAGCTTCAGACCGTGTTCTAAATAGTTTACAGCTGGTACGTCATCTGATACGATTGACTATGGCTACGTGCAGACGCATATGATAGACATTCAGCCCAATAAACGGCTATGGACGATCGTAAAATCTCCAAGGGTGCGCCCAGCCACCCTGCGAAGGAAGCTCCTTTCAGCCGCTTGTATTCGCGATCTTGTCCTTCGGTCATTACCCAGATCTCATGACCATAGGTGAGGGTGGGAACGTAGATCCCTAAATATCACGTGTGACTATAGTCTGGTTCAGTTCAATTCAAATTCGGCATTTCTGACCATTTTTTTGGGTCAAAATCTTGTGGTTTTGAGTTCTTGCTTTGACTACAGTGAGAGGTTTTGAGAAACTTTGTAACAGAGGCTTGTAAAGTGCAATACAAGTGTAAGCCATTATCATTATCAACACAAGAATATACTGTGTTGGAATAGTTTAGTGCAATATTCAAGACAGTTATGATGATGTTTTGTCATCGTGCAGCCCTAAAAAAAAACCTACAGTTCAGATGAATGTGATTCTTTTTCTGTTCATTCATTTGAGTCCATTATGCTCTGTGAACATTCATCTTCATCACGAATTGCAAATCTAATCGCAGTCGGGTCAGTTCTTCCTAAACTGTCGGGCTAACAGTGTGAGTATTGCCACAAATATCCCATAAACAAAATCATTTAAAGGAGATTTACCTTGAACACACGCAGCACCACCAGTGAGCAGTCACACGAGTCTTGGCGAGATCAAATTCATGCTTTGGGGCGATTGGGGAAACACAGGTGAGCGGCGCGAGTGCTTATTGTTGAATTTGATTGCGTCTGCCAGCGCTCAGTGGTTGTGTTTCGAAACAGGTCGGCTTTAATTTGGCAGAATCCCTTGTCCAAATCCCCCGTAATTATAATCACTGGTTCAGAAATGAAACCCAGCACACGCCGTGAAAGACTTGGCTCCGGTCCAGACCTGGGAGACGCTCGCGGCGTTTGGCTCGGGTCCAGGCGGAGTGACACCTCCTCCGCATCGTCCCACACAGGATCTCTGTCCCACTTCTGCCTGTGCTGAGGAAGACAGGGGGGAGGAGGGGGGAGAGAGGGGGGGAGAGAGATTGAACAAAGGAAATTAGCAGCTTTCACTATTATAGGTATATACGAGAATCTCCCCCGATTTGTCACTTACTCCCACACACGCTCTGGTCTCCATGTCCCAAATTCAACAAATGACTCTAACTTTTATTTATCTAACTATTTATTTTGGGTGACTATTCATCTCTACCTTGGATTCTTGCACCGATAAAAGTTCCTATAGTCGTTGAAACTGTTTACTGACCAGGGCAATGAAACAGATTCTGATTCTGGACGATATTCTTGGCTTTGGTCAGTACAGAACTGTTCTGCTGCACAACAACCAACAAGTATTTACACTTGGACAGATCAACACACTCTGCCAGGCAAACAGTGCTTCATTTGATCCCCTGTTTGGAGGAACACAATCCTCCTTTCAGTTTTTAAGGTTAAAGAGTTCGATGATATAATCGTGTTTAACTCATTGACTGCCAATGGCGTCTATAGACGTCAATTAGGTTTTTCAATGGGAACAGCTGCAGCAAAGCCTTGAGCATGTCTGGTGTTAAAATCTTAGTTGTGCTGCCTAATGCTGCCACCTAGTGACTTAATAAAAGAACTACAACTTCTTTTATTGAGTCACTAGGTGGCAGCATTGCTCTTTCGTTTTCTCAGCTTTTTGGTCAGAAAACAGCATTTTGGGTGATTTCACCTATTTTCTACGGACGATTACTAAAGAATGGAAAGAAGAGAGTCTAATCTTTCTTTTGGTGGGTTTCGTGTTGACATAGACCTAGACCTACATTTTCTGTGGGTCTTGAAAAAACAGTCAACATCCTGAAAAACCTCTGGTAGTGGGAGCTCTCTGATTTGAAAATGTCTGTCAGTCAATGAGTTAGACAGTGTTTCGTAGACATGCACAGATCCAGCTTTTTTGCTTCCAATACCGATACTGGGGTTTGAGTATCTGCCGATAGCCGATATTAACCAATACCAAGAGACTTTCTTAAAAGTGGCTGCTATGAGTGAAAAAAGTGAATGCTCTCGTTTCTCCATCAATAAAGTCTTATCTGTTTCTGCTATGTATCTATTATCAATTATTGATAAACTAATGTTAAAGCATAACAAAGTAACTTGTTTACATTAATACATCTTTTCCATAGTCCTTCTTCGGGGGTAATACAAGTGTTAATGGGATGATTGGGGAGTCTTTGATCTCCCCCTGGTGTCTCTGGCCAGAAAACCACAATTGCAACTTTCCTGCCTCCAGGTCGGAGTCACCAACTTACACAGTATTTACAGCCAAGTTTGAGTGAAGAAACACGATTAAAAAGTGATGAAAAAGCAAAAAAAAAAGAATATCTACAAAAAACAGACAAAAGGAGATGAAAACATTGCTTTGCTGCAACTTTTTTATTGCAACAAAGCAATAAAAAAGTTAAAATAAGGAGCTAAACTGGCCTATAGGCTGTAGGCTCCAGTTGAGAAGCTTTACGATTTGGGTAAAGCTACCGAACTGGAGAAAACGGACCTGGTTAAAGCGGGGGTAGGAAGTTAAAGTTCATTATAGCATCTGGATAGTTCACTAAATGTAGTGGGAAACACCAGGACGCCTGGGTGAATGCAGTGTGTGTGAGTGGTTGGTGGTCAGAGGGGCCGATGGCACAGACCGAGTGCCTGGCTTCTGTCGGTCTACCCCAGGGCTGCTGTGGCTACAATAGTAGGTTTCCACAGAGTATCAGTATTATTATTATTATTATTATATTATTAACTATGCTATTCCGCTAACTTTTCAACATGTGTGGAAAGGACTTTTATGAAGTTCAGCTCTAATAGCGGCAGCTCACTGACTTTCTGCTGCCATTTCATTTGCCTTGCTAACAGGAAACTGCCACAAAATGGAGACAAGTCACACTTTAAAACCTGCTGTAAAGGCAAAACCGCACACAAACAGTCACTCACAAACCCCGCCTTCATGCACACATAAAGGCAAAAAGTGGGTGAAGCGTCTTGCTCAAGGACGACGACTTCCCCTCGCCAAAGAAAAGCCTCTGACACGCGTTCGGGAGAGATTATGCCTCTTGCTTCTTTGACCTTTACTGCTGTTTGTAGCTACAAAAAAAAACAAAAAAACCCGGCAGAGAGCACAGAGCGGCGTCCTGCTGTGACGCCCATGTGTATGTATGAGCAAACATTAAACAGGCTCCGTATATACAACTTTAGAGCGAGTTATACCGGCCGCTCTCCCATAAAAGTATGTCCGACGGCCGCCAGACTGAACCGGGTCTAAAGACGGGGTTTATTCACCCTCTTTTGTTCCTTTTTACACATTTATGAGCCCAGAGTCACGGGAAAACAGCGGCATGGAAGTGTTGTGTAGCTGGAATATAAATTGAAATCCTGGAGGTGAGCTCACTTCAGCGGCAGAGGAGCGGAGATAATAAGGTGAGAAATGTTATGCAAAATCAACTTTTATTGGGCTTTTGACCATGTTGTAAAGTTACAGCCCGGTTTTAAACATCACTCGGAGCGGTGCTTTGTCTTTTTTAGCGCTCGCTTTTCAGTAATCCTGCATATTAAGATCATCTCTCTCTTCTGTTTCTCGAATTTGGGAGGTCAAATTGTCTTCCCTGAGCAGTTAAACAGGCCCTTCATAATCCTGTCCTGATCGTCTCTTTGAGCTGGGTGGTGGTAAGCTATTATTGAAGCCACAGCCGCCCTGGGGCAGACTGTCCATTTACCACGTGGCTATATGATGTGTTGTTCATATCCTCAGCTCTTATTATGTCTGTGCCCTCTGCTGGACGCGTGTGGAACTCTTTCTTTTTTTCATTTAATGGCTAGTGGTTAGAATGAGCATTCTGGTTATTCTTTAAAAATCTCTCCGCACAGGAATGGGCTAGAGACTTACATTCTTACATACTCTCTCTCCCTGCTCTACTGGGCATGAACTGGATTAAATCTTCTCCATATGTTTGACACCCCTGATCGACAGAAGGTCTTTTTCTTCCTTATGATCACAAAGCAAAGCATCACCAAAAAAGGTTCTGCACTGTAAACTTTGTTCTAAATGGAAGTATATATATATATATATATATATATATATATATATATATATATATATATATATATATATATATGTATATATATATATATATATATATATAAAAAAAAAAAAACTCTTCCTCACCCTCCGCGGGCGGTCTCTCTTTTTCCTCCTGCTCGGGTCCTCTACCAGAGGCCTGGGAGCTTGGGGGTTCTGCGCAGTATCTTTGCTGTTCCTAGAACTGCACTTTTCTGGACCGAGATGTCTGATGTATTTCCTGGGATCTGCTGGAGCCACTCCTCCAGTTTGGGGGTCACTGCCCCGAGTGCCCCAACGACCACGGGCACCACTGATGCCTTCACCCTCCAGGTTTTCTCCAGCTCTTCTCTGAGCCCCTGGTATTTCTCTAGTTTCTCATGTTCCTTTTTCCTGATGTTGAAGTCGCTTGGTATTGCTATGTCGATCACAACGGCTTTCCTCTGCTCTTTGTCCACCACCACAATGTCCGGTTGGTTCGCCATTACCATTTTGTCCGTCTGTATCTGGAAGTCCCACAGGATCTTGGCTCGGTCATTCTCGACCACCTTTGGAGGTGTTTCCCACTTTGACCTTGGGGTTTCCAGCCCATACTCTGCACAGATGTTCCTGTACACTATACCAGCCACTTGGTTATGGCGCTCCATGTAAGCTTTCCCTGCCAGCATCTTACACCCTGCAGTTATGTGCTGGATTGTCTCATTGGCCTCTTTGCACAGTCTACACCTAGGGTCTTGTCTGGTGTGGTAGATCTGGGCCTCTATTGCTCTGGTGCTCAAGGCCTGCTCCTGTGCAGCCATGATGAGTGCCTCTGTGCTGTCCTTTAGTCCGGCTCTGTCTAGCCATTGGTAGGATTTCTGTATATCCGCCACTTCAGTTATGTTTCGGTGGTACATGCCGTGTAGGGGCTTGTCCTCCCATGACGGGACCTCCAGCACCTCATCTTCTGTTCCCCATTGTCTGAGACATTCACTGAGCACGTCATCTGTCGGAGCCTTGTCCTTGATGTACTTATGGATCTTGGATGTTTCATCCTGGATAGTGGCTCTCACGCTCACTAGTCCTCGGCCTCCTTCCTTACGGCTAGCGTACAGTCTCAGGGTGCTGGATTTGGGGTGGAACCCTCCGTGCATGGTTAGGAGCTTTCGCGTCTTAACATCTGTGGTCTGTATCTCATCCTTTGGCCAGCTTATTATTCCTGCAGGGTATCTGATTACTGGTAGGGCGTAGCTGTTCATTGCCCGGGACTTGTTCTTGCCATTGAGCTGGCTTCTTAGGACCTGCCTTACTCGTTGGAGGTATTTGGCCGTAGCCGCTTTCCTTGTCACCTCTTCGAGGTTGCCATTTGCTTGTGGGATTCCGAGGTACTTGTAACTGTCCTCAATGTCTGCTATTGTTCCTTCTGGGAGTGAGACCCCTTCTGTGTGGACTACCTTCCCTCTCTTAGTCACCATCCGACCACACTTCTCTAGTCCGAATGACATCCCAATGTCTGCACTGTATATCCGGGTGGTATGGATCAGTGAGTCGATGTCTCGCTCATTCTTAGCATACAGCTTGATGTCATCCATGTAGAGGAGGTGACTGATGGTGGCCCCGTTCCTGAGTCGGTATCCATAGCCAGTCTTGTTGATTATTTGGCTGAGGGGGTTCAGACCTATGCAGAACAGCAGTGGGGACAGGGCGTCTCCTTGGAATATGCCACATTTGATGGAGACTTGTGCAAGTGGCTTGCCATTGGCTTCAAGGGTGGTTTTCCACAACCTCATCGAGTTTGCAATGAAGGCTCTTAGAGTCCTGTTGATGTTGTATAGCTCCAGGCATTCAATGATCCAAGTATGTGGCATTGAGTCGTAGGCTTTCTTGTAATCAATCCAGGCAGTGCTCAGGTTAGTGTGTCGGGTTCTGCAGTCTCGAGCGACTGTTCTGTCTACCAGGAGCTGGTGTTTGGCACCTCTGGTATCTTTACCGATTCCCTTCTGAGCTGTGCTCATGTATTGATCCATGTGCTTACTTATCTTAGCCGCTATGGTGCCGGACATGAGCTTCCACGTTGTGGAGAGGCAGGTTATTGGCCGATAGTTGGATAGTTGAGGGATCCTTCAGGATCAGGATTGTGCGCCCTTCGGTTAACCATTCAGGGTGATTCCCATCCCTCAGCAGCTGGTTCATTTGTGCTGCCAAGCGCTCATGGAGAGCCGTGAGTTTCTTAAGCCAGTAGGCGTGTATCATGTCAGGGCCTGGTGCTGTCCAATTTTTCATACCTGAGGCTCTTTCTTGGACGTCTGCCACTGTGATGGTAACTGGATTCTGTTCAGGGAGGTTGCTGTGGTCCTCTCTCAGAGCCACCAGCCACTGTGCATCACTGTTGTGTGCTGCCTCCTTCTCCCATATGCCTTTCCAGTACTGTTCAGTTTCCAGCCTTGGTGGGTCTGCTCTGTTATTGTTACCCTGCCACTGAGCGTACACTTTCGCTGGTTGAGTTGCGAACAGACGATTTACTCGTCTGGCTTCATTGTCTCTCGTGTACCTCTTTAGGCGGCTGGCCAAGGCTTGGAGCCTTTGTTTGGCAGTTTCCAATGCTTCAGGTATGGGCATCTGGCTGTACCTTTTGGGTACTTGCTTTTTCATTGCACCTTTCAAGGCCTCTGTCAATTGACTCACTTCCCTCCGTGCTGCCTTGATGTTATCCTCCAGCCTTCTTTTCCATGGTGGGTATTTCATCTCATGGTTGCTCTTACGCTCTGGTTCCCCAGCACCTGACGCAGACCTTGTTTGGCCGGGCGACGTCTGAGCCGGCATGTCATTCATTTCATTGTCTCTCATCATTGTATGAGGTAGGCAGTAGCGTGAAGGGTCTTGCCTAAGGACCCACACTGGCAGCCCATTTCCCCAACGGGGATTCGAACCGGGGTCTACTGTGTGCAAGTCGGGTGACTTACCACTTGAGCTAGCCAGCCGCTATATATATATATGTATATATATGTATATATATGTATATATATATATATATATATATATATATATATATATATATATATATATATATATATATATATATATATATATATATATATATATATATATATATATATATATATATATATATTATTATGTTCTAAATGTATAAGGTGGCTCGGGCATCTGGATCGTGAAGTCTGGGCATCTCTGCTGAGGCTGCTGCCCCCGCAACCCGGCCCCGGATAAAGAGGAAGAAAATGGATGGATTGATGGATGGATGTTCTAAATGCCAAAAAAAGAGACTTTCATGAAAGTTGCAGTTTAGCAGTCTCAAAATATTTACTTGATGCTGATAAATGTGTGTTTCACACAAGATTAATGAGATTTCCGTATCGCATTGAATGCAATCAGAGCAGCGGGTGGTCTATTGTGTGGAGGGGAGTGGAGTTTGCATGTTCTCCCCGTGCTTACAGGTTGCCGATGCAGAGAACAAATCTCTCTACAGAGATCAATAAAGTTTAACTTAACTTAACTACTCCACCACTTAGGGCAGCTTTAAATTTTAAAAAGTGCCTCTTATCGATCACGTCTTAGATATTGTGAGTTTTCTGACAGGCATTAAAAATTATATTAAAAAGAGCCGGTCTTTTGATCCCAGAGACTCGGCTCCCAGTAAAGAGCCGTAAATCCCATCACTACTGTTACAAAACACGGTTCATCATATATTCGATGTCCCTCCTCTGCACCGTCCACACGTCTCTCTCTGGGCCGGTGTCTGTCGTCGGTTTCCACAGAACCCGTTTGCTCAGATTTAAACGGAGGCAGGTGCCGCGGAGTGAACTCAATTTGCCGAGACTCCTCATTCCCGAGTCACTTTCTTTGATTCATTTGTTGTGTCTTTTTTTTTTTTTTGTTGAAAATCAAGACGGTGAAATGTTTCCACAACTTCGCGAACGTCCTTTGAATTAAGCGGCTTCACTTTTGGGCGACGGGACGACAGTTGTTGGAACATCTGCTTCTGATTCCGCGCGGCGATGGCATCACACGGATCTCACTCTCCGCAAATTAAGAAGCGAGATCCTGGAAATAAAGACGGAGCTGTGACGGTCGGCTTTGTGTCTCAGCGCTTACGAGTCCATGAGTTTGTTTGTTCAAACCGTGTCAAACCCAAAACATGTACACTCACCTATGTGTGACTGTGGTAGAGTTTACTCATAGAAGGAGAAGCAGCGCTCGATCCCACAGTCCGTCATCCTACTCAATGTATTTTCCCTATAGCCGTTAGCATTAGCCGCCAAACATCGCTAATTATGAAGGATCCAGATGTTTTCGGCTGTTGAACCGTCGACCACATTTAGGTCAAAGCCTTCATTAACTCCTCAGTTTGTCTTTTTTGTTACTTTTGGAAACATTTTTAGTCGCCTTTTTATCTTTGTTTTCTTCTCGCCTTTAGGTTTGGGTAATGCCACAATGTGCTCAGTTCATGTGGGGGTTAAGAGGTTAATGAATGTACAGACCTTTTGAGATTTTAGCGAAAATACAAGGAGGAGGTTGAGGAGCCGACCAGTCGAGACCTTAAAGGGGCTGGATGCAAGTTAGCCATTTTATACTCACTACTGCCACCTCAGGTCATACGTGTAACTGCACCTTCGGACCCGAAGTAACAACTTTTTGAGTGACTGGGCTCATTCTACACATTAGGACATTGTTGGAACATGTAGAGGGATGAAAATGCTTAATTTTAACATGTTTAAACTCCGTATAGTCCCTTTAAGCAGTTTCTTAGGCGCAGTTTACGCAGCAACAAGACGACGGTTTGTTGGAATCACATACAGGTGCTCGTCACGCAATTAGAATATCAGGAAAAAAAGTTCATTTATTTCTGTCATTCAACGTGAAACTAATATACGATATAGACTCATTACATGCAAAGTGACACGTCAAGCCTTTGTTTGTTATAATTTTGATGATTATGGTTTACAGTCCATTTTTTAAATATTCTAATTTTATGAGATTTTTAATTTGGGGTTTTTACAAGCTGAGCCATAATAAGAAAATGATAACAAATAAAGACTGCATATCTGACTTTGCATGTAATGATCCATCCATTTTCTTCCATTTTTCCATTTCCGGGTCGTGGGGGCCCAAATCACATTGCACCGGCCCCTTATGGCGCCTCCTGCAGGTGGTGGGTCCTCATGATTAATCAGGCCTGTCGGTCTCTCATAAGGGGCTTCTGAACCGCTCTTTGTCTGACCCGTCACCGAGTACCTGCCATGGGAGACCCTACTAGAGGCACCAAGGCCCGGAGAACAGCGCTCCCAGGATCATTCGGGCGCTCAAACCCCTCCACCACGTTAAGGTGGCGGCTCCAGGAGGGGAGCATGTAATGAGTATATCATATATTAGTTTCACATTTTATTTGACAAGTCCTTGTTTTCATCTAAAAGCAGATTGAGAGAAGACGAGTCTGCAGCACCATAGTCTGCTTATAGGCTGAAGACAGTACTCCGGTTTCCCTAAAACAGGGGTAGGCAACGTCAGGCCCGGGGGCCAAATCTGGCCTTCCACACAGAACCTCTAGCCCCCAAGCTGATTTTGAGAAATATTTTTATGCAAATATGAGATCGAATTCTAGTGTAGTAATAGTGTCAGTATTTTTAAAAAAATCCTGGCAGAGCCCCCTCTTACTCAAATAAAATATAAAACTCTCATTTTCTCAACTTGTGGGTCGGGACCAGAAAGTGGATTGCAAAACCATTTTCTGTGGGTCGCGAGCCTATAGGAAATTTTCTAAATTTTCAAATGGAAACAGCATGAAATCAGCGATGTTGTCGGGGTCTTCAGGGCCCCATGGCAAGGTCTCCCATGGCAAACTGGTCCTAGGTGACAGGTCAGACAAAGAGCGGTTCAGAAGCCCCTTATGAGAGACCAACAGGCCTGAGAACCATGAGGCCGTCCTTGTGTGGACCCACCACCTGCAGGAGGAGCCATAGGGGCTGGTGCAGTGTGATTTGGGCAGCTCCAACAGCTGCCCCCACGACCCAACGGAGAAAGAAGAAAATGGATGGATGGATGGATATTGGGCTGTTTTTTAGACAATATATGACAATTTACAGTTTTATTTGTAATAATAATAACGTAAAACATTGACATTTACAGAAAAAAGTTATTTACTTTAGGATAAAATGGCCCTTGGTGTTTTGGCAATGATTAAAGTCGGCGGCCCTAACGCAAACTTGCCTATCCCTGCCCTAAAACATGCTGGTCTGGTTGGCCCACTGTGGCGCCGCGGCTCAGTCTCAGCGGCTCAGGACTAACCCAAGACTAACCCAACACATCACTGAACCCAGACCTGACCAACCGCACGTGTCCACTTTAGGTCCGGCCGTGTATTCCGGCTTCTCTTCCCACCTCTCTCCACATCGGCACATGTAAAAAAACAACAACTGGTATTCATCTTCGCAACGCTTTACAATGCAAAAACCACTTCACGAAACCCTTCAAATCTGCAAAAGTGAAGAGTAAAAAGTGTGTTTCTCTGGCTCGTCTGTGCGAGCGCAGCCAGGGGCGGCCTCCACAGCTGAACCTTGATCAATAACCTGCTCGAGACCTCACCGGCGCTGCTGCCTTCCGACGGATTTCAATATCACGCCTGTTTGAGCTCCGCTGTTGCCACGGGCGGCTGCATGAATTTACCAACACACACACACACACAAAAAAAACATAAAAATAAAAATAAATAGGAGAGAAAGAGAGAGACAGAGCGGCGAGTTTGGAGCCCGCGGGTGCCGCTGTGAAACGCCGTTTACCGCAGCCCTTTTATTTCTGAACTGCGAGCGCGAGGAGAGAGAGCGCCACGGGGCACGGGGGGGGCGAGAGGACGCCGTTTACCTGGTCCCGCGCTGGCTTTTGAACAACCTGGCAACCCCCCCCCCTCCCCCCATAGCGCCGACGCACCTCTCACCCCGCTCGCCAACTCAGAAAACGGGCGAAATAAAAGGCGCCCTGTGAAGTTTGTCCCGCGCTATTTATACGGTCGGTTTTAAAGGCACGCTCCCTTCGCCTTTTTCCTCCTCCTCCTGCTTCTGCCAGTGCCTCCCGCCGGTGTGAAAAATAGAAAATACTGAAAGAGAAAAAAAAAAATGGAGGAAAGAGCAAGGGAGAGGAGAAGCTCGATCGCCCGGAGAAACGACCCGCGGCGCGTCGAGGCGAATGACGCGGGTGTGCGAACCCGGGGTCCGCTGATTAATGCGGAAAAAAATACAAAAATAACGTTTGGCAAAATAAAACAGATTTAAAGAACCCCGGCCAAAGCACAACCAGGGCTCTTCGTTTTTTTAAACTGAGAGGTGAATATGATTTACTGGCGTCCAAAAAAAAAATATGCGGAAAATGCCCCTTTCGCAGCTTCATTTCAATAAATAAAGCTTTCAGGGCTGGAGAGCGAACCTTTGGAGAAACTTGACAACCGCTTTTTTTGCACTGAATGTAGTCTTTGAGCAACATAAAGCAAGCACCGAACGCTCGTCCTGCAGAATCCGGATCGAGCCGGAGAAAGGGTCACATGCAGATTTGGAGAAAGTTCAGTTTGCCTATAACATTTGTAATGCTTTGTTTGGCGAAAACTTCCGATCGCTGCTGAAACAGACCGTCTGAAATGAGGTCATTTACGTAACTATCAGCCTTTCAGAGCCGTGTTACAAAGTTATCGCATTAAAAACAGACCTGGAGTTAAGTTTCGAGCCGCTAGCACAGCTTTGAGTGATCGTTGGATCTTCCTGAGTGGCTGTTTGTTACGGCCCTGGCTGAAAGTTCGCAGCTGAGAAGGTTATAGCTCTAGCATCTCGAAGGCCAGGTGGACAGGACCAGAGGAGCAACCCAGGAGCGGGAAAGGGGGCGGCCACCAGGAAACACCAGGCCCAGGCGCATCCGTGGCACCTCAGAATAAAAGAACATGATAAGCGGACTATCATGACACGGTCCCCCAAGCTAGGGACCATCACACTGTCTCCTCCTGAGCTGAGCCGTGGGCACATATGTTGGTTTGGAGGTGCCAAAAACACTTCTCCTTTGCATATTTACGATTAGTGCCTGCAATGTGCAAACTATCCACCAGGGGTTACTGCGGTACCCTCAGCACCCTGAGACGAAGAGGTGAGTTTGTTCTTCAGAGGTGACGGGACTAAAGCAGAAAAAACAGTGACTTTGACTGTCAGTCTAAAACACAGACTGAATGCAGGTGAACTCTTCTGTAGTGATGGCAAGATGAAGCCCCATGAAGCATTGAAGCCTCACAGCCAATTGCATCACACACGGTTCGAAGCATCAAGGTGCTTTATTTGCTCCACTACGCCATCATGTGGACAAGAAATGTATCAATCAATCAGTAAAGGTTTATAGCACTTTACAACAACACCAGGAGGACCAAAGTGCTTCACAGAAAGATGAAAACAATAAAAAGAAAAAAACCATCCAATGATTGCAACCTGGACACAATTCAGTTTGCTCTAAGTATTAAAAGCAAGTTTGAAAATATTAGTCTTTAATCTGGATTTAAAAAGGGACAGGTCCGTGAGAATGTATAACATGCTTACAATAAATAGTGGGACTGAAAGAGTTGTGATGTAAAATGTGCTTGTGTTACTTTGTTTATGTCTAACCCAAAAACACAAAATGTGAGGGGGAATCCATTTCATTTAATTTCACCGTCTCTTTTGTTGTGAATCGCGCTCCACACCCGCGTATCATTTCCTGAATCGGTCACGTGGTGCGGCCACTTCCCGAGGCTTCGAACGTCACCACACACGTGATCAACACACGCATCGATACACGCTTCAATAAACACCCCTCTAGATTACTCGGCACACGCTTCGAAGCCTCGACATGATCGGCACATCACTACTCTTCTGTGTTTTTCTACTTGTCACCTGTAGCTCGCGGACGGCGGTGGAGCAGAGGATTGTCCAGTAAACCTCATTCCAAGGTCAGTAGATTATGGATTACAGACAACTCAGATCTACGTGTCACTGGTGAACACGGGCCTGTAGATTCTCTCTGTCACTGCATCCAACAGATCAGTCTGTGGAGGCAAAACAACTTTCTCCAACTAAACAGACACAAAGACAAAGTGTTATCAGTCACCTTGAGTCTCTCTCTCTAAAACCAAAAAATCCGGTTTGAAATCTAGGAGTGATAATGGACTCAGACCTGATCTTAAACAGACACATCAAAGCAATAACATCAGCAGCTTTTTACCATCTGAAAAACATTAAGATCAGAGGAATAGAGTCAAAACCAGACTTAGAGAGACTTATCCATGTGTTTGTCTCCAGCAGGTTAGATACTGTAACGTAGGGCTGCACGATATTGAAGTGACTTGCAATATGCAATACAGCTGTGCAATATCGCGATAACGATATTTTGATATGTTCCATTTTTTTCAGCACGTGTCAAAAGAAGACTTAAAAAAACAAACCAAAACGAGGGTAGAATTTAACAAAGCTAGTAAATGTTAAACTAAAACTGAACTTTTACACATGACTTCAATGGATGAGTTTGACTTTACAAAAAAAATGGGTCGATCTCAGTCAGATTAAGGCTATGGTATATGGCGATATAGTGTGGCTTCTCGCGATACGGATATTGCATCAGCTAATATTGCGATACGATATTTTTCGCGATATATTGTGCAGCCCTACTGTAACGGCTGCAGAACATCCAGAACCAGGAAATACGACCATATTAGTCCAGTGCTCCGGTCTCTGCGCTGGCTTCCTGACGCTCAGAGAATAGAATTTAAAACAGCCCTGCTTGTTACAAGTCTTTCCATCTCTGACATGTTAGAGCCGTATGAACCATCACAGGGACGGGTCTCCTGGTGGTTCCCAGAGTAAGGACTAAACACGGTGAGGCCAAAGCTAAAATTTGGATCAGTCTTAACGAGGATGTGAGACAGGCCTCAATTCTGACAATGTTCAAATCCAGGCTGAAAACAGTTCTTTTTGCCCAAGCACACAACTGAAAGTATTTTATCTGCACTCTCGCCTTTTACTGTAATTGATTCCTTTTTATGTCTTTGTTTTATTGATTTGATCTGTTTTCTTGTAATTTTATGCAACTGTGAAGCACTTTGAATTGCTTTGAGTATGAATTATTTTACAAATGACAAAACAAAATGACATTCTAACACAAAGCTCTATCACACCCGCCTTTAAGTTTTCACATTTTCAATTTGTGAAGCGTCACCGAAAATACTTTTATCCGAATCCATTGTGTTTATACTTTTATGTAAAATCGGGCATGTCTACCATTTCTACCATGTGGAGAAAAAAATAAGTAAATAATGTGACTATATGTTCCCACCTAATTAAAAGCTGAATTAATTAAATACATCCACTTCAGGTATTTGATGGAAAACCTCACCAAAAACAACAAACTCGCTTTTCACCAAACGCGGCCTTTGTTGCTCTTAAACGTCCTCTTTACAAATCCAAAAGCCCTAAAACAAAAGCGGATAGATTAAATTGAAGGTAAAAAGGTGGAGAGCGTTTGGAGAAGGCCCATCGCCGCAGCTCCGTGCCAAGTTCAGCCCGTTCACAAAAGCTCCTCCAAAAGTGGATCTGAAAGAGGAGGCCGGGCCCGACCTCGAACGCCGTTTCATTCAACGCTTTTTTGGCACAATTTTAACCCTTTTCCATAATTTTGTCTAAGCTTTTCTCGAGGCCAGAGCTCAGATTTGGAAGAAACCTGGCACAAGAGTCCAGGCAGGAGTTTTGAATCGAAAACAAGAGACTTTGTAATAAAAGCAGGAGAATGTTTGGCCCGAGGAGCGCCGAGGTTGTGGGTTTGACTCTTCTTGAAGTCCTGCGAGACCCAAAAACTGCAGAAAATATTGCTTGGTATTAGTTAGAAAGCAGTTTAAGGAGAGTACACAGGAAAATGACATTCAGGGGTTTTACTCAAACAATCAATGAATCAATCAATGGTTTTGTACAGCCCAGTATCACAATGGGAGTTGCCTCACAGGACCAGTGTTGGGGAGAATACTTTAAAAATGTATCCCGTTACAAAATACTGAATACTTGCCTGAAAATGTATTTTGTACTGGACTGCATGAAACACTTTAAAGGGACTATAGGGATTAAGTATTTTCCTCCCCCTACATTTTCCAGCCATGTCCTAATGCAGACCTGGGCAAATTACGGCCCACGGGCCACATCCGGCCCGCAAGATGATTGAATTCTGCCCACGACTTGTAGGGCATAAATTCCTTTGAAAAAAAATTAAGTCTGTAGCCCATTCCTTTGCACAGTTATGATTTTTTTATAGAAATTACCAGAATGCTCACTGCAGCCACTAATTTTGAGTTATTCAGGCTTCTTATGTGGCCCCTTATGAAAATGAATTGCCCGCCCCTGTCCTAATGTGTAGAATGAGCTCAGACCTGTTCACCGCAACTGCCTCTAAATTCCTGCACTGTCACTCAGAAAGGTGTTGATTTGGGTCTGAAGTGCCGTCATGCACGCATATGACCTGAGGTGGCAGTAGTGAGTATAAAAATGACCAACCTGCATCTAGTCTCTTCTCTTTAAATACTTTTTAAATATACCGTATATTTTTGTAGTGTATACTCTTGGTGTAGGATTAAACACATGTGTAAGTTCATTGCACTTTATCAATGTTTAATTTGCTTATTTATCATGAACTAGACCAGAAAAAAAGTGCTTAAAGGAACAGGCCACCGTTTTTACATACTGAGATATGTTCTTACCTGAGCTTAGACGAGTTGATACGTACCTGTCTGGTCATTGTGCCCTCAGTCATGCAAAACGACTAAAGATGTTGTTAGCATTTGGCCTCTCCCAATGTATTCCTATAGCTCCAAATGGGGGTGAAGTTGGAAGCGACCATGCTCTTCCACGGGCACAAAGACCAGACAGGTACGTATCAACTCGTCTAAGCTCAGGTAAGAACATATCTCAGTATGGAAGAACTGTGTGCCCTCAGTCACGCTAAAAGACCAAAGATGTTGTTAGTGTTTGGCCTCTCCTTATAGCTCCAAACGTTGTGAAGTTAGAAGCGACCAAGCTCTTCCACAAGCACATACAAAGACCAGACAGGTATGTCTCAACTCGGCTAAGCTCAGGTAAGAACATATCACAGTATGGAAAAGCGGTGTCCTGTTCCTTTAATGCTTACCAGGAGAACAGATTATGTATCCGCTGTCGCAAATGTGCAGCCGCTATGCATTCCTTTGCATCCCACTCCACAGAGGAGTTTGGGAAATTGAGACAAACTGCAGCCTGTAGTGGCTAACCCGCTAACTTAGCTTACTGCTACTGCTAACAACAACAACAACCAGCTTTCATTCTAAATTACTGAAAACAAAGCCAAAAGGTAAGTCATTTGCCATCCATAAATCATCATATTTTGACGTACATTTCAAAATAAATGTCCAGATCCCAAAAAAAAAGATTGTGGTAAGTTGCTAGTATGATAATTGGTAACTGGTGTAAATTTAGTGCCAATCCAGTAGTAATTGTAGAAGCTATTAAAGAGTAATATGTATGTATTCCCTTGATATTAGCAAAGTGATTGAATACAGCTTCTCAAAATTTGTTTCTAAATATGTAGCATCGGTACATGTATTCCGTTACACCCCAACTCTGATGATGTGTGAATGCTAACATGTAGCATCACGTTAGCATTCTCCGTTATTTATGTGTTTATGGGCCGTTGAACCGCTTTGCCCCTCTACATGCCTTTGTATCTTTATTCAGTAGAAACTATCTTGATAATTCAGTATTTGTTAAAGCAGTTTTTGAATAATAAGAGAACGTTTACATTTTTCTCCAAATTGTTTTCCCCCTCAACTGTTTTCAAACATGACCATATATGGGCGACTCGAGATGCCGTCTGTATTGATCTAGAGTTACTGCACTGTGATCCAGTTAGTCTTCATTTCTTAGTGCATCCCCAGCACCAACACCAATTGGGTTATTTAGATTTATAAAACACATAAATGCCTTATTTTTATGAAAACCTAAAACGACTTACATCAGTATGATCTACAGCAAAAGTTTCAAATGGATGTCTCTCTCTCTGTGTCTTTTTCCTCTTGTCCCCTCGCCTTAAATGTGACTTGCTGCTGCCTGTAAAATCCCTAATTCATTATAAAACATTCCCTCTCTCTCTGTCTCTCTCTGTAGTTTATTGTTTACCGACTCCACCTTTCTTTTTTTTTTTCTTTCCGCGAGGCCCGTGAGTATAAAATTTTAATTAGCTACAGTGACAGCCGTAGTGCATGATCCACGACTCCGCATCCATCAGGAAAAAAACCCGCTCCTCCCGCTCTCCCTCTTCTTCTTCTTCTTCTTCTTCTCCTCCTCGTCAAAAAGCAGCAGGTGCGCACGGCCGCGTCCCGCTAAACAATTAGGCGACATATTGGACCAGCGACAGCCGCATTAATATCGGATCCCGAGCCTTTCTTTCTTTCTTATTTATTTATTCCTCCTCCCCCCCGTTTCCGCCGCGTCGAGACTCGCGTGTCGCTCATAAATTCAACGGTTAAGTCGCCATCTGGTCGCCGTCGAAACGCGAAGCACCGGGACTCGCGCTGACGGACGGGTTCACTGTAAAAAAAAACAAAAAACACCACACATGTAAGAAAGGGAGGTTTACGTAACTTAAAGAGGCCCGTGTGCTGCACTCACTAACCGCCGCATCACGGTTTCTCTGTGTTCACGCCTGAAAGTCACACCGGGAGATGAGCTTTGAGGAACTCTGCGTCTTTCCAAACGCTGTGTTCCACCTGCTGATGTCATGAGGTGGCGCTCCCTCGTGTTTATGCCCTTTGCAGGTATTTGGTAATAATCTTTATCACTGTCTTACACTTTGATGGACAGAAAACGGGACATTAGTTTAAAACATCCACTTCCTGATCCTCCAAGTGAGCGACCATAAGCCCCTCCCATCGCTTTTTGCTGGACGGCCTCTGGGGAAGATTCAAAGATTGCTCAAAGATGCCTGAAAAGAAACACAGCTCCAGGCAGGGCAGTTTCTCTGATTTCTGCATGAGGAAGAATATTTGTGGAAGTGTTTCCTCTACATTCAATAGATACAGACGACGTCTCTGGAATTGCCCATATATGGTCATGTTTGAAAACACGCCTCTTCTATTGTCTCATGTAAAGCGCTTTGTGACCATGTCTGTGAAAGGCGCTATATAAATAAAGATCTTCTTCTTCTTCTTGTTAAGCATCTTTACCAAGATAGAATACAAAATAAAATGAACATTAATGCTATCGTGCAAGAAGACACAATGAACTAAGCAAATATTAATGCTGACTGGCCTTTTGTTTGTATCGTATTTGTAATTTATCGTTTGTATTTGTTATGTATCTGTTATGTATCTGTTGCACTGTGGCCCAGCTTAAGTTGAAACTCAAATAAGAGAAACATTACTTTGAAATAGTTTCACTTAAAGTCACACTGCGTAACATAAGAGGAACCATAAGAGATAGAGACTTACTGTTCTTTTGTTTTGGAATCTACTGATTTTTGTCTTTCAAACAAGCTCCCTTTGAAGTAACTACTAAAGATAAATATACAGCGCCCCCTGCTGTCACAGTTCAACACTGACATGTTTAGAAGCTTCATACACAGGATTATAGACAGTTCTATAATTTATAATTCTGATAATATAGATATCAGTGGTGCAAACCGGCATCGGCCAATCAAAACACCCGATAATCGTTTAGTTTAGTGAAAGGACTGTGTGCACTGTGCTCATTTCCATCTGTAATCCCCAAATCGGTCGACTGATATTTCAACAATATCAAATTAAATTACTTAAATATCGGCCTTTATATCGGCCAGGCCAACCCCCGTCATATCGGAATAAGTATCGGACCCCGAAAATCCATATTGGTCGGGTCCTAATAATATTACTCAAGTAGAAATAAAATCTGGTTAAACTGGTTTAAGAAGTAATAATTTCAAAAAGTAATGAGGACTACCCGCCTCTATTGGTCAGTCGGAGATTGTACCTGAGGAATATTAAGTGGCATTTGTTCCAAACTTTGTCGTGCTGCTTATGCCTGCTTGTTGTTTGAAGTTTTATACTTTTATTTATTAAAATCACATTCGATAAATTAGTCTTAAAGCTGCAAAATCTCCAGAAATTGTTCTTTTCATATTCCTCAGACTTGACATTATGCATCACTTAAAAAAAGGCAAGGCATGTTTATTTATACCAGGCATTTCGTACACAAGGCAACTCAATGTGCCTAAAATGTTAAAGGTAATGGAAAATATTACTTTCTTTGACTATGAAGTACTGACAGCGGAAAAAGTACTTAGATATTTCAACATATTCAGTCAACAATGAACAAATGTGTGGTTTTCCTGCAGATTTCCTCCTCAAACTGGCTCAGATAACAGAAAAAACATACACACAAATATATAAATAGTAAAGAGGGGCCTCATCCATAAAATCCTGCTCTTCCATTTTGTTTCCCTGTGATCAGCTGAAACCCGACATGAGCGCGCCGTCGTCGGGGTATTTTTAGCTCGTCGTGTTGGAGGAGGCGCCGCCATCTTGTCACTTTTTCCACCGAGGGCTCGAGAACCAAGAGGAACCTTTCGGGTTTCAGATGCAAATGAGCCCCGTCTCCCCCCTCACCCCCCCCCCCCCCCCCCCCCCCCCCCCCCCCCAGCAAACAACAGCGTTCATTAAATACACGCACTGTAGAAAAATGATCCACATGAGCAGCCAGTCAGATTTATCCCATTGTACAATAATAATGATGCAAACATGTTACATTCGATCAAACATTCCAGGTAAAAGTGCAGCTCGGTTACTCACAGATTTTTTTATGGACTTTTCTTCACTAAATATCCTTGGCTACAGGGCTCAGGCTATTTAGTTTTGGTATACATGCTCTTCAGTCATGTGACTTTTGTTGCTAAGGCAGCCATTTTGAACACCGAAGAAGAATTATGCAGTACTACAACATGTAAAAATATCTCTACACATGTGACGAAACCAGTAAGTCAGTGTTTAAGATGCTAGCATGCTACCAGTTAGCATTTAAGCCCTGAACCAAACTCCAAACATCTGGCCTTGGATACAACACGTGCCAGAGGTCAGAGCTGTTTCTGTAGTATTTCCTCAGTGTTCACAGATGTGAGCCACACATGTGTTTATCGCATTAACAGTTGATTCAGTTGCTAACTGGTAGCATGCTAACGCCTTGAGCAGCTTAAACACTGTGTCAGACTCTGTTGACAAACTGTAAAAATCACAGAGAAAGTTTCTTCTTGAGCTTGTGCTACTGTCAATCAGTTGTCTTTCATTTTCATCCTGAGTAGAGATATTGGTACATGTTATAATACTGCATAATGTAACTTCGGTATTCAAAATGACCACCAGAGCTAAGCGTGATGTCATTGGAAACGCATGTATAGCCTTCATCAGGGGCTCCCAAACTTACCGTGGGAGGAAAAACTGAATACACCATTTGGAATTTCTTACATTTCTGCCTAAATTTGTCATAAAATGTGGTCTGATCTTTATTAAAATCACAAGAATGATTAAACAGTGTCTGCTTGAACTAATACCAAACAAACATTTACGTTTTATCATATGTTTATTTAACCTGGCTAACGCCATGCTGCTGTGTGCGCTCGAATTATTTCGAACTGCACAACAGCCTGGGGACCATGGCCGACATCTCCGGTGGATTTGGGAACCAATCACAGAGCGAGGAGGGACGGCAAGACGATGACGCGCTATTCGATATATGGAGGCTTGTAGTTTATTTACGGATAATAAAAAAAAAAGTTTATTTACGGATCCAACGTGACAGCAGCAGACACGATGGTATTTTTTGATCAAGCTTTAGACCTTGTTCTAAATAGTTTATATTCAAAAGTTTACAGCGGGTACGTCATACGTCATCTCATACGATGATACGATTGGCTGTGGCTACGTGCAGACGCAAGAGACTTTTTTTTTTTTTTTCGTATCGCCCAATAAACGAGTATGGACGATCGTAAACCACACCTCTCCTACGAGAAAATGAATTGGTGGTCCCCAGACTAAATATCACTTGTGATTTTAGTCTGGTGTTAGCCAGGCTAATGTTTATTGGCAATAACATGTAAACATTCACAGGAGAGTGTGGAATAAGTAAGTCCACTGCCTGAATCTGAACGGTCCAAGATTCATCCTGATCGTCGTGAGGATCAGCAGATATTTAATACAGGGGTTCACTTACTTATTCACACGCTGTTGTGAATGTCTCAGGTTTTCTGCAAAAATATCTTGTTAAACTTGTGAATTATTTTTTCTTAATTGATGATAGCAGGTTGTCCAGGCCCTGAGGCAACATATATGGTATGGCCTAAAACACATTCAGCTGCAGTTTTGGCTGAAATTATATCATTAAACGTCGGGTCAGGCCATCAGTCATAATACGGGGCAAAAAAAAACGTGGCCTTTCTGTGTGGAGTTTGCATGTTCTCCCCGTGTCTGCGTAGGTTTCCCCTACTAAAAACATGTACAATAGGCATGAATGTGAGTGTGTTTGAGAGTGTGGGACAGTGGATGTAAATGAGTCAATAAATAAATAAATCCTTAGAGAAAAACAATGGTGTGCGAGAGGATATAGGCAGAGTCTGGAAGTTTATTTACCATCGGTGCGGGACCCGGAGACTTGAACTCGAGACAATGCGCTATAGTCTGCCTTTGCTTCCACAGAAGAGGAAAAAACACCCTCTGTTCAGCGTCATACTGATATGCAAACCAAAACATCCAGTGTTACAGCTACGTACTGTTACAGTACGACTGTACAGCAGGACTCAATATGAAAAAGAGCAATTTAACACATATATACACAGTGTTGGGGAGAATACCTGGTCAGAGTCAGGACTAAACACGCTGAGGCCAAATCTCAAATCTGGAACAGTCTTCACGAGGATGTGAGACAGGCCTCAACTCTGACAATGTTCAAATCCAGGCTGAAACAGTTCTTTTAACCCGTACATATGACTGACAGTATTTTATCTGCACTCTTGCCTTTTACTGTAATTGATTTTGTGTTGATGTTTTATTGATTTGATCTGTTTTCTTGTACTTTTATGTAACTGTGAAGCACTTTGAATTACCTTGTGTATGAATTATGCTCTACAAATAAACCTGCCTAATGATGAACTCTTTAACTCTGTTGGCCAATGGAGCAGCAGATACAGCATCATGTGACTCGTGTGTTGTTGCTGTGGCATGAAGCGTTTCAAAATATTTATTTATTTTAAGAGGAAAATCAGGTCATTATTAAAAGTTTCTAATAATGTTAATAAAGTGCAAAATGGAGCTAAAATTGAAAGGCCTATACCTGATTTTATGATGGCAAACAATGAAAGTGGAAGCCAGTCAATTAAAATGTTATTTCAAACTCATTCATAACTTTCCTAATATATCATCAGCATCCGAATTTTAAAGGCACATTTCACAACTTGCAGGGTCACTTTCACAGAAATGCTAGAAAAAGCCTGAAAGTTCATAAAATTGACACAAATGTTTTATTATTTGATCACACTGTTTCCCCTCAAAGATCTGAGTTCACAATTTCCAGATAAATTCCATTCCATTTCTAGGAGTAAAATCAGGTATAGCTCCTTTAATAATTGATACTGGGATGTTTTCCCTTGATATTTGCAAAGTAATTGTATTCTAAATACATCAAAATGAAAGTGTAACTTTACCATGAGTATTCTATAGACATGTATTTAGTTACTCCCCAACACTGTATATATGCTGAAAGACGGAACAAACACAAGTAAAAAGTATAAATGATCTCACATCAAATTAGTAACATAACATACAGTAGGTATGGGAAGCTGAACTCCCTCCCTTCCCTGCCCTTCTTGTGCATCCACGACAAGGACGAGAGAATAAACTATTTCGTTCACTGTGAAATGAGTCTTTGAATCTTTGAACAATGTCCTTGTTTGTTCACATAAAAAATCAGTTAAATTAAAGCTGAAATGTAAAAGAAAAGCCTGACATTGAGGCCCGTGTGAAATATTATAATGAAGAAGCATTTCAGGAGGAACAATAGAAGACGATGCTCCGTTATCCTTTTAAATAGTCGAGGTGTGCTCGGCGAGTCTGAATATTATAACAAATTCTTTCTACCTTTAGGCCCAAAGAGGCAAAGTAAATCCAGAGGAAGGAAACAGACCCGCGACCCGGCTTTAAGTGATAATAAATACTGTATATTCATTATCGCCAAGTGCAGCCTTTTCGGCAGAGCGTGAGGAGAGGTGTGAGGTGGGGATTAGTGTCAGGGGCTGTCAGAGACGGGACGTCCCGTGGGCAGGTGGGGGGGTTAAAGGAGGAGGAGGGGCCGCGGTGATTGGCCCCGCGGCGAGCGTTAAGAGCCCTAATCTGTGCAGGGAGAGGAGAGGGCGGGACACGGAGAGGAGACAGGGTTTGGGGAGAGGAGGAAGCAGGAGCGACTGTCATGTTCCCCCCCGCGCCTTATTGACTTATTTTCTTATTTTTAGCCTGTGCTTGGTTTCCCGCAGTCACCTCCAAAATGAAACGTCTTCAACCTATTTCTCTGCACTGGCATCTTTTATTTAGTACGGGTGTGACGGTTCAGCTCTGTCACGGTCTGATATACAGAATAAGTTGGTTTTGAAATGAAATAGTCTAAATGTTCATGATTAGGCAGTGTCTATAATCTCAGAATAAACGTGGCAAAAGCTGCTTTATAATAAAATGTGCTCATAATACAAAACAAAATAGAAATAAAAACATACAGTGTGTAAAGTGTGTGTGTGTTTTAGACGGCGGCTTAAACAGATTTGATTTGAGGCTCGTTCCTGGACAGTCTTATGGTTGTTTTATAAAAGCCTGGGTGTTGCTATAATAAACAATGGTTCCTCCCAAAATCAGCTTTGAGGCCTGAAGACCAGAAACAACCACAATAGCAATGGAAAACTGTTCATTTCTAGCTTGATTATAATCCCCATGAATCAAAATCTCTGCTAAATTTAAACTGTATATGTAGACCAGGGGTGTCCAAACTACGGCCGGCGGGACAACTGCGGCCCACATTTAATTGGCTCACAGCAAATTCTAAAAATACAATTGAAAAAATAATTCAAAAAGAAAGGATTGTTTTTTTTGTTTTGTTTTTTTGCTTAAAGGGACTGGACTCACTACTGCCACCTCAGGTCGTATGTGTAACTGCAGCTTCTATATGAAGCTCGTGCATGACGGCACTTCTGACCTGAATTAACACCTTTCTGAGTGACAGTGCAGGATTTTAGAGGCAGTTGTGGTGAATAAGTCTGAGCTCATTCTACACATAAGGGCATATGGACAATACTTTGTTTTAACATTAAATGTTAAAACGAAGTATTAACTTCGTTAATACGTTAATACTTTTTAACAAGCAAAACATTTTTGCTTGTTAAAATTTTTTTAACAAGCATTAGTAATCATTTTAGGGTTAGGTTTAGGGTTGGCTATGAATAAGCGTATTATTAATGGCCTATAAGTATGTTAACAGAAAAAGTATAATAAGCAGTGTGTTAATACTTTACAAGCATATTATTACTGCTTATTATTACCTTAATAATACTTAATGAGCACACCTTAATATAAAGTGTTTACATGATTAATTAAGTGTATTAACTCTTATTAAGGGGCGGTTTGAACTTCACCCAGTCACAAACACATGGAAAAGCATATGTTTGTGCGTGCATGTGTGTGTGTGTGCGTGTGTGTGTGTGCATGTGTGTGCACGTGCGTGCGTGTGCGTGTGTGTGTCACAGTGCAAAAAAGATTGTTAAACATCCAAATTATTTGTACTGTACTTGGATTGAGCAATAAAACAACTCTGTTCTTCTTAGCACATTTGTACAGTAGGACCTAGGGATGGGCGGATCGATACCACAGTATCAATATATCGATACCAAACGGCTACTTTTTAAGCATCGATATTGGGCAAAAAGTATCAATACTAATTTGCATATGTAAAAAGTAGGCGTGGCAGCAATTTTAAACATAAAAGGACAATTTACATCTTTGTTCTGAGCCAAAACAGTCCACAGGAGCAGGGGATCGAATTAAGCCATATCATTCTGGTTTAGATTCTGTTTGTCATTAAAGTATTACTTTTAAACTTTGTTTAAATATTTAATTTCACATTAACATTGTATAATTTACCAGTTAAAGTAATATCATTTTAATGTACCTATTAAATATATAAAATAACCAGTTTTAGAAATGTATATTGATTGAAATACATTCACCCATATAAAAATGACCAGTATCGGTATCGAATTGATTCCCAAAAATGTGGTATCGCCCATCCCTAGTAGGACCTTCTTTCTCTGAGCAGAAGGCAGAGAGCTAATAATAATAATAAAATAAAAAAGTAAAATTAAATGTAAAAAAAACAATTTTTTGAAGATATGAATCGATTTGACCAACTCCAAGGTCAAGTTGGATCTGTGAATGAGTGAGCACAAATAAATAAAGAACATATTGCATATACTGTATATAAATATTTGAAAATCAGAATCGTTTTTACTGCCATGGTTTGAGAACAACTTCACAAACTATTTCTCGGCGCTGACGTGCAACACAAAACAGATCAAACTAAGGCTATAGGGTTCATGGATAAGAATATGAAATAAATAAGAGAAATAATAAAACGTAAAACGGCAAAAACAGCGGGAGATTCATGTCAGAAATGTTCAGCCACAGTTTCACATCGATATCTCCACATTACATTTTCCCCTTATTCACCTGCAGTGTCTGGCCTCGAACGCATCACTAAAGCATAAAAAGAAAAATGGCTGCGATAATTAAAAAAGTGGTAAATTGCAAATGACCTGCAGAAGTTGGGGGAACCGTGGCTCCGCGTGGTCGGCGCCATTTTCAATTATAACAAAGTTGTCGGAGTCAGCGGCACGCAAAGAAAACGGGAGATTGCGTTTATTCCTAACCTTCCTCCCCAATTAAAAGTACTTTCGAGTGGGACCTTTGTGTTTCGCAGGCAGGTGAGGAAACCTAACATTGTTTTAATTAGAATCCTGTCGTCCCCCCCCCCCCCTCCCCCAGCCCCCAAAACCCTAACCTTGTCCAAACTTTATCCCTTTCCCCTTCTCTCCTCCATCTGCCTCTTTCCTTCCTCGCAGCCTGTCACACCTCCTCCTCCTCCTCCTCCTCCTCCTCCGCTCCTATTCCCAGAGAGAGCCTCCACCCGAGCGCCGGTCTCGCCTCGGGCCGCTCCCCCCCCCCCCCCCCCAAAAAAAACATCCCTTCCTCTCTTTAAAACATCGACAACACGCGAGGAGACACGGAAAGCAAGGAGCGCGCGGGAGGAGAGAGGAGAGCTGTCAGAGGCGCTTGTAGGAACGCCATTGACACCGAGGGAGGGGGGCGGGGGTGGGGTGGGGTGGTGCTGGAGACCTACGGGGAATTGGGGAAAGGAGTAGCTCGGAGCCACGCCGCCGCCGAGGATGAGTGTCAGGAAGCAGGGCCGAACAGATGCTGCTTGACAAACGGCGGAGCGGAGCGTTGGCCTCTCGCAGAAGAAACCGGGGGAGAGGAGAGAGAGAAGTTTGGCGCGCGCTTGTTTTGGTCAAAAGTTTCACCGTGACGGGACAAAACTTTGCCTCGAGTGGAGTGGGAGGGAGGAGGGGGGGGGGTGCCTTGTCTTTGGACGCGCAGAGACGCAACGAGCTCTGCCTCTCCGACTTGACTGGTAAAAAAAAAGCATAAAGCCCACCCAGGTGCGTGTTGGACAGTGTGCGCTGCTCCCCTATATCCCCTATAGGTGCGCAATAGCATAACCAAACAAAATAAAACAAAAAGTAAACACATTAGCATACTTATGTGTAGCTAATAAACAAGAAGTGAACTTAATTTTAACTGTAAACCAAAAAACTGACAAACAGCTCCTACACATATGACACACGAGACACAATAGGGCTGCCGACTTTGGCCGACTAATTGATGCTCTCAGTTTACACCAGAGGCCTGTGGCAGGTCGATCTGTTACCTTGGGCTGATATTTCATTATAAAAACAGATATATCAAAGTTTTACAGACACAGTGACGTTTGAATTGTTTGTGTGAAATGCTTTTTCTAAAAAATAATAATGGTAACACTTTACATTACGGGCCGGTAAGTCCTCGGTACTTACAGTGGTAATTCTAGGTGCTTATTCTGGTACTTAAAGGATATAGTGACAATTACAAGTTATGTACTTCTAGATACAGTGGTAAGTCTTAGTAATGAAGGTTGTACTTCTTGTTTTCCCTAATGCTGTTTTATGTTGTTTTATAGTCACACAATCCTAGAAATTACTTCTGTTTGTAGAAGTACCACATTTACCACCTATGAATTGCTGCTGTAGTATTCTTGAATGACCAATAAGTACCATAGATGTATCACTGTAACTACTAGAAACTATCATTTAAAGTACCAAAGTAAATAGAAGTTTGACCTTCATTACTAAGAGTTACCACAGTATCTCTTAGTAATGATAGATACAGTGGTAACTCTGTGTGTCCCTAACCCCAACCCTAATTACTAGTAATTATGACTTTTAGTACCACAATAATAACCTAGAATTACCACTGTAAATACTAGTACTTACCACTGTAAGTACCACTGTAAGTACCACTGTCATTAGTTGTAATTACCACTATAAGGACTTATACACAGACTTACCGGTCCGTAATGTAAAGTGTTACCATAATGATAATAATAATAAAAAACTTCTGAGAGAGAAATGAGGGGGAGGGGCCTCTCCTGCGTGCAGATACACAGCTGAGCTCTGTGTCTTGGTGAGATGTTTCCGTCTATAGGCCAGACTTCTACAGTTGTTTAAACCTCAAATACCCTGGTTCTAGTGAAATAGCCGAAACATGAGTCCCTGTCCTCATCATAAAGCAGTGGTTCCCAACGTTTTTTGTCTTTCGTACCCCTTTGGCCTTTCAGTAGTCAACCGTGTACCCCATACCTTAAGGGTGTTACAGTTTATTTAGAAAGTAATTACTTAAAAGTGGTATTTGTAGGAAAAAGGACAATGTTGCGGCCAAAATAAACCTAAAATTCTCCCAATACAACACATTTTACCGAAAAATATAGCTTTTCCTATAAAAATTGTGACATTTTCCACTTTTTTGTATCTGAAATAGTTTCAAGTACCCCCTGCTAGGTCCTCGAGTACCCCCAGGGGTCCCCATACAACTGGTTGGGAAACACTGGCATAAAGCACACGGGAGAACGAAACGAAAGTGAAACTGTACCGTCAGGCACAGCTCATGGACCCGCGGTGTCTTTCATCGCTTCATTCTGGCTTTTTCTGAGAAAAATAAGACGAGGAGCTCCGCGTAACGTGAACAGATTCATCACTGCACCGTGGCTCGTGTTTACTCTACGGTGAAACAGAGACAAGTCCTCCATTCACACGGTGTTTACTTTCTTTAAAAAAAAAAACCCAAAAACCCATAATCGTTTAAAAGAGCCAGTCTTTTGAATGGCTCTTTAGAGTGAACGACTCCCTTCAAAGAGCCATAAGTCCCATCACTAGATAAGTCGGGACATTTGAGAACAGGGACGATAATGGATCTCCTGCTTTATTTGGATTATGTGGATGTGTGGACAGCACATATGGAAAGGGGTGACGTGCCTTGATCGTAGAATAAATACGAATCAGGAATCACACCACCAACCCTTAGGCCTTACACTAAACTAAATCCACTTATCGTACATCAATCTCTACCCCGCCGTTCGCCGATGGACTTGCAAACCGTCAGCCGTACGAAACGCCTGGCCCTTCCTGCCCTTCTACCTGGAATGGCCCCGTCCCAGCGGCGCGCAGTCCCGGCTTAATGGGTTTTAATCACTCCCCGCTCATCCATCAGCGTCCCCGGAGCTTTTTTATCGCCACTTTTAAGCCTAATTAGAACAAATACAGCGTCACCTCGCGTCACCAAAAGCACCTAACCCCCGCGGCACCCGTCTCCCATCAATATCAAAACCCGCAAAAGGGAAAAAGGAGGGGGGGTTCAAAATATGGAGGAGACGGGACACCTTTACCTCCTCTGACACCGGTTACTCCCAAGTCCATTTATAATCGGACGCTGCCCTTACGCGAGCTGTCTGGGAGTAAGGACGAGTGGACAGTGCGCCGAAGTTGAAATGGTACGACTCCCAAGCGATTACTCAAGAGGATTTTCTATTTCCCTTTTTTTTTTTTTAATACGTAGTCGCCGGGACAGGGGAGCGGCGGAGTGGACGGCATTTATCATACCGAGTCCATTACCGAAGCGCGTGATGGACATTGGGACTAATCTGAAGTGAGAGCGGTGTCCGGGACTTTTACACTTTGGCGCTAAGTCCCTCTCGGTGGTTCCGGACCGAAATTAAGCGAGAAGACATAAATCACGCGGGTGTTCAGGGGGACTGCGGGGAGATGGATGGAGCCAAGTGTCAATCCGGGACACTTCTACGGCATCGAACAATGGGAAAACTCAAGCTTCTCTCTCTGCTATTTCGCCGTCTCCTTGTTGTTTTTTTGCTAATGTCACGCTCTTGGTTTGAGAGATAAAACATATGATTAGTTAGGCCTATGAGACAAACTTGATTTAAACTGCCGTCTTCAAGGTTCTTGAGTCATCGTGTGTCCTCTGTGGTTGAAGTGTGCACCTCCATCTCAAAGCCAAAGTCAAAATTCTAGCTGAAGAAAAACATAATTTTTGTGAAGAAAAGAAACCCTTTCATGAACAGAAATGAAGGTCTGAGATTGAATCTGTCCCCTCTGCCCAGCAACATCCTGTGCCCCCGGCCTGGAAGTTCCCAAGATGGGAAAGGCCAGTCGCTCCCTGATTGGCCAGTCGCCGACATACCCTACCCTACCATACCATACCATACCATACCATACCATACCATACCATACCATACCATACCCTACCATACTATACCATACCATAAAAATTGCAACTCTGTTACGCTAATGCTGAGAGTAGGGTCGTTGAGGTCAACAAATCCCAAGATCTTTTTGTGACCCCCACTTCAAGTGTCCCAGCGACCCCCGCGTTGGGAACCACTGCACAAAAACACGTGTTGGTCTTCACTCCATGTCACAGTTCGATCTTCTTTATTCTTTCTTTTATAAGGCGGTATGGGGTCACACCGCCTTTGCTCTGCCCAATCCTGTCAGACCTTGGAAGCTAAGCAGGGAAGGGCCTGGTCGGTACTTGGATGGGAGACCGTTTGGTAACACCAGGAAGCCTAGCGAATGTAGTGAGTGAGTGAGTGGGAGGTGGTGGTCGGAGGGGCCGATGGCGCAGACTGGTTGCCTCGCTTCCGTCAGTCTACCCCAGGGCAGCTGTGGCTACAATAGTAGCTTACCACCACCAAGTATGGAGTGAATGAATAGTGCAATGTGAAGCGTCTTTGAGTGTCCAGAAAAGCACTATATAAAACCAATGCATTATTCTTTGTGTATTGCACTGAAGGACTGTTTATGTTTCTTCGGGGCTACAGTATCTTCAGTCTACAATATCATCAGAATCACAATAGTTTTCATTGCCATTGTTTGAGAACAGGTTGACTAACTAGGAATTTTATAACACAGAATTTAGATAAAAAATAAGCTATAAAAACTTTAAAACTATGAGGCTATGGGGCATGGATAAAAAAATAAATAAAATAAACACAACAATTTGACATAGAACAACAGTGGGATTGTATTTACAGATGTGCTGATGCATAAAGAGAGAGCAGTGGATCTAAGTGTGAACAAACCACATGTGCATACGGTGTCAGAGTTAAACCATGAACCTTGGGTTTGCAATACAACTTTTGAAAACTAATAAAAGCTTTGCTTAGCCAAGCTAACCCCTCCCAGTGGTCTTTATCATGTAAAGCGCTTTGTGACCATGTCTGTGAAAGGTGCTATTCAAATAAAACTCTTCTTCTTCTTCTATCTAGTCCGTGATCTGAGCTGGAAACTTTACTGTAGCTGACGAAGCCTTTTGGATGAGAGGCTAAACGCCCTACACTTAAGTCCTTCACTACAGAAGATGATACAAGAACCTTCATTGAAGCTGGACAACTCCTGTATGACTGAGAGCCTACTCCTACATCAATGTGGACAAATGCTGCTTCTGGTGGGAGTTAAGGAATCATTCAGAGGTGCCAGGCTGTATTAAAACAGAAAAGAAACCGCTAAATACAACTATGAAGGTAAGCTACAAGCAAATGTTACGCTAACACCAGCTAAAGCTGCGCTAACAGCGGCTAAATGCTATTATCAGCAAAATCCCCTTTTAGCACAGCCGTATGATGTTGTGAAATATTAAATCTGTATGACCTGAGTCAATAGTGAGGGCTGTCCACTCTCTCTTTGTCAATCAGAAACCAGAGTCTGTTCACGTCCAACGGGCTCATAAACCTCATCTTTTAATTCACTTTACAGCATAGGAACATCATCTACAAAATCAGCTGTTAGGGGAGCTGGGTGCAGGTTTGTTGATGGGGAGCTACTGCCCTCTCAACTGGCCCGCTCTACACTCGGCTTTTAAACGCACCACTCGACGTAGGGGTTACATCATACACTGTACATAATAAAATATATATTAACAATAATAATACAATAAAAATGCACATAGATGAACATTGTGTTGAGCATGGTAATGACAATTGGAGCAACAAGAACACGGACTATAATATGTGTATTAATGTGCCTTATGTCATGAAAACAAGTGAGTATGGCTGATATTTGGCATTGGTAAACATGTGAAAGAAATATATTAATGGTCGCTTTGTTACTTGCTTTGTAGGGATCTTACAGGAAACAAGACCGTTCTTGTAATACTGTTTCGTTCTGTTAATATGTGAACAGTTCACACAGTGGTTGTGAGTTTGGTTTGCGTCAATAAGTGTTGTTCTGAAAGGTAACGAGTTCTTCATCTTTTTGCTATTGTTCCTTGTTGTTGTTTTGTTTACATTGATTGTCCTATGAGAAATGAAATGTTTTGTCATTTTGAGTTGGGGTAGGCGCTCATTAGCTTTTGCTTCAGCCTACTCCTTTTGAGCAAAATGTGTGCTCAAATAAATAAATAAATAAACGTCACATCAGATACGAGGTCAAAACCTATACCTGGTCAGACCGGTTTGGCCCCGACCTTTGTTTTGGAAACGCTCGACAAAGCGGGTGAAAGGGCCATTCGGCTGATAAGCGCCTGCATGTGGAAAGACTCCTTTAATATTATGTTTAATAATTCTTATCCATTTTCCTAACCTGAACTAGGTTTAAGTGTTTGTCCCAATAAACGTTTAAAGACCACACCCAGATGTGTTCGCTCAGAAACAGAGTTAATGACTTTTATCATGGTTTGAACCCGTCCAACAGGTGATAAAGCTCCAGGCCTTCAGGTCTTACCCCTCTCACCCCCTCATGCACCTTCAGTCCCCAAAGCTCATCATCCAAAGCGTTTTCTTTGTTTGTTTAGCCTCACGCCGCCGGTGCCTGATCGTAAAGCATCGGCTCTCCGCTATAAACGATCCCGGAGACTTGTATAATAACATTTCCATCAATAACCCGGGTCTCCGCTGACCACAGCCGGGATGGGGTCAATCGCCGGAGGTTGTGAGAGCGCGGGAGACTGAATAATGTTTCGATCCACGCGCCGCAGGTCAGCGAGGGCTGGACGCCGGGGTCAGCGAGGGCCCACTGGTTCAACAGGGTCACAACTTCAGTGAAACACGAGACGCCAGAGCTCAGGCGCTTTGAACCGAGCGATGAGACCGAATCATTATGTGTTATGTGGAAAAACAAGGAGAGGAGATGGTGAGAGCTGTGCAGGGAGGACATAAAGACAAGACTTAAGTCCCTATTTGTACTAATGAAGGGGATTCAGTTTAGCCCCCATTGAGTTATAAGTCATGACCACGAGATCGTCATAGTAACAGACGGCGCCATATTAGACAAGGTGAAAGTCATGTTTACTTTCGGTGGAACACAAATAAGGCACCAACCCTCTCCCTCTGAGGCGCAGCAGTTTCAGGGACAGGGCGATAAACAATAATATCGTTAATCGCGATAAAAAATGCGGCAATTAATCGATAGCATGTTTTGTGATTATCATGATTATCGGGCCAGAAGATAATCGCTAAATCCATCGGACAACCTGTGCCGGTAGCTTTACTGGGAGTGGGTACGTCTCCATGGAGATGTGACTAAAGTGGGTGAGTTCCTCATCCAAATCCATTCTTTGATTTTCTGTGTGGAGCTGCTCATGAGCTGCATGTTTTGTATTGATGACAACAGTATAGTCCAAAATGTTACACAGTGCGCCTTTAAATACTTTATGTCTCACTCAATATGACACTTACAGCAGACAATGAAGAGGTATATTTAATAATTGCCCAATCCCCATCACTTCAGTGATTTTTTAAAACATAGGCAAATACCGTGATGCTATCGTTAATCGCAATTATTTTGGCCAAGATAATCGTGACCCCAAATTTCATTATTATCCCACCGATTTTATTTCGCATTGTACAACTTAAAAAAAAAAAAAAGGTTTAATCCGGCAGAAGTTAGCACATCCCACTGTGGGAAATTTGTACCCTGTTTAATACTTTTCTCATCGCAAATGAATCCAGATGTTATTTTATCTGTATTTTACCTTAGTGTTTAAGTATCATTTTGTCCATTTTGATGCTGAAAATATGTACGAAGACAGAAGAAAATAACTACACACAGACGGCACGGTGGCGCAGCGGTTAGCGCTTGTGCTTCACAGCTAGAAGGTCCCGGGTTCGATTCCCATCTGGACGGGGCCTTTCTGTGGGGAGTTTGCATGTTCTCCCCGGGCACTCCCCTACGACTAAAAACATGTACAATAGGCCAGGAGGAGTGAGAGTGTGTTTGAGACTGCGAGTGTGGGAGTCCCATGTGTGTTCATTAACATGCACTGGACCAAATAAACAATAAAACCCCACATCAGAAGTGGAAACTTTGGTGCCATCCATCGTCCAGAGATGGTGAACGAAAAGTGCATCAAGGTGTCGCAGATTAAGATGCAAGAGCAAAACCTGTGCAACGCATAAGCGATGATGGACAGTTTTTTGGATGGAAACTCATTCTAATGTTGACCTTTTGGTGTTTTCTTTGAGACTAACTTTGCCACCGTGGTTTAGTTTCACAAGTATGTCCACTGTAGTGAACACATGATAAAAAAAAACGTTCTTTTTTTCCCCAAAATGTTTTTCAGTCTTCTCATTACCTTACAAAGATTGGGGGATTTGAAAAGCATTTTTAGTTGTCAAAACTGATGGATACTTTAACATAGGGACTGGCTTGACCATTCATTTGTTTGGAGATAGAACCCTTAATTCAAACAGGTCCAACATAAGTGCACATTTATAGGAACAAGCTCTGATAACTATAACACCGTTTCTGTAAATCTATCCAAACCTGCCACATAACAAACAGCTTCACCCACGTGAAAATGGCCTTTGTTGCTGAGGGGGTCATGCCACATCACATCCATCTTGCTCCGTGGTCGTTAATTGTATTTGCCAACAGTTTTGGAAAGAGCAAACGCAGAAGTTTGACAAAAATGTCAGTAAAAACAATGAAACAGTCGTATAGTTCCATGTATTTCCCAAGGTGAAACACGGTGAAAGTGCGTTTGGTTCGTGTCCCGTCTCCTCCTCAGTCAGAGGTTGTGGGTGAGACTCCTGATCTCTCTCCTTCACTGTGGCAGAGTGGTTTCCAACTTGACCAAATTGGCATGTCTGTTGACGGTCTGCCAATTTTTATAGCGAAAATAAAATCCTGGCTGTCAAAGATTACGGCTCGCCAAAGACCTTCAAAACAAGTCTTCAAAATGTAGACTAATAATCACTGACAACGTTTCACACTGTGTTCTGATCCTTTAATCTCCTTTGACTCGTGATAAAGTTTCAAAAAAAGCAACGAGGCAAACTACGCTCGGTTTAACAACTTTGACATCCAAGTTCTCCAAAAAAAGATATAAATGAAATGCATGTCTTTGAATGTATCTCTGACACGGCACGCTCTTTAAAACATGCCAATCCTTTTCCATTTCCAAATCTAAACTGAAAAACAAATAACGCAATGTGTCTCAGAAATTCACCTTTGGACCAAATTAAATAATCAGGTTCGCATTTAGTTTAAACTTAGATCCAGGCCTGTTGGATGAAGATTATCTACAGGTTTATATCCATCCATCTACCCATGTTAATGAACACACCACACCGGATTTTAACCTTGGGCTAAATAGCATCATTGTACATGTTTTTTGTGGGAAACTGGGGTACCCGCAGGACAGAGGGAGGCCCCGCCCAGGTGGGAATCGAAGCCGGGACCTTCTAGCTGTGAAGCACAAGCGCTAACCACTGCGTCACCGTGCCGCCTATCTATGTTAGTCCTGACTCTGGGATCTGCAGGAGACCCCTCCCTGAGGTTTCTGAACTGAGATGGTTGAGATGGTCCACACGGCTCTAACATGTCAGAGATGGTTTAAAGCAGGGGTCCTTATGGATGATGAGATGATTTAACCCGGCCCCTGACTTGTAGAGCATAAATCCCTGAGTATGTAAAAAAAAAAAGGAAGTCTCTAGCCCATTCCTGTGCGGAGTTATGTTTTTCTTTAAGTAAATAACCAGTATGCTCATTCCAGCCACTAGGGGGCAACATAAATAAATAAAAAAATAATTCCACAGGCGCCCAGCAGAGGGCACTGACATAAGAAATCAGGATATAAACAACACAATAGAGCCACGTGGTAAATGAAGCTTAACACCTCTGAGTGTGGAGTGAATGAATAATCATGTACTTTGAGAAACTTGTGACAGAGGCTTGTAAAGCGCAATATAAGTGTAAGCAGTTATTACTTTGGTCACATTACGCAATAATGTTTTATTCATCCATCCATTTTCTTCCGCTTTATCCGGGGCAGGGCCGCGGGGGCAGCAGTCTCAGCAGAGATGTCCAGACTTCCCGGTCCACACACACCTCCTCCAGCTGTTCTGACCCCGAGGCGACACCAGGCCAGCTCGGAGACATAGTCCCACCACCGTGTCCTGGGTCTTCCACGAGGCCTCGTCCCACTAGGACATGCCTGGAACAGGATCCGAAACAGAGCCTTTCGACGTGAAGGAGCAGCGACTCTATTCCGAGGGTGCGCCCAGCCACCCTTTGAAGGAAACTCATTTCAGCCGCTTGTATCTTGGATCTCATGACCACAGGTGAGGGTGGGAACGTAGATCGATCGGTAAATCGAGAGCTTTGCCCCGACTCAGCTCCCTCTTCACCACAACAGTCTGATACAGCGACCGCATCACTGCTGACGCCGCCCCGAACCACTATGATGTTTTATTTTAAAATAAAAATGAATGGATTACCTGTCGTATTTCAAATTAAAAGTGTGAAGACTTGATTATATTTTTGAAAATCAAAATCAGCTAAACAAATATGTGCCTGGAATCAAGTGTTGATCTTGTGGATAATATAATAGATAATAGTGGGGACGACTGTGCAGGCGACTAATCTCTACTTCACAATGTTTTTCAGACGGTAAAGCTGATCACTCCTAAATTTTTAACCTGATAACCTTTTTGTTTTAGCGAGAGAGACTTCTCTTTGTTTCTGAGGCCGAAGACAATTTGTCTGAGTTTAGCTGGAGAAAGATGTTTTGTATCCACACTCTGAGCATTTCATGATACATATTGTGAATTTTGACTTAATGTAATCCATTGGAAAAAGGGGGTGGGAGTAAGCAAGCTTGCCTTCTTCCCACTCTTTTTTTTTTTAGCTAAAATGTTATTTATTTATTTATTTTCAATTATAGGGGCAAGGGACGTTGCATAAAATTTTAAGATTTTGGGCAAATTCAGCATGTGCCTTGTATCTGTATCTGTGTTTGTGTATGGCTCCAAATTCAATTTTAAATTCAATTTCGATGCAGTAACAGAGAGTATCTACAGGCCCATGTTCACAAAAATCTGATTGTTTTCTGCATAGTTACTGCTGTGTATCAGCCGACACAATGGAAGCTAATTGACTAATTGAATAAGAGCGGCCCCAGGATTAACCCCTGGGGAACCCCACAGGTCTAAATTCCTAATTTTCTGACTGGAAAGACTCATTAGTATCACTACAAGGTCAAAAATGCACAAATATGAAGATGCTGTTGCTTGTTGTTGCGCCTTTAATAAAAAGTGTTGTTTCCTTGTGTTTCCTGCTCTGCTTTTGAGCTGATTCCTGATTCGTTTCCGAGGTAAATCTGTGTAAAAGTTAATGAAGATTAAGATTAAAAATACCAAGTCGAACTTTTTTAGCATCAGACTTCAACGTATCAACACAGAAATAGAAGAACTCATGAAAACGTCTTAAGAAATGGCACTAAATTAACTCAACATGTAAAACAAAAAAACGTTTCCATATTTCCCCCGTCTGCTTCCTCTCACACTCGGATCGATCTATTTTTACCCTGGCTCAGAGCGGCGGCGCTGTCATCTCCCACCAACAAAACCCTCCTGGTGTTTATACGGAGAGACGCCGCGGATTAAAGACGCGGCGCCAAGGAAAGAAGTAAAAAAAAGAAAAGAACTCAAAGTGATTCAGTGTCGGAGCGTGGACGTGCGCCAGAGGACACACACTCCGGGACGGTTTGAGCCTCAAGCACTTCTGAAATAAAATAAAAAAAGGGGGGGGTATATTTATGGATATTGAGGCGGGCGAGAGGGGCGATTTATCAAAGGTATTTTGCCCTGATTATAATTGTGGGAACACGTTTTGCAGCTTTGTTCAAAATGCGATAAAACACATTCTCTCGTCATTTTGGGTCGGAGGGAATATTAAAGTCGCACGGCGGAACAATCCAGGTTGTACTGTACGAGAAAAGAAAACACACGGCTCAAAACATTCAGTATATTGAGTATATTTTCTCTTGAATTCAGCAATATGCCAATGGAACAAGTATTTTTGTACATAAAACAGGAAAAAAAATCTTGAAGCTCTCGAAATGAAATAATTCAACTCATGTTCCTTTTTTAAAGGGGCTAGATGCAAGGTAGTAATGCTCACTACTGCCACCTCAGGCTATACATGAAACTGCAGCTTCTATAAGCTTGTGCATGACGGCACTTCAGACACCTTTTCTGAGTGACAGTGCAGGATTTTAGAGGCAGTTGTGGTGAACAGGTCTGAGCTCATTCTACACATTAGGACATGGAGGAACATGTAGGGGGAGGAAAATACTTAATTCTAACATTTTTAAACTCCGTATAGTCCCTTTAAGAGCATAAATACTCATTCCACTGGCAGATTTGTCGACTTGGAAAGTCAAAATTACCGGAATTAGCGGAAAAGATTCTTAATTCAAGCGATTTTCACTTTTCTATCATTTTATAATGAGCGGCACGGTGACGCAGCAGTTAGAGCTTGTGCGTCACAGCAATAAGGTCCCGGGTTCGATTCCCACCTGAGCCTTTCTGTGGAGTTTGCATGTGCGTAGGCTTCCCCTACCACTCAAAACATGTACACCACAAAAAGTAAATATTAAGCATTGGCTTAAAGGGGCTAGATGCAAGTTTGTGATTTTGTGCTCACTACTGCCATCTCAGGCCGTATGTGTAACTGCAGCTTCTATATTAAGCTCATGCATGACGGCACTTCAGACCCGAAGTAACATCTTTCTGAGTGACAGTGCAGGATTTTAGAGGCAGTTGTGGTGAACAGGTCTGAGCTCATTCTACACATTAGGACATGGCTGGAACATGTAGGGGGAGGAAATTACTTAGTTTTAACATTTTTAGTCTCTGTATAGACCCTTTAAATGAATTGAATTGAAAAAATGTATCTTGTTTTACCCCCTCCTGGAGCCGCCACCTTTATGTGGTGGAGGGTTTGAGCCCCCGAATGATCCTGGAGCCCTTTTGTCGGGGGCTTTGTGTCTCCCAGGGCAAACGTCCTGGGTGACGGGTCAAACAAAGAGCGGTTCAGAAGGCCCTCATGAGAGACCAACAGGCCCGGTTTGAACCATGAGGCCGTCCTTCTGTGGACCCACCTGCAGGGGGAGCCATGGGGGCAGGTGCAACAACAGCTGCCCCCTCAATCCAGAAACAGAAAAGTGGAAGAAAATAGATGGATCTTGTTTTAGTTTTGTTTATGCTCGTGTGTATCACACTAAACCTGTCTGTCTGTGTGAATGGATAAGTGTCAGGAAGGTCCCGGAGCGACACGATGTTTTATTGATTCCCTTGAAAAACTACGGCGGGCGAATCGCCAAAACGTTATGAAATAGGCAACGCGAAGAGTGAGTTTGGTCTAAGATGTTTTTTTGTGAACAACCAATGAAAGAGGAAGCTTCAAAATGAAAATGTTAGTGGTGTCCAAACTCATTCCTAACTTTCCACCATCCCAGTTCTTCACAGGGA